>NC_092334.1:207425000-208625000 GCF_046630445.1 Rutidosis leptorrhynchoides
TATACCTCGGTATATGATGTTGGTGCTCGTGGATTTCTTGTGAAATTCACAAGGCACGAATGATGTTTTCTAAAAAGTTTCGAGTAAGTCAAAAAAGAAAGTGTAAAACAAAAAATGTATTTGAATAATACACTTGGTTTAATATGAAATGGAGTTTATTGTGTTGAAGCAGTGATTAATGATTGTTAAGTCATTAACAAAGGATGTACATCATAGTATATTAGTGATATGAATTAACCAAGTAGTACATACTAGTTAAGATTTACACGAAATAGCTTTGTACGAAAAGATTTATTATTGTTCCAAAGCATATATAAATATATATATATATATATATATATATATATATATATATATATATATATATATATATATATATAAAGTATACATATATAATTATTCAGGAAGAACAAGTCAATACATCTTAACTCATTATTACTAATATTCCTTGGTATCTATGGGGCATATGATGTTGATGTTCGAGGTACTGAGTGTGATGTTGAGGCGTGGAATGCAGATATTGTTGGTGGTACTGTGCTGTTGGTTATGCTGCTGGTGCTGCTGGTGCTGCTGATGCTTGTAGATTTCGCACCATATTTTCCAGAGCCGCTACTCGAGTGCGAAGCTCGTTGATTTCTTCTATCATTCCAGGATGATTGGCGGTTCGGACGAGTCGATGAATAAGATCTAGAATTCTGGATATTATATATTCGTGGCGGGATATCCTGGAAATGAGGGTGAAAATAGTGTTCTGAACTGGTTCGCTGGTAAGTGCTTTAGGTTCTTCGACAATAGGGCAATTTGGTGGGTGGAAGGGATCTCCTTCTTCTCGCCTCCATTGATTAAGTCGTCTACGAACCCACCCCCAATTCATCCAGAAAAGATGATGACTAATTGGTTGGTTCATTCCGGTTACGCTGCCATTGGAGCTCGGGGAGTTCGAGGAATCAAGTGAGAAATCCACATTATGTGATCGAAATAAGGGTTTCAATATGAGATGAGTGTTGAATATTGAATGATATATTTGTCTCCTTGAATACGTATATATAGCAAAAAGATATCCGTAATTTACGGAGAAAATTTAGGAAAAGTGTTAGACAAAGTCTATTGGGATAGATATGATAAGATATGATGTGTCTATACTCCATTTATGAAATAATGGTAGTATGACGTGTCAAGATAATAAAATGATAAGTATGTAATATGATAATCTTTCGATTAAAGACTTTCAATTCGTAATGGCCTATTCAGGTCTAGGGGCTTGAACTATAGGATCCTTTAAATCGGTAATCCAACCCTTCCATTCTAGAGTTTCGTAGACGCCACTCGTCAAGAAAATTCAGTGATAAAAAATAACGAGAAAGCAAAGATTTTGAAAGTGATGAATATGAAGAGTAGAGATTTCAAGAATCATGGATAACATTTCATGTAATACATATGTAATATATAAAACCATGATAGATGACAAAGGAATGTCGAGAATTTCAGAAATCATGGTGTCGCATTTAAATGTGGTGGCGGAATTGGATAGTACTTAGGAGAGTGATTAGAGTTCTTAGATTGGCTTGGCATTCTAAGGAAGATTAAAGAATTTAATAATCACGGTTTCTAAGGTATATTGTAGCATTTAACAATTAAAGGTAACAATTAAAGGCACTATAGTCAAGGAAAGTTGTAGTTCTACATTGCTAAGGTACCTAATTCTATAAGGCACACTTAAAATACAATCCTGGTTCTCTACAACAATACTGCTCTGATACCAATCTATCACACCCAGAAATAGGGCCTAGGGTATTTGTGACTAATTATATCAAATCACAGTTGTATAAACGAGAACGAATCTATATGAGACGTTTTATTGAGTTTTGCAGCGGAAGATAAATAGATTACATTGTAATTGGAGCATTAAATGTTTTTAAATGAATTGGTAAGTAATGCATGAAGACTTCAAGCATGGCAAGAAATCATCATCAAAGCACCAAATATATAGCGGAAGAAATATTTAAGTACCTGAGAATAAACATGCTTAAAACGTCAACACGAGGTTGAGTGAGTTCATAGGTTTGTCATAAATAATGATTTCAGTAATAGATATAGACCACGAGATTTAGTTTAAATTTGATTGATACCCATCATATCAATCTAAAAAGAGTTGCTGCAATTTGTAATATCGCGACTAAACAGAATTTTACCCCGAGACACCTCGAACAGTCAGTGTCAGTTTGAATCATTATTATGTATCCAAGACCAATGGTCAAATGGACAGAGACGTTACTCTCAATAGCGTTATTCATAATAACTAAGTTTGCGTTCACCAAGCAATTAATGATATTACGGTAGGGATTTAGCATGACAAAGCACGTATTAAGCATAAATAATAATCGAGTACTGGTGTCTACACGTAAAACAGTTATAAAAGTTGCACATGTATTCTCAGCCCGAAAATATATATAAAAAGGGAGCTATGAAAACTCACTATACTGTATGATATTTCGTAGTAATTACAAGTCTGATGGCACTGAACAAGTGCAGAGTTGACCTCGGATTCACGAACCTATATCAATTATATATATTAAAACGTATTTTCGTAATCAAACAAGTTTATATATTATTTTAATTGTTATATATTTCTATATACTTATATATATATATATATATATATATATATATATATATATATATATATATATATATATATATATATAAGTTTTTATTTGATAAAGTATTGTTAATAATAATAACAATGATAATAATAAAAATGTTTACCTTAATAAAAATGATAATTTTACTAAAAATGATGTTTTCAAAATGTTAAAATGATAGTTTTGATAATAACAATTCTTTTAATAATAATAACTATAATAATAATTTTACTACTAGTGATAATAATAATAATAGTTTTAATAATAATAATAATAATAATACAAATGATATACATATTAATAATAATAATGATAATATTAACAATAATAATAATTATATTAAAGATAATGATAATATCTTGTATTAATGATAGTAATAATAATAATTAGTTTAACAATAATAACAATAACAATAATATTAATAATAATAAAAAATAATAAGAGTGCTACCTTTAAAAGTTTTCCCAAAAAAATGCCCAGATGAGGCTCGAACCCGAGACCTCTCGTTCACCCGACACCCCTCTTAACCATTCGTCCGTTTTAATTTATCTGAATAAACTGATACCAAAATATATATAACTATTTCTGTTTCTTTCTTCTTTTTCCTCAATAAAATTTTAAATCGACCAATTCATTGATCAAATACAATAAAATGTATTTTGAGTTTGCAAATAAGACAGAAGTAATCGTATGTGGATGTTCTTGATAAAAAAAATAAAAAAGAGAAAAAAATAAAAAGAAAACACCCTCTACTGTTGTCGACGGTTTACAAAAAAATAAAAATAATGATTTCGAAACTGAGCACGTTATAGACTGTGGTTACAACATGAAATAGTTTGCAAATATTTCCTATAAACTTTACAAATCATCAATTTAACTTTAATCGTAACAGAAAACTCGAATTTGATTGAAGAACAAAAGTTGACTTTTTGTTTCAAAAACTTTGACTCGAAAATTTGAACTCGATACTAGAAATTGGAAGCTGATAATTTGCAGATAGTTTACATGAATAATTCCTAACAAGATTGTATTAACAGATTTTGAAATGGGGTGAAATCCTCAAGAACAGAGGTCGATGAAGAAAAAAATATATATTATGTTTAATTTCAATCAGGAGTAGAGATTATATATAATAACAATGAGTTTGATAAATCCAAATTTGAAACCAGTAGAAGGAATTAAATATATCACGATCCAGGGAAAAAAATGAAAAGAAAAATCACGATGGAAACAAAATAAAAAAAATACCTAATCTGCCTTTTTTTATAAAATATATGAAAAGTAAAAAAAATAGATCACAATTAGAAAGAAAAATATGTAAACAGATAGTGATTAAATTGGGTATCTGTCTGCATCATCAATTTTTTATATATATATATATCTGTATTACTTTACCTAATTATATTAATAAATATAATAATAAAAATATTAATAATAATAATAATAGAATTTATAATAATATTAATAATAATAGTAATAATATCAATAAAAATAATAATAATATTGATAATATTATTTGATAAAAATAATAATCAAAATAATAGAATGATATCAATAATAATAATTTTAATAATAAGAATAATAATAATGCTTTTAATATTATTAATAATACTAATACTAATACTAATAATAATATTAATATGACGATATTAATAATAAAAATGATAATTTTAATTATAATTAATAATAATGATAATAATCATTATAAATGTTAATAATACTATTAATAATAATAATATTTTTAATAATAATTTTTATTAATAATAATGATATTTATAATAATCTTATCACTTTTAGTAAAAGTGATAATACTAATAATATTAATGTTATTAATAATAATAACATTAGTAATAGTTGTAATAATAATACTTGTAAATGATATTGATGAGTGATAATGATAATATTAATATAACAAATTAATATTAATACATAATTATTTACAAGTAATGGTTCGTGAATCGTCGGAATTAGTCGAGGTTAAATGAAATCATGTAAATAATTTGTTTAAATTTTATTGGAAATTTCCGAGTTGTCACACCGGTACCATATCCAAAAGCTTTAAAGAAGGACAAGTTGGCGGCTCAATACAAAAAGTTTCAAGATATGATGAAAAACGTCTCGCTTAACTTGCCTATAACCGATGTGCTTAAAAGAATGCCAAACTACGGTCGGTTCATCAAGGAGCTAATATCTCAAAGGGGTAAATACCATGACGAAACTTCTTTCTTTATTAAAGAGGAGTGCAACAAGATTCTTGCATCGAGGCCATGGATTCCTAAGAAGTTAGGAGATCCGGGAAATTTCATTTTCCCTTGTAAGTTCGGTGAGTCGGAAGTGTTCAATGCACTAGCTAACTTGGGTGCAAGCATTAACCTAATACCCCATTCACTTTACGAGAGACTCTGTCTTGGACCTCTTTAACCAACACGGATTAGGACAAGATTGGCTAATCATTCCTTTGATACCGCTATTGGCATCGCCGAGGACATCTTGGTTAGTATTGACACCTTGGTGTTCCCGGTTAATTTTGTTATCATGGAGATGAAGGAGGACCTTCAAGTCCCCCTCATATTAGGTAGATCATTTTTGGTGACCGCCGACACCATCATCTTAGTGCAACGCAACTAACTCAACATTATAGTTGGTGAAGAGCGTGTGACCATCAATATCCGGGAAGCAATGAAGCAACCGAGTAACACCGATGATGATGAGTGCTATGCCTTTGACTACATTGACCTTTATGTACATAAAGAACTTGAAAAGCTTTTAAAGGTTGATACCACGGGGTTCAACCAAACTTGTGATAATGAAATGGTGGAATTAGAGGCCGATTTTAAGGAATTGACGAATGTTAATGTTGATGAATTTGAAAGTGAAAATGAGGCCATTCGGGAAGTGCCATTTGAGTCTATCCCTCATGAAGATAGATTTCAAATCAAGTCTTCATGGGAGGAGCATCCTACTCTTGAGCTTAAAGAGCTCCCCGAACATCTTGAATATGCTTATCTTAAGGAAAAAAACCAACTTCCGGTGATTATTTCTTCAAAACTTACCCAAGACCAAAAGACCCGACTTGTATCATTATTTAAATCTCACCATAAGGCCATAGCATGGAAGACCACGGACATCCCGGGTTTAACGACCCGTTCATATCGATTATAAACGATTCATATCAATTGGTTACATTGCAAGGTTCTGACCTCTATATGATACATTTTACAAACATTGCATTCGTTTTTAAAGACAAACTTTTATTTCATCGAAAGTTGACAGGCTTGCAAACCATTTCATAATATATCCAACTATAAATGACTTAATAGTAATCTTGTTGAATTCAATGCCTCGAATGCAACATCTTTTAAAATATGCCATGAATGACTCCAAGTAATATCTCTAAATGAGCAAATGCACAGAGGAAGATTTCTTTAATACCTGAGAATAAAAATGCTTTCAAGTGTCAACCAAAAGGTTGGTGAGTTCATTAGTTTATCATAAACATTCATTTTCTTCACATTAATAGACCACAATATTTCAGATATTTAATTGTACACGTAACTCGAGTACAAAATAGTACGCATAACCTGCGAATTAAAAATCATTCATATGGTGAACACCTTGTAACCGACATTAACAAATGCATCTAGAATATTCCCAAATATACAGGTACACTCATCTGTATATAAAATTGAAGTACTAAAGCATCCGTAACCCGAATGAGACGTGTCAAAGTCCATAGATCTATCTTCAGGATTCGCGTCAATTTGGGGGTCTGTTCCCAAATTTTTAGGCTACCAAGCTAAAAAGGGTGATATCCGGTATAATAATTCAACCATAGAATGTAGTTTCAAGTACTTGTGACTATTTCATAAAACAGTTATAAAAGCAGCGCATGTATTCTCAGTCCCAAAATATATATATATAAAGGGAGTAATGAAACTCACAATACTGTATTTCGTAGCAATTATGCATATGACGGCACTGAACAAGTGCAGGGTTGGCCTCGGATTCACGACCCTATATTAATTATATTTATTTATATGTTGGTCAATATCTGTCTAACAATTTAGATGAAGTCAAAGTGTATCTCAATCCAAATGCTCGAGATTATCATGCAAAAGTCAACAAAAGTCAATTTGACCCAAAATGGCTTCTAAAATCTATACATGTTTATTATATAATTTAAATATAGTCATTATATGTATTTACATGTATTTATCATATTTTATTAGAGTTATTAATACAAGTCATTTATTAATAAAATTTATATTAAAAATATATTTTTTATATATCTCAAGTAATAAAATTTAATAAGTTCACTTAATATCATAAAAATATAATGGTATGTATTATTAATGTAATTATATTATGTGTGGTAAAAATATCTTTGTATCACATATTTATTAGATAAAATAATATTGATAATAATAATAATGAGTAAAAGTTGTATTATTCTGTAATAATAATTATTATTATTATTATTATTCTACTAATAATAACAATAATAATATTTATATTTACTAATGATGATATTAATTATTAATTATAATAAAATGATTATTCTAATCATGATAATTTTAATAATAGCGATACTTTTTATTATTAACTGAAATAATAATAATATTTTATAATAATAATAATTCTATTCAAAATGATAATTTTAATAATAATAATAATAATAATAATAATAAAATGATAATAATAATGATATTTAATAATAACAATGATATTTCTATTAAAATCATAATTTTAATAAAAATGATAGTTTTAATATTAATGATACCTCTAATAATAATAATAACGATAAGAATAATAAAATGATAGTTTTGATAAAAAAAAATATTAATTATTTTAATAATAATAATAATAATAATAATAATAATAATAATAATAATAATAATAATAATAATATAGATTAATAGATAATAATAATAATGACGATAATAACGATGATAACGATAACGATAACGATAACGATAACGATAACGATAACGATAATCATTTTAACAATAATAATTAAAATTATAGATAATTCAATTGACTCTATCTTTTAAACCGTTCATCGAAATCATACGCTTTCTAAATGAAAAGTTATTAATTTTTCGTCAGCTTTCCAACGACCTGCATATTATATACCTTATCCTATATGTATTAAATTCAGGATTCATCATAAACTATCTAACGACAATATTAAACGTACAAGCATGCGTAATCAAATATACTCGAGCACTAGTCAGGGATACACTAATAATATATAAAAGTTAAGTTATGAGTGCTCACGTATCAATATTGTGATTCAATATTGCAGGAAAGTACGTAGACGCAACGGAGTTGATAAACACTAGATTGAACTCACGAGCATATCTCCGAATATTACCCATAACCTCCATAGCTATAACCCATAATTTTCGTAGCTCTTTCCTACTCGAAAAACATATTTTGAAAGTAACTCGCCCATGACCTCGTCGTAGTATTTTATGTATAATACAAATAATAATACTAATACTAATAATAATAATAAGATTAATAATAATATTAATCTTAATAATAATAATAATATAAATATAAATATTTAATACAGAGGGAGAAGTAATATATGTATGTGTGTATCGAGCAGATATGATCGAGTTTTATAGCACTAGACCTCATTCCCACTACCATGCGATCACATGGCCTCCTGTGTCCAGCCTGTCTCGCTTGTTTTACTCTACTGACACCCGATTTATATTTATTTATATATAATATATTTAATTTATATAATTAATTATATATTATATTATATATTTACGTGTATAGTTGATTAGTAAAATAAGTTTCTATGACTCGTACGTTTACTCTCGACTTATGTCCTAGTTCCGGTTTCTCGAACGCCTTTTCATGCGCTTAGAAAACTAATACTTTATGTTTTGTGTAACGTACCTTTATATATAACAAGACTCAAATCAATGAAAAATTATCCCACTCAAAGTTTAATGTAATCATTTGAATGTCTTGGTCATTTGTGAAATGTCCCGTTCTTATTGATTAAAAACGTTCCATATTAATTGATTTCGTTGCGAGGTTTTGACCTCTATATGAGACGTTTTTCAAAGATTGCATTCATTTTTAAAACAAACCATAACCTTTATTTCATCAATAAAGGTTTAAAAAGCTTTACGTAGATTATCAAATAATGATAATCTAAAATATCATGTTTACACACGACCATTACATAATGGTTTACAATACAAATATGTTACAACAAAATAAGTTTCTTGAATGCAGTTTTTACACAATATCATACAAGCATGGACTCCAAATCTCGTCCTTATTTAAGTATGCGACAGCGGAAGCTCTTAATAATCACCTGAGAATAAACATGCTTAAAACGTCAACAAAAATGTTGGTGAGTTATAGGTTTAACCTATATATATCAAATCATAATAATAGACCACAAGATTTCATATTTCAATACACATCCCATACATAGAGATAAAAATCATTCATATGGTGAACACCTGGTAACCGACATTAACAAGATGCATATATAAGAATATCCCCATCATTCCGGGACACCCTTCGGATATGATATAAATTTCGAAGTACTAAAGTATTCGGTACTTTGGATGGGGTTTGTTAGGCCCAATAGATCTATCTTTAGGATTCGCATCAATTAGGGTATCTGTTCCCTAATTCTTAGATTACCAGACTTAATAAAAAGGGGCATATTCGATTTCGATAATTCAACCATAGAATGTAGTTTCACGTACTTGTGTCTATTTTGTAAATCATTTATAAAACCTGCATGTATTCTCATCCCAAAAATATTAGATTTTAAAAGTGGGACTATAACTCACTTTCACAGATTTTTACTTCGTCGAGAAGTAAGACTTGGCCACTGATTGATTCACGAACCTATAACAATATATACATATATATCAAAGTATGTTCAAAATATATTTACAACACTTTTAATATATTTTGATGTGTTAAGTTTATTAAGTCAGCTGTCCTCGTTAGTAACCTACAACTAGTTGTCCACAGTTAGATGTACAGAAATAAATCGATAAATATTATCTTGAATCAATCCACGACCCAGTGTATACGTATCTCAGTATTGATCACAACTCAAACTATATATATTTTGGAATCAACCTCAACCCTGTATAGCTAACTCCAACATTCACATATAGAGTGTCTATGGTTGTTCCGAAATATATATAGATGTGTCAACATGATAGGTCGAAACATTGTATACGTGTCTATGGTATCTCAAGATTACATAATATACAATACAAGTTGATTAAGTTATGGTTGGAATAGATTTGTTACCAATTTTCACGTAGCTAAAATGAGAAAAATTATCCAATCTTGTTTTACCCATAACTTCTTCATTTTAAATCCGTTTTGAGTGAATCAAATTGCTATGGTTTCATATTGAACTCTATTTTATGAATCTAAACAGAAAAAGTATAGGTTTATAGTCGGAAAAATAAGTTACAAGTCGTTTTTGTAAAGGTAGTCATTTCAGTCGAAAGAACGACGTCTAGATGACCATTTTAGAAAACATACTTCCACTTTGAGTTTAACTATAATTTTTGGATATAGTTTCATGTTCATAATAAAAATCATTTTCTCAGAATAACAACTTTTAAATCAAAGTTTATCATAGTTTTTAATTAACTAACCCAAAACAGCCCGCGGTGTTACTACGACGGCGTAAATCCGGTTTTACGGTGTTTTTCGTGTTTCCAGGTTTTAAATCATTAAGTTAGCATATCATATAGATATAGAAAATGTGTTTAGTTGATTTTAAAAGTCAAGTTAGAAGGATTAACTTTTATTTGTGAACAAGTTTAGAATTAACTAAACTATGTTCTAGTGATTACAAGTTTAAACCTTCGAATAAGATAGCTTTATATGTATGAATCGAATGATGTTATGAACATCATTACTACCTTAAGTTCCTTGGATAAACCTTCTGGAAAAGAGAAAAATGGATCTAGCTTCAACGGATCCTTGGATGGCTCGAAGTTCTTGAAGCAGAATCATGACACGAAAACAAGTTCAAGTAAGATCATCACTTGAAATAAGGTTGTTATAGTTATAGAAATTGAACCAAAGTTTGAATATGATTATTACCTTGTATTAGATTGATAACCTAAAATAAGAAACAAAGATTTCTTGAGGTTGGATGATCACCTTACAAGATTGGAAGTGAGCTAGCAAACTTGAAAGTATTCTTGATTTTATGTAACTAGAACTTGTAGAATATATGAAGAACACTTAGAACTTGAAGATAGAACTTGAGAGAGATCAATTATATGAATAAAATTGAAGAATGAAAGTGTTTGTAGGTGTTTTTGGTCGTTGGTGTATGGATTAGATATAAAGGATATGTAATTTTGTTTTCATGTAAATAAGTCATGAATGATTACTCATATTTTTGTAATTTTATGAGATATTTCATGCTAGTTGCCAAATTATGGTTCCCACATGTGTTAGGTGACTCACATGGGCTGCTAAGAGCTGATCATTGGAGTGTATATACCAATAGTACATACATCTAAAAGCTGTGTATTGTACGAGTACGAATACGGGTGCATACGAGTAGAATTGTTGATGAAACTGAACGAGGATGTAATTGTAAGCATTTTTGTTAAGTAGAAGTATTTTGATAAGTGTATTGAAGTCTTTCAAAAGTGTATAAATACATATTAAAATACTACATGTATATACATTTTAACTGAGTCGTTAAGTCATCGTTAGTCGTTACATGTAAGTGTTGTTTTGAAACCTTTAAGTTAACGATCTCAATTATTGTTGTTAACCCATTGTTTATTATATCTAATGAGATGTTAAATTATTATATTATCATGATATTATGATATATTAATATATCTTAATATGATATATATACATTTAAATGTCGTTACAACGATAATCGTTACATATATGTCTCGTTTCGAAATCCTTAAGTTAGTAGTCTTGTTTATATGTATATAACTGATTGTTAATATACTTATGGAGATACTTACTTATCATAATCTCATGTTAACCATATGTATATCCATATATATATATCGTCATGTCGTTTTTACAAGTTTTAACGTTCGTGAATCGCCGGTCAACTTGGGTGGTCAATTGTCTATATGAAACCTATTTCAATTAATCAAGTCTTAACAAGTTTGATTGCTTAACATGTTGGAAACACTTAATCATGTAAATATAAATCTCAATTAATATATATAAACATGGAAAAGTTCGGGTCACTACAGTACCTTCCCGTTAAATAAATTTCGTCCCGAAATTTTAAGCTGTTGAAGGTGTTGACGAATCTCCTGGAAATAGATGCGGGTATTTCTTCTTCATCTGATCTTCACGCTCCCAGGTGAACTCGGGTCCTCTACGAGCATTCCATCGAACCTTAACAATTGGTATCTTGTTTTGCTTAAGTCTTTTAACCTCACGATCCATTATTTCGATGGGTTCTTCGATGAATTGAAGTTTTTTGTTGATTTAGATTTCATCTAACGGAATAGTGAGATCTTCTTTAGCAAAACATTTCTTCAAATTCGAGACGTGGAAAGTGTTATGTACAACCGCGAGTTGTTGAGGTAACTCAAGTCGGTAAGCTACTGGTCCGACACGATCAATAATCTTGAATTGTCCAATATACCTTGGATTTAATTTCCCTCGTTTACCAAATCGAACAACGCCTTTCCAAGGTGCAACTTTAAGCATGACCATCTCTCCAATTTCAAATTCTATATCTTTTCTTTTAATGTCAGCGTAGCTCTTTTGTCGACTTTGGGCGGTTTTCAACCGTTGTTGAATTTGGATGATCTTCTCGGTAGTTTCTTGTATAATCTCTGGACCCGTAATCTGTCTATCCCCCACTTCACTCCAACAAATCGGAGACCTACACTTTCTACCATAAAGTGCTTCAAACGGCGCCATCTCAATGCTTGAATGGTAGCTGTTGTTGTAGGAAAATTCTGCTAACGGTAGATGTCGATCCCAACTGTTTCCGAAATCAATAACACATGCTCGTAGCATATCTTCAAGCATTTGTATCGTCCTTTCACTCTGCCCATCAGTTTGTGGATGATAGGCAGTACTCATGTCTAGACGAGTTCCTAATGCTTGCTGTAATGTCTGCCAGAATCTTGAAATAAATCTGCCATCCCTATCAGAGATAATAGAGATTGGTATTCCATGTCTGGAGATGACTTCCTTCAAATACAGTCGTGCTAACTTCTCCATCTTATCATCTTCTCTTATTGGCAGGAAATGTGCTGATTTGGTGAGACGATCAACTATTACCCAAATAGTATCAAAACCACTTGCAGTCCTTGGCAATTTAGTGATGAAATCCATGGTAATGTTTTCCCATTTCCATTCGGGGATTTCGGGTTGTTGAAGTAGACCTGATGGTTTCTGATGCTCAGCTTTGACCTTAGAACACGTCAAACATTCTCCTACGTATTTAGCAACATCGGCTTTCATACCCGGCCACCAAAAATGTTTCTTGAGATCCTTGTACATCTTCCCCGTTCCAGGATGTATTGATTATCTGGTTTTATGAGCTTCTCTAAGTACCATTTCTCTCATATCTCCAAATTTTGGTACCCAAATCCTTTCAGCCCTATACCGGGTTCCGTCTTCCCGAATATTAAGATGCTTCTCCGATCCTTTGGGTATTTCATCCTTTAAATTTCCCTCTTTTAAAACTCCTTGTTGCGCCTCCTTTATTTGAGTAGTAAGGTTATTATGAATCATTATATTCATAGATTTTTCTCGAATGGGTTCTCTGTCCTTCCTGCTTAAGGCGTCGGCTACCACATTTGCCTTTCCTGGGTGGTAACGAATCTCAAAGTCGTAATCATTCAACAATTCAATCCACCTACGCTGCCTCATATTCAGTTGTTTCTGATTAAATATGTGTTGAAGACTTTTGTGGTCAGTATATATAATACTTTTGACCCCATATAAGTAGTGCCTCCAAGTCTTTAATGCAAAAACAACCGCACCTAATTCCAAATCATGCGTCGTATAATTTTGCTCGTGAATCTTTAATTTTCTAGACGCATAAGCAATCACCTTCGTTCGTTGCATTAATACACAACCGAGACCTTGCTTTGATGCGTCACAATAAATCACAAAATCATCATTCCCTTCAGTCAATGACAATATAGGTGCCGTAGTTAGCTTTTTCTTCAATAATTGAAACACCTTCTCTTGTTCATCCTTCCATTCAAATTTCTTCCCTTTATGCGTTAATGCAGTCAAGGGTTTTGCTATTTTGGAGAAATCTTGGATGAATCTTCTGTAGTAACCAGCCAATCCTAAAAATTGACGTATATGCTTCGGAGTTTTTGGGGTTTCCCACTTTTCAACGGTTTCGATCTTTGCAGGGTCCACCTGGATACCTTCTTTGTTCACTATGTGACCGAGGAATTGAACTTCTTCCAACCAAAATGCACACTTTGAAAACTTAGCGTACAGTTTTTCTTTCCTCAATACTTCTAGCACTTTTCTCAAATGTTCTTCGTGCTCTTGATCATTCTTTGAGTAAATAAGTATGTCATCGATGAAAACAATGACAAACTTGTCAAGATATGGCCTACACACTCGGTTCATAAGGTCCATGAACACAGCTGGTGCATTAGTTAAACCAAACGGCATGACCATAAACTCGTAATGACCGTAACGTGTTCTGAAAGCAGTCTTTGGAATATCATCTTCTTTCACCCGCATTTGATGATACCCGGAACGTAAGTCAATCTTTGAATAAACAGACGAGCCTTGTAGTTGATCAAATAAGTCGTCGATTCTCGGTAGTGGGTAGCGGTTCTTGATGGTAAGTTTGTTCAACTCTCGGTAGTCGATACACAACCTGAATGTACCATCTTTCTTCTTGACAAACAAAACAGGAGCTCCCCACGGTGATGTGCTTGGTCGAATGAAACCACGTTCTAATAGTTCTTGCAGTTGGCTTTGCAGTTCTTTCATCTCGCTGGGTGTGAGTCTATAAGGAGCACGAGCTATTGGTGCAGCTCCTGGTACAAGATCTATTTGAAATTCAACATATCGATGTGGAGGTAGTCCCGGTAATTCTTTCGGAAATACATCGGGAAATTCTTTTGCGACGGGAACATCATTGATGCTCTTTTCTTCAGTTTGTACTTTCTCGACGTGTGCTAGAACAGCATAGCAACCTTTTCTTATTAGTTTTTATGCCTTCAAAATACTAATAAGATGTAGCTTCATGTTGCCCTTTTCTCCGTACACCATTAAGGGTTTTCCTTTTTCTCGTATAATGCGAATTGCATTTTTGTAACAAACGATCTCTGCTTTCACTTCTTTCAACCAGTCCATACCGATTATCACATCAAAACTCCCTAACTCTACTGGTATCAAATCAATCTTAAATGTTTCGCTAACCAGTTTAATTTCTCGATTCCGACATATATTATCTGCTGAAATTAATTTACCATTTGCTAATTCGAGTAAAAATTTACTATCCAAAGGCGTCAATGGACAACTTAATTTAGCACAAAAATCTCTAATCATATAGCTTCTATCCGCACCCGAATCAAATAAAACGTAAGCAGATTTATTGTCAATAAGAAACGTACCCGTAACAAGCTCCGGGTCTTCCTGTGCCTCTGCCGCATTAATATTGAAAACTCTTCCGCGGCCTTGTCCATTCGTGTTCTCCTGGTTCAGGCAATTTCTAATAATGTGGCCCGGTTTTCCACATTTATAACAAACTACATTGGCATAACTTGCTCCGACACTACTTGCTCCACCATTACTCGTTCCGACACCATTTTTTCCTTTCGTTCTATTAACCCCTGGTCCATAGACCTCACACTTCGTCGCGCTATGACCATTTATTTTACACTTGTTGCAAAATTTGGTGCAGAACCCCGAGTGGTACTTTTCACACCTTTGGCATAGCTGCTTCTGATTGTTGTTGTTGTTGCGGTTGTTATTGTTGTTGGGATGATTGTTGTAGTTGCTGTTGTTGTTGTTGTTGGGCCGTTTGTTGTAGTTGCGATTGATGTTGCGATTGTTGGGATAATTATTGCGATTATTATTGTAATTGCTGTTGTTGTTGTATTGGTGATTCTTATCACCGTTTTCCTCTCACTTTCTTTTGACTTGCTTCACATTGGCCTCTTCAACCGTCTGTTCTTTAATTCTTTCCTCAATCTGGTTCACTAGTTTGTGAGCCATTCTACATGCCTGTTGTATGGAGGCGGGCTCGTGTGAACTTATATCTTCTTGGATTCTTTCCGGTAATCCTTTCACAAACGCGTCGATCTTCTCTTCCTCATCTTCGAACGCTCCCGGACACAATAGGCACAATTCTGTGAATCGTCTTTCGTACGTGGTAATATCAAATCCTTGGGTTCGTAACCCTCTAAGTTCTGTCTTGAGCTTATTGACCTCGGTTCTGGGACGGTACTTCTCGTTCATCAAGTGCTTGAATGCTGACCACGGTAGTGCGTACGCATCATCTTGTCCCACTTGCTCTAGATAGGTATTCCTCCATGTTAACGCAGAACCTGTGAAGGTATGCGTAGCGTACTTCACTTTGTCCTCTTCAGTACACTTACTTATGGAAAACACCGATTCGACCTTCTCGGTCCACCGTTTCTGAAATGTCCCGTTCTTATTGATTAAAAACGTTCCATATTAATTGATTTCGTTGCGAGGTTTTGACCTCTATATGAGACGTTTTTCAAAGACTGCATTCATTTTAAAACAAACCATAACCTTTATTTCATCAATAAAGGTTTAAAAGTTTTACGTAGATTATCAAATAATGATAATCTAAAATATCCTGTTTACACACGACCATTACATAATGGTTTACAATACAAATATGTTACAACAAAATAAGTTTCTTGAATGCAGTTTTTACACAATATCATACAAGCATGGACTCCAAATCTCGTCCTTATTTAAGTATGCGACAGCGGAAGCTCTTAATAATCACCTGAGAATAAACATGCTTTAAAACGTCAACAAAAATGTTGGTGAGTTATAGGTTTAACCTATATATATCAAATCATAATAATAGACCACAAGATTTCATATTTCAATACATATCCCATACATAGAGATAAAAATCATTCATATGGTGAACACCTGGTAACCGACATTAACAAGATGCATATATAAGAATATCCCCATCATTCCGGGACACCCTTCGGATATGATATAAATTTCGAAGTACTAAAGCATCCGGTACTTTGGATGGGGTTTGTTAGGCCCAATAGATCTATCTTTAGGATTCGCGTCAATTAGGGTGTCTGTTCCCTAATACTTAGATTACCAGACTTAATAAAAAGGGGCATATTCGATTTCGATAATTCAACCATAGAATGTAGTTTCACGTACTTGTGTCTATTTTGTAAATCATTTATAAAACCTGCATGTATTCTCATCCCAAAAATATTAGATTTTAAAAGTGGGACTATAACTCACTTTCACAGATTTTTACTTCGTCGGGAAGTAAGACTTGGCCACTGTTGATTCACGAACCTATAACAATATATACATATATATTAAAGTATGTTCAAAATATATTTACAACACTTTTAATATATTTTGATGTTTTAAGTTTATTAAGTCAGCTGTCCTCGTTAGTAACCTATAACTAGTTGTCCACAGTTAGATGTACAGAAATAAATCGATAAATATTATCTTGAATCAATCCACGACCCAGTGTATACGTATCTCAGTATTGATCACAACTCAAACTATATATATTTTGGAATCAACCTCAACCCTGTATAGCTAACTCCAACATTCACATATAGAGTGTCTATGGTTGTTCCGAAATATATATAGATGTGTCGACATGATAGGTCGAAACATTGTATACGTGTCTATGGTATCTCAAGATTACATAATATACAATACAAGTTGATTAAGTTATGGTTGGAATAGATTTGTTACCAATTTTCACGTAGCTAAAATGAGAAAAATTATCCAATCTTGTTTTACCCATAACTTCTTCATTTTAAATCCGTTTTGAGTGAATCAAATTGCTATGATTTCATATTGAACTCTATTTTATGAATCTAAACAGAAAAGTATAGGTTTATAGTCGGAAAAATAAGTTACAAGTCGTTTTTGTAAAGGTAGTCATTTCAGTCGAAAGAACGACGTCTAGATGACCATTTTAGAAAACATACTTCCACTTTGAGTTTAACCATAATTTTTGGATATAGTTTCATGTTCATAATAAAAATCATTTTCTCAGAATAACAACTTTTAAATCAAAGTTTATCATAGTTTTTAATTAACTAACCCAAAACAGCCCGCGGTGTTACTACGACGGCGTAAATCCGGTTTTACGGTGTTTTTCGTGTTTCCAGGTTTTAAATCATTAAGTTAGCATATCATATAGATATAGAACATGTGTTTAGTTGATTTTAAAAGTCAAGTTAGAAGGATTAACTTTTGTTTGCGAACAAGTTTAGAATTAACTAAACTATGTTCTAGTGATTACGAGTTTAAACCTTCGAATAAGATAGTTTTATATATATGAATCGAATGATGTTATGAACATCATTACTACCTCAAGTTTAGTAGGTAAACCTACTAGAAGTGACAAGAAATGATCTAGCTTCAAAGGATCTTGGATGGCTTGAAAGTTCTTGAAGTAGGATCATGACACAAAAACAAGTTCAAGTAAGATTTTTGCTCGAATTAAGATAGTTTATAGTTATAGAAATTGAATCAAAGTTTGAATATGAATATTACCTTGAATAAGAAAGATAACCTACTGTATATAACAAAGGTTTCTTGATCTTAGATGATTACTTGGAATGGATTAGAAAGCTTGGAAGTAAATTAGTAAACTTGAAGGGATTTTTGAAGTATTCTTGAAGTGTTCTTCCTATGATGATTATATCTTGATTCTTGAAGTGATTTTTGATGAAGATGATGATTAACTACTGGAAAAATACGTTCATAATAGTGTGGGTGTGTTGAGAGAGAATTAGAAAGAGATTTGGAAGTGAAATGGAGTGAATGATGAGTGTTAATTGGTGAGTGGTGAGTGGGGTTAAAAGGAGTTCTAGTTAGTTGACTAGCTCATGGTAGAAGTTAAAATTGATTAGTCATACATGACATAATCAAGAGTGGAATCCCATGCTAGTTCCTATTGGTATATACCCATAGTAAGTACATTTTGAAGCTGTGTATAATACGGGTAAGAATACGACTAGAATTCTTGATGAAAGAAAAGAATGGGAAAGTAACTGTAACCATTTTTGTTAAGTATGAGTGTTTTGATATATGTCTTGAAGTCTTCCAAAAGTATTTTAATACATCTAAATACACTACATGTATATACATTTTAACGGAGTCGTTAAGTCATCGTTAGTCGTTACATGTAAGTGTTGTTTTGAAACCTTTAAGTTAACGATCTCAATTAATGTTGTTAACCCATTGTTTATTATATCTAATGAGATGTTAAATTATTATATTATCATGATATTATGATATATTAATATATCTTAATATGATATATATACATTTAAATGTCGTTACAACGATAATCGTTACATATATGTCTCGTTTCGAAATCCTTAAGTTAGTAGTCTTGTTTATATGTATATAACTCATTGTTAATATACTTATGTAGATACTTACTTATCATAATCTCATGTTAACCATATGTATATCCATATATATATCGTCAAGTCGTTTTTACAAGTTTTAACGTTCGTGAATCGCCGGTCAACTTGGGTGGTCAATTGTCTATATGAAACATATTTCAATTAATCAAGTCTTAACAAGTTTGATTGCTTAACATGTTGGAAACATTTAATCATGTAAATATCAATCTCAATTAATATATATAAACATGGAAAAGTTCGGGTCACTACAGTACCTACCCGTTAAATAAATTTCGTCCCGAAATTTTAAGCTGTTGAAGGTGTTGACGAATCTTCTGGAAATAGATGCGGGTATTTCTTCTTCATCTGATCTTCACGCTCCCAGGTGAACTCGGGTCCTCTACGAGCATTCCATCGAACCTTAACAATTGGTATCTTGTTTTGCTTAAGTCTTTTAACCTCACGATCCATTATTTCGACGGGTTCTTCGATGAATTGAAGTTTTTCATTGATTTGGATTTCATCTAATGGAATAGTGAGATCTTCTTTAGCAAAACATTTCTTCAAATTCGAGACGTGGAAAGTGTTATGTACAGCCGCGAGTTGTTGAGGTAACTCAAGTCGGTAAGCTACTGGTCCGACACGATCAATAATCTTGAATGGTCCAATATACCTTGGATTTAATTTCCCTCGTTTACCAAATCGAACAACGCCTTTCCAAGGTGCAACTTTAAGCATGACCATCTCTCCAATTTCAAATTCTATATCTTTTCTTTTAATGTCAGCGTAGCTCTTTTGTCGACTTTGGGCGGTTTTCAACCGTTGCTGAATTTGGATGATCTTCTCGGTAGTTTCTTGTATAATCTCTGGACCCGTAATTTGTCTATCCCCCACTTCACTCCAACAAATCGGAGATCTGCACTTTCTACCATAAAGTGCTTCAAACGGCGCCATCTCAATGCTTGAATGGTAGCTGTTGTTGTAGGAAAATTCTGCTAACGGTAGATGTCGATCCCAACTGTTTCCGAAATCAATAACACATGCTCGTAGCATGTCTTCAAGCGTTTGTATCGTCCTTTCGCTCTGCCCATCAGTTTGTGGATGATAGGCAGTACTCATGTCTAGACGAGTTCCTAATGCTTGCTGTAATGTCTGCCAGAATCTTGAAATAAATCTGCCATCCCTATCAGAGATAATAGAGATTGGTATTCCATGTCTGGAGACGACTTCCTTCAAATACAGTCGTGCTAACTTCTCCATCTTGTCATCTTCTCTTATTGGCAGAAAGTGTGCTGATTTGGTGAGACGATCAACTATTACCCAAATAGTATCAAAACCACTTGCAGTCCTTGGCAATTTAGTGATGAAATCCATGGTAATGTTTTCCCATTTCCATTCTGGGATTTCGGGTTGTTGAAGTAGACCTGATGGTTTCTGATGCTCAGCTTTGACCTTAGAACACGTCAAACATTCTCCTACGTATTTAGCAACATCGGCTTTCATACCCGGCCACCAAAAATGTTTCTTGAGATCCTTGTACATCTTCCCCGTTCCAGGATGTATTGAGAATCTGGTTTTATGAGCTTCTCTAAGTACCATTTCTCTCATATCTCCAAATTTTGGTACCCAAATCCTTTCAGCCCTATACCGGGTTCCGTCTTCCCGAATATTAAGATGCTTCTCCGATCCTTTGGGTATTTCATCCTTTAAATTTCCCTCTTTTAAAACTCCTTGTTGCGCCTCCTTTATTTGAGTAGTAATGTTATTATGAATCATTATATTCATAGATTTTACTCGAATGGGTTCTCTGTCCTTCCTGCTCAAGGCATCGGCTACCACATTTGCCTTCCCCGGGTGGTAACGAATCTCAAAGTCGTAACCATTCAATAATTCAATCCACCTACGCTGCCTCATATTCAGTTGTTTCTGATTAAATATGTGTTGAAGACTTTTGTGGTCGGTATATATAATACTTTTGACCCCATATAAGTAGTGCCTCCAAGTCTTTAATGCAAAAACAACCGCGCCTAATTCCAAATCATGCGTCGTATAATTTTGTTCGTGAATCTTCAATTGTCTAGACGCATAAGCAATCACCTTCGTTCGTTGCATTAATACACAACCGAGACCTTGCTTTGATGCGTCACAATAAATCACAAAATCATCATTCCCTTCAGGCAATGACAATATAGGTGCCGTAGTTAGCTTTTTCTTCAATAACTGAAACGCTTTCTCTTGTTCATCATTCCATTCAAATTTCTTCCCTTTATGCGTTAATGCAGTCAAGGGTTTTGCTATTCTGGAAAAGTCTTGGATGAACCTTCTGTAGTAACCAGCTAGTCCTAAAAACTGGCGTATGTGTTTCGGAGTTTTCGGGGTTTCCCACTTTTCAATAGTTTCTATCTTTGCCGGATCCACCTTAATACCTTCTTTGTTCACTATGTGACCAAGGAATTGAACTTCTTCCAACCAAAATGCACACTTTGAAAACTTAGCGTACAATTCTTCCTTCCTCAATACTTCTAACACCTTTCTCAAATGTTCACCGTGTTCTTGGTCATTCTTTGAGTAAATAAGTATGTCATCAATGAAAACAATGACAAACTTGTCAAGGTATGGTCCACACACTCGGTTCATAAGGTCCATGAACACAGCTGGTGCATTAGTTAAACCAAACGGCATGACCATAAACTCGTAATGACCATAACGTGTTCTGAAAGCAGTCTTTGGAATATCATCTTCTTTCACCCGCATTTGATGATACCCGGAACGTAAGTCAATCTTTGAATAAACAGACGAGCCTTGTAGTTGATCAAATAAGTCGTCGATTCTCGGTAGTGGGTAGCGGTTCTTGATGGTAAGTTTGTTCAACTCTCGGTAGTCGATACACAACCTGAATGTACCATCTTTCTTCTTGACAAACAAAACAGGAGCTCCCCACGGTGATGTGCTTGGTCGAATGAAACCACGCTCTAAAAGTTCTTGTAATTGGCTTTGCAGTTCTTTCATCTCGCTGGGTGCGAGTCTGTAAGGAGCACGAGCTATTGGTGCAGCTCCTGGTACAAGATCTATTTGAAATTCAACGGATCGCTGTGGGGGTAATCCCGGTAATTCTTTCGGAAATACATCGGGAAATTCTTTTGCAATGGGAACATCATTGATGCTCTTTTCTTCAGTTTGTACTTTCTCGACGTGTGCTAGAACAGCATAGCAACCTTTTCTTATTAGTTTTTGTGCCTTCAAATTACTAATAAGATGTAGCTTCGTGTTGCCCTTTTCTCCGTACACCATTAAGGGTTTTCCTTTTTCTCGTATAATGCGAATTGCATTTTCGTAACAAACGATCTCTGCTTTCACTTCTTTCAACCAGTCCATACCGATTATCACATCTAAACTCCCTAACTCTACTGGTATCAAATCAATCTTAAATGTTTCGCTAACCAGTTTAATTTCTCGATTCCGACATATATTATCTGCTGAAATTAATTTACCATTTGCTAATTCGAGTAAAAATTTACTATCCAAAGGCGTCAATGGACAACTTAATTTAGCACAAAAATCTCTACTCATATAGCTTCTATCCGCACCCGAATCAAATAAAACGTAAGCAGATTTATTGTCAATAAGAAACGTACCCGTAACAAGCTCCGGGTCTTCCTGTGCCTCTACCGCATTAATATTGAAAACTCTTCCACGGCCTTGTCCATTCGTGTTCTCCTGGTTCGGGCAATTTCTAATAATGTGGCCTGGTTTTCCACATTTATAACAAACTACATTGGCATAACTTGCTCCGACACTACTTGCTCCGCCATTACTTGTTCCGACACCATTTGTTCCTTTCGTTCTGTTAACCCCTGGTCCGTAGACATCACACTTCGCCGCGCTATGACCATTTCTTTTACACTTGTTGCAAAATTTGGTGCAGAACCCCGAGTGATTCTTTTCACACCTTTGGCATAGCTGCTTCTGATTGTTGTTGTTGTTGCGGTTATTATTGTTGTTGGGATGATTGTTGTAGTTGCTGTTGTTGTTGTTGTTGTTGTTGGGCCGTTTGTTGTAGTTGCGATTGATGTTGCGATTGTTGGGATAATTGTTGCGATTATTGTTGTAATTGCTGTTGTTGTTGTATTGGTGATTCTTATCACCGTTTTCCTCCCACTTTCTTTTGACTTGCTTCACATTGGCCTCTTCAGCAGTCTGTTCTTTAATTCTTTCTTCAATCTGGTTCACTAGTTTGTGAGCCATTCTACATGCCTGTTGTATGGAGGCGGGCTCGTGTGAACTTATATCTTCTTGGATTCTTTCTGGTAATCCTTTCACAAACGCGTCGATCTTCTCTTCCTCATCTTCGAATGCTCCCGGACACAATAGGCACAATTCTGTGAATCGTCTTTCATACGTGGTAATATCAAATCCTTGGGTTCGTAACCCTCTAAGTTCTGTTTTGAGCTTATTGACCTCGGTTCTGGGACGGTACTTCTCGTTCATCAAGTGCTTGAATGCTGACCACGGTAGTGCGTACGCATCATCTTGTCCCACTTGCTCTAGATAGGTATTCCACCATGTTAACGCAGAACCTGTAAAGGTATGCGTAGCGTACTTCACTTTGTCCTCTTCAGTACACTTACTTATGGCAAACACCGATTCAACCTTCTCGGTCCACCGTTTCAATCCGATCGGTCCTTCGGTTCCATCAAATTCCAAAGGTTTGCAGGCAGTGAATTCTTTGTAGGTGCATCCTACACGATTTCCTGTACTGCCAGATCCAAGGTTATTGTTGGTATATAGCGCAGCCTGTACTGCGGCTATGTTTGAAGCTAGAAAAGTACGGAATTCCTCTTCGTTCATATTCACGGTGTGTCGAGTAGTCGGTGCCATTTCCTTCAAAATAGTTAAATGGAACAAGTTAATCATACAGAATATTAAGAGTAGTTAATAGTATTTCGTAGCATAATATGAACTCATTTATAAAAGCTTTTTCTTCATATTAGCGTTTTATAAGTTTAAATTCGGGTAGTACCTACCCGTTAAGTTCATACTTAGTAGCTAATATACAATTCAACTACTACAATTCTATATGAAAAACTGATTGTAATAATATTTCGCGTTCAAACTTTTATACAATATTTTACAAACTTATAATACCGCTTATTTTACATAAAGCATGAAATATAGCACACAATAACTTTGATACAAGATAGTTGTGAAGACAATTCTAGCTAGTACACAAGTCGTTCAGCAAAGGCAATAAAGACACGTAATTCATACGTCCAGAAACAAGTCATGCATTCTGGTTTTACTAGGATTACTTCCCATCCTTGGTCTTGTGGAACATAACCGTTATGGCCGTTGATAAGACAGCGTGTTGTAACGTCGTCAAAGGGACGAGGGTTACGTAATGACCAACAGTCTCGTAATAACATAAAAACCTCATTTCTTACCCCAATTACCGACTCCGTCACTTGAGGGAACGTTTTGTTTAATAGTTGTAGCCCGATGTTCTTGTTCTCACTTTGGTGAGAAGCGAACATTACTAACCCGTAAGCATAACATGCTTCTTTATGTTGCATGTTAGCCGCTTTTTCTAAATCACGAAGTCCTATATTTGGATATACTGAGTCAAAATAATTTCTTAACCCGTTGCGTAAAATAGCATTTGGGTTCCCCGCAATATATGCGTCAAAGTAAACACATCGTAACTTATGGATTTCCCAATGTGATATCCCCCATCTTCCGAACGAAAGCCTTTTATAAACCAAATCATTCTTGGAACGTTCTTCGAATGTCTTACAAACTGATCTCGCCTTAAATAGTTGTGCCGAGGAATTCTGACCGACTCTAGACAAGATTTCATCAATCATGTCTCCGGGTAGGTCTCTTAAAATATTGGGTTGTCTATCCATTTTGTGTTTTTATACTGTAAAATAGACAAGAGTTAGATTCATAAAAAAATACTTATTAATACAAGCAATTTTTACATATATCATAAAGCATAAGCACACTATATTACATATATTACACCACACGAATACAACTATCTTATTCCGACTCGCTTGTTTCTTCTTCTTTGGTTTTGGTTCGTTTTCCCAAGTTTCTAGGGATATATGATGTTCCCCTAATACGAGCCGTTATTTTCCACATTGGTTTAGAAAAACCTGGTGGTTTAGAGGTTCCCGGGTCATTGTTACAACTTAAGGACTTCGGGGGTTGACGATACATATAAAGTTCATCGGGGTTGGAATTAGATTTCTCTATTTTTATGCCCTTTCCCTTATTATTTTCTTTTGCCTTTTTAAATTCAGTTGGGGTAATTTCTATAACATCATCGGAATTCTCGTCGGAATCCGATTCATCGGAGAATTGGTAATCCTCCCAATATTTTGCTTCCTTGGCGGAAACACCATTGACCATAATTAACTTTGGTCGGTTGGTTGAGGATTTTCTTTTACTTAACCGTTTTATTATTTCCCCCACCGGTTCTATTTCTTCAACCGGTTCCGATTCTTCTTCCGGTTCCGATTCTTCTTCCGGTTCCGACTCTTCTTCAGGTTCCTCTTCGGGAACTTGTGAATCAGTCCACAAATCATTCCAATTTACATTTGACTCTTCATTATTATTAGGTGAGTCAATGGGACTTGTTTTAGAGGTAGACATCTATCACATAATATCAAACACGTTAAGAGATTAATATATCACATAATATTCATATGTTAAAAATATATAGTTTCCAACAAAAATGTTAAGCAATCATTTTTAAAGAAAACACGGTCGAAGTCCAGACTCACTAATGCATCCTAACAAACTCGATAAGACACACTAATGCAAATTTTCTGGTTCTCTAAGACCAACGCTCGGATACCAACTGAAATGTCCCGTTCTTATTGATTAAAAACGTTCCATATTAATTGATTTCGTTGTGAGGTTTTGACCTCTATATGAGACGTTTTTCAAAGACTGCATTCATTTTAAAACAAACCATAACCTTTATTTCATCAATAAAGGTTTAAAAGTTTTACGTAGATTATCAAATAATGATAATCTAAAATATCCTGTTTACACACGACCATTACATAATGGTTTACAATACAAATATGTTACAACAAAATAAGTTTCTTGAATGCAGTTTTTACACAATATCATACAAGCATGGACTCCAAATCTCGTCCTTATTTAAGTATGCGACAGCGGAAGCTCTTAATAATCACCTGAGAATAAACATGCTTTAAAACGTCAACAAAAATGTTGGTGAGTTATAGGTTTAACCTATATATATCAAATCATAATAATAGACCACAAGATTTCATATTTCAATACATATCCCATACATAGAGATAAAAATCATTCATATGGTGAACACCTGGTAACCGACATTAACAAGATGCATATATAAGAATATCCCCATCATTCCGGGACACCCTTCGGATATGATATAAATTTCGAAGTACTAAAGCATCCGGTACTTTGGATGGGGTTTGTTAGGCCCAATAGATCTATCTTTAGGATTCGCGTCAATTAGGGTGTCTGTTCCCTAATACTTAGATTACCAGACTTAATAAAAAGGGGCATATTCGATTTCGATAATTCAACCATAGAATGTAGTTTCACGTACTTGTGTCTATTTTGTAAATCATTTATA
Source organism: Rutidosis leptorrhynchoides (assembly GCF_046630445.1). Taxonomy (NCBI): domain Eukaryota; kingdom Viridiplantae; phylum Streptophyta; class Magnoliopsida; order Asterales; family Asteraceae; genus Rutidosis; species Rutidosis leptorrhynchoides. The sequence continues at coordinate 207,451,901 of NC_092334.1, forward strand.
AAACCTGCATGTATTCTCATCCCAAAAATATTAGATTTTAAAAGTGGGACTATAACTCACTTTCACAGATTTTTACTTCGTCGGGAAGTAAGACTTGGCCACTGTTGATTCACGAACCTATAACAATATATACATATATATTAAAGTATGTTCAAAATATATTTACAACACTTTTAATATATTTTGATGTTTTAAGTTTATTAAGTCAGCTGTCCTCGTTAGTAACCTATAACTAGTTGTCCACAGTTAGATGTACAGAAATAAATCGATAAATATTATCTTGAATCAATCCACGACCCAGTGTATACGTATCTCAGTATTGATCACAACTCAAACTATATATATTTTGGAATCAACCTCAACCCTGTATAGCTAACTCCAACATTCACATATAGAGTGTCTATGGTTGTTCCGAAATATATATAGATGTGTCGACATGATAGGTCGAAACATTGTATACGTGTCTATGGTATCTCAAGATTACATAATATACAATACAAGTTGATTAAGTTATGGTTGGAATAGATTTGTTACCAATTTTCACGTAGCTAAAATGAGAAAAATTATCCAATCTTGTTTTACCCATAACTTCTTCATTTTAAATCCGTTTTGAGTGAATAAAATTGCTATGATTTCATATTGAACTCTATTTTATGAATCTAAACAGAAAAGTATAGGTTTATAGTCGGAAAAATAAGTTACAAGTCGTTTTTGTAAAGGTAGTCATTTCAGTCGAAAGAACGACGTCTAGATGACCATTTTAGAAAACATACTTCCACTTTGAGTTTAACCATAATTTTTGGATATAGTTTCATGTTCATAATAAAAATCATTTTCTCAGAATAACAACTTTTAAATCAAAGTTTATCATAGTTTTTAATTAACTAACCCAAAACAGCCCGCGGTGTTACTACGACGGCGTAAATCCGGTTTTACGGTGTTTTTCGTGTTTCCAGGTTTTAAATCATTAAGTTAGCATATCATATAGATATAGAACATGTGTTTAGTTGATTTTAAAAGTCAAGTTAGAAGGATTAACTTTTGTTTGCGAACAAGTTTAGAATTAACTAAACTATGTTCTAGTGATTACGAGTTTAAACCTTCGAATAAGATAGTTTTATATATATGAATCGAATGATGTTATGAACATCATTACTACCTCAAGTTTAGTAGGTAAACCTACTAGAAGTGACAAGAAATGATCTAGCTTCAAAGGATCTTGGATGGCTTGAAAGTTCTTGAAGTAGGATCATGACACAAAAACAAGTTCAAGTAAGATTTTTGCTCGAATTAAGATAGTTTATAGTTATAGAAATTGAATCAAAGTTTGAATATGAATATTACCTTGAATAAGAAAGATAACCTACTGTATATAAAAAAGGTTTCTTGATCTTATATGATTACTTGGAATGGATTAGAAAGCTTGGAAGTAAATTAGTAAACTTGAAGGGATTTTTGAAGTATTCTTGAAGTGTTCTTCCTATGATGATTATATCTTGATTCTTGAAGTGATTTTTGATGAAGATGATGATTAACTACTGGAAAAATACGTTCATAATAGTGTGGGTGTGTTGAGAGAGAATTAGAAAGAGATTTGGAAGTGAAATGGAGTGAATGATGAGTGTTAATTGGTGAGTGGTGAGTGGGGTTAAAAGGAGTTCTAGTTAGTTGACTAGCTCATGGTAGAAGTTAAAATTGATTAGTCATACATGACATAATCAAGAGTGGAATCCCATGCTAGTTCCTATTGGTATATACCCATAGTAAGTACATTTTGAAGCTGTGTATAATACGGGTAAGAATACGACTAGAATTCTTGATGAAAGAAAAGAATGGGAAAGTAACTGTAACCATTTTTGTTAAGTATGAGTGTTTTGATATATGTCTTGAAGTCTTCCAAAAGTATTTTAATACATCTAAATACACTACATGTATATACATTTTAACGGAGTCGTTAAGTCATCGTTAGTCGTTACATGTAAGTGTTGTTTTGAAACCTTTAAGTTAACGATCTCAATTAATGTTGTTAACCCATTGTTTATTATATCTAATGAGATGTTAAATTATTATATTATCATGATATTATGATATATTAATATATCTTAATATGATATATATACATTTAAATGTCGTTACAACGATAATCGTTACATATATGTCTCGTTTCGAAATCCTTAAGTTAGTAGTCTTGTTTATATGTATATAACTCATTGTTAATATACTTATGTAGATACTTACTTATCATAATCTCATGTTAACCATATGTATATCCATATATATATCGTCAAGTCGTTTTTACAAGTTTTAACGTTCGTGAATCGCCGGTCAACTTGGGTGGTCAATTGTCTATATGAAACATATTTCAATTAATCAAGTCTTAACAAGTTTGATTGCTTAACATGTTGGAAACATTTAATCATGTAAATATCAATCTCAATTAATATATATAAACATGGAAAAGTTCGGGTCACTACAGTTTCAATCCGATCGGTCCTTCGGTTCCATCAAATTCCAAAGGTTTGCAGGCAGTGAATTCTTTGTAGGTGCATCCTACACGATTTCCTGTACTGCCAGATCCAAGGTTATTGTTGGTATGTAGCGCAGCCTGTACTGCGGCTATGTTTGAAGCTAGAAAAGTACGGAATTCCTCTTTATTCATATTCACGGTGTGTCGAGTAGTCGGTGCCATTTCCTTCAAAATAGTCAAATGGAACAAGTTAATCATACAGAATATTAAGAGTAGTTAATAGTATTTTGTAGCATAATATGAACTCATTTATAAAAGCTTTTTCTTCATATTAGCATTTTATAAGTTTAAATTCGGGTAGTACCTACCCGTTAAGTTCATACTTAGTAGCTAATATACAATTCAACTACTACAATTCTATATGAAAAACTGATTGTAATAATATTTCGCGATCAAACTTTTATACAATATTTTACAAACTTACAATACCGCTTATTTTACATAAAGCATGAAATATAGCACACAATAACTTTGATACAAGATAGTTGTGAAGATAATTCTAGCTAGTACACAAGTCGTTCAGCAAAGGCAATAAAGACACGTAATTCATACGTCCAGAAACAAGTCATGCATTCTGGTTTTACTAGGACTACTTCCCATCCTTGGTCTTGTGGAACATAACCGTTATGGCCGTTGATAAGACAGCGTGTTGTAACGTCGTCAAAGGGACGAGGGTTACGTAATGACCACCAGTCTCGTAATAACCTAAAAACCTCATTTCTTACCCCAATTACCGACTCCGTCACTTGTGGGAACGTTTTGTTTAATAGTTGTAGCCCGATGTTCTTGTTCTCACTTTGGTCAGAAGCGAACATTACTAACCCGTAAGCATAACATGCTTCTTTATGTTGCATGTTAGCCGCTTTTTCTAAATCACGAAGTCCTATATTCGGATATACTGAGTCAAAATAATTTCTTAACCCGTTGCGTAAAATAGCATTTGGGTTCCCCGCAATATATGCGTCAAAGTAAACACATCGTAACTTATGGATTTCCCAATGTGATATCCCCCATCTTTCGAACGAAAGCCTTTTATAAACCAAGGCATTCTTGGAACGTTCTTCGAATGTCTTACAAACTGATCTCGCCTTAAATAGTTGTGCCGAGGAATTCTGACCGACTCTAGACAAGATTTCATCAATCATGTCTCTGGGTAGGTCTCTTAAAATATTGGGTTGTCTATCCATTTTGTGTTTTTATACTGTAAAATAGACAAGAGTTAGATTCATAAAAAAAATACTTATTAATACAAGCAATTTTTACATATATCATAAAGCATAAGCACACTATATTACATATATTACACCACACTTATACAACTATCTTATTCCGACTCGCTCGTTTCTTCTTGTTCGGTTTTGGTTCGTTTTGCCAAGTTTCTAAGGATATATGATGTTCCCCTAATACGAGCCGTCGTTGTCCACATTGGTTTAGAAAAACCTGGTGGTTTAGAGGTTCCCGGGTCATTGTTACAACTTAAGGACTTTGGGGGTTGACGATACATATAAAGTTCATTGGGGTTGGAATTAGATTTCTCTATTTTTTTGCCCTTTCCCTTATTATTTTCTTTTGCCTTTTTAAATTCAGTTGGGGTAATTTCTATAACATCATCGGAATTCTCGTCGGAATCCGATTCATCGGAGAATTGGTAATCCTCCCAATATTTTGCTTCCTTGGCGGAAACACCATTGACCATAATTAACCTTGGTCGGTTGGTTGAGGATTTTCTTTTACTTAACCGTTTTATTATTTCCCCCACCGGTTCTATTTCTTCATCCGGTTCCGATTCTTCTTCCGGTTCCGATTCTTCTTCCGGTTCCGACTCTTCTTCCGGTTCCTCTTCGGGAACTTGTGAATCAGTCCACGAATCATTCCAATTTACATTTGACTCTTCATTATTATTAGGTGAGTCAATGGGACTTGTTCTAGAGGTAGACATCTATCACATAATATCAAACGCTTTAAGAGATTAATATATCACATAATATTCACATGTTAAAAATATATAGTTTCCAACAAAATTTGTTAAGCAATCATTTTTCAAGTAAACACGGTCGAAGTCCAGACTCACTAATGCATCCTAACAAACTCGATAAGACACACTAATGCAAAATTCTGGTTCTCTAAGACCAATGCTCGGATACCAACTGAAATGTCCCGTTCTTATTGATTAAAAACGTTCCATATTAATTGATTTCGTTGCGAGGTTTTGACCTCTATATGAGACGTTTTTCAAAGATTGCATTCATTTTTAAAACAAACCATAACCTTTATTTCATCAATAAAGGTTTAAAAAGCTTTACGTAGATTATCAAATAATGATAATTTAAAATATCCTGTTTACACACGACCATTGATGTGCAGCGGGGTGTATATAAAATAGTTATTAATTTTAGCAGAAAATACTATTAAATACGATACAATTTTACACAAGATATTTATTTATTTATAGAATGGATATACTTAAACCTTGCTACAACACTTATAGGCAGTGTACCTAATCGTACAGTAGTGTAGTTTTTAGTAAGTCCGGTTCGTTCCACAGGGAATCTTTTTAAACAAAGCTTAACGCTATATTAGTTTACTTTTATAAAAATACAAATATATATATATATATATATATATATATATATATATATATATATATATATATAAGTAATATTATTATTATAAAGGGGGGTTTTTACCGTTTAATGACCGGTTTGTCGATTTTAAAACTTTAGTCGTAGTTAAAACCAAATGTAAAATATTAAAAATGAATACAAGACTTAAATTAAAGCATAAAGTAAATAACGATAATGAAATTGTGAATAATAAAAGTGCGATAAAATAAACTTGCGATAATTAAAAAGTACGATAATTAAAAGTGAAATTAAATACAATAACAATAAATAAAAATGCGATAATTAGAAGTGTAATTAAATATAAAATAAAGGAAATTAAATATGAAATAAAAGAATTATGCTTATTTAAACTTCAGTAATCATGATGTTTGACGTGTTGATTTTAGTTTTATGCCCATGGGTTAATTGTCATTTGTCCTGGATTATTTAATATGTTCGTCTGGTTTTTGTCCGTAACAGTCCATCAGTCATAAATATAAAGTGCGAGTGTCCTCATCAAATTATTCTTATACCCGAAGTTAAATATTCCAACTAATTGGGGATTCGAATTGTAACAAGGTTTTAATACTTTGTTTAATGAATACACCAGGTTATCGACTGCATATAAACCAATGTTTTACTACTTTGTTAACAATTACACCAATTACCCTTGAATGTAATTTCACCCCTGTTTTAATTATTCTAGTGGCTATTAATCCATTCCCGTGTCCCGTTAAATGAACGATTATTCGTACATATAAATACCCCGCCCATCGTGTCCGATCGAGTGTATATGGTAATTTATAAGGACGCCCAATTGTAAATCTTTATATTAACATTAAAAAACTATCATTTAGTTAAACAAATATAAAGCCCATTAATAGCCCATAGTCTAATTTCCACAAGTGTCGTTCTTTTGTCCAAACCCCAATTATGGTACAAAGCCCAATTACCCAATTTTAGTAATTAGCCCAACATCATGATTACTGCATTTTAAATAAGCATAATAATAACTTAGCTACGAGACATTAATGTAAAAAGGTTAAACATAACTTACAATGATTAAAAATAGTGTAGCGTTACACGGACAGAATTTCGACTTACACCCTTACAATATTCGCTAACATACCCTTATTATTAGAATTATAATTAAAATTAAAATATAAATTATAAATATATATTTTACGTATATATGAGAGAAGAAGAAAAAGATATGATGAAAATGATCAGAATTCGGTTTGCTTTATAGGGAGTTTCAAAACTGGGGGCTCCGCGACTCGCGGCCTTTTTGGCCTTCAAACTCCGCGAGTCGCGGAGTTTGCTTTTACAGCTCACAACTTTGGAGTCTTTCTCTGCCGACGGTTTTTATTTATAAATATAATATATATAATTAATATAATTAATTATATATTATATTATATTTATATACATAGTTAACTTGTAATTTTTAGTCCGTTGCGTCGAGCGTTGAGAGTTGACTCTGGTCCCGGTTCCAGATTTTCGAACGTCCTTGCGTACAATTTTATATTTTGTACTTTGCGTTTTGAATCTTGTACTCTTGTAATTTCGAGACGTTTCTTGTCAATAATTGGAACCTCTTTGATTGTCTTTTGTACTTTTGAGCTTTTTGGTCGTTTGCGTCTTCAATTCGTCGAATCTGTCTTTTGTCTTCACCTTTTATTATTTAAACGAATATCACTTGTAAATAGAACAATTGCAACTAAAAGCTTGTCTTTCTTGAGGAATAATGCTATGAAATATATGTTCGTTTTTAGCATTATCAAATATTCCCACACTTGAGCGTTGCTTGTCCTCAAGCAATATCGTCTTGAAATACTAGAATCACTTCTTTATTCTTCACACTTTGTACATCAGTGATTTCTATACGGTGGTATGAACAATGGTAGTAACGATATGGTTTACAATCCCACATGACTATAAAAATTTAGATCCATTAAGGAAATTGGATCTTTATGAAAACATTTGATCTTTTGAAAATTAAATCTAGTTTTTACCCTAGATAAGTTTTCTGGGATAACCCTTTACCGGTGTTTGCAAAATATTTTTGTGGGTTTGGTGGGTTTCAGATTTGAAAATTTTAGCTCAAAACTTATGGTTTTGTGTCACCCACTTGCTAACCTTGTATTTGGAAAGCAACACGTCCAGTTTACTTGTCCCGTATATTACCTTTCGGTAAACTACCGTCCGGTTGTAAAGGAAAGTGTTGAACAAGCAACTGTTAAGGCAATGTCCCCTGACATGCTTTTAATTATGGTCTATAACGTGTCGGACGCAATTACTATCCTTGGTAGGAGCAATTGTAAAGCTCACCCTTATAATTTTTCGGTATGGCACAAGGTCCTGTCTTTGACCACTATGCAACCACCGTTCTTACAGTTGACACCTGTTTTAGTTCAGGTGACCTAATGAATTCCAGGTGAATTCCTAGGATTTTACGTTCAATGGTAATGAACGTATTGAAAATAGGGTTTTCAGAAAACAAATCGGTTTGTAATTTTGATCAAAATATTTTCTCGTTCAAGCTTGAGTTTAGATATCATTGAATTCCATGAGTTTGTAATTCTCAATCTTTAAGGTCAATCTCAAGGATTGAGTGATATCAGTCTTAAAAGCTGATTTTTAATCTTTAAGGAGATTATCCTTTCTGGGGATCTGATTCATTAGTCTTATCCAGCTAATTTGCATGGTGCCCCCCCCCCATTGTACAAGATAAATTCTTCTCATGGTTAGGATAAATCTGACCACTTGGCGACCCTGTTTAATGCTGAGGTCCGTGGATTTCCTGCTGATTTTAGTGATGACTTTTCTAGATTTTTCGTCAACCTGCAGCTGGTCTGGACGACAACTTCATGACCTAAATCAAGAAGCGCGTGTCTTTTTCGGAAGACTTTACTTCCTTTTAATGATGGAATTGATTCATCGTGTAGATCCATCTCTTCTTTTCTTTCATCGGGTAAAACAGTTTAGTTTAGTCCAAAGCAAAAGTATTTTCAATTATTTGTTACAGATATATGTGACATATGTTTAAGATAACTTGGTAAATTTTCCCACACTTGGCTTTTATTTTCCTTTTTATCGTCCTCTATTCCATTTTAAATGAATTTTAACATTTTGGTTTGTTTCTCAATTTATGTCCTTTCCGAGGTAACAATAATTTCGGTGTTAAAACCTAGTTTTATCGTTCATAAATATGTATAAACATGATTTTGAGTTCATTTAATTGAAAATTTTGAAAAATTTTACTAGAATTGGGTAGTCAGTATATAAGACTAGGGCTGTTCTTTATTATCAGAGAGCACTAGATTCTAATACAAATACTGCTTTACTAGTATTTTTAATGGTAACCAAGTGTATAAAGTAAAAAATTTTAAAATCCGAAAGAATTTAACCCATTCCCACACTTAAGATCTTGCAATGCCCTCATTTGCAAGAAATCAGTAACAATTTAAATTATTGATTGTGATTTGTGTGAAAATGATTAAATTTTTACCAAAGTTTCCAAATATATTGGCGTTTGTTTGCTGAATGATAAATGGTGCACATCATTTGTTCATTCTGTCTTGTTGTTATTTCACATATATTTTGCATCTTGTCGTCAAAATTAGTTGCTTTTGCTCAAGAACACTAATTTCGGATTAAATGGTGTTTAGGTGTAGAAATTTACCGTTTTTCTTGAGTAATTCCTAGATAGCATCCTTCTCAACATGATTTTAGTAAAAGATTTGGTGATTAACGGTTAAAAATTGTGATTTTGGGGGTTTTTTTTCGGGGTTTTCGCGCAGGTTTTCGCAGTTTTTTTTTTTCTGTGTTGGGACTGATCAGTTCGGGTGTTTATATTTTTTTCTGATTTTTCGACCCCTCCGCGAGTCGCGGAGATTAAAGCTCCAAACTCCGCGAGTCGCGGAGTTTGGTATTTTTTATTTTTTTTATTTTTTTTTTATAATCTTTAACTTATTAAAACAATTAAGTAATTAATTTTAAAATTTTGTTTCCCTTGTTATTTAGGACGAGGTCATTTCGGAGCGATTGTTTTAAAAGCTAAGATTTTTGGGTTTTTTTTCAATGTTTTTGGCATACTTTAATTCAATAAGATTAAAAATAATGATAATAAAAGTTCTCGTCCCTCCATCGGGTAAAGCAATTTCGGTTCAAAGACCTAGTCTTCAACTTACGACGAATTTTAAAAATCATATTTTTAACTTAATTAGATAAAGTAAATTTTTATTTTTAAATTCACACAACTTAAATATAAAATTCAAAATTAATATTAAAAATTCACACCAAACTTAAAATTTGAAATGCATAAAATTAAAAATTCATATTTTAAAAATTAAAAGTTTACACCAATCTTAATTTAAAAATTCATATTATAAATTCACACCAAACTTATATTAATTTTTTCAAATATTTACAATTTTAAAAATATTGATTTTAGTAAGTTTACAATATTTATAAAGGGTTCAAATATTAATTTTAAAAACATGGTAAAAATAAAATTAAAAATCTTTTTGTCTTTTTATCCCACTTTAATCAATCAAATATTATCAAAAATATGCGCCCCTCTTTTCGGTAAAGTAATTTCGGTTCCAAGACCTAATTTAACTCATGACGAATTTTTGAAATATTTTGGGTTGATTGTTTAAAGATATTTATACCTTAAGAATAAACGTTAAATTTCGCAGTGATGTAATAAATTTTTGAATGATATCAATAATTTCGGTCGCCAAACCTAATTTTATTCAATACCAATTTAATACTTTTTAGCGAACAAATTAGCGTTTATTATCAAAAGGTTAAAAATAAAAATAAAAACTGTACAGACATACCTGTGAAATACATTTCTTAGTTATATGATCTATCCCATTTATAAGATAGTCGGTTTAATTGGTTTTCCATGGCTACATAGGCGTAACCTCGAGCATTCAGTGTCTTTTCTTCTAAACATATGAACAGTCCGTCTCTGCATAAAGTAACAAATTCGATATTTGAATAGGTTTGATTATTTGAACATTTACCTCCATGTGACCATTTTCCGCATTTGTGACATCTTTCTAGGTGTCGTGCTCTTCTTTTCGCTGCGGATTTTGATTTTCCTTTACCAAATTGTAACTTATTATCTTCGCATCTGGATTCTTTTCTAACTCCGTCCATTATTTCTCTGATTACTGATACTATTTCACTTGGTAGTGTGTCATTATTTCTTTTAGTGATCAAAGCGTGTAGCATTAGACCATGGTTTAGTTCACAGGCAGTCTTCATTTTGTAAAAACCTAAAAAAAATAAAAATTCAGAATGGGGGGAGAAGACTAGTTCTTTAGGGTCTGCTAGGGAAAGACCATTCGGGTTCCATTTTTGAGAACTATATGAAAACAGACAATCTAACTCTAACAGAAATACATATTATCCTTTAAAGACTTGATTCTCCCCACACTCAGTTAGCTGTGGTGTCGAAATTGTGATTAACTTCGTTGTCGACTTCCATCGGACCATGTATGTAATGTTTAACTCTGTGACCATTAACTTTAAATTCAATCCCATTTGAATTTATCAATTCTGTCGTTCCATATGGGAAAACTCTTTTGACTATGAATGGTCCAGACCATCTTGATTTCAATTTTCCAGGAAATAGCTTGAATCGTGAATTGAAAAGAAGAACTCTGTCTCCTTCTTTAAATTCTTTTGAACTTCTGATTCTTTTATCATGCCATTTCTTCGTTCTTTCTTTATAGATTAACGAATTTTCGTATGCTTCATGTCTTAATTCTTCTAATTCGTTTAGTTTACTTAATCGTAGACGTCTGGCTTCATGTAAATCAAGATTACATGTTTTCAAAGCCCAAAATGCTTTGTGTTTAATTTCTACTGGAAGATGACATGCTTTTCCATAAACAAGTCTAAAAGGTGTGGTTCCAATTGGAGTTTTGTAGGCTGTTCTAAAAGCCCAGAGTGCATCCTCCAATTTAATGGACCATTCCTTCGGATTTGATCCTACGGTTTTCTCTAGAATACGTTTTAAAGCTCGGTTGGTATTTTCAACTTGTCCACTTGTTTGTGGATGATATGCGGTGGAGATTTTATGAGTTACTCCATATCTTTTAAGAACTTTCTCAAGTTGATTATTACAGAAATGAGTACCCCGATCACTTATTAAAGCTTTCGGTGTTCCAAACCTTGCAAAAAGACGTTTTAAAAAGTTGACTACAACTCGTGCATCGTTAGTTAGGAGAGCTTGTGCTTCCGCCCATTTAGATACATAATCAATGGCTACGAGTATATATAGATTATTATGAGATTTTGAAAATGGACCCATAAAGTCAATACCCCAAATGTCAAATACTTCACATACTTGGATGACATTTTGTGGCATTTCATCACGTTGACTTATTTTTCCGGCCCTTTGACATGCATCACAGGATTTGCAAAGAAGGTGTGCGTCTTTGTAAATTGTTGGCCAATAGAATCCAACATCATAAACCTTTCTTGCTGTTAGTTGAGGCCCATAATGCCCTCCTGTTGGTCCTGTGTGACAATGGTTTAATATTTTACTAGCTTCATCTCCAAATACACATCGGCGTATTATTCCATCGGGACAACTTTTAAACAGATGTGGATCTTCCCAGAAATAGTGTTTTATATCACTGAAGAATTTCTTTCGTCTTTGGTACGATAATCCTTTTTCAAGGAATCTACAAAATAAGTAGTTTGCATAGTCTGCAAACCATGGGATTTCATTATAATCTATCTTCAATAGATATTCATCAGGAAAGTTGTCTTGTATGGCCGATTCATTTAGAACTTCTAAATCAGGATTTTCAAGACGAGAAAGATGATCAGCGGCGAGATTTTCTGCTCCTCTTTTATCTCGGATTTCAATATCAAACTCTTGTAAGAGTAAGCATCCAACGGATTAATCTTGGTTTAGCATCTTGTTTTGAAAATAGGTATCTAAGAGCAGAATGGTCGGTATAGACCACCGTTTTTGCTAGAACGAGATATGATCGAAATTTGTCAAAAGCAAAGACAATAGCAAGGAGTTCTTTTTCAGTAGTTGTATAGTTCGTTTGTGCTCCTTGTAATGTCTTACTAGCATAATATATAGGTTGAAATCGTTTTTCAATCCTTTGTCCTAAAACGGCTCCCATTGAAAAATCACTTGCATCGCACATTAGTTCAAATGGTAGATTCCAATTTGGTGTTATCATAATCGGCGCATTAGTGAGTTTCTCTTTAAGAATATTAAAAGATTTGATACACTCATCTGAAAAGATGAATGGCGCATCCTTTTCTAGGAGTTTATTCATAGGAGTGGCAATTTTAGAAAAATCTTTTATGAAACGTCGGTAAAAACCGGCATGCCCTAGAAAACTCCTAACTCCTCTAACATTGGTGGGATGTGAAAGTTTAGCAATTACATCTACTTTTTTATCTCTATCCACTTCAATTCCTTCTTTTGAAATTTTATGTCCAAGAACGATGCCTTCTTTAACCATGAATGGACATTTCTCCCAATTAAGTACTAGATTTGATTTTTCGCATCTAATTAGCATTCGTTCCAGATTAACTAGACATGATTTAAATGTATCACCGAAGACTGAAAAGTCATCCATGAATACTTCCATGCATTCTTCTATCATGTCATGAAAAATCGCCATCATACACCTTTGAAAGGTTGCAGGGGCGTTACAAAGTCCAAATGGCATGCGTTTGTAAGCAAAAGTACCATAACGGCACGTGAATGTGGTTTTCTCTTGATCTTCGGGTGCTATTGGAATTTGAAAATATCCGGAAAATCCATCTAGAAAACAATAGTAACTATTTCCGGCTAATCTTTCCAACATTTGATCTATGAAAGGTAAGGGAAAGTGATCTTTTCTGGTGGCGTCATTTAATTTTCTATAATCAATACATACACGCCATCCTGTTACAGTCCTAGTAGGAATAAGCTCATTTTTCTCATTTGTAATGACAGTCATGCCACCCTTCTTAGGCACACATTGAACTGGGCTTACCCATGGACTATCAGAGATTGGATAAATTAGACCTGCATCTAGCAGTTTAATAATCTCTTTCTTAACTACATCTTGTATATTAGGATTTAGTCTTCGTTGGCGTTGCACATACGTTTTATGACCTTCTTCCATAAGGATTTTATGTGTGCAATACGAAGGACTTATTCCTTTAATATCATGAATCTTCCATGCAATGGCTGGTTTATGAGCTTTCAACACAGAAATGAGTTGTGATTTCTCATTTTCAGTAAGAGAAGACGATATTATTACAGGTAATTCAGATTCACCATGTAAATAAGCGTATTCCAAATGGTTTGGAAGTGGCTTTAACTCTAATTTCGGAGGTTCTTCTATCGATGATTTATATCGATATCTGTCTTCTTCTTTTAGCATTTGAATTTCTTCTGTTGTTGGTTCATATCCATTAGCTATAAGTGTAGCTAACATTTCAGCTTCATCAATTGGTTCATTACCTTCTCCTAAAGAACATTCTCCTGTTCCTTGTAATTCTGGAAATTCTTCTAATAATTCTGCATGTGCATCTATAGTTTGAATATAATAACATGTATCATCTGCAGATTGTGGTTGTTGCATTGCTCTATCAACTGAAAAGGTAACACTCTCATCCTCTATACTTAGGGTCAGTTTCTTACCGAACACGTCTATCATTGGTTTAGCCGTGTTTAAGAATGGTCTTCCTAATATGAGAGGAACTTGAGAATCTTCTTCCATGTCTAAAACAACAAAATCTACTAGAAATACTAAAGTACCAACTTTAACTAGCATGTTCTCCATTATCCCTCTAGGATATTTTATTGATCTATCGGCTAGTTGTATGCTTATTCTGGTTGGTTTCAATTCTCCAAGGTCTAGTTTAGTGTATAGTGAATACGGCATTAGATTTATACTAGCACCTAAGTCTGCCAATGCTTCTATTGAATTAAGACTACCCAGAAAACATGGAATTGTGAAACTTCCTGGATCAGATAGTTTTTCTGGTATCTTATTCAACAGCACTGCTGAACAATTAGCATTCATAGTAACAGCCGAGAGTTCTTCCATTTTCTTTCTATTTGAAATTAGATCTTTCAAGAATTTAGCATATCTAGGCATTCCTGAAATCACATCAATGAAAGGAAGATTTACATTTATCTGTTTAAACATATCCAAGAATTTAGATTGCTCGGCTTCAAGTTTCTCTTTCTTCATTTTACTCGGGTAAGGAAGTGGTGGTTGGTATGGTTTAACATAAGGTTTAGCCTTAACTATGTTATCTTCATTAACCTTTTCAACTACCGGTTCTTTTTCCTTATCTTGATCAGGTTGTGGTTCTTGTGGAGTAGGAATAGTTTCATCAGAAGTTACAGGTATTTTCGGTGGTTTAAGTGTTGTACCACTTCTTGTGGTAATAGCTTTAGCTGTTTCATTTCGGGGGTTAGCATTTGTATCACTAGGTAGACTTCCCGATTTTCTTTCACCTATTAACCTTGCTAGGTTACTCACTTCTTGTTCCAGATTTTGAATAGAAGCTTGTTGATTTCTAAATGCTTGAGCATTTTGTTCATTGGTTTGTTTCTGAGATGTGAAAAACTGTGTTTGAGTTTCAACTAGCTTCGTCATCATATCTTCTAAATTTGGCTTTTTATCATCGGTTTGTTGTGGTGGTTTGTTTTGAAAATTAGGTCTTTGCTGATTATAAGTATTATTGGATACTTGTTGATTGCTAGGACCTTGTTGGTTGTTGTATGGAATATTTCTGTTATAATTCTGGTTTTGATTGTAAATCGGTCTTGGCGGTTGATAATTATTCTGATAATTATTTTCAGGCCTTTGGTTTATGTATGAAATATTCTCTCTTTGTTCCATTGTTAATTCAATACTGAGACAATCTTTTGTCAAATGTGGTCCTCCACACTGCTCACAACTAATTCGTATTGAGTGAATATCTTTAGTCATCTTTTCCATTCGTCTCTCCACAGCATCTATCTTTGCGGAAATGGAATCTAAGTTATGGCTAGAATCGGCTCTAGCTGCTTTAGATGATCTAACGATGTCTTTTTCTTGGTGCCACTCATGTGAGTGGGAAGCAGTATTATCAATAATATTGTAAGCATCAGTTTCGGTTTTCTTCATAATAGAACCACCAGCTGCTATATCTATGTCTTTTCTTGTAGTGATGTCGCATCCTTGGTAGAATATTTGTACTATTTGACAGGTGTCTAAACCATGTTGCGGACATCCTCTTAACAACTTTCCATATCTTGTCCACTCCTCATATAGAGTTTCATTTGGCTTCTGTGTGAACGTAACAATTTCTGCTTGAAGTCTTACGGCTTTAGATGCAGGAAAGAATTGTTTAAGAAATTTTTCAACTAAAACGTCCCATGTATCAATCGCCCTTTCAGGTAACGATTCCAACCAATCTTTGGCTTCTCCCTTTAAAGTCCAGGGAAATAACATGAGATATATCTGTTCATCCTCCACTTCTCGGATTTTAAATAGTGTGCAGATCCTATTAAAGGTACGTAGATGTTCATTTGGATCTTCCTTCGGCGCACCACTAAATTGGCATTGATTAGTCACCATGTGTAGAATTTGTCCTTTGATTTCATAATCTGGCGCATTAATGTCAGGATGAGTAATTGCGTGACCTTGGCCAGTGCGTTTAGCTCTCATTCGGTCTTCCATACTTAAAGGTTCCAGATTCTCCATAATTGAATTTGTTGAATCGGAATCACTAGATGATTCTGATTTAATGGTTCGTTCCTCAACAATCTCTGTTTGAATGATTGGTGGCTCCGGAGGAAAGTTTAATGGTTCAGGATCTACGAACCGTTCCTGAATATTTTCCGGATTCTCAATTGTGAGGTCGGGTTCAAAAAATGGATTATCGGAAATTTGAACTGAAGTACTTGGTCGACTGGATGACGATTCTAAAGAAAAATCAACGGCGGTTATATTTGCTAAATGTCTTGATCTAGTTACAGGTGGTGAACGTACAAAAGGTGATGAACGTCTTGCTCGGTGCATTCACTGAATATCCTATTAGTTTTTAAAAGAAAAGAAAAATTATAATAAGTTATCCAATTAATAGACTTTTCTGATTTTGCCCACGTTTCGAATAGCCAAAAGATGCAGCAGAGGGGCAGGATTCGTTTGGTCTCAATATAATTGAGGACTGTTTGGCTCCAATAACCCGGTCCACGTAGAAATCCAACTATTACTACGAACCAGAAAATTTTGATGTCTATTAATTTAACCACTTAAAATAAATTTTTGTAATTTTAAGAAATTTAGATAAGAAGTAGAATAAAAATCTATGTCCTAAAAACTAGAATAGCGAGAAATAAGAAAGAAAAAGAGTTCGTCGAAAAAAGGTTGAAAAAGAAAAATGGTTGAAAAATAAAAGGTGACGGAAAAATAAAAGAAACTTATAAAAACTTAAAAATACTTGACTAACCTAACCTTATTACTACAACTAACTTAAAATTATAATCGCAAATTGAGATTACTAATTGGAATGATAATTGATACATAGGTAAAAGTCGTCTAAAAATATTAAAGCTTACAGGAAAAACTAAATCCCAAATGGAAATAATTTAAAAAGAAACTAAAACTTAAAAAGGCGTCGCAAAATTCTAAAGCACCTAAATCTTAGTCTAAAGAAAAAGCACTTAAGGAATTCTACGGCAAAGCCTAAAAATCTAGGAGTAAAAATAACTATAGCAAAAACTAAGTTTAAAATTAAATATGAGCGAAAAATACAAATATTACGCTACAACGATTAAAAAGGGACAAAATATAAAAATATACAAAAAGTTGTAAAAAGTACAATTTTTATAAAAATATTATTTTTATATTATTTATTTAATAAAACTACTAATTTTACAATTTAATTAAACTAATTAAACAAAATATAAAATAAATAAAAAGTAAAACTAAAATTAAAACTAATTATAAAAACTAGGGTTAATAATAATAATAATAATTAATCACCCGTAATTAATGCTAATTTAGGGTTTTGTCGCCTGTCAGATAATCTCCGCGACTTGCGGTACTCAAAACATCAAACCCCGCGACTCGCGGGGTTTCAGTTTTCAACTGACAGGTTTCAAATTCGACGCGTTTTTCTTTATTTTTTTTTTCTGTTTTCTGTTTTTATATAAATAAAAGATATTTAAATAAAACTTAAATATTTAACAAAATCTTAAAAAAAATACTTATATTTTTGTTTTTCTTTTTATATTTTCGAATATTTAAAACGTTTTTTTTATTTTATTTATATATTAGCGTTGCGCTTCCGGCGTTTAAAAAGTTCTCCGGCAGCGGCGCCAAAAATACTTGATGTGCAGCGGGGTGTATATAAAATAGTTATTAATTTTATCAGAAAATACTATTAAATACGATACAATTTTACACAAGATATTTATTTATTTATAGAATGGATATACTTAAACCTTGCTACAACACTTATAGGCAGTGTACCTAATCGTACAGTAGGGTAGTTTTTAGTAAGTCCGGTTCGTTCCACAGGGAATCTTTTTAAACAAAGCTTAACGCTATATTAGTTTACTTTTATAAAAATACAAATATATATATATATAAGTAATATTATTATTATAAAGGGGGGTTTTTACCGTTTAATGACCGGTTTGTCGATTTTAAAACTTTAGTCGCAGTTAAAACCAAATGTAAAATATTAAAAATGAATACAAGACTTAAATTAAAGCATAAAGTAAATAACGATAATGAAATTGCGAATAATAAAAGTGCGATAATATAAACTTGCGATAATTAAAAAGTACGATAATTAAAAGTGCAATTAAATACAATAACAATAAATAAAAATGCGATAATTAGAAGTGCAATTAAATATAAAATAAAGGAAATTAAATATGAAATAAAAGAATTATGTTTATTTAAACTTCAGTAATCATGATGTTTGACGTGTTGATTTTAGTTTTATGCCCATGGGTTAATTGTCCTTTGTCCTGGATTATTTAATATGTCCGTCTGGTTTTTGTCCATAACAGTCCATCAGTCATAAATATAAAATGCGAGTGTCCTCATCAAATTATTCTTATACCCGAAGTTAAATATTCCAACTAATTGAGGATTCGAATTGTAACAAGGTTTTAATACTTTGTTTAATGAATACACCAGGTTATCGACTGCGTGTAAACCAATGTTTTACTACTTTGTTAACAATTACACCAATTACCCTTGAATGTAATTTCACCCCTGTTTTAATTATTCTAGTGGCTATTAATCCATTCCCGTGTCCGGTTAAATGAACGATTATTCGTACATATAAATACCCCGCCCATCGTGTCCGATCGAGTGTATATGGTAATTTATAAGGATGCCCAATTGTAAATCTTTATATTAACATTAACAAACTATCATTTAGTTAAACAAATATAAAGCCCATTAATAGCCCATAGTCTAATTTCCACAAGTGTCGTTCTTTTGTCCAAACCCCAATTATGGTACAAAGCCCAATTACCCAATTTTAGTAATTAGCCCAACATCATGATTACTTCGTTTTAAATAAGCATAATAATAACTTAGCTACGAGACATTAATGTAAAAAGGTTGAACATAACTTACAATGATTAAAAATAGCGTAGCGTTACACGGACAGAATTTCGACTTACACCCTTACAATATTCGCTAACATACCCTTATTATTAGAATTATAATTAAAATTAAAATATAAATTATAAATATATATTTTACGTATATATGAGAGAAGAAGAAAAAGATATGATGAAAATGATCAGAATTCGGTTTGCTTTATAGGGAGTTTCAAAACTGGGGGCTCCGCGACTCGCGGCCTTTTTGGCCTTCAAACTCCGCGAGTCGCGGAGTTTGCTTTTACAGCTCACAACTTTGGAGTCTTTCTCTGCCGACGATTTTTATTTATAAATATAATATATATATAATTAATATAATTAATTATATATTATATTATATTTATATACATAGTTAACTTGTAATTTTTAGTCCGTTGCGTCGAGCGTTGAGAGTTGACTCTGGTCCCGGTTCCGGATTTTCGAACGTCCTTGCGTACAATTTTATATTTTGTACTTTGCGTTTTGAATCTTGTACTCTTGTAATTTCGAGACGTTTCTTGTCAATAATTGGAACCTCTTTGATTGTCTTTTGTACTTTTGAGCTTTTTGGTCGTTTGCGTCTTCAATTCGTCGAATCTGTCTTTTGTCTTCACCTTTTATTATTTAAACGAATATCACTTGTAAATAGAACAATTGCAACTAAAAGCTTGTCTTTCTTGAGGAATAATGCTATGAAATATATGTTCGTTTTTAGCATTATCAACCATTACATAATGGTTTACAATACAAATATGTTACAACAAAATAAGTTTCTTGAATGCAGTTTTTACACAATATCATACAAGCATGGACTCCAAATCTCGTCCTTATTTAAGTATGCGACAGCGGAAGCTCTTAATAATCACCTGAGAATAAACATGCTTAAAACGTCAACAAAAATGTTGGTGAGTTATAGGTTTAACCTATATATATCAAATCATAATAATAGACCACAAGATTTCATATTTCAATACACATCCCATACATAGAGATAAAAATCATTCATATGGTGAACACCTGGTAACCGACATTAACAAGATGCATATATAAGAATATCCCCATCATTCCGGGACATCCTTCGGATATGATATAAATTTCGAAGTACTAAAGTATCCGGTACTTTGGATGGGGTTTGTTAGGCCCAATAGATCTATCTTTAGGATTCGCATCAATTAGGGTGTCTGTTCCCTAATTCTTAGATTACCAGACTTAATAAAAAGGGGCATATTCGATTTCGATAATTCAACCATAGAATGTAGTTTCACGTACTTGTGTCTATTTTGTAAATCATTTATAAAACCTGCATGTATTCTCATCCCAAAAATATTAGATTTTAAAAGTGGGACTATAACTCACTTTCACAGATTTTTACTTCGTCGAGAAGTAAGACTTGGCCACTGGTTGATTCACGAACCTATAACAATATATACATATATATCAAAGTATATTCAAAATATATTTACAACACTTTTAATATATTTTGATGTTTTAAGTTTATTAAGTCAGCTGTCCTCGTTAGTAACCTACAACTAGTTGTCCACAGTTAGATGTACAGAAATAAATCGATAAATATTATCTTGAATCAATCCATGACCCAGTGTATACGTATCTCAGTATTGATCACAACTCAAACTATATATATTTTGGAATCAACCTCAACCCTGTATAGCTAACTCCAACATTCACATATAGAGTGTCTATGGTTGTTCCGAAATATATATAGATGTGTCAACATGATAGGTCGAAACATTGTATACGTGTCTATAGTATCTCAAGATTACATAATATACAATACAAGTTGATTAAGTTATGGTTGGAATAGATTTGTTACCAATTTTCACGTAGCTAAAATGAGAAAAATTATCCAATCTTGTTTTACCCATAACTTCTTCATTT
Organism: Rutidosis leptorrhynchoides; assembly: GCF_046630445.1. NCBI lineage: Eukaryota > Viridiplantae > Streptophyta > Magnoliopsida > Asterales > Asteraceae > Rutidosis > Rutidosis leptorrhynchoides. Next base: position 207,472,572 of record NC_092334.1, read on the forward strand.
TAAATCCGTTTTGAGTGAATCAAATTGCTATGGTTTCATATTGAACTCTATTTTATGAATCTAAACAGAAAAAGTATAGGTTTATAGTCGGAAAAATAAGTTACAAGTCGTTTTTGTAAAGGTAGTCATTTCAGTCGAAAGAACGACGTCTAGATGACCATTTTAGAAAACATACTTCCACTTTGAGTTTAACTATAATTTTTGGATATAGTTTCATGGTCATAATAAAAATCATTTTCTCAGAATAACAACTTTTAAATCAAAGTTTATCATAGTTTTTAATTAACTAACCCAAAACAGCCCGCGGTGTTACTACGACGGCGTAAATCCGGTTTTACGGTGTTTTTCGTGTTTCCAGGTTTTAAATCATTAAGTTAGCATATCATATAGATATAGAACATGTGTTTAGTTGATTTTAAAAGTCAAGTTAGAAGGATTAACTTTTGTTTGCGAACAAGTTTAGAATTAACTAAACTATGTTCTAGTGATTACAAGTTTAAACCTTCGAATAAGATAGCTTTATATGTATGAATCGAATGATGTTATGAACATCATTACTACCTTAAGTTCCTTGGATAAACCTACTGGAAAAGAGAAAAATGGATCTAGCTTCAACGGATCCTTGGATGGCTCGAAGTTCTTGAAGCAGAATCATGACACGAAAACAAGTTCAAGTAAGATCATCACTTGAAATAAGATTGTTATAGTTATAGAAATTGAACCAAAGTTTGAATATGATTATTAACTTGTATTAGAATGATAACCTACTGTAAGAAACAAAGATTTCTTGAGGTTGGATGATCACCTTACAAGATTGGAAGTGAGCTAGCAAACTTGAAAGTATTCTTAATTTTATGTAACTAGAACTTGTAGAATATATGAAGAACACTTAGAACTTGAAGATAGAACTTGAGAGAGATCAATTAGATGAATAAAATTGAAGAATAAAAGTGTTTGTAGGTGTTTTTGGTCGTTGGTGTATGGATTAGATATAAAGGATATGTAATTTTGTTTTCATGTAAATAAGTCATGAATGATTACTCATATTTTTGTAATTTTATGAGATATTTCATGCTAGTTGCCAAATGATAGTTCCCACATCTGTTAGGTGACTCACATGGGCTGCTAAGAGCTGATCATTGGAGTGTATATACCAATAGTACATACATCTAAAAGCTGTGTATTGTACGAGTACGAAAACGGGTGCATACGAGTAGAATTGTTGATGAAACTGAACGAGGATGTAATTGTAAGCATTTTTGTTAAGTAGAAGTATTTTGATAAGTGTATTGAAGTCTTTCAAAAGTGTATAAATACATATTAAAACACTACATGTATATACATTTTAACTGAGTCGTTAAGTCATCGTTAGTCGTTACATGTAAGTGTTGTTTTGAAACCTTTAAGTTAACGATCTCAATTAATGTTGTTAACCCATTGTTTATTATATCTAATGAGATGTTAAATTATTATATAATCATGATATTATGATATATTAATATATCTTAATATGATATATATACATTTAAATGTCGTTACAACGATAATCGTTACATATATGTCTCGTTTCGAAATCCTTAAGTTAGTAGTCTTGTTTATATGTATATAACTCATTGTTAATATACTTATGGAGATACTTACTTATCATAATCTCATGTTAACCATATGTATATCCATATATATATATATCGTCATGTCGTTTTTATAAGTTTTAACGTTCGTGAATCGCCGGTCAACTTGGGTGGTCAATTGTCTATATGAAACCTATTTCAATTAATCAAGTCTTAACAAGTTTGATTTCTTAACATGTTGGAAACACTTAATCATGTAAATATAAATCTCAATTAATATATATAAACATGGAAAAGTTCGGGTTACTACAATTTGCTTCTATAAATTATCGTCTCGTTATATACACATATACATATATATATATATATATATATATATATATATATATATATATATATATATATATATATATATATATATATATATATATTTAATAGTATTATTTTAAATAAAATGTTTTATAAATAAATTTAGTATTAAATCTTATTACATATTAATATATATATATATATATATATATACATATATATATATATATATACTTTCATTTCGAAATATAAATTTGAAATATTTATTTAATAATATAATATATAATTTTCAAAACTAAATGTATTTCAAAGACCTTTATATAATTTAAAACCATTTAAATATTTAACAATGGTTATGTCACATAACGTTTACATAATAGAAATTATTATATCATATAACATTTTCAATTTAAAACTTAACTAAGTATAGTTCATTTATGTACTAGCGTTTATTTTAACTTCTTAAACGTACTAGTTATCCTATTTATATATTAATCGAATCACTTAAGCGAGTGTTACTATCGTTTACTTAAATAATTTAATATATATAAAGACGTTTTTAATACACGATGCAAGTTATGTATATATATAGTTCTAACAATTAACATTCTGACTTATTGAATATATTTAAATTCATTCTTTAAAAGGTTCCACCTATATCATAAACGTTTTCAATAATATGAAAACTAAATAATTATCTTATCAAAGATACGAGACAATCATTTTGAAGCATGCATTGAAAGTTAAGCAGGAATCTCAACTAACTTTTGTCTAGTTCTCGTTAATGACACTTTGTTTTCATATGTAGATCACCTTACCAATTATTCCGAATATCGTTAAAAATGAACGATTTCTCAAATCAACGTGGACCTCACAACAAAGACTCATAATCATACAATGTATCTGATAAATCAATCATTTGATATTATCTTCTAATTTCATCAATAAACATATTGAAACAAGTACGTTCATGTAAAGTATTATACGTTTAATACTTTATTAATATTCTCAAGTTATAATATATACATATTCATTTCCAATTACACAATGGTTCGTGAATCGTCGAAATCCGGTCAAGGTTAAATGAATGTATGAATACAGTTTAAAATTCTTGAGATTTAACTTAACAAACTTTGCTTATCGTGTCGGAATAATATAAAGATAAAGTTTAAATTTGGTCAAAAATTTCCGGGTTGTCACAGTACCTACCCGTTAAAGAAATTTCGTCCCGAAATTTGATTGGGATGATCATGGCTAACAATAAGTATGTTTTCATGACGTATCTGAGCTGAAAATTAGAGTTTTTATCTTCATTGAATAATATGGATAAAACAATTTGATTATGTGAAGAGTACGAGTGAAGTTATCACAAAAGGGTGAAATGAGTAAATGCAGATTCGTCTTAACCAGTGACGTAGTCACGGTTGATTTCAGGAATTTAAGGGATTTAGAGAAAATCTTTGTAGTAAGATTTTATTCTTCAGTAATCAAGAAAATTAGAATCCTCTTTGGTTAAACGCGATGATCTGTCTTGATTGCTTTATCTGATATTTCACTATAAATCCATCCTCTTCGTTTCCTTATTTTCACAGCTCATACCTTCTATTCTTTCTCCCTTAATTCATACTTTAAAGTATTCGTCAATTTGCTCCATCCATTTCTGATCCTTGATCTTATTCTGACTATCACAACAATCATCCTCCTATTCCAACTCCCACTGGAGGAGTATGTTTACTTCTACTTTGCTCTTGGGGTAGTGTTTTTCATAATTCTTCCCTGCATTTGTCTTTCTATAATTATTGACATCTACGGTTAATGATCTTTTCTGTTTGCTGCGATTTATACCCCCTTTCTATTTCGGGGCTTCATGCATTTGTTTTCTTTTCGCAAGTAATGGTCCAGAATTCGTAGGTATGGAGTTTCGATTTATCATAATATACAAGGTAGAAAGGAAAGGTAGTAGCACGATTTGATTTGTTAAATTACCAGAATATCTGGAAAAGACCGAATCATCAAGAAAATATTTTCTTGATATTTTAGTGGTTAAATAGAATGAAAGAGTTATGTAATATGGCACATGATGACGTTAAGTCTGTGAATCATCAAGTTCCATTTAGAAACTCAGAATGACTTACTGTAATATAATCACGTTGATCAAGTGTCATTATATTATACTAACTCATGCTTCAGTTCCCAACATTACTTCAAAAATATTCATACTTTAAACTCAGAGGTTTTAGATGTTTAGAAACTAAAACAGTTTCCTTTATGATGTGATACAGATAATGCGAGGAGATAAATGATTTCAGATAAGAATAGTTATGAAAATATCTTTAGAAAGATATGATGATATCTTAGAATATTTAAGATCAGAGGATGAGGAAGAATATTGTTCGCAATGGTTTTAGAGTAAGGAGCAAGGTATTCGCTAAAGACTTCAGCAGACACTGAATCATTTGGATTCTTTAAAGGCAGGTTTAGTCTTTTTGATTTGTCCACAGCCTCCTTCATGGTTTTCTCAATCCGTTTTCCAGTTCTAAACCTTCTCTTTTTCTAAGATTTGCCAACATACTATTCTTTATCATCAAACTTTTGATTGTTAAGATCGTTTACAGTTTTTGCTACTTTATCAGCATTTTTTAAAATTTCGAGAACTAGTTCGCAGTTTATGGTGTTTTTTAGAAACTTCACATTCGAAGTATGTAAGTCCTGGAGATAGACGTTATATATATATATATAACTGTTGGCGTAGAATTGCTACAAAATTCGAGAATAATGATTTAAGCTTTTTGGTAAGGAAACTACCATTACAAGATGCAGATGAGTGCATGATAGGGTTTCAATGAATAAGTATAGTGATTTTTCAGAGAGGGTTAAAGATCAATGATGTTGTTGGTATGTTTACTGCTAATGTGGCAAGATATAAAAGGTTCCCCGGCAACACTGATGAAGAGGTAATTGTTATAATAAGGCTTATTCGATTGAGCAATTGAAGCTGATTTGCTAGAGTTGTGACAAAACTGTCTATTTTGAAAAGGGATTGAAAAGTTATTTTTGGTAATAAATGCCAAAGGATCTGACATGAATACGTGTTAAACTATGACTTTGGTTTCAAGAATTTTTCAGATGCATGACTGTGGGTAACATGTGGTTGGATTATCATCTCGATTGTTCATTGTTTGAAGTGTCTTCAGGAATTTTAAGGGGTTTGAACACAGATTGTAATTGTTAATATATATATGATGTTCTAGGATTTTGAATGATACAAATATTTTTCTGTGTTCTATGAATAAATGTGATGTTCTAGTACAGTTTTGAATTCAAAGTATGGCTTTGAAAGATGTAGGAATTTAAGAGTGATGTTTTCTGTTAAATCTTAACTTGGATTCTGATTTGTAAAAATCAGAATATGTAATTGAATTTGAATGAGAATGGTTATCCTGATTTTTATGAAAAATGTATATCGCTGTGTAAGTAGTGAGTATAGTTAATGATCGTTGAATCAGAATCGAAGAATGTAACTTATTAATGTGAAATCTAAGTATTTCTCAGGTATTACCTACCCGTTAAAAAAAAATTTCACAAGTAATATTTTGTACAAAGGAATTTTATTACAGTCTTTATGAAAATATATATGTATGTATATTTTCTTCACATTTAATATATATTTAATGAGTTAATATTAAATTGAACTCATTTGATTTACTGTTAGAACTAGAATTGAATAATTCCTAAAACTTTAGATATTACGTAACCTTTGCTGAGTATTTCTTCCACTTGCATGAAATTATGAATTAATACTTCATTATTCATCTATTGATATTTCTTCGGTGAATAATGTTGATGCTTGTGGAATTTTTGTGAACTTCGCAAGACACGAATGACGTTTTCTAGAAATTTTTGAGTATATCGAAAATGAAAGTGTAAAATCGAACATGTATTTAAATAATACACTTGGTTTATTATGAAATAGAATCTATTGAGTTGAAGCAGAGATTAACGATTGTTAAGTTGTTAACGAACGATGTACATCATAGCATATTAGTAATATGAATTAACCGAGTAGTATCTACCCTTTAAAATTCACATGTAATAGCTTAGTACAAAAAGATTTAATATGGTTTCAAAATTTATATATATAAGATATACATATAAATTCTTCAGAGGAAATGAGTTAATACTTCATAACTCGTTGATACAATATACTCGTTGTTGATTAGTGATGATATCTGAGGTGATTATAGAGTTTACGGAATTTGTGGTATTGCAGGAGCTGCTGGTGCCGGTGATACTGTTGGTGATGCCAGCATTACTGTTAGTGCTGGTGATGCTGACGGTATTGCTAGTGCTGTTAATGCTTGTGTATCATGTGTCGTTTGTAAATAACGCACTATTCCGGTCAGGGTTTCTATTCTCCCCTATATCCTCTCTATCCATTCACTCATCTGATTTACGGTTAGGACTAGAATAAATAATTTCTAAAACTTTTAGAAACTACATATTCTCTATAGAATGTTTCTTCAATGAAGTGATGAATGAATACTTCATCGTTTGTTGTTGTTGGTATTCCTTGGTATCTATAGTGTGTATGACGTTGATGCTCGTGGGACAAATTGTGATGTAGACATTGCTGTTGGTGGTGGTAATGGTACCATTGGTATTGATGATGGTGATACTGCTGATGCCGGTGATGTTGCTGGTGTTTGTAATCTTTGCACCATATTCTCCAAAGCCAATACTCGAGCGCGAAGCTCGTTGACTTCTTTTATTACACTGGGATGATTGGTGGTTCCGATGAGTGGGTGAATAAGATCTAGAATTTGAGATAGTATATATTCGTGCTGAGATACTCTGGAAATGAGGGAGAAAATGGTGTCTCGAACAGGTTCGGTGGTAAGTGCTTCAGGTTCTTCGCCAAGACGGAAATATGGTGGATGGAAGGGATCACCTTCTTCTTGTCTCTAATGATTAAGTAGGCTACGAACGCATCCCCAATTCATCTAGAATAGGTGATGACTGATTGGTTGGTCCATTCCGGTCACGATGCTTTTGAAGCTTGAGTGAAACTCCATGTCGGAATCCGATGAGTTCGAACTAGTTGAGGGCTCCATCACGTACAGAGTAGGGAAAAGATTTTTCATAATGAAATAGATTATAGGACTAGTTTGGTATTTCTCAATACATAATTTACATATGTATTTATAATACCAGAATCCCATAAATTACGGAGGATTTTTTGGAAAACGTTAGACAGAGTTTTCTGTAATAGATATGCTAAGATATGAAATTTGTCTATACACTATTTATGCAATAAATGCTGTAAGACGCATCTAGACTTAAGATGATAAGCAGGCAATTTCGGATAAGAAATGATAAGCAAACTTTTTGACATGCAGACACGGTCGAAGTCCATACTCATTAATGCATCTTAATATCTATCAGTTAGACACACTAATGCAAGACCTGGTTCGCTAAGATCACCGCTCTGATACCAACTTTAACGACCCGTTCAAATCGATTTTAAACAATTCATATCAATTGGTTACATTGCGAGGTCCTGACCTCTATATGATACATTTTAAAAACATTGCATTCGTTTTTAAAGACAAACTTTCATTTCATTGAAAGTTGACAGTCTTGCAAACCATTTCATAATATATCCAACTATAAGTGACCTAATAGTAATCTTGTTGAATTCAACGACTCGAATGCAACATCTTTTGAAATATGTCATGAATGACTCCAAGTAATATATCTAAATGAGCAAATGCACAGCGGAAGATTTCTTTAATACATGAGAATAAACATGCTTTCAAGTGTCAACCAAAAGGTTGGTGAGGTTATTAGTTTATCATAAACATTCATTTTCTTCACATTAATAGACCACAAGATTTCAAATATTTAATTGTACACGTAACCCGAGTACAAAATAGTACGCATAACCTGCGAATTAAAAATCAATCATATGTTGAACACCTGGTAACCGACATTAACAAATACATCTAGAATATCCCCAAATATACAGGTACACTCATCTGTATATAAAATCGAAGTACTAAAGCATCCGTAACCCGGATGGGACGTGTCAAAGTCCATAGATCTATCTTCAGGATTCGCGTCAATTTGGGGGTCTGTTCCCAAATTCTTAGGCTACCAAGCTAAAAAGGGTGATATCCGGTATAAAAATTCAACCATAGAATGTAGTTTCAAATACTTGTGTCTATTTCGTAAAACAGTTATAAAAGCAGCGCATGTATTCTCAGTCCCAAAAATATATATAAAAAGGGAGTAATGAAACTCACAATACTGTATTTCGTAGCAATTATGCATATGACGGCACTGAACAAGTGCAGGGTTGGCATCAGATTCACGAACCTATATTAATTATATATATTTATATGTTGGTCAATATCTGTCTAACAATTTAGATCAAGTCAAAGTGTATCACAATCCTAATGCTCGAGATTATCATGCAAAAGTCAACAAAAGTCAATCTGACCCAAAATGGTTTCCAAAATCTATACATGTTTCTTATATAATTTAAATATAGTCGTTATATGTATTTACATATATTTATCATATTTTGTTAGAGTAATTAATACAAGTCATTTATTAATAAAAATTATATTAAAATTTATATATGGAAATTTTTTTTTTTATATATCTCAAGTTATAAAATTTGTTAAGTTCACTTCATATCATAAAAATATAATGGTATGTATTATTAATGTAATTATATTATGTGTGGTAAAAATATCTTTGTATCACATATTTATTCGATAAAATAATATTGATAATAATAATAATAATGAGTAAAAGTTGTATTATTCTGTAATAATAATAATAATAATAATAATAATTATTCTACTAATAATAACAATAACAATATTAATATTTACTAATGATGATATTAATTCTTAATTATAATAAAATGATTATTCTAATCATGATAATTTTAATAATAGCGATACTTTTTTATTATTAACTGAAATAATAATAATATTTTATGATAATAATAATAATTCTATTCAAAATGATAATTTTTAATAATAATAATAATACTAAAATGATAATAAATGATATTTAATAAAAATAATGATATTTCTATTAAAATCATAATTTTAATAAAAATGATAGTTTTAATATTAATGATACTTTTAATAATAATAATAACGATAAGAATAATAAAATGATAGTTTTGATAAAAAAAAATATTAATTATTTTAATAATAATAATAATAATAATAATAATAATAATAATAATAATAATAATAATAATAATAATAATAATAATAATATTGATTATTAGATAATAATAATAATGACGATAATAACGATGATAACGATAACGATAACAATAACGATAACGATAACGATAACGATAATAATAATCATTTTAACAATAATACTTAAAATTATAGATAATTCAATTGACTATATCTTTTAAACCGCTCATCGAAATCATACGCTTTCTAAATGAAAAGTTATTAATTTTTCGTCAGCTTTCCAATGACATGCATATTATATACCTTATCCTAGTAGCATATGTATTAAATTCAGGATTCATCATAAACTATTTAACGACAATATTAAACGTACAAGCATGCATAATCAAATATACTCGAGCACTAGTCAGGGATACACTAATAATATATACATGTTAAGTTATGAGTGCTCACGAATCAATATTGTGATTCAATATTGCAATGAAAGTACGTAGATACAACGGAGATGATAAACACTAGATTGACCTCACGAGCATATCCCTGAATATTACCCATAACATCCACATCTATAACCCATAATTTCCGTAGATCTTTCCTACTCGAAAAACTTGTTTTGAAAGTAACTCTCCCATGAACTCATCGTAGTATTTTATGTATAATACAAATAATAATACTAATACTAATAATAATAAGATTAATAATAATATTAATCTTAAAAATAATAATAATATAAATATAAATAATTAATACAGAGGGAGAAGTAATATATGTGTGTGTGTGTTGAGCAGATATGATCGAGTTTTATAGCACTAGACCTGATTCCCACTGCCATGCGATCGCATGGTTTGATGGGCATATGGCCATGCGATCGCATGGCCTCCTGTGTCCAGCCTATCACGCTTGTTTTACTCTGCGGACACCCGATTTATATTTATTTATTTATAATATATTTAATTTATATAATTAATTATATATTATATTATATTTACGTGTATAGTTGATTAGTAAAATTAGTTTCGATGACTGGTATGTTTACTCTCGACTTATGTCCTTGTTCCGGTTTCTCGAACGGCTTTTCATGCGCTTAGAAAACTAATACTTTATGTTTTGTGTAACGTACCTTTATATATAACAAGACTCAAATCAATGAAAAATTATCACACTCAAAGTGTAACTTAATCATTTGAATGTTTTGGTCATTTGCTTCTATAAATTATCGTCTCGTAATATATATATATACATATATATATATATATATATATATATATATATATATATATATATATATATATATATATATATATATATATATATATATTTAATAGTATTATTTTAAATAAAATTAGTATTAAATCTTATTACATTGTAATATATATATATATATATATATATATATATATATATATATATATATATATATATATATATATATATATATATATATACACTTTCATTTCGAAATATAAATTTGAAATATTTATTTAATAGTATAATATATAATTTTCAAAACTAAATGTATTCAAAGACCATTATATAATTTAAAACCATTTAAATATTTAACAATGGTTATGTCACATAACGTTTACATAATAGAAATTATTATATCATATAATGTTTTCATTTTAAAACTTAACTAAGTATAGTTCATTTATGTACTAGCGTTTATTTTAACTTCTTAAACGTACTAGTTATCCTATCTACATATTAATCGAATCACTTAAGCGAGTGTTACTATCGTTTACTTAACTAAATTAATATATATAAATACGTTTTCAATACACGATGCAAGTTATGTATATATATAGTTCTAACAATTAACATTCCGACTTATTGTATATATTCAGATTCATTCTTTAAAAGGTTCTACCTATATCATAAACGTTTTCAATAATATGAAAACTAAATAATTATCTTATCAAAGATACGAGACAATCATTGTAAAGCATGCATTGAAAGTTAAGCAGGAATCTCCACTAACTTTTGTCTAGTTCTCGTTAATGACACTTTGTTTTCATATGTAGATCACCTTACCAATTATTCTGAATATCGTTAAAAATAAACGTTTTATCAACGTGGACCGCACAACAAAGACTCATAATCATACAATGTATCTGATAAATCAATCATTTGATATTATCTTCTAATTCCATCGATAAACATATTAAAACAAGTACGTTCATGTAAAGTATTATACGTTTAATACTTTGTTAATATTCTCAAGTTATAATATATACATATACATATATATATACATATTCATTTCCAATTAAATAATGGTTCGTGAATCGTCAGAATCCGGTCAAGGTTAAATGAATGTATGAATACAGTTTAAAATTCTTGAGATTTAACTTAACAAACTTTTTCTTATCATGTCGGAATAATATAAAGATAAAGTTTAAATTTGGTCGCAAATTTCTTTCATGACCCGTCCTAATCCATCTGGATGAATACATTACATTTGGTTACTTCGCGAGGTACTTGACCTCTATATGATACATTTTACAAACATTGCATTTGTTTTTAAAAGACAAACTTTCTTTACATTGATAGTTGACGGCATGCATATCATTTCATAATATATCCAACTATAACTGACTTAGTAATAATCTTGATGAACTCAACGACTCGAATGCAACATCTTTTGAAATATGTCATGAATGACTCCAAGTAATATCTCTAACATGAGCAAATGCACAGCGGAAGATTTCTTTCATACCTGAGAATAAACATGCTTTCAAGTGTCAACCAAAAGGTTGGTGAGTTCATTAGTTTCTCATAAACATTCATTTTCATCATTTTAATAGACCACAAGATTTTCATTTCTCATAAATATACATCTCATATCAGGCATTTCATATCAGGCATTTCACAAACTGCATAGAGATAAAAATCATTCATATGGATTGAACACCTGGTAACCGACATTAACAAGATGCATATAGAATATCCCCATCATTCCAGTACACCCATCGAACATGATAATTTCGAAGTACTAAAGCATTCCAAATTCTAGAATGGGGCTTGTTAGGCCTGATAGATCTATCTTTAGGATTCGCGTCAATTAGGGGTGCACTAATTCTCAAAATTAGTGATGTTCCCTAATTCTTAGATTACCAGGCTAAAAGGGGCATATTCGGCTTCGATCCATTCAACCATATAATGTAGTTTTGATTACTTGTGTCTATTTCGTAAAACATTTATAAAAGCGCATGTATTCTCAGTCCCAAAAATATATATTGCAAAAGCATTTAAAAAGGGATCAAATGAAACTCACAATACTGTATTTTGTAGTAAAAATACATATGACAATATTGAACAATGCAGGGTTGGCCTTGGATTCACGAACCTATATCATTTGTATATTTATTAATATTCATAGCTGTAATTGAACATATATATATATATATATATATATATATATATATATATATATATATATATATATATATATATATATATATATATATATATATATATATATATATATATATATATATATATATATATATATAAATGTATTAGTTATGTATGTATTTCATTTGTTTATCAAAATATTAAATTTTTTTACGTTGTATGTGTTAAATATATATATTTATGTATGTATTTCATTTGTTTATCAAAACAGTAGTTCTATTATACTACGTTAATATTAGTAAAAATAATGATAATAACAATGATATTAATAATAGTTCTTGTAAATATATTAATTTTACTGTTTATGATAGTTATGATATTAATGATTTATTAATAATAATAATTTTATTAAAAATGTTAATATTAATAAAAATAATGATATTGTTAATAATGATACATTTTTTTAATAATAATAATAATACTACTACTAGTTACAAAAATGATATTAATACTAATATTAATGAGATTAATAATAACTTGTATTATTTTCATAATAATAATAATAATCCTAATCATAATTTTAATAATAATAAAAATACAACTATTGGTGGTACTAATAATAATTTTTATACTTGTATTTATAATCATAATAAATGAGAAATTTATCATAATACTTCTATTAGTAATAATAATGTTAATAACTATAATATTAATTAATAACCATAATAATAATATTACTAATGGTGATACTAGTAATAATTATGATATTCATAATACATAATAATAATAATGCTATAATCATACTAATACTTAATAATAATAGTACTACTAATAATAATAATAACAATAACAATTATAATAATAACAAATAATAATAATGATAGAATAAAAAAAATAAGTGTATACCCCTTCAAAAGCTTTATCTAAAAAGAAATACCCAGAACCGGGCTCAAACCCGCAACCTCCCGTTCACCCGAACCACTCCTAAACCATTCGTCTGAAACTGTTTTTTCTGAATTTAATTACACCTAATCTATATTTAACCCAGTTTCTTTTATTTCAGCCCAACAGGATTTCTAGTCTCAGCCCAATCATCATACTATATATACGGCCCAACAATCATAACAGATCACGGCCCAACAGCTTCTCTTGATACTTAAAAATAAATATTGTAGTGGCCTGGGTTCGAACCCAGGACCTCTCGTTCCCCTCCAACATACCCAAACCATCCCTTCATCCATTCTTTTCTGATTTAACACTCATAACTAAATATATAACCTGTATTATAATTGTTTCTTCTCTTTCATCTTCGCAATCCAAAATCAACCAGGGAACTTTAATTACTAAAGTGACGAATTTATGATGTTATTTAGGACTTGTAATTATTCATGGAACTATAGAGTTGTGTTCTTGATAAAAAGCAAAACGAAAAAAAAAAATATGTTAAAACCTGCTGTTCGAAAAAAAAAGAAAAAAAACATTGATTTTGATTTTTGGAACGTTTTAGGTAATGCTTTCTTCACAAATAGTTTTGTAATCAATCCTAGAAACTTTCTCAAACCTCAATTTATTTTGAAACATTAAAATCGTTTCGAATTTTAAGATGAACCGAAAATTTGACTTTTTTATTCCTAAACTTTGACTTCGAAATTCGAAGTCAATAGGAAGAATTAGAACATGATATTTTGCAGATAGCTCAAATGAATTATTCCTAACACAATTGCGTTATTAGATTTTGAAGTTTGATTTGAAAATGGATTATGGGATAAAACATCTCGCGAAAGAAAGAAAAAACAAAAAAATGGGTTTGTTTCATTATCTCAGTTGGATTTCTTCGAATAGCAGAGGTAGATATATATCGTGCAAGTGATTGAGTTTATGCAGTAACCTGATTTGATCAATGAATTGTATTGTAGTGAATTTGATCGACATGAGTTCACGGGTATGAGGGAAAAAGAAGAACAAACAAGAAGAAAAAAAAATAGGATGATAGTGATATATATAAACGCGTACATATCTGAATTCATATATTTTTTTAATAATATTAATCAATAAATATAAATATATTAATAATACTACTAACAATAATAATAATTGTATTAATAATAATAATAATTAGTAATAATAATGATAATAATTATTATAAAAGTAATGATAATAATAATGTTAATGATAAAAATAATAATTTGTATTATAATGATAACTATAATTAAAATAACGATTTTCATTAATAATAATTATAATAATAATAATATTCATAATAATCATATTTTACTACTAATTATCATAATAATGATATTAATAATGATAACATTAATATAACAAATTAAATGTATCAAATTTCATATTTATATATCAAGTGACAACATTAATAATACTGATATTAATTTAATTATTAATATTATTAATTTTAATAATGAAAGTAATAATAATAATAATAATAATAATAATAATAATAATAATAATAATAACTATATTTTAACTTATAATTACATTTAATATAATAATATTACAACTTATTAATTATATCATATTTATTAATTGTATATATACTATAAAATAACATTTAATGAATAGTTAATATTTATATATATGTTTACCTATTTATTTGCACACAATTGTTCGTGAATCGTCGGAAGTGGTCAAAGGTTAACTGAATGTATAATAACAGTTCAAAATTTTTGAGATTTAATTAAATAGACTTCGCTTTTCATGTCGATATCATATAAAGATTAAGTTTAAATTTGGTCAAAAATTTCCGGGTCGTCACAATTTCCGGGTTGTCACACCGGGGATCAATCCATCATATTGCACGCACAAAATCCTCATGGAGGAGAACTATAAACCGGTTGTCCAACGACAATGAATACTTAACCCAAACATGAAGGAGGTTGTCAAAAAGGATGTGATCAAACTATTGGATGCGGGGCTTATTTATCCAATACCTGACTCACCATGGGTGAGTCCCGTCCAAGTGGTGCCCAAAAAGGGTGGGATCACGATGATCTTAAAGTTACAAAATGAGCTTGTCCTTACCCGAACCATCATGGGATGGCGCGTATGCATTGACTATAGATGCATAAATGATCCCACACGAAAAGATCATTTTCCACTCCCTTACATCGATCAAATGAGAGAACGTTTGAGCGGGAGAGAGTTTTATTGCTTTCTTGACGGGTTTTCGGGATACTTTCAAATCCTGATAGACCCCGACGATCAAGATGACCTTTACATGATCCTATGCTACATTTGCGTATCGAAGGATGCCTTTTGGGCTATGCAATACCCCGGGAACATTTCAACGATGCATGCTTGCTATTTTCTTGGATATGGTTAAGGATACTATGGAGGTATTCATGGATGACTTTTCGGTATTCGGAGATTCATTCGACCATTGTCTTAAAAATCTTGATAAAATGTTAACACGTTGTGAAAGTGCAAATTTGGTTCTTAATTGGAAAAAATGCCACTTCATGGTCAATGAAGGGGTCGTTTTGGGATACAAAATATCTAAGGCAGGAATCGAGGTAGACAAAGCTAAAATAAGTGTGATAAAAAGACTTACCAAAGCCATCAGATGTGAAAGCGATCCGAAGTTTTCTTGGGCACGCGGGCTTTTATAGACGGTTGTGACGACCCGGAAATTTTCGACCAAAATTTAAACTTAATCTTTATATGATAACATTATTCTGACATGATAAGCAATAAATTTTGACAAGTTTTAAAACTTTTGAAATGAGTTTCATACAAACAATTGACCAACCATTTGTTCGATGATTCACGAACGTCATAACTTGTATTAAATATATACTTATGTATATATATATGGATATATGGATTATATCTAACTTGAATATATGATTGTTAAGTATCTCATTAAGTATATTAATAATGGGTTTTATATATATAATTTGAGACTACTAACTTAAGGGTTTCGAAAACAATATATATATGTAATATTTAACGACGTAATAACCCTTATGTTAAAATGAATATATATGTATTGTATTAAGATGTATTAATACACTTTTGAAAGACTTAAATACATATATTAACATAAGTATATTCAACAAAGATAGCTATACTCGTATTCGCATTCTATTTCCTCATGAACTCTATTCGTATTTTTACGGTATTTTTACCCATCTAATACGCAGCTTATAGATGTATAACTATTGAAAAATACACTCCTTAGCAGCCCCATTTTTGGATCCTAGCATATTTTATCTTGTTAATGAGTCATGAGACAAAAACTCACAAGTTTACTAACCATTTTGGCAACATATGACTCCATTATTAACTTAAAATTCGTCCATATGTACCACCCCATTTTTCCATTCCATTTTCTCATTCTTTACTCCAAATTACCCTCTCAAAATACTTCTATCTTCATACTTGATCATCACCAAGCACTTTCCTCATCATCTAGCTTCAAAATCAAGGTAGAACACTTCTTAAAACTCTTGTTAAATTCCTACTCTATTGCTATCTTAATAAGTTTATAAAACTTGTAAAAACTAGAACTTGTTTTGGTTGAAACCAAGCATGTTTATAAACTAATGTAACCTTACTAAATTGACTTTAAAAACACTTATTTATATGTATTATGACATTATATTAAGTTATTATAAGAATTTATAACTTGTATATATGTATAACACCTTAGAACTTAATATACAACAATTGGTCTCTTTCGGTTCTTGAAAACTGTTTTGACACACGAATTTAAAAGCTATCTTAAACTTTGTTTTAGAGCATATAACTCTGGATATATGTTAATATATATGAATCAAGATTTCTGTAATTTTTTCATGATTTTAGACGAAGTGAAAGTATTTTTCAAAAATTCATTAGTTGACTGATGACAGATTTTATCCGAATCTGTCCATCGTTAAAAGTTAATGGCATAAGCCTAACTTTGACTATGAAACCAAAACTTTTCGATTATGTTCTGAAAACACAACATATTAAGGAGTCTCCAGCAACTTGATTCATTAAAAACCATGTAGTAACAAATAATTTATGAACCGAAATATTTGGCTAAGATTAATCTTGTATGCTTAATCAATCTTACTAGAAAACTATGCTAACTAAGACCTGGGCTATTTTCCTTGATAAAACCTGTTAGTATATATGTTAATAACTAAAATATAGAAGGAAAATTAAAAATATTGAGTTTAGCTATTTTTCATAGTCTACAGACTGTTCCTATGACGAATTATTGAACTGTGCGGACAGATTTACGCACCTGTGACAAAATGAAATTTTAACTAACCTATACTCCGATTCAGAACATATGCCGATTATGGTTGGTTATAGGACTCAAATACCTTTCCAATAATGTCTCTTACACCTATAGAAGTTGAACACACTATGAGATATACCTATCGGGAGTTGACTATTTAAAATCAGGAAATCTATATAAGAATTAAAATAAGACTAACAACTAATTACTAACTTAAACAAGTAAAAATATTATATAATTAATATATAAACTTGTTTTATCAGTATTATATGTTAATAAATATAAATATATGATATAGGTTCGTGAATCCGAGACAAACCCTGCACTTGTTCAGTGCCGTCATATATATAATTGCTACAAAATACAGTATTGTGAGTTTCATTACTCCATTTTTATATATATTTTTGGGCTGAGAATACATGCACTGTTTTATAACTGTTTTATGAAATGGACACAAGTACTAAAACATATTCTACGTTGAGTTGTACCACTTTGCTTATTTTTCCATAATAGCTTGGTAACTAATATTTACATGTTGTAAGAGCATGTAAGCGCGAATCCTATTGATAGATCTATCGGGTTTGACAACCTCAACCGGGCTAGTCGCTCTAGTATCGTAAACGGTTGCATAGTACTTCATTTTTACTACACTTGGTACAGTTTAGGGATATTTCATAATAAAGGGAATATGCCACATTAATTGTTAAATATGGTTACGAAGCGCTCAACAACTTATAGAATACTTTTATACACTTGCGAGTGTACGGATATTAATGGAAACTGAAATCTTGTGGTCTATTACTATTACGAAAATGATTGATTATGATAAACTAATGAACTCACCAACCTTTTGGTTGACACTTTAAAGCATGTTTATTCTCAGGTATTAAAGAAATCTTCCGTTGTGCATTAGCTCATTTTAAGGATATTAATTGGAGTCATTCATGATATACTTTGAAAGACGTTGCATTCGAGTCGTTGAGTTCATCAAGATTAATATTAAGTCAATTATAGTTGGATGTAATATGAAATGGTGTGCATGCCGTCAATTTTTGATGTAAAGAAAGTTTGTCTTTTAAAAATGAATGCAATGTTTGTAAAATGTATCATATAGAGGTTAAATACCTCGCGATGTAATCAACTATTGTGAATCGTTTATAATATATATGAACGGGTCCTTTCAGTTGGTATCAGAGCGGTGGTCTTAGTGAACCAGGTATGCATTAGTGTGTCTAACTGATAGTCGTTAGGATGCATTAGTGAGTCTGGACTTCGACCGTGTTTGCATGTCAAAAGTTTTGCTCATCATTTTCGTCAGAAATTACCTGCTTATCATTCTTAGTCTAGACACATCTTATTGCATTGATTGCATGAATAGTGTATAGACAAAATTCATATCTTAGCGTATCTGCTAATTCATATTTTAGCATATCTGTTACTGTAAACTTTGCCTGACATAATCCGTAAATTTCTCCGTAATTTATGAAACCTTTTGCTTTATATTATAGATATTCTATGTAATTAGAATACCACCCGATAGCCGGAAAATTATTTCATATCGAAAAATCCTTTATTCAATTGTACGAAATGGACTTCGTCATTAGTTCAAGTCCCTTGGATTCCGAAATGGAATCCTTTTCAAGCTCCGAAAGCAGTGTGACTGGAATGGATCAACCAATCATCCATCATCTATTCTGGATGAATTGGGGATGGGTTCAAAGCCTCCTTAATCATTGGAGACAAGAAGAAGGCGATCCTTTTCATCCACCATATTGCCCTCTTGGCGAAGAACCTGAAGCACTTACTGGCGAACCTGTCCAAAACACCATTTTCTCTCTCATTTCCAGAGTATCTCGTCACGATTATATACTACACCAAATTCTAGATCTTATTTATCCGCTCGTCCGAACCGATAATCACCCCAATGTAATAGAAGAAGTCAATGAGCTTCGCACTCGGGTAGTGGCTTTGGAGAATATGGTGCAAAGGTTACAAAAACCAGCAGCAGCAACAACAGCATAACCAGTACCACCATCAACAACATCAATGGTACCATTACCACCACCAACAACAACCGCATCGCAAACCACAACTTCACCATCTGTCCCACGAGCACTCGACGTCATACGCCCTGGAGATACCAAGGAATACCACAACGATGAAGTATTGATTATGTAATTTCTGAAGTTTAGAAATTATCTATCCTAGCCTTAACCATAAATCAAATGAGTTTAATTCAATATTAACTCATTAAATCTATATTAAATCTGAAGAAATATACACATATATATTTCCATAAAGACTGTAATAAAATTCTTTTGTACAAAATATTAATTGTGATATTTTTTTTAACGGGTAGGTAATACCCGAGAGATATATAAATTCACAATTAATATGTTACATTCTTTGAATCTGATTCAGCAAATCATCCATTATACTCCCTACTTTCATAACAATATACATTCTTTTATAGAAATCAAAATAACCATACTAATTCAAAATCTAATTACATATTCTGATTTTGAAATTTCCAAATTCAATTCAAGATATAACCGGTATCATCACTCTTAGATTCCTACATCTTTCAAAGCTATATTTTGACTTCAAAACTGTGCTAGAACATCATATGTATATTAACGATTACAATCTGTGTTCAAACCTTCCAAAATTTCTGAAGACACTTCAAACAATGAATATTCGAGATGATGATCCAACCACATGTTACCCACAGTTATGTACCTGAAAAACTCTTGAAACCAAAGTCATAGTTTAACACGTATCCGTGTCAGACTCTTTGGCATTTATTAGCTAAAATAACTTTTCAATTCCGGTTCAAAATATACAGTTTTGTCACAGCTCCAGCAAGTCAACTGCAACTTCTCAGTCAAAACATTCTTATTATAACCTCGATATATACGTTACCCTTTCGCTAACGTTACTGGGGCACCGTTTATGTCCACCACATTAGCAATAAACTTATCCACAACTTCACTGATCTTTGACCTTCCGAAGAATCATTATATTTATCAAAACTCCATCATTTACTCATCCGCACCTTATAACAAGAATTGCCATACCAATACAATCAGTATTTTGAAATCTCACAGCATACCTATGCCAACAATTATATGTGTACGTCTACCTTTAAGACTTACAGACTGCGAATGTGAAGTTTCTGAAAAACACCCTAAACTGCGAACTAGTTCTCGAAATTTTGAAAAATGCTGATGAAGCAGCGAAAACTATAAACGACCTTAACAGTCAAAAGTTTAATGATAAAGAATAGTGTATTGGCAAAGCTCGGAAAAAGAGAAGGTTTGGAACTGAAAAATGGATTGAGCAAACTATGAAGGAGACTGTGGACAAATTACAAAGACGAAATCTACCTTCAAAGAATCCAAATGATTCAGTGTCTACTGAAATCCTTAGCAATTACCTTGCTCTTTACTCTAAAACCCTTGCGGACGATATTCTTCATCATCCTCTTATCTTAAATATTCTAAGATATCATCGTATCTTTCATTATAAATATCCTGCATATTTCTGAAGATATTTTCATAACTATTCTTAACTGAAATGTTTTATTTTTCTGCGATATCAGTATTACATCAGAAAGGAAACTGTTTTAGTTTCTAAATTCTGAAACCTTCGAGTGTAAAATATGAATGTTTTTGAAGTGGTGTTGGGAACTGAAGCATGAGTTAGTATAACATAATAACACTTGATCAATGTGATTATATTACAGTAAGTCATGCTGAGTTTATAATGGGATATGTGTAACGACCTGACTTTTTCGACTAGCTTTTATGCTTTGTATATTTGCGAAACTGCATATTTGTGCGCACTGTGTTACTTTATTACTCCGGAACCTTGGCATACGTGTTTTATATTCATATATAATTTAAAATGTGCCTTGGTGTATGTAGAATGCTTAACTTGTCCACCGGATGCTTTATAACCGTTAGCGTTACTTGCCGTTACGAATAAACCGCGGACTGCGCGCACGTTTGACTTTTGTCGGAACCGGAATGTTTGGACTGTGAAATATTAATTATTATTTTATAATAATAATTACTTGGGCCTTTGGATGCTTAATTTTATTTATTTAATTGCTAAAGCCTAATAGTTAGTCTTGTTGGACTTTCAACCTTGTTGGGCTCAAGCCCACCCTACTCTAGCTAGCGAACCAATTAATTAGCCCAAGCATAATTACTAGTGGCCCATAATAATAAATAAATAATAAATTAATTAATTAGTGAGTCATACTAGCATAATGGATAAGGTTTATCTAATTGTCACATGAGATTCTAGCAAAAGGACACACTTTAGACACCATTAGCCAAAAAGTAAAGTTTTGTCTCCCCCTCCCCTCCCTCAAAATTTCAGCCACCAAGGAGGCCTCATGGCCACCTCATCAATCCATGTGAATCTCTAATGCTTATAAATACTAGCCTTTAGTCTCTCATTCCAACACATGATCATTTTGGTTTTTCACACACTTGTTCTTTCTTTCTTTCCATACTTGTAAGTTTTCTTTTTCTTCCTCTTTTCCTTCAATATTTTTGTGTATCATCATCATTCATCTATGGAGATCAAGTTCCTTTTAGCTTGATCTTACTTATATCTTGTTGATTTAAGCATGAATCTTTCAAGAACAACAAAGATTCAAGCTTTCTAGCTTAAATCTTCATATCTTTTGTAGATCTTCTTCTTTTATACTTTAATCTTTCTATTTTGTAATAAAGATTCAAACCTTTGTTTGTAATCTTCATGCATCTTCAAGATCCAAGCTTTATGCTTCAAGATCTTCAAAAACAAACATGATGCAAGCTTTCTAGCTTGAATCTTCATATCTTTTTGTTAGATCTAAGTTCTTTTTGCTTTGATCTTGTTATTTTGTTAAAAAGATTCAAACTTGTGTTTGTTATCTCCATATATCTTAAAGATCCAAGCTTTATGCTTCAAGATCTTCAAGAACATCAAAGGTTCAAGCTTTCTAGCTTTGCAACCTTGTAACTTGTGTGAAATAGATCCAAGCTCTCTAGCTTAGGGTTCCATCACCTCTTTTGACTTGGATTGTGCTTATACTTGTTAAATTAATGTAAAGTTTGTAACTTTAGTTGTTATTGTGAATTGAAATTGTGTTAAGACTAAGGATATGATGTAACCTTGGTTCATCATCCATCTAAGACTCATGAATGAGTTGTGTTCTTACTTGGTCTTAACATATTGTGTATTGATGGTGAATCTTGGTCAAAAGTGATGCTAAACCATCAACGAGTTGTACACTTGAAGCTACAAGCATCAAGGATGAGAACCGTGATGAGTATCAAGCACCAAGAACCCCACCGGAGCACTTACCTACTGTTTTTCATATCTGATCAGGCCACCTGGGCTAATGGAAAGTTGATTTTCAGTTAGTTCAGTTCGATTAGATGATTTTCTGTTTAGTCCTCATCTTAATCCGAGTTACGGTTTAGGATTTATGGCCCTCCGAGAGTCACTACACCCTATTTACATTGTGCTGAAATTTCTGACCTACTCGCACTTAAACCGTCTCCACGGTCAAACGAGGACGAGTTAGGTTCTGAAAATTGCTCAGATATTAAGGGACTCACATACGGAGCGATATCCACTGACTATGCGTCTTTTCGATTTACGTAGAGGTTGTAGCAGCTGACTGAAGTCAGCCTATTGTTTCGATCTCTATTCTTGTCGAACTTACTTAGCTTTTATGATGATGAATGATGATGATGATGATGACACTTAAACTTATTTTATGCACTATTAGAATTTATAAAGACAACCTACCGACCTAGTAATCCTTGATTTAGGTTGACGATCTTTCGGACCGACTTACTACTTGCGTACTTTCATTACCGACTTTACCGCTTTTATCACTGTGAGTTATAGCATCCCTTTTTACTTTAACTATTTTGGGACTGAGAATACATGCGCTTTTTACGTTTTACATACTAGGCACGAGTACTTAAACTTTATATGTGTGTGGGTTATACAACGGCATAAACTTTCCCCTTAGCACGGTAACGTTTAGTCATTGGTTTTTGAACCGGTGAACGTGAATCTTAGATATGGATCCATAGGGTTTGACATCCCCACTCGGGCTAGTCGCGCTAGCATTTAACGAGTGTTTAATACTTCGTGAATATACGCACTCGCCAAGTGTACTTTCAGGGGGTTATAAACGTTAATCTAGTTACCGGGTGCCCACGGTTATACATATACTTTATCATACTGATTTGAATTACTGATTTGAAACGCTTGATTGAAGCACTGTAATCTCGTGGCCTACATTACATTACTGATTACAAACAAACTATAGCTCACCAACATTCGTGTTGACTTTTTAAGCATGTATTTCTCAGGTGCTCAGACGTTGTTGCTTCCGCTGTTAGACTTGCTGTTAGACTTGCCGTTATAGACTTGCTGTTATAGACCTGCTGTATTAGATTTTCCGCTGCATTACTTAGAGATGTCTCAAGCATGGAACTTTTATTTTGCATTCGTGACTTACGTTATTTTAAAACAATAGCTTTGTAATGACCTTTGTACCATGTACTCATGTTAATGTTTTCTAGTCATCTTTTGTAAAACGCTATCTTTTTACGAATGCAAACTGTTTTTCAAACAGCATATAGTGTTTGACCTTGTAATGATCCTGTTGTCGATGATCCGTACACGATGGTTTTGTACGGGGTGTCACAGTTGGTATCAGAGCATTGGTTGTAGGGAATTAGGTTGAATTAGTGAGTCTAGACCGGACCAAGTAGGATCCACTAATAGGACTAATCTACAACTTGCTTGTTTACTTGTTTCTGCGGGACCTTCTGCATGCTACTGTGTTATACTACTGCATGTTACTGCTTATTACTATTGCATGCTACTGCTTACTTTTATTGATGTATGATCTTACTGCATGCTATTGCTTATCTTTACTGCCATGCGAACTTGCTGTAGGCTTATTTCCGCTATTGCATGATTAGTATCTGCTTTCACATGTTACTTCTGTTTAGTGCTGTTGATATTATTGCCATGCTGTGTACTTTTTTAGACAGCCTAGGTTGTTGTAGTGCCTGATTACATGCTTGCTTCATGTCTGCCATTCGCTATACCGACTTGGAAAACTTACCTTTCCTAGTTCAGATGTTTTTCTGAACCCTTTTCCCCACTCGTCTAGCCCTAAGGATTAGTATTGTAATCCGCCTGTTAATATCGTTCCACCATTATGGAGATCAAAACATTACTTCACACAATCTAGTAGGAGTACCCCTCGGATTACACGCCCACTAAAGTTGATCCTCGGAGGAGGAGATATGTGAGGACTTGTCGCAATAACCGTACCCCGAGCTCACTCAAATTAACCACGTACAACGTATGAACATTATAAGGTTGTTCACTTCCCGCAAGATGACCTGTATCCCGTACACTTTAATGATCGTCACTTATCTCCTTCATTCTTCCCTACTGCTCGACGATCTAACGACACTTCTGGACATAGGTCCCCAACACTCTTAGGAATTTGAGATGTCGGGAAGGCATCTCCTTTTACAAGGTCATAGTGTCTTCTACTCCAGCTATACCCAAGGACTTGGGAGTCGCCTCGAAACATATCGTATTACAACTTGCTACACGTACAACTCGACACAAGACCCATATTGAATTTCTAGAAAGGAACCTAACGACATTACCGGAACCCGAACATTTTGAAGAAATTTCGAGACATTTAGATGCATGACCTACGGAACCTACGCACCCACACCAAGAAACTGTGAGATTAATTATGTAGATTTTGTTTTGAGATAGCATAGATAAGGCACTGTTAGGTGGAATTGAGTAGAACTTGAAGTGAACACGTTACATTGACCATATGGAGTGATATTGGAATGAACGTACGACTTAGTACAATATAATGACGCCAGGCCAGCATGATTATATTGACGTAAATCATGCAGAAATCTCAATGTTACTATATAAGGAATATGAAGCGATTCAAAGGAAATTTTGGTAGGAACCACTTGAGTATACGCATTATGGTCTGATAAAGGTAGGAATAACTACTTAGCCTAGGTACTGTAAGAGAAGGGCCTGGATTGCAGAGTTGATAACCCAAAAATTTGTTATAGATATACACACCCTGGGCACTTAAGTAAAAAGTTCTCAAATAGGAAAAAATTTGGACTTACTTGCGGTAGAGCAATCGTTATCTCACTTGTGGAGACTCGCATGGATCCTGATTTTAGTTAGGGTGCATTTCTTTACAACGTTTATTGTCTATGAGATGTTAATACTAGAGTGATAGAAACCTTACATCTAAGAACTTTAGCGTTATGACTAGTAAGCCATTAACAACCATAAGAGTTAAGTATTCTATAGGACAAAGTAATGGTAATCTGGCAGAGATAGAGGAATGATTTAAGGTAGTATCTTATAATTAACAGGTGGGTCATTTGGAGATGACCTCATGCCGACGAAACTTGGAAGTTTTATAGTAGTAGTTGGAAAGGATTAGTTACCTACGTACAAGCAGATGTTATTTGAGAAGGTTGATGGAATTTTTTGCGATAGTATAATAAGATTTAGTTGGAATGGACTTTAGGATCAACCTAATACTCATCAAGTTAGGAAGCTTTGATGAAATACTTGGAACAGATTGGCTTTCAAGGATGAAAGCGTAAGTTATTTATAGTAAGAATATTATTCGTATACCTCGCGAGAATGGTGAGCCAGAAGCCATCTGGGTTACTTCAATAACCCGAGATCCCACAATGGAAATGGGAAGGGATGACGATGGATTTCATCCTGAAGACTACCAAAAACAATAGGCAGTTATGACACCATCTGTGTTATCATTGACCGCCTCACCAAATCTGCTCACTTTCTAGCCATTAAAGGAACCGATACAATGGACAAACTTGCACAACGATACATAAAGGAAAATGTATCCCGTCACTTCGGCAATTCAAATTCTATCTTAAGGACTGGCTAGAAATCTTATTTGATACTCATCCTCATACTCTCCTACTCGTATCTCACTTATAAGCAACAACTTCACACTTAAGCATTTTTGATCAAAGGACTTATGTCCTACTAAAAGTCATCAACCACATTTAAATTCAATAGTTTTTATTACCTCAAATGTCACCCGAAATTTTCAAAAATCTTTTACTCGATCTTTTCCCAACTTGTAATCTCCGAAATATGAAAATTTGTTTGTCAAAATTTTACACACACTATTTTACTGTGCGATCCTCTCAAAGTTTTATAAAAATTTAATTTATTGCCATTCGTACAAATTTTAGAAACCGTATATGTTAAATAATTACTTATTTTGACTAGTACACCTGAAATTTTACTTTCACTTTTACAAATCAAAACTTTTATTCAAAAGATATTTTACCTTAAATGGTACGTGTTGCACATAACCCTAGTTTGCTAAGAACTTCATTTCTTTTCTTACATTGTCACCTTAAATGATTTTTATAAAATTTTCGTTGCTTGTCAATATAAAATTTTTCATTGCTTATTCGTATCCAAGTCTTCATGGAGACTTTACAACCATCGAAACCGAGAGATTCATGGGTGTGTATGTGATGAAGGCACTTACTACCACGTCATGCAGAGCCTTCGGGCATCCATCAACACTTAAACCATTCAAAATTACTGTGTTACCCTAGGGATCTTATCCTTCACACCTGTCCGAGCGATGCTCTATCTTAGACAACTCAAAGTCCTGACTTATTCCAAGGGATTCTCATCTAGCGATATTACCATCATCAGTACTCCGACTTTAATATTGGCCATAACCTGTTTGGAATTTTTGCAAAGTCAAGAAACAATTAACTTCTCATCCTCATGCTCTATCCTTCATACCTCACTTTTTAGCAACGGCTTCGCACGTGAACATTTTTGGGCCAAAGACTTAGGTCCTGATAATTTTCAAAACTACATTTAAGTCATTAGTTTTCATTACCTAGTAACATGTCAACCGATGATCCAAAGATTTTCCACTCGACCTTTTTCAACTCATAACCTCTGAAATACGAAAAACTATATTTATCAAAATATTTTGATTTTACACGTTGCTTATTTGTGCGGTCCGCACGAGATTATGGACAAATGAAAGTTATAAAATTTTTCGGTCACTTACGCGATTTATAAAATCATATATGTATATATATAATTAAGTTAACAAATTTACCCTTACTTATTTTGGTTAATACCTACTAAGTTATACCTTCAAATTATTTAACAATCGCTCCTTTAATGAGTTGTTTAACTTAAGTCAAATAGTTTTATGCAAAATGGTACACGTTGTACATATTTCTAAATTTACTAAGAACTTCGTTCCGTTTATGTTGTCACATCAAACGTTTGCAGGTTTTTCAAAACTTCCTTGGTTGATTTTAAAGGTTTTCGTATTAAGCTACACCATGTATGGATCACACTTCTTCTCGTCCTCCGTTAGGGATAAAGCTTACTATTAAAATCCTTGTTAAAAACACTTGAGCCACTTTGGGTGGCAGATTTAAAAAAAAAAAAATTTGTTAAGAAGTCTTTGCGCTCATGAAATGTTCCTCTTAAGGTTAGACTTGGCAAAAACGCGAGCCGATAAATCAGTCTTCTGATGTACACTCAGTGTTTACCCGATTGTAGGAAAGGAACTAGTTAGGTTTCTACTCTCAATATTTCACGGCTAATCGCAATACCCTCGTAAATGTCATCTCTAGGATTCATTTTGTTGAGGTACAAGAAATCATTGTTGGAGATTCTCTTAACTTGGTGTAAATCATTCTGACCAGGAGTTCACGTATCTTCTCATCCACTCATCCCCTTAAGTATAAGGATAAATTCAGAACGAACTGTTCGGAGAATTCACTCTCGTTCAAGGACCACACCTTTCGTGCGATTTTCTTTCCGAAATGTAACATAAGATACCTTAAGAATCTATGAATCTTGTTATCCTCTTGGAAGGGACTGCTTAAAACGTCTGTAACATGGATATGGTTACTGCACACATTCCTTTCTTCGCCGGTTGCAACTATATGTTGTTTTAGTTAATGTTAACCCTAACCCCAACATGTAACTGAAAGGAAAAAGTTACATTATGGAACTGTTCACCTAGAGTATGGTAAACTAAGGTGATATACTTCATTGTTCGTTCAGACCGTCCTGAAGACACTATAGATAATTATGGCTTGCATTTCAAATAAGTCCGATTAGTCACTTTCAGCTAAAAATTTCAATTCATTTAGTCAAATGAAACGTTCTTAACTATCGGGTTCTTTATGCCTATGGTCTCCCTCCGAAATTTAGGGGTTATTGAAATCCGCGGCCAACACTATCTATACATCAAATCGCATAGTTGTGATCACCATGTTTTCCATTTCACCTGTCAGCTTTATATTGCGACATAAACGCTCGATGTTTTAAATGAGTTTGGTAACATTCATGAGGCATTTCATGTATCCAGCTTACTGAAAATGCCTGTAAGGCTAAAAACATCAAATTTCCTTTTGTGGGTATATATATTCGGATGACATATTAGCAAGAAACGAAATCAACTTGTTGATCTCTTAGGATAAGAGACTTACTTAATGGCATATACCTATTCTTACTTTTATACGCCCAAGTACCTTTCGAGGTAAATAACTCACTTCTGAGCCCACGAGTCTCATGGAACCTTGATACGCTACTTCTTATTTAAATACGGTACCATTTGTAGTCACTCCTTAAATTTCGGGACGAAATTTCCATTAACAGGTGGGTAATGTAACGACCCGACTTTTTCGACTAGCTTTTATGCTTTGTATTTTTGCGAAACTGCGTATTTGTGCGCATTGTGTTACTTTATTACTCCGGAACCTTGGCATACGTGTTTTATATTCATATATACTTTAAAACGTGCCTTGGTGTATGTAGAATGCTTAACTTGTCCACCGGATGCTTTATAACCGTTAGCGTTACTTGCCGTTACGAATAAACCGCGGACTGCGCGCACGTTTGACTTTTATCGAAACCGAAACTTTTGGACTGCGAAATATTAATTATTATTTTATAATAATAATTACTTGGGCCTTTGGATGCTTAATTTTATTTATTTAATTGCTAAAGCTCAATAGTTAGTCTTGTTGGACTTTCTACCTTGTTGGGCTCAAGCCCACCCTACTATAGCTAGTGACCCAATTAATTAGCCCAAGCATAATTACTAGTGGCCCATAATAATAAATAAATAATAAATTAATTAATTAGTGAGTCATACTAGCATAATGGATAAGGTTTATCTAATTGTCACATGGGATTCTAGCAAAAGGACACACTTTAGACACCGTTAGCCAAAAAGTAAAGTTTTGTCTCCCCCTCCCCTCCCTCAAAATTTAGGCCACCAAGGAGGCCTCATGGCCACCTCATCAATCCATGTGAATCTCTAATGCTTATAAATACTA
The DNA here is from genome assembly GCF_046630445.1 of Rutidosis leptorrhynchoides. NCBI lineage: Eukaryota > Viridiplantae > Streptophyta > Magnoliopsida > Asterales > Asteraceae > Rutidosis > Rutidosis leptorrhynchoides. The sequence continues at coordinate 207,502,741 of NC_092334.1, forward strand.
GCCTTTAGTCTCTCATTCCAACACTTGATCATTTTGGTTTTTCACACACTTGTTCTTTCTTTCTTTCCATACTTGTAAGTTTTCTTTTTCTTCCTCTTTTCCTTCAATATTTTCATGTATCATCATCATTCATCTATGGAGATCAAGTTCCTTTTAGCTTGATCTTACTTATATCTTGTTGATTCAAGCATGAATCTTTCAAGAACAACAAAGATTCAAGCTTTCTAGCTTGAATCTTCATATATTTTGTAGATCTACTTCTTTTATACTTTAATCTTTCTATTTTGTAATAAAGATTCAAACCTTTGTTTGTAATCTTCATGCATCTTCAAGATCCAAGCTTTATGCTTCAAGATCTTCAAGAATAAACAAGATGCAAGCTCTCTAGCTTAAATCTTCATATCTTTTTGTTAGATCTAAGTTCTTTTTGCTTTGATCTTGTTATTTTGTTAAAAAGATTCAAACTTGTGTTTGTTATCTACATATATCTTAAAGATCCAAGCTTTATGCTTCAAGATCTTCAAGAACATCAAAGGTTCAAGCTTTCTAGCTTTGCAACCTTGTAACTTGTGTGAAATAGATCCAAGCTCTCTAGCTTAGGGTTCCATCACCTCTTTTGACTTGGATTGTGCTTATACTTGTTGAATTATTGTAAAGTTTGTAACTTTAGTTGTTATTGTGAATTGAAATTGTGTTAAGACTAAGGATATGATGTAACCTTGGTTCATTATCCATCTAAGACTCATGAATGAGTTGTGTTCTTACTTGGTCTTAACATATTGTGTATTTATGGTGAATCTTGGTCAAAAGTGATGCTAAACCATCAATGAGTTGTACACTTGAAGCTACAAGCATCAAGGATGAGAACCGTGATGAGCATCAAGCACCAAGAACCCCACCGGAGCAATTACCTACTGTTTTTCGTATCTGATCAGGTCACTTGGGCTACTGGAAAGTTGATTTTCAGTTTGTTCGGTTCGATTAGATGATTTTCCGTTTAGGCCTCGTCTTAATCCGAGTTACGGTTTAGGATTTATGGCCCTCCGAGAGTCACTACACCCTATTAATGTTGTGCTGAAATTTCCGACCTACTCGCACTTAAACCGTCGCCACGGTCAAACGAAGACGAGTTAGGTTCTTAAAATTGGTCAGATGTTAGGGGACTCACATACAGAGCTATAGCCACTGACTATCCTTATTTTCGATTTACGTAGAGGTCGTAGCAGCTGACCGAAGTCAGCCTATTGTTTCGATCTCTATTCTTGTCGAACTTACTTAGCTTTTATGATGATGAATGATGATGATGATGACACTTAAACTTATTTTATGCACTATTAGAATTTATAAAGACAACCTACCGAACTAGTAACCCTTGATTTTGGTTGACGATCTTTCGGACCGACTTACTACTTGCGTACTTTCATTACCGACTTTACCGCTTTTATCACTGTGAGTTATAGCATCCCTTTTTACTTTAACTATTTTGGGACTGAGAATACATGTGCTTTTTACATTTTACATACTAGGCACGAGTACTTAAACTTTATATGTGTGTGGGTTATACAATGGCATAAACTTTCCCCTTAGCACGGTAACGTTTAGTCATTGGTTTTTGAACCGGTGAACGCGAATCTTAGATATGGATCTATAGGGTTTGACATCCCCACTCGGGCTAGTCGCTAGCATTTAACGAGTGTTTAATACTTCGTGAACATACGCACTCGCCAAGTGTACTTTCAGGGGGTTATAAACGTTAAGTCTAGTTACCGGGTGCCCACGGTTATACATATACTTTATCATACTGATTTGAATTACTGATTTGAAACGCTTGATTGAAGCACTGTAATCTCATGGCCTACATTACATTACTGATTACAAACAAACTATAGCTCACCAACATTCGTGTTGACTTTTTAAGCATGTATTTCTCAGGTGCTTAGACGTTGTTGCTTCCGCTGTTAGACTTGCTGTTAGACTTGCTGTTATAGACTTGCTGTTATGGACCTGCTGTATTAGATTTTCTGCTGCATTACTTAGAGATGTCTCAAGCATGGAACTTTTATTTTGCATTCGTGACTTACGTTATTTTAAAACAATAGCTTTGTAATGACCTTTGTACCATGTACTCATGTTAATGTTTTCTAGTCATCTTTTGTAAAACGCTATCTTTTTACGAATGCAAACTGGTTTTCAAACATCATATAGTGTTTGACCTTGTAATGATCATGTTGTCGATGATCCGTACATGATGGTTTTGTACGGGGTGTCACAACATGACGATTCACAGACCATACCGTCATCATGTGCCATGTTACATGACTTTGGTATTCTATTAAACCTCTAAAAATATCAAGAAAATATTTTCTTGATAATTCAGTCTTTACCAGGATATTCTGGTAATTTGACAAATCAAGATCGTGCCATTTCAATTTCTCTCTTAGAACATTAGTCATTGTTCATTCGAAACTCCATACCTACAAATTCTGGACCATTACTTGCGAAGAGAAAACAAAAGCATGAAGCTCCGAAATAGAAATGGGAGTATAAATCGCAGCAAATATGAGAAAGCATTAACTGTGGATGTCAATGATTATAGAAAGACAGAAGCAGGGATTCTGAAATATAAGGGAAGAAATAAAGCCCAACAACAACAACTCAGGAATTACAAACCGTGTATATCAATACATATAGCAATATAAAGACACGAGAGAACTAAAAACACTAGAAAACCAAGAGTATAATAGAAGTAAATAGATTCTTTCGGCGGCAGATGAAAAAGAAGAATGACAGATATGAAAGTTAGGATTATATCAAGAATCAGAACTGGATGGAGTATATTGACGAATGCTTTAAAGTATGAATTGAGGGAGGAATAATAGAAGGTATGAGCTATGGAAATAAGGAAATGAAGAGGGTGGATTTATACTGAAATATCCGACAGGGCAATCAAAACAGATTATCGCATTTAACCAAAGAGGATCCTAATTTCCTTAATTTCCGAAGAGTCAAATCTTATTTAGATTTCAAAGATTTTCCTCTAAAATTCCTTGAATTCCAAAAACCAATCGTGGCTACGTCACCGGATAAGACGAACATGTATTTACTCATTTTCACTCTTTTGCGATAGCTTCACTCGTACTCTTCACAAAATCAAATTGATTTATCTATATTACCCAATGATGATAAAACTCTAATTTTCAGCTCTTATGCGTTATGAAAACATACTTATTGTCATCCATGACGATCCCAATCAAATTTCGGGACGAAATTTCTTTAACGGGTAGGTACTGTGACGACCCGGAAATTTTTAACCAAAATTTAAACTTAATCTTTATATGATAGCATTATTCCGACATGATAAGCAATAAATTTTGACAAGTTTTAAAACTTTTGAAATGAGTTTCATACAAACAATTGACCAACCATTTGTTCGACGATTCACGAACATCATAACTTGTATTAAATATATACTTATGTATATATATATGGATATATGGATTATGAAAGGACCCGTTCATATACATTATAAACGATTCACAATAGTTGATTACATCGCGAGGTATTTGACCTCTATATGATACATATTACAAACATTGCATTTGTTTTTAAAAGACAAACTTTCTTTACATCGAAAATTGACAGGCATGCATACCATTTCATAATATCCACTGTCCAACTATAAATTGACTTAATAATAATCTTTGATGAACTCTATGACTCGAATGCAACATTCTTAAAATATGCTATGAAAGACCCCCATTAATATCTTGAAAATAAGCAAATGTACAGCGGAAGATTTCTTTCAATCCTGAGAATAAACATGCTTTAAAGTGTCAACCAAAAGGTTGGTGAGTTCATTAGTTTATCATAAAAATTCATTTTCATCATTTTAATAGACCACAAGAATTTCATTTTCAGTTCTCATAAATATACGTTCCATGCATAGAGACAAAAATCATTCATATGGATTGAACACCTGGTAACCGACATTAACAAGATGCATATAAGAATATCCCCATCATTCCGGGACATCCATTGGACATGATATAAAAACTTGAAGTACTAAAGCATCCGCTACAACGGATGGGGTTTGTTGGGCCCAATAGATCTATCTTTAGGATTCGCGTCAATTAGTAGACTGATTTACTAATTCTTAGGTTACCAAGTAAAAGGGGCATATTTAGCTTCGATCATTCAACCATATAATGTAGTTTCGATTACTTGTGTCTATTTCGTAAAATATTTATAAAAGTGCATGTATTCTCAGTCCCAAAAATATATATTGCAAAAGCATTTAAAAAGGGAGCAAATGAAACTCACTATACTGTATTTTGTAGTAAAAATACATATTACGACATTGAACAATGCAGGGTTGGCCTTCGATTCACGAACCTATATCATTTGGATATTTATTAATACACATAATCGTAATCGAATAAATTTATATATATATTTAATTTATTAATTATATCATTTTTATCTTAATAATATATGTATGTTTCATATATCCATTTTGTATATGAAAATATTATTTTTGTTATGTTATATGTATTAAAATTAAATATACATAATTTGTTTGTTAAAATATAGTAATTGTAATAACACTAATATAATATTAATAAAGGTAAAAATGATAATAATTATAATACTTAATATTACTAATAAAGGTAATAATGCTAATAATTCTATTAATGATAATAATAATAATAATGATATCGTAAAAATATTAATTTTACTATTAATGATAGTTATGATAGTGATTTTATTAATTACATAATAATAATACTCATGATAATATTATTACTTATGTCAATATTAACACTTCTATTGTTTATAAAACATATTAATACAAATATTTACGAGAATGATAATAATTTTTCATAATGCTAATAATGATAATCATATTAATAACACATTTATTAATAATAATAATAGTAGTGCTAAAAATGGCCCTAGTGCTAATATTTATGAAAATTATAATAAGTTGTATTATTTTGATAATAATCATAATAATAATAATTAATATCGTAGGAATGTTAATAATACCAAAGTGATAAAATTAATAATAATAATAATAATACCTAAAATAATACAAATGATAATATTAATATTAATACTACTTAACAACAATACTAGTAATGATAATAATATTAGTAATATTTACAATAATAATAATAATAATGGTTACAATACTTATTACTATGATAATAATAATGATAAGTATTATAATACTAATGATAACAATATTAATAATAGTCATAATAGTAATAATTATAATCATAATAATAACATTAATAATTAATAATAATAATCACAACAAATAATAATAATAACAATAATAATAATAATAATAATAATAATAATAATAATAATAATAATAATAATAATAATAATAATAATAATAATAATAATAATAATAATAATAATAATAATAAATGTATAAGAAAATGTGTATACCCTTTAACAAGCTTCATAAAAAGAAATGTCCCATACGAGACTCGAACCCATAACCTCCCGTTAACCCGAAGGAACTCCTAACCACTCAACTTGTAAGATCCTAATCTTCATTGTACAGAAGATCATATAGGGTACATGAGGTGTGGGTGACCTTTTATATTAAAACAGAGGTCAGAGGGCGAACTGAGCAGGGTGCGCTCAGCGCACACTTAGGGGTGCGCCTGGCGCACTCCTCACTGTAGCCGGGTTCTGTTTGTTTTATTCAGATATTTTGATGGGCATTTTGGTAATTTCACTTATGGACGAGTTGGAGGCCAGTAGGTCAGATCTTGGGGTATCATTCACTCCATTTTCAACAACCTTATCTTCTTCACTTCAATTTTAGAGAGAGAAAGTGACATTCTTGTGTGAGAAAGCTCAAGCAAAGGAAGGAGGAGCTAGTTTTGAGTCTTAGCTCGAGTTATAAAGTTGTTCATCTCTTCTCTAGCTACGTTTTGGTTGTAGTGGTATGTTCTAACTTTAATTTCCTTACATTGATTTTGTGTAAGGGTTAGGGTTTGGGTAAATGAAGAACATAAAACCCATATTTGGTGATTTTGGGTGTTCTTGGGTAAGATTGAGTCATGAAGACTCAATGGTAACTAACCTAGGGGTTTAAAGTGGTAATTGATGTTTATAAGTCCTAATTGGTTAGTTAATTACTAGCTAATTGGTTAGTTAATTACTAGCACACCTAGCTAATTGGTAAATGGGTGTTAGTTGGGTTAGTGGATATCCCGAAATGGGTGCGTTGACTTTAAATTAGTCAAAGGGCTAATGATTGACCTAATTGGGAAATATGAGTATGAAATACCCTAATTGTGTAATGGTTAGTGTTTTTGGACCTTAATCACTAGCTTTTAAGTGATTAATGATGGTCTTGACTCTTAAAGGGCGGTTTTGGTGAAAATGGGGCATTTAATGCATTTAAGTCATTAAATGCACATAAGTGAGTTGTTGGACCTTAATTACTTGAAAAGAAGGATGGTAGTATGTGTATGTGCATCGATTATCAGGAGTTGAACAAAGTGACGATCAATAATCGTTATCCTTTGCCTAGGATTGACGATTTGTTTGACCAACTCCAAGGGCAACGTATTTCTCTAAAATCGACCTACGGTCCGGCTATCACCAAATGCGGGTCCTTGAGGAAGATATCGAGAAAACAGATTTTCGAACGCGTTATGGGCATTTTGAATTTGTGGTAATGCCTTTTAGTCTTACGAATGCACCGGCGGCATTCATGGATCTTATGAACCGAGTGTGCCAACCTATGTTGGACAAGTCGCTAATTGTGTTCATTGACGACATACTTGTCTATTCGAAGAATATGAAAGAACATGAACTTCATTTGCGGTGTGTGTTAAAGACGTTGCGGAAGGAGAAGTTGTATGCTAAATTCTCCAAATGTGAATTTTGACTAAGGGAAGTTCAATTCCTTGGCCATATCGTGAACGAAAATGGTATTCAAGTGGACCCGGGGAAGATTGAGACGGTAAAGAGTTGGGGACGACCGACTACGCCTACGGAAATCTGAAGTTTTCTCGGATTGGCCGGTTATTATCGTCGGTTTATCCAAGACTTTTCTAAGATCGCTTCTCCATTGATGAAATTGACAAGAAAGAACGCAAGATTTAATTGGGAGAACGAGCAAGAAATTACTTTTCAATTGTTAAAAGAGAAGTTATGTCAAGCTTCGGTGTTAGTATTGCCGGAAGGTGTGGAAGACATGACGGTTTATTGTGATGCTTCTTTAAATGGGCTCGGGTGTGTTCTAATGCAAAGAGGTAAAGTCATCGCTTATGTCTCTCGACAATTAAAGGAACACGAAAATGAGATATTCGACTCATGATCTTGAGTTGGCGGCGGTTGTGCATGCGTTGAAAATTTGGCGCCATTACTTGTATGGTGTCAAGTGTACGATTTATTCGGATCACAAGAGTTTGAAACATCTTTTCGATCAAAGAGATTTGAATTATCGTCAACGTAGGTGGATGGATGTGGTAAAAGATTATGATTGTGAAATACTTTATCATCCGGGCAAGGCGAATGTGGTCGCAGATGCGTTAAGTCGAAAGAGTCACCACCCGGCATTACGATTAGGATTGTTACGTATGATTATTACTAATGATTTTCTTGAAAAACTTGGTGTGATTCAAATTGAAGCTTACGTTCACAACAAGCATGCGGAATGAATTGTGGGGCAATCGGAATTCATTACTATGGGTTCGCGGGGTTTGTTGTCTTTTCAAGGAAGAGTGTGGGTGCCTAAGATGGGTGATTATCGACAAGTGCTACTTGATGAAGCACATAAGTCAAGGTATTCCATTCATCCGGGCGCAACGAAAATGTATCTTGACTTAAGGAAAGATTATTGGTGGCCGGGCATGAAACGTGATGTTGTAAAGTATGTTGAGCAATGTGTCACGTGTTTGCAAGTTAAAGCCGAACATCAAAAGCCGTATGGTAAGTTACAACTGTTGGAAATTCCGAAATGGAAATGGGAGCACATTACCATGGATTTCATTACAAAATTACCAAAGACGGCGAGAACCCAATTTGATTCGATTTGGGTGATAGTTGATCGATTGACGAAAAGTTCCTTGTTTCTTCCCATTCGGGAAGCAATATCATCGGAGACTTTGGCTAAATTGTTTATCAAAGAGGTAGTCGCTCGACATGGGGTTCCTATATCTATTATTTCGGATCGAGATACCCGTTTTACATCTCGGTTTTGGAAAAAGTTTCATGAAGATATGGGCACACAATTGAAATTGAGCACGGCGTATCATCCTCAAACGGACGGTCAAACCGAACATTTTAAACGTACGAATCAAACTTTGGAGGATATGCTACGGGCATGTATTATTGATTTCGATGGTAGTTGGGATGAGCACTTACCTTTGGTAGAATTCTCATACAATAATAGTTATCATACTAGTATCGGGATGCCACCTTATGAGATGCTTTATGGGCGAAGATGTCGAACTTCGATTTGTTGGGGTGAGATTGGTCAAAAAGAAATCGGGAGTACTGATTTGGTCTTAGAAACGAATAGCAAGATTGATATGATTCGGGATCATTTGAAAAAGGCTCAAGATAGACAAAAGTCGTATGCCGACAAGCGTAGATGAAAGATTGAATTTCAAGAAGGTGACATGGTGATGCTTAAGGTTTCACCATGGAAAGGTGTTATTCGGTTTCGAAAACGGGGAAAGTTAGCTCCTCGGTTTATTGGTCCTTTTAAAATTTTAGCTCGTGTTGGTGAAGTCGCGTATCGTTTGGAATTACCCGAAGAGCTTGCGGGGATCCATAATACATTTCATGTTTCCCATCTTCGTAAGTGTCTTGCGGATGATTCATCATGGGTACCATTAGACGAGATTGAGCTAAACAATAAGTTAGAATATATTGAGGAGCCAATTGCCATACTCGATGAGAAGGTCAAAAGGTTGAGAAATAAAGAAGTGAGAACTTTTAAAGTTCAATGGCGTCGTAGTAAAGGTTCTGAATTTACTTGGGAGCCCGAAGAGTTTGTGTTGGTCTATCATCCCTCTTGTCATGCGGCTTGGATCGCGAGGACGCGCCCCGATTCAAGTGGGGGTGAGTTGTAAGACCCTAATCTTCATTGTACAGTAGAGTAAATAGGGTACATGAGGTGTGGGTGACCTTGTATATTAAAACAGAGGTCAGAGGGTGAACTGAGCAGGGTGCGCTCAGCACACACTTAGGGGTGCGCCTGGCGCACTCCTCAATGTAGCCTGGTTCTGTTTGTTTTATTCAGATATTTTGATGGGCATTTTGGTAATTTCACTTGTGGACGAGTTAGAGGCCAGTAGGTCAGATCTTGGGGTATCATTCACTCCATTTTTAACAACCTTATCTTCTTCACTTCAATTTTAGAGAGAGAAAGTGACATTCTTGTGTGCGAAAGCTCAAGCAAAGGAAGGAGGAGCAAGTTTTGAGTCTTAGCTCGAGTTATAAAGTTGTTCATCTCTTCTCTAGCTACATTTTAGTTGTAGTGGTATGTTCTAACTTTAATTTCCTTACTTTGATTTTGTGTAAGGGTTAGGGTTTGGGTAAATGAATAACATAAAACCCATATTTGGTGATTTTGGGTGTTCTTGGGTAAGATTGAGTTATGAAGACTCAATGGTAACTAACGTAGGGTTTTAAAGTGGTAATTGATGTTTATGAGTCCTAATTGGTTAGTTAATTACTAGCACACCTAGCTAATTGGTAAATGGATGTTAGTTGGGTTAGTGGATAACCCGAAATGGGTGCGTTGACTTTAAATTAGTCAAAGGGCTAATGATAGACCTAATTGGGAAATATGGGTATGAAATACCCTAATTGTATAATGGTTAATGTTGTTGGACCTTAATAAATAGCTTTTAAGTGATTAATGATGGTCTTGACCCTTAAAGGGCGGTTTTGGTGAAAATGGAGCATATAATGCATTTAAGTCATTAAATGCACATAAGTGAATTGTAGTGACCCGAACTTTTCCATGTTTATATATATATTAAATGAAATTGTTATTTACATGATTAAGTGTTTCCAACATGTTAAGCAATCAAACTTGTTAAGACTTGATTAATTGAAATAGGTTTCATATAGACAGTTGACCACCCAAGTTGACCGGTGATTCACGAACGTTAAAACTTGTAAAAACTATACGATGACATATATATGGTTATATATATAGTTAACATGATTTTATTATAAGTATGTATCTCATTAGGTATTTTAACAATGAGTTATATACATAAAAATGAGACTATTAATTTAAGAAACTCGAAAACGATATATATAACGATTATCGTTATAACAACGTCTTACTAGGTACATATGAATCATATTAAGATATTGATACACTTGGTTAATTATGTTAAATGATAAGTAAATATATTATTAAGTGTATTAACAATGAAATACATATGTAAAAATAAGACTACTAACTTAATGATTTCGAAACGAGACATATATGTAACGATTATCGTTGTAACGACATTTAACTGTATATATATCATACTAAGATATATTATATATCATAATATCATGATAATATAACAATGTAACATCTCATTTGTTATAATAAACAACGGGTTAACAACATTCAACAAGATCGTTAACCTAAAGGTTTCAAAACAACATTTACATGTAACGACTAACGATGACTTAACGACTCAGTTAAAATGTATATACAGGTAGTGTTTTAATATATATTCATAAACTTTTGAAAGACTTCAAGACACTTATCAAAATACTTCTACTTAACAAAAATGCTTACAATTACATCCTCGTTCAGTTTCATCAACAATTCTACTCGTATGCACCCGTATTCGTACTCGTACAATACACAGCTTTTAGATGTATGTACTATTGGTATATACACTCTAATGATCAGCTCTTAGCAGCCCATGTGAGTCACCTAACACATGTGGGAACCATCATTTGGCAACTAGCATGAAATATCTCATAAAATTACAAAAATATGAGTAATCATTCATGACTTATTTACATGAAAACAAAATTACATATCCTTTATATCTAATCCATACACCAACGACCAAAAACACCTAAAAACTCTTTCATTCTTCAATTTTCTTCATCTAATTGATCTCTCTCAAGTTCTATCTTCAAGTTCTAAGTGTTCTTCATAAATTCCAAAAGTTCTAGTTTCATAAAATCAAGAATACTTCCAAGATTGCAAGTTTACTTCCAAGTTTTCTAAATCCATTCCAAGTAATCATCCAAGATCAAGAAACCTTTGTTACTTATAGTAGGTTATCTTTCTAATACAAGGTAATAATCATATTCAAACTTTAATTCAATTTCTATAACTATAACAATCTTATTTCGAGTGGAAATCTTACTTGAAATTGTTTTCGTGTTATGATTCTGCTTCAAGAACTTTCAAGCCATCCAAGGATCCTTTGAAGCTAGATCTATTTTCCTCATTTCCAGTAGGTTTATCCAAGGAACTTGAGTTAGTAATGATGTTCATAACATCATTCGATTCATACATATAAAGCTATCTTATTCGAAGGTTTAAACTTGTAATCACTAGAACATAGTTTAGTTAATTCTAAACTTGTTCGTAAATAAAAGTTAATCATTCTAACTTGACTTTTAAAATCAACTAAACACATGTTCTATATCTATATGATATGCTAACTTAATGATTTAAAACCTGAAACACGAAAAACACCGTAAAACCGGATTTACGCCGTCGTAGTAACACCGCGGGCTGTTTTGGGTTAGTTAAGTAAAAACTTTGATAAACTTTGATTTAAAAGTTGTTATTCTGGGAAAATGATTTTTATTATGAACATGAAACTATATCCAAAAATTATGGTTAAACTCAAAGTGGAAGTATGTTTTCTAAAATGGTCATCTAGACGTCGTTCTTTCGACTGAAATGACTACCTTTACAAAAACAACTTGTAACTTATTTTTATGACTATAAACCTATACTTTTTATGTTTAGATTCATAAAATAGAGTTCAATATGAAACCATAGCAATTTGATTCACTCAAAACGGATTTAAAATGAAGAAGTTATGGGTAAAACAAGATTGGATAATTTTTCTCATTTTAGCTACGTGAAAATTGGTAACAAATCTATTCCAACCATAACTTAATCAACTTGTATTGTATATTATGTAATCTTGAGATACCATAGACACGTATACAATGTTTTGACCTATCATGTCGACACATCTATATATATTTCGGAACAACCATAGACACTCTATATGTGAATGTTGGAGTTAGCTATACAGGGTTGAGGTAGTCCAAAATATATATAGTTTGAGTTGTGATCAATACTGAGATACGTATACACTGGGTCGTGGATTGATTCAAGATAATATTTATCGATTTATTTCTGTACATCTAACTGTGGACAACTAGTTGTAGCTTACTAACGAGGACAGCTGACTTAATAAACTTAAAACATCAAAATATATTAAAAGTGTTGTAAATATATTTTGAACAAACTTTGATATATATGTATATATTGTTATAGGTTCGTGAATCAACCAGTGGCCAAGTCTTACTTCCCGACGAAGTAAAAATCTGCGAAAGTGAGTTATAGTCCCACTTTTAAAATCTAATATTTTTGGGATGAGAATACATGAAGGTTTTATAAATGATTTACAAAATAGACACAAGTACTTGAAACTACATTCTATGGTTGAATTATCGAAATCGAATATGCCCCTTTTTATTAAGTCTGGTAATCTAAGAATTAGGGAACAGACACCCTAATTGACGCGAATCCTAAAGATAGATCTATTGGGCCTAACAAACCCCATCCAAAGTACCGGATGCTTTAGTACTTCGAAATTTATATCATATCCGAAGGGTGTCCCGGAATGATGGGGATATTCTTATATATGCATCTCGTTAATGTCGGTTACCAGGTGTTCACCATATGAATGATTTTTATCTCTATGTATGGGATGTGTATTGAAATATGAAATCTTGTGGTCTATTGTTACGATTTGATATATATAGGTTAAACCTATAACTCACCAACATTTTTGTTGACGTTTAAAGCATGTTTATTCTCAGGTGAATACTAAGAGCTTCCGCTGTTGCATACTAAAATAAGGACAAGATTTGGAGTCCATGTTTGTATGATATTGTGTAAAAACTGCATTCAAGAAACTGATTTCGATGTAACATATTTGTATTGTAAACCATTATGTAATGGTCGTGTGTAAACAGGATATTTTAGATTATCATTATTTGATAATCTACGTAAAGCTTTTTAAACCTTTATTTATGAAATAAAGGTTATGGTTTGTTTTAAAAATGAATGCAGTCTTTGAAAAACGTCTCATATAGAGGTCAAAACCTCACAACGAAATCAATTAATATGGAACGTTTTTAATCAATAAGAACGGGTCATTTCATGAATTGTTGGTATTTAGTCCAACTAGAGATTGTGTTGATTGAAGTACTTATTATATTAGGTACTTTGCATTGAAGTTTGCGGAAGTATAAAACCGTCATCGAATCGTTAAGGTGAGTGGAATAATTATATGTGTAGGTATATAATGTATTTATTTGTTGTAGCGTGAGATGTGAAGTGTCGAGGTGCTAAGACACCACGTTTCACGTGACGAGTGAAGCATCGAGGTGTTAAGATGCCACTCGAGGTGAAGCATCGAGGTGTTAAGATGCCACCTAGGAGTGAAGTGTCGAGGTGTTAAGACGCCACTCCATAATAAAGGGTGAAGTGTCGAGGTGTTAAGATGCCACCCGAGGGTGAAGTATCGAGGTGTTAAGATGCCACCCGGGGGTTAGTGATACGAGGTGCTAAGTACACTAATGGATGTTGTGAACTCCGATGGCCTTTCGCGGGCGCCATTCCCTTGTACGATTGGTTAACCATGGTTATTGTGTTGTAAGCGAAAGCATATTATATTGTTCAAGTTATATATATTTATGCGATTGTTATGCTAGCTTGTGGTAATGGAGGTTGGTAGCCTCGTATTGATGATAAGCTAATTGTGTTGCTAGCATGTATTCGATATGTGTATTGAGTTTTGCAAGTAGGTATATTATATATGTATGTGTATAATTATTGCATTCACTAAGCTTTGCTTACCCTCTCGTTGTTTATCTTTTTATAGGATCTGGTGTTGACAAGGGTAAGGGCATTCGTTTGGATTAGAGATCCCGCTTGTTGCTTAGGGGACGCTTTTTGGGATGTTATAGCTTTTGGAGTTTGACCGATATTTGGGTAGTTTAACCCCCAAACACCATGCTCATAGTGTCGTTTGGAAATTAAACTAATGTGGTCGAAACTCGTGTTTTGTATGAAACTCATAAAACGGCCGATGTGGGTCCCATTTTGTAAAACTCATTTTATTATTGAATCGTGTGAGTTTTAACTATTATGACATGTTTTCAAAAACGTTTCGTCTAAATATGTCGGGAAGTGGGAGATCTTTAATTGAAAATTGACAAAATTGGACAGAACTGAATGTGGGCCTGTGCGCGCCGCGCACCCTAAGGGGTGCGCGTGGCGCACTCTGCTGTTATAAAAAAAAATTTGGTTCGCGTATTCGTTTGGTTATTGGTTTGGGTTGTTACACAACTGCCAACGTTTTTTTGATTTTATACTCCAAACAAAATTATATAACCCGCTTATTAAATCGTTCCTTCTTCTTCATCTTCCAGTTGACCATAGACCAATTCAAAATCAAAATAGCGAGTTTAAGGTTTGAGTTTAGATATGTAATTGAAATGGAAACGATCACTTGATGAAGAATTGATTTGACAGAAAGGAAAATCAAACAATAGCAGCAGAAGCTAGAATATGAACTCGATTAACTTAAATATTGAATTCAAGTTTTCAGACGTTTTCAGATTATGATTACAACATGAGATATGTCATAAATCATTCATAGAACCTTTATAACTCTTTAATTACAAAAGAAACAACATTCAAACCTTCAATTCGATCTTAAATTACCCGTTTGACTTTTTCTATTTAGAGTTTGACTTTGAAATTCAAAGTGATTAGAAAGAATTGAAAACTGAAAACTTACAGAAAGTTTACATAGGTAATACTTAACACTCCTGCATTGCTAGTTTTTGAGTTTTGATTCGAATTCGAATTTTGGATAAAAAGATAACGTACAGAGGATGAATGGGTTTTTCTTTTAGGTTTTTCTGATTTAATGAATATCAGTAAGTAAATCAAAGACGTAAATGAAAGATTAATGAAGTATAATCCTAAATCTAGATTTGTTTGATAGCAATGATTTGCTCGACAGAGTATCACGGGTAGAAGAGAAAAAAGAAAAAAAAACTAAAAGGGAAGAAGAAGAAAGAGCGATTCAGATGGGATGTGTAAACCCGTACAGATGTATATATATATATATATATATATATATATATATATATATATATATATATATATATATATATATATATATATATATATATATATATATATATATATATATATATATATATTTAATTATGTATATTTGTATATATATAAAATTTTGCATATACTCATATAATACATATCTGTATATTTGTTTATCAGTATATAATTATATCTGTATTTTAATTATTAAGGAAACAAAATATTATTAATAATACAAACCTTAATATTTAACATTAATATTAATTTTTAATAATAAATACAAAACTTAGTAGTAATAAAAATAATAATAGAGATAATAATAATATTAATATCATAATAATACTAAGAAGGATAATGATAATAACAATTTTAAATAACATGATAATTTTAGTAATCAAGTTAATAATAATACATTTAATAATCCTAATTAAATTTATACTTTTACTAATACAATGATATTAGTAAATATAATAATAATGTTAATATTATCATTTATCTTTAGTCATCATGAAATTAATAATAATCATATTAATAACTATATTTTTAACTTGTAATTACATTTACAATTTATTAATTGTATCATATTTACTTATTACATCATGTATTGAATCTTTAATATTTTATCATATAATATCAATATATTTAATATTACTTACGTATAGAATTCATGTATATATATATGTATATATATATATATATATATATATATATATATATATTCATTTTAATAGTAATCTAATTATTATGTATATTATTTTACATTTTCAATCCCAATTGATTAAAGTGTATTTTATTAATTCAAATTATTATATAAATCCTTATATATATATATATATATATATATATATATATATATATATATATATATATATATATATATATATATATATATATATATATATATATATATATATGTATATATATATATATTTATTTATTTATTTATTTATATTTACATATTTATTTACACACAATCGTTTGTGAATCGTAGGGTTAAGTCTATAAATAATCAAACGTATGAACTCATTTTGACGTAACATGTTAAATGAGTTTATCTGGTCAATAACCATTATTCAAAATCATTTCCTCTACATGATTTTACTTTTACATTAAATATTCTGAAAGCTAAATACTGAACTTATCAAGAGTCACGAGGAAAATATTGTAAAGTATGCTTTGAAAATTAAGCATAAATCTCCACTATCTTTTGTCTAGTTCTCGTTAATTGACACTTTTCTTCTTACATGTAACTCACTTTACCATTTTCCGAATATCGTTAAAAAGAATAGATTTCTCAAATCATAGTGGACCTTATAACAATGACCCGTAATCATAATCACAATGTATATGATAATTCAATCATTTGATATTATCTTTTAATTCCGTCGATAATTATATTAAATATATTTTGAAACAAGTACGTTCATGTAAAGTATCATACATCTAATACTTTATTAACGTTTTCAAGTTATAATATATATACACATATACATATATAATTATATCCGTTTATATAATGGTTCGTGAATCGTCGGAACTTGGTCAAGGTTAAATGTTTGTATGAACACAGTTAAAAATTCTTGAGATTTAACTTAACAAACTTTGCTTATAATGTCGGAATAATATAAAGATCGAAGTTTAAATTTGGTTGGAAATTTCCGGGTTGTCACAGTACCTACCCGTTAAAGAAATTCCTTCCCGAAATTTGATTGGGATGGTCATGGCTAACAATAAGTATGTTTTCATGACGCATACGAGCTGAAAATTAGAGTTTTATCATCAGCGAGTAATATGGATAAAACAATTTGCTTAAGTGAAGCATACGAGTGAAGTTATCACAAAAAAAAATGAAATGAGTAAGTGTAGATTTGTCATATCTTTTGATGTAGATAGGATTGATTTCCAGAGTTCGAGAGATTTGGAGAAAATCTTTTTAATAAGATTTGATTCTTCGGTAATCAAGGAAATTAGGTTCCGCTTTAAATGCGATCATCTATTTTTGATTGCTCTGTCAGATATTTTACTATAAATCCACCTCCTTCGTTTCCTTACAACTCACACCTTCTATTTCTTTGTCCCTCATCTCATATTTTAAAGTATTCATCAATATGCTTCATCCAGTGCTGATTCTCGATATACTCCTCACTTTCATATCTGTCGTTCTTCTTTTTCATCTACCTCCAGAAGAATCTATTTACTTCTACTATACACTTGGTTTTATAGTGTTTTTAGTTCTCCCGTGTCTTTATATTGCTATATGTATTGATATATACGGTTTATAATTTCTGGGTGGTTGTTGGATTTTGTATCTTCTCTTATATTTCGATGTCCCTGCTTCTGTCTCCCATAATCATTGTCATCTCCAGTTAATGCTTTCTTTTATTTGCTGCGATTTATACCCCAATTTCTATTTCGAAGATTTGTCCTTTCGTTTCTTCTTCTTGCGATTAAGCACCGCTTGTAATGGTCCAGAATTTGCAGATATAAATTTTGGAATGAACATTGTTAATGTTCTAAGAAGGAAATGGTAATGGCACAATCTTGTTTTATCAAATTACCAAAATACCCTGGAAAAGACCGAATCATCAAGAAAATATTTTCTTAATATTTTTAGAGGTTAAATAGAATATAAGAGTCGTGTAGCATGGCACATGATGACGTTATGATCTGTGAATCATCAGGTTCCATTTAGAAACTCAACATGAATTACTGTAATATAATCACGTTGATCAAGTGTCATTATATTATACTAATTCATGCGTCAGCTCCTAACACTACTTCAAAAGTATTCCTATTTTAAACTCGAATATTTTAGAATTTAGAAACAAAAATAGTTTCTTTTATGATGCAATACAGATAGTACGAAGAGGTAAATGGTTTTAAATAAGAATAATTATGGAAATATCTTCATAAATATAGACGATATTTATAATGAAATATACGATGATATCTTAGAATTTCTAATATCAGAGGATGATGAAGAATATTGTCCGTAGGGGTTTAGTATCAGGAGCAAGATATTCGTTAATGACTTCAGCAGATACTGAATCATTTGGATTCTTTGAAGACAGATTCAGTCTTTGTGATTTGTCCACAACCTCCTTCATGTGATGACCCGGAAATTTCCGACTAAATTTAAACTTTAATCTTTATATGTTTTCGACACGATAAGCAAAATCTGTAATGTTGAGTCTCGAAAATTTTGAAATCTATATTCATGAAATCAATCACCCTTTGACCATGCCTGATGATTCACGAACATTTATGTGTATACTGATATGTATATATAATATATACTTATTAATTGAAAACGTTAACAAAGTATTAGATATATAATACTTTACATAAACGAGTTGTTTCGATATTTGTTCAATATAGTTATTGACGGAATTAAAAGATAATATCATATGATTGAACTATCAGATACATTAAATTATAATTACGAGTCTCTGTTATGAGGACCACGATGATTGGAGAAATCGTTTCTTTTTAACGGTATTCGGAATAATTGGTAAAGTAATTTTCAAATGAGAACAAAGTATCACTTATTTAATGTCAGACAAATGTTAGTGGATAATTGAATTTCATACTACTTGATTGATCTATTTTCAAAAGTGCGAAAACAATTTTCGATATAAGATAACTTGGTTATTAAAATGTCTTTGTTAAATAACATAAGTTGAACATTAATTGTTAGATATATAAATAACTTGCAATGTGTATTTAAAACATATTTATATTTATGCATATTAAATATTGACAAGTTATATAGATCGACATTTTACATTAAGATGATTCCTTACGTTTGATTTTCCTTTAGACTTAATCCTACGAGTCATGATTAAAAATGAAAATATAAAACCCTGAAACCTGATATGATTCATATATGATTGTACTTTCTTTAACGAAAACACCTTTTCGATATAATAGACTTTTATTATTAAAAACGTGTTATGACATGAACAAACTCCTACTATTATAACCTTTGTAATAAAATGATTTTTGAATATAAAATAATTTGATTATTAAAACGTTTTATGAACGTGTATAGATAAATGAATTATATTAATTTTAAAACTTTAAAAATACAAATGTTACGAGATTGTAATTTTTAATATTTAACGATTCCTAAATACATAAGTTTTGAATGATATTAGTTTTGAAAAACTATATTAAGTAAATAGTTCAAATTTATATTTCGAAATGAAAATATAAATATATTTTAATTTAGTCATAAAACGTCCCGATTTAAAATAATATATTTTGATAAGCAACGAGTCACTGATTTATAAAAGTAAATGACCACAACGCTCAATTTTATAAGTTACATTTTTTATAAGATAATTTATTGTTGAGTAAGTCAAATTATTAATAAGGGTACACGTCGCGTAACGTAAAAGGCAAGTTTTCTAAACGTATGAAAGTGCGCTCGAAAAACCGAAAGTGGTACATGAGTCGTGACACAACGACCGTGTCATTTTTGTAAAAATTATATTTTTACCATTAGCGTAAATATAATATAATATTTAATTAATTCTAAAGATTAAATATATTATTTATTAAAATAATATATATACATAATAATTCTACGTAGTAATAAGTTAAGTGTGTGTGTCGGTAGCCTTAAAATCTCGTTTGTGAGCTGAATATTTAGCTCATGCGATTGCATGAGTGTACCACACCAACCTCATGCAATCGCATGAGGAGTAGGTGGTGCCAACATTCTTATAAAAGGAACGAATTCATTTCAGTGTTAATTCATTCTTCTTCTATATATCTATCTGCTCTCTTTATACATATATATATATTTAGAATATTATTAATATTAGGATTAATATTATCATTAATTTTATGGTTAGGAGTATTATTATTATTAGTATTATACATAAAATATTACGACGGGGCTCTGCCCGCGTGATCTCAAAATGAGTTTTTCGAGTAGGATAGGGCTAAGGAAATTATGGGTTATAGCTATGGAGGTTATGGGTATGCTTGTGAGGTCAATCTAGTGTTTATTATCTTCGTGGCATCTACGTACCTTTCCTGCAATATTGAATCTCAATATTGATACGTGAGTACTCGTAAATTAATTTTTACATATTAATAGTGTATCCCTGACTAGTGCTCGAGAAAATAGGATTATACATGCTTGTACTTTTGATATTGCCCTTAGATAGGATATGTTGAATCCTAAATTAATTACATATGCGATTGAGATAAAGTATAAGATATGCATGTTGTTGGAAAGATAACGAAAAATTAAGAACTTTTCATTTAGATATCGAATGGATTCGATGAACGGATTAGAAGTTATTGTCAATTGAATTTTTGTATTATTATTAAAAATGATTATTATTATCGTCGTTATTATCATCGTTCTAATCTAATTATTAGTATTATTATTAGTATTATTATTATTACTATTATTATTATTATCTTTATAAATAAAAAGTATTATTATTAAAAATTGTTATTATTATTATTACTATCGTTATCATCATTAAGGTTATAATTAGTATTATTATTATTATTATTATCATTTTAAATAAAATTATTATTTTAAAGTTAATATTAAGAAGTATCGTAAATAATAAAGTATCATTATCATTTTATCATATTATCATTCTTAGTAAATTTAAATATTAATATTTTATTAACAGGATAATAAAAATTATTATTACAAAATAATACAACTTTTACTTACTATTATTATAGATATTATTTTATCAAATAAAAATGTGATACAAACATATTTTACTACGTGTATTAAAATTACATTAATAGTACCTATTATATTATCTTTATGATATCAAATAAACCTTATAAATTTATTACTCAATATATATAAAAGTATATTTTATTATATAAAATGTTTATATAAAATTTTACTTATTAATACATGAATTATATTATTCACTCTAATAAATTTTTAAAAAATATACAACGACGATATTTAAACTATATATAAATTTTGGAAATCATTTTGAGTCAAATTGACTTCTGTTGACTTTTGCATATTAGTCTCGAGCATTAGGATTGTGGTACACTATGACTTAACTTAATTTGTTAGACAAATATTGACCAACATATAAATATATATAAATAATTTAGGTTCGTGAATCCAAGGCCAACCCTACATTTGATAAATGACGTCATATGTATTTTTACTACAAAATACATTAGGTGAGTTTCATTTACCTTTTTACCCTTTATATATTTTTGGGCTGAGAATACATGCGCAATTTTTGTAAATGATTTACAAAATAGACACAAGTATATGAAACTACATTCTATGGTTGAATTATCGAAATCGAATATGCCCTTTTTATTAAGTCTGGTAATCTAAGAATTAGGGAACAGACACCCTAATTGACGCGAATCCTAAAGATAGATCTATGGGCCCGACGAACCCCATCCAAAGTACCGGATGCTTTAGTACTTAGATGTTGTGTTATATCATATCCGATGGATTTCCCGGAATGATAGGGGATATTCTTATATGCATCTTGTTAATGTCGGTTACCAGGTGTTCAATCCATATGAATGATTTTTGTCTCTATGCATGGGACGTATATTTATGAGAATTGGAAATGAAATTCTTGTGGTCTATTAAAATGATGGAAATGATTATTTTGTTAAACTAATGAACTCACCAACCTTTTGGTTGACACTTGAAAGCATGTTTATTCTGAGGTACGAAAGAAATCTTCCGCTGTGCATTTGCTCATTCTAAAGATATTACTTGGAGTCTTTCATGGCATATTTTCGAAGAACGTTGCATTCGAGTCATTGAGTTCATCAAAGATTATTATTAAGTAAATTTATAGTTGGATAGTGGACATTATGAAATGGTATGCATTCCTATCAATTTTCGATGTAAAGAAAGTTTGTCTTTTAAAAATGAATGCAATGTTTGTAAAATGTATCATATAGAGGTCAAATACCTCGCGATGAAATCAACTATTGTGAATCGTTTATAATGTATATGAACAGTTCCTTTCAGTTGGTATCAGAGCGGTGGTCTTAGCGAACCAGGTCTGCATTAGTGTGTCTAACTGATAAGTCGTTAGGATGTATTAGTGAGTCTGGACTTCGACCGTGCCTGCATGTCAAAAGTTTTGCTTATCATTTCTATTCGGAAATCATCTTCTTATCATCCTTATAAAATTACCTGCCTATCATTATTAGTCTAGACACGTCTTGCTACATTAATTGCATGAGTAGTGTATGGACAAAATTCATTTCTTAGCGTATCCGCTAAATCATATTTTATCGTATCTGTTACTTTAGACTTTGCCTGATATATTCCGTAAATTCCTCCGTAATTTATGAAATCTTTTGCTCTACATATATAGATATTCTATGTAATTAGAATACCACCCGATAGCCAGAAAATCATTTTATATCGAAAAATCCTTTATCCAATCGTACGAAATGGAATTTGTCATCAGTTCAAGTCACTCGGATTCCGAAATAGAATCCCATTCAAGCTCCGAAAGCAGTGTGACCGGAAAGGATCAACCAATCAGTCATCACCTATTATGGATGAATTGGGGATGGGTTCGTAGCCTCCTCAATCATTGGAGACAAGAAGAAGGTGATCCTTTCCGTCCACCACATTGCCCTCTTGACGATGAACCTGAAGCACTTACCGGCGAACCTGTTCGAGAAACCATTTTCTCTCTCATTTCCAGAGTATCTAGTCACGATTATATATTACATCAAATTCTAGATTTTATTTATCCGCTCGTCCCAACCGACAATCACCCCGGTGTAATAGAAGAAGTCAACGAGCTTCACGCTCAGGTAGTGACTTTGGAGAATATGGTGCGAAGGTTACAAACACCATCAGCAGCACCAGCAGCATAATCAATGCCGCCAGTAACATCAACATCGCAAGCCTCAATACCCTAAGCACCAGCAGCATCACAGGCATCAACGGTTTCACCATCATCAACATCAACAGTATCATTACCACCACCAACAATCACATCCACATCACACGCCTCAACATCACAATCTGTACTTCGAATATCAACATCACACGCACCATAGATACCAAGGAGTATCAATAACAACAAACGATGAAGTAATGATTCATAACTTCAACAGAGAAATATTCTGCGGTGATTATGTAATCTCTAAAGTCTTAGAGATTATCTATTTCAGCCTTAACCATAAATCATATGAGTGGACAGATAGAAGAAAGAGTAGAAACCCTGACAAGAATGGTGCGTAAAGTACAAGCTAGACTTGTTTTACCAACAGCATTAGCAGTACCCTTAGCCTCACCAACACAGTCAGTGCTATCAACATCGTTAGAATTGTCAGCACCTCTAACATCACAAGCTTCGCCAGTTCAAGAATCACTATGGAAATCATTATGAATCACACAACAGATATATTACTAGCGAGTTATGAAGTATTAACTCAATTCCTCCGAAGAATTTATATGTATATCTTATATATATAAATTTTTAAACCATAATAAATCTTTCTGTAACGACCCGGAAATTTCCGACCAAATTTAAACGCTAATCTCTATATGCTTCCGACACGATAAGCAAAAACCCTAATGTTGAGTCTAGAAAGTCTGAAATCTATATCAGGATAATTAGATTACCCTTTTGACCAAGCTCGGCGATTCACGAACATTTGGTTGTAAATATATATATATATATACATATCTACATATATATAAAATCTATACATAGGTAATACTATAAATATTATAACATACATATATAATAAAAATTAAAGATTCAATTATTATGTAATAAGTGAATATGATACAATTATAATTGATAAAAGTAATTACAAATTAAAATATTATTATTAATATTATTATATAAAATTAGAAATATGTAACATGTTATATCTTAAATATAAAGTAAATTTTTTTATACATTATCATTAATTATTATCATTAATTATTATTATTATTCATTAAAATGTTTATTTTCATGACTTATTATTATTATTATTATTATTTTTTTTTTGAAATTATTATTAATATAACTACATTTAGTAATTATTAATATATATTAATTATAAAAAAGATAATTAAACGCGTAATATATTTGTGGTATCCAAATTTCTTCCCATCTTAATCAAGTTTTCCATTCTTGTCTCTGAATCTTTTCAAGAACGAGTCCAAACACTGAAATACATCCAAAAATCTGGTTTCCATCGATATCAACTTTTATCTATATAATTATTTATTTATTTAATTATTTTTTTTTTCTTTCTTTATATTTCTGTCCGAATTGATGACAAAGACTACTCTCTATATATGAAACCGAGCACCCTGTTTTTGATTACTGAAAAACCCGTGAACCACCATCAGCTATCTTCTATTTTTCACTATCTTGTAACCATCGACAAGCTTCACCATGATCCACCGAACACCACCATCCTTAGCCATCACCACCACCTACACTCGACACCGCTACAAACCATCTACCACCATCAAACAAACTCCAATTTCTTGTTCTTCTTATCATCCGAAAAGAACCAATCAAACACCTTTCGATTTATGCTATTACACGATTTGAACACACACACATGAACGCTAATCCCCTTTGTATATACATATACATACATACGATCATGAAACCCAGCACCACCCTCATGAACCTTCGATAACCACCACAAACTATTATGAACCGCCACCCCTATTTCTCCCTCTCTTTTCTCTCTCACTTTCGCCACTTTCCTTCTTTATGAACTCACAAACCTCACCATTTAGAATCAACGTTAAACAACCATCACCTTCGGTTTACTTCTGTTTTCTATGCTTCAAGTTCAACCGAGATCATCACCACCACCTGTGTTACAGCTTCTTTTTGTGGACAACATCTTCACCACTACTACACCCTCACCACCTTCGGTCTTATCACCACCCCAACCACAGTCCATGACCGCCACCATCATAACCCACCTCACCTCCTTCACCTTTTTCACAATCAACCACCACCACTTCCTTCTCCCTATATATATCTCTCTATCTCTGTCCGAGAGTTATCAAACGAATACCATAACCAAACCACCACAGTTCCTTCTAATTACTTCTATTTTCTGCTTTGTTTGTTGTGGCTACTGCAAATACTCGTTTTCTATCACTAAATCTGTGAGAAAGATAATGAAAAATATATAAACATGAAAAAAAAAAGATAATGATTCGTATGTTGGTGGGGAGAACGAATATTAAAGATGATGTTGTTGTTACTAATGATATACAAGGTATATAATAAGAGAATGATGAGCTATTTAAATGATTGAAATCATGTAAACAACTCATGAAGGAAAGCAATTTGGAATCCTATGGTTATAATGTAAAATTTATATGAATATTGGGTCGAATTCCTTTTCTTTTCTTTGGACGTTCTATTTTATGTTTCATTGTAATTATGGACGTCAGATGGGCTCGTTAAAATCAGGGTTATTAAATTACTTTTGGGCTGGAAGGAGATTTGGGCCGAAGGTAGGAAAAATGGAGAGATATATTGATGATGAATATCGAGTAAAGGAGTTGATCTCGGGAATTAAAACAAAAATAATAGATAGTGGAACGGTTAGAGTGTTGTCAAGTGTACGAATGGTCATGGGTTCGAACCTAGGAACCTGCAAGTTTTTTTAATTATTAAAAGCCTCCTTAAGGAGTGTGGGCCGAAGTTGGGCCGAGGAATAAGATTTCTGTCGGGTTGTTAATGGACTAGACTCTAGTTAAAAATAAAAACGGGTTGTATTTATATTAGCCGGGTTTAATTCTAAAAGAAAGACACGAATGGTAGAATGGTTAACTGTTAAGTATGTTGATGGTTAAGGAGAGGTCTTGAGTTCAAGCCTGGTTCCGGACATTCTTTTTGGAAAGACTTTTAAAGGTAGTTTTATTAGTTTTATAGTTATTAATAGTTTTACTTGTTTTATTATTATTATTATTATTATTATTATTATTATTATCTTTATTAGTAAAAAAAATATATATATTATTATAGTTATTAATATTATTATTATTATTAAAAGAACCATTGTTGTTGAAATTAGCATTTCTATTAAAATTTACATTTTTTTTTACTTTCATTAAAATTATTAGTATTATCAAAAGTACTACTATTATAAAAATTTTAATTATTTAAAACTATTTTAATTATTTAAAATTTCATTATCATTATTACTATTACATTAATATAACAAATATAGTAATTAATATTAATAAATATACTTGTTTACTTGTTAGTATATGTGTTAATATAAATAATTGATATAGGTTCGTGAATCCGAGGCCAACCCTATAATTGTTCAATGGTGTTATATGTATTTTTACTACAAAATACATTAGGTGAGTATATAGTCCCTTTTTAACTTTAAATATTTTTGGGCTGAGAATACATGCGCTATTTTTTATAAATGATTTACGTTATGGACACAAGTGACTAAAATTACATTCTACATGGGTTTGAATCAAAAATCCCCTAGCTTGGTAACTTTAACTATTGGTTTATGAACTGGTAGGCGCGAATCCTAAAGATAGATCTATCGGGTTTTACACCCCCACCCAGATGTTGTTCTAGTCACTACTAAACTAGAAGAACGGGTGTTTAGTACTTCGAGGTTAACGGAACGCACTTGATTCGGTGCACATATTATTATAACTCAGGGGTACACACTCTTGTTAAGGCTAGTTACCGGGTGCCCACTGCTTGGAATGCTTTTCTTACACTTGCGAGTGTATTATGTTTAACTATATGAAATCTTGTGGTCCATAGTTATAACGCTGCTAGCATCAAACCTATATATCTCACCAACTTTATGTTGACATTTTAAAGCATGTTATTCTCAGGTACAAATTAAGTCTTCCGCTGTGCATTTGCTCATACTAAAGACATTACTTGGAGTTGATCAACGCAATGGGACCAACTGTTGAAGACGTCGTCCTGGAGGATTAGTTTCGGATTCTTACAGTTGGTATCAGAGCATTGGTCTTAGCGAACCAGGTCTTGCATTAGTGTGTCTAAGTGTTAGCTGTTAGGATACATTAGTGAGTCTGGACTTTGACCGTATCTACCTGCCAAAAAGTTTTGCTTATCATTTCTAGTCGGAAACCATCTGCTTATCATCCTTAGGAAATTGCATGCCTATCATTCTCAAGTCTAGACACGCTCTACTGCATTTAGTGCATCGATAGTGTATAGACGAAATTCATATCTTAGCGCATCTTAGATTTGCCTGACATATGCCGTAAATTCCTCTGAAGTCTATGAAATCTTTGGTATATATATAGATATTCTATAAAGTTAGAATATCATACGACATCCGAAAATCATTTCACATCGAGGATCCTTTCCATCCACTAAATTGTTCTTTTGGCGATAAACCTGAAACACTTACCGACGAACCTGTTCGAGAAACCATTTCTTTTCCCCTTTTTCCGGATATCTCATCATAAATTACATACCATCTCATATTTCGAATCTTATACATCCGCTCGCTTCAATCGCCAATCATCCCGGTGTACAAGCATAAGTTAACGAACTTCGCGCTCGTGTGACGGCTATGGAGAATATGGTGCAACGGTTACAAACACCAGCAGCAGCCACAACCGCGTCATAAATCTTAACGTCATAAACTATACTTTGAGTATAGTCACCGTTCTACATATCATTATACATCGATTATCTTCGCTTTACATATCGTTCTACCTCATTTATCTTCGTTCGATATGGTGATTATGAAATCTCTAATGTTTTAGAGATCATGTAATCCAGTATTAACGATAAATCAAATGAGTTTAATATTTTATTGACTCATAAAATCCACAATTACATCTGAAGAAAATATATATGCAAGTATATTTTCATAAAGATGGTAATTAAAAATTTCTTCGTACAAACTATTAATGATGAAAATATTTTAACGGGTGGGTAGTACCCGAGGAATATTTAGAATTCACATTAATAAGTTACATTGTACATTCTTCGAATTTGATTCAACGATCATTTACAATCCTGCTTACAACTATCGATATACGTACTCGTTCACCACAGAATAACCATTTCTATTCAAATTTCATATTTGGATTTTGACCTATCAGAATCCAACAAGTGGCATAATGAAGAAAACATTGGATAAAAATAAAAAGTGTTAGAAACAAACGATTTACTTAATTGAAATTGTGATAGGATTTCACGCTAACTGTTCCGGCTAACTGTTCCCAGCTAACTGATTAACATTTAATATATCGCAATTTACATTCTCGCCATTTTACTTATCGTCATTTAATTTCTGTTATTTACTTTTATGTATTTTTAAGTCGGGACACATGTACGCAATACGTCGGATTAATTCTGAGACAACACGGTGCATGGGTCATGATATATATTTATTTATTTTACGCACTTTAAATAACGGGACACGTATGCAAGGTTTCGACTTATCATATTGACCCATCTATATATATATTTCGGAACAACCATAGACACTCTATATGTGAAGGTGGGAGTTGGCTATACAGGGTCGGAGTTGATTCCAAAATATATATATGGGTTGAGTTGTGATCGACACTGAGACCGGTACACGGGTTACGATACGTATTAATTAATTATGTATATTAAATTATATATGAATATATTGAACTGTTGAATTATTGGACCATTGGACAATCGGACTATTGAGTTGCTAACTTTGGATAATTAAAAATAAGTTAAAATGATGATTATAACATATGAAACTAAACAATTCTTCAAGTTTGCCACTTGATTCTATCTTAAATCTCATTCGTATCTTGGTAATTACAATTCGTATTTACAACTTTTTATGATTCTTAAAAACGCCTCGATCGAGAAGTAGAACCAGCCGCACCTTGTCTACGAAAGAAAGATTTATGCATACAGTTATGCACCTGAAAAACTTTCGAAACCAAAGTTATAGTTAAAACCTATTCGCGTCGAATTCCTTATCAATCATTAACAAAAACAACCCTACAATTCCTTTTCAAGAAGCTAATTTTGTCACAGCTCCACTTCGACTTCTCAGTAAGACTACTTCTACTATAACCTCAATATTTATACCTTGTCTTTTCGCCGTCGTTACCGGAGAAACCTTTTATATTTCATAAACACCATCAGCAGATGTACCAGCAACTCGTTATCTCTTTGGCGAAATCCGCAATCAGTATTTTGAAAATCTCGTAGAAATTCTCCCAGTTATACCGAAAACATTTATCTATGAAGGATCGCATATTTCGAATGTGAAATTTCTGAAAAACACCCTGGACTATGAAGTAGTTCTTGAAATGCTGATGAAGCAGCAACCGTAAACGACCTTAATAAGTCAAAAGTTTACGATGAAGTACAGTATGTTGGAAAAGCCCAGAAAAAGAGAAGGGTTGAAACTGGAAAACGGATTAAGCAAAGTATGAAGGAGACCGTGGACAAAACATGAAAACTGAACCTGACTTCAAAGAATCCAATCCTTTCTGTACCTGCTGAAACCGTTAGTGAGAACCCAACTCCTTATTCTAAATCATTTCCGATGATATTTTTCATCATCATCTTATCTTAGATATTATAAGATATCTTCATATCTTCTGTTATACGTATTCTCCATATTTCTGGAGATATTTTCACAACTATTCTTATCTGAGATCATTTATCTCCCCGTAACAACATAAAAGAAACTGTGTTAGTTTCTAAGTTCTAAAACCTTCGAGTTTAAAATAGAAATGTTCTGAAGCAGTGTTGGGAACTGATGCATGAATTAGTATAACATAATGAAACTTGATCAACTTCATTATATTACAGTAAGTCATGTTAAGTTTCTAATGGAATACGATGATTCACAGTACCATCATCATGTGCCATGTTACACGGCTCTTACATTCTATTCAATCTCCAAACGTATTAGGAACATATCATCTTGATAGTTCTATTTTTTTCAGGGTGTTTTGGTAATTTAACGAATCAAAATCGTACCAATACAATTTCTTTCTTAGAACATTAGCTATGTTCATCCTGAATTTCATACCTACGAATTTCGAACTATTGATCGCTTGACTCAAGAAAGGGATGGAGCTTATTAGCGAATGTTTTAAAGTAGGAATTACGGAGAAATAGCAGAAGGTGTAGAATATGGAATTAAGGAAACGAAGGAGGTGGATTTATAGTGAATTATCCGACAAAGAAATCGAAACAGGTTACTGCATTAAATCAAAGGAGATCCTATTTCCTAAATCGTCGAAGAACCAAATCTTATTACATAAGATTTTCTTTAAATCCCTTAAATTTTGGAAATCAATTCTAATCACATCATCGGTTAAAACAATTCCATATTCATTCATTTCATTCTTTTGTGATAGCTTCACTCGTGCGCTTCACATGATCGAATCATTTTATCCATATCTTCCAGTAATGATGAAACTCTATTATTACCTCATATTTGTCATGAAAACATTCCTATTGTTATTTATGACAACCTCTACCAAATTTCGGGGACGAAATTTCTTTAACGGGTGGGTACTGTAACGACCCGGAAATTTCCGACCAAATTTAAACGCTAATCTCTATATGCTTCCGACACGATAAGCAAAAACCCTAATGTTGAGCCTAGAAAGTCTGAAATCTATATCAGGATAATTAGATTACCCTTTTGACCAAGCTCGGCGATTCACGAACATTTGGTTGTAAATATATATATATATATATATATATATATATATACATATCTACATATATATAAAATCTATACATAGGTAATACTATAAATATTATAACATACATATATAATAAAAATTAAAGATTCAATTATTATGTAATAAGTGAATATGATACAATTATAATTGATAAAAGTAATTACAAATTAAAATATTATTATTAATATTATTATATAAAATTAGAAATATGTAACATGTTATATCTTAAATATAAAGTAAATTTTTTTTATACATTATCATTAATTATTATCATTAATTATTATTATTATTCATTAAAATGTTTATTTTCATGACTTATTATTATTATTATTTTTTTTTTTTTTGAAATTATTATTAATATAACTACATTTAGTAATTATTAATATATATTAATTATAAAAAAGATAATTAAACGCGTAATATATTTGTGGTATCCAAATTTCTTCCCATCTTAATCAAGTTTTCCATTCTTGTCTCTGAATCTTTTCAAGAACGAGTCCAAACACTGAAATACATCCAAAAATCTGGTTTCCATCGATATCAACTTTTATCTATATAATTATTTATTTATTTAATTATTTATTTATTTTTTTTTCTTTCTTTATATTTCTGTCCGAATTGATGACAAAGACTACTCTCTATATATGAAACCGAGCACCCTGTTTTTGATTACTGAAAAACACGTGAACCACCATCAGCTATCTTCTATTTTTCACTATCTTGTAACCATCGACAAGCTTCACCATGATCCACCGAACACCACCATCCTTAGCCATCACCACCACCTACACTCGGCACCGCTACAAACCATCTACCACCATCAAACAAACTCCAATTTCTTGTTCTTCTTATCATTCGAAAAGAACCAATCAAACACCTTTCGATTTATGCTATTACACGATTTGAACACACACACATGAACGCTAATCCCCTTTGTATATACATATACATACATACGATCATGAAACCCAGCACCACCCTCATGAACCTTCGATAACCACCACAAACTATTATGAACCGCCACCCCTATTTCTCCCTCTCTTTTCTCTCTCACTTTCGCCACTTTCCTTCTTTATGAACTCACAAACCTCACCATTTAGAATCAACGTTAAACAACCATCACCTTCGGTTTACTTCTGTTTTCTATGCTTCAAGTTCAACCGAGATCATCACCACCACCTGTGTTACAGCTTCTTTTTGTGGACAACATCTTCACCACTACTACACCCTCACCACCTTCGGTCTTATCACCACCCCAACCACAGTCCATGACCGCCACCATCATAACCCACCTCACCTCCTTCACCTTTTTCACAATAAACCACCACCACTTCTTTCTCCCTATATATATCTCTCTATCTCTGTCCGAGAGTTATCAAACGAATACCATAACCAAACCACCACAGTTCCTTCTAATTACTTCTATTTTCTGCTTTGTTTGTTGTGGCTACTGCAAATACTCGTTTTCTATCACTAAATCTGTGAGAAAGATAATGAAAAATATATAAACATGAAGAAAAAAAAAAAGATAATGATTCGTATGTTGGTGGGGAGAACGAATATTAAAGATGATGTTGTTGTTACTAATGATATACAAGGTATATAATAAGAGAATGATGAGCTGTTTAAATGATTGAAATCATGTAAACAACTCATGAAGGAAAGCAATTTGGAATCCTATGGTTACAGTGTAAAATTTATATGAATATTGGGTCGAATTCCTTTTCTTTTCTTTGGACGTTCTATTTTATGTTTCATTGTAATTATGGACGTCAGATGGGCTCGTTAAAATCAGGGTTATTAAATTACTTTTGGGCTGGAAGGAGATTTGGGCCGAAGGTAGGAAAAATGGAGAGATATATTGATGATGAATATCGAGTAAAGGAGTTGATCTCGGGAATTAAAACAAAAATAATAGATAGTGGAACGGTTAGAGTGTTGTCAAGTGTACGAATGGTCATGGGTTCGAACCTAGGAACCTGCAAGTTTTTTTAATTATTAAAAGCCTCCTTAAGGAGTGTGGGCCGAAGTTGGGCCGAGGAATAAGATTTCTGTCGGGTTGTTAATGGACTATACTCTAGTTAAAAATAAAAACGGGTTGTATTTATATTAGCCGGGTTTAATTCTAAAAGAAAGACACGAATGGTAGAATGGTTAACTGTTAAGTATGTTGATGGTTAAGGAGAGGTCTTGAGTTCAAGCCTGGTTCCGGACATTCTTTTTGGAAAGACTTTTAAAGGTAGTTTTATTAGTTTTATAGTTATTAATAGTTTTACTTGTTTTATTATTATTATTATTATTATTATTATTATTATTATTATTATTATTATTATTATCTTTATTAGTAAAAAAATATATATATATTATTATAGTTATTAATATTATTATTATTATTAAAAGAACCATTGTTGTTGAAATTAGCATTTCTATTAAAATTTACATTTTTTTTTACTTTCATTAAAATTATTAGTATTATCAAAAGTACTGCTATTATAAAAATTTTAATTATTTAAAACTATTTTAATTATTTAAAATTTCATTATCATTATTACTATTACATTAATATAACAAATATAGTAATTAATATTAATAAATATACTTGTTTACTTGTTAGTATATGTGTTAATATAAATAATTGATATAGGTTCGTGAATCCGAGGCCAACCCTATAATTGTTCAATGGTGTTATACGTATTTTTACTACAAAATACATTAGGTGAGTATATAGTCCCTTTTTAACTTTAAATATTTTTAGGCTGAGAATACATGCGCTATTTTTTATAAATGATTTACGTTATGGACACAAGTGACTAAAATTACATTCTATATGGGTTTGAATCAAAAATCCCCTAGCTTGGTAACTTTAACTATTGGTTTATGAACTGGTAGGCGCGAATCCTAAAGATAGATCTATCGGGTTTTACACCCCCACCCAGATGTTGTTCTAGTCACTACTAAACTAGAAGAACGGGTGTTTAGTACTTCGAGGTTAACGGAACGCACTTGATTCGGTGCACATATTATTATAACTCAGGGGTACACACTCTTGTTAAGGCTAGTTACCGGGTGCCCACTGCTTGGAATGCTTTTCTTACACTTGCGAGTGTATTATGTTTAACTATATGAAATCTTGTGGTCCATAGTTATAACGCTGCTAGCATCAAACCTATATATCTCACCAACTTTATGTTGACATTTTAAAGCATGTTATTCTCAGGTACAAATTAAGTCTTCCGCTGTGCATTTGCTCATACTAAAGACATTACTTGGAGTCGATCAACGCAATGGGACCAACTGTTGAAGACGTCGTCCGGGAGGATTAGTTTCGGATTCTTACACTTTCTGTACTAAGCTATTATGTATGAAATTTAACTACTCGATTAAATTCATATTACTAATATGCCATGATGTACATCCTTCGTTAACAACATAACCATCGTTAACTACAATCTCTGTTTCAAATTAATGAATTCAGTTTCATAATAAATCAAGTGTATCATTCAATAACATGTTTGATTTTACACTTTCATCTTCGATGTACTCAAAACTTACTGGAAAACAACATTCGTATCTTGCGAAGTTAGCAAGAGATCTATGAGCATCAGCATAATTCACTAAGGAAATATCTATAAGAAGAAATATTGAAGTATCGATTAGTAAAATACTCCGCAAGGATTATGAAATCTCTAATGATTTAGAGAAAATTCATTTCTAATTCAAGCCGAAAATCAAATGAGCTTAGTATGATATTAACTCATTAAATCTGTATTACATCTAAAGAAAATATACCCACATATATTTTCATAAAGGTTGTAATGAAAATTCTTGTTCAAAATATTATTTCTGAATTTTTTTTAACGGGTAGGTAATACCCGAGAAATATTTAAATTCACGATTAATATGTTACATTTTTCGATTCTGATTCAACAATCATTAACTATACTCACTACTTTCACAATAATATACATTCTTTCATAGAAATCAAAACAACCATTCACATCCAAATTCAATTACATATTCTGATTTTGAAATCTCAGAATTTAATTCGGGATATAACCGAAATCATCACTCTTAAATTCCTACATCTATTAAAGCTATACTTTGAATTCAAAACTGTGATAGAACATTACTTTTATCCGTAACACTCAGAAGGATATGAGAATCATTCGAGATTCATGACAATTTCATCATTTGGATATTGACTATGACAATCTGCATTTAAAACCCTTCAAAATTTCGAAAGACTTTTCAAATAATGAACAATCGAGATGATGATCCAACCACATGTTACCCGTCGTTTTGTACCTGAAAAACTCTCGAAACTAAAGTCATAGTTTAACACATACCCGCGTCGAGTTCATTATCATTTATTAGCAAAAACAACCTTACGATTCCTTTTCAAAGTAGCCAATATTGTCACAGCTCCAGCAAGTCAACTTTGACTTTTCAGTAAAACTAATTTTTATTATAACCTCGATGGATATGTTGCCCTTTCGCCATCGTTACTGGGGAACCTTTCATATCTCGCCACATTAGCAATAAACTTCTCAACAACTTCATTGATTTTTAAGCCTCTCCGAAAAGTCACTATACTTAATCATTGAAACCCCATCTTTTACTCATCCGCATCTTGCAGCAAGAATTGCCATACTAATTACTGAAAATCAGCAATCGGTATTTTGAAATCTCGCAGCGTTTCTACTTCAATAGTTATATATACATATAACGTCTATCTCCTAGACTTACAGACTTCGAATGTGAAGTTTCAAAAAAAAAAAAAATCTCAAACTATGAACTAGTTCTCGAAATGCTAATGAAGCAGCAAAAACTGTAAACGCCTTTAACAGTCAAAAGTTTGATGATAAAAAAATATGTGTTGGTAAAGCCCAGAAAAAGAGAAGAGTTGATACTGAACAACGAATTGAACAAACCGTGAAGGAGACCAAGGACAAATACAAGGGCCAAAGTCTGTATTTAAAGAATCTTGATGATTCTGTTTCTGATGAAGTCATTAACGAATACCTTACTCCTTATTCTAAACATTTGCGGACATTATTCTTCATCATCATCTTATCTTAAATATTATAAGATATCTTCGTATCTCCCATTATACATATTCTCCATATTTCTGGAGATATTTTCACAACTATTCTTACTGAAATCATTTATCTCTCCATAATATCTGCAACATAAAAGAAACTGTGTTAGTTTCTAAATTCTGAAAAATTCGAATATGAATGTTTTTGAAGTAGTGTTGGGAACTGAAGCATGAGTTAGTATAATATAATGACACTTGATCAACGTGATTATATTACAGTAATTCATGCTGAGTTTCTAATGAAACATGATGATTCACAGAACATACCGTCATCATGTGCCATTTACACGACTCGTACATTCTACCCAATCTCCAAGCATATTAAGAAAAAGATAGTTCTATTTTTCCGAATATTCTGGTAATTTGCCCAATCAAAATCGTGCCATTACGATTTCTTTCTTAGAACATTAACTATGTTCATTTCAAAATCCATACCTACAAATTCTGGACCATTATTCGCTTGATTCGAGGACGGGAAGAGGAAACGAAAGCATGAAGCTCCGAAATATAATGGAGAATATAAAAAGCCCGATAACAACCCCAAAACTAAAAACCGTGTATATCAATGCGTATAGCAATATAAAGACACGGGAGAATGAAAAACACTATAACCCAAGGTAATGGTAGAAGAAACTAACTTCTTCCGGTGGCAGATGAAAAAGAAGAATGACAGATATGAAAGTTAAGAAGATATTAAGGATCAGAATGGATGGAGCATATTGACGAATGTCTTAAAGTAGGAATTAAGGAGAAAGAATAGAAGGTGTGAGTTGTGGAAAATAAAGAAACGAAGGGGGGTGGATTTATAGTGAAATATTGGACATAACAATCGAAACAGATTATCGCATTAAATCAAAGGAGATCTTGATTTTCTTAATCGCTGAAGAATCAAATCTTATTATGAAGATTTTTTTTTAAATCCCTTAAATTTCGGAAATCAATCATAATTACGTCATCGGTAAAAACAAATATACGTTACTCATTTCACTCTATTCCGATAGCTTCATTTATACTCTTCGCGTAATCAAATTGTTTTATCTATATTACTCAATGATGATAAAACTCTATTTATCAACTCATATTCAACATGAAAACATCTTTATAGTTAACCATGACGACCTCGATCAAATTTCGGGATGAAATTTCTTTAACGGGTAGGTACTGTGATGACCCGGAAATTTCTGACCAAATTTAAACTTTAATCTTTATATGTTTCCGACACGATAAGCAAAATCTGTAATGTTGAGTCTAAAAAATTTTGAAATCTATATTCATGAAATCAATCACCCTTTGACCATGCCTGACGATTCACGAACATTTATGTGTATATTGATATGTATATATAATATATACTTATTAATTGAAAACGTTAACAAAGTATTAGATATATAATACTTTACATAAACGAGTTGTTTCGATATTTGTTCAATATAGTTATTGACGGAATTAAAAGATAATATCATATGATTGAATTATCAGATATATTGAATTATGATTACGAGTCTCTGTTATGAGGACCACGATGATTGGAGAAATCGTTTCTTTTTAACGGTATTCGGAATAATTGGTAAAGTAATTTTCAAATGAGAACAAAGTATCACTTATTTAATGTCAGACAAATGTTAGTGGATAATTGAATTTCATACTACTTGATTGATCTATTTTCAAAAGTGTGAAAACGATTTTCGATATAAGATAACTTGGTTATTAAAATGTCTTTGTTAAATAACATAAGTTGAACATTAATTGTTAGATATATAAATAACTTGCAATGTGTATTTAAAACATATTTATGCATATTAAATATTGACAAGTTATATAGATCGACATTTTTCATTAAGATGATTCCTTACGTTTGATTTTCCTTTAGACTTAATCCTACGAGTCATGATTAAAAATGAAAATTTAAAACCCTGAAACCTGATATGATTCATATATGATTGTACTTTCTTTAACGAAAACGCCTTTTCGATATAATAGACTTTTATTATTAAAAACATGTTATGACATGAACAAACTCCTACTATTATAACCTTTGTAATAAAATGATTTTTGAATATAAAATAATTTGATTATTAAAACGTTTTATGAATGTGTATAGATAAATGAATTATATTAATTTTAAAACTTTAAAAATACAAATGTTACGAGATTGTAATTTTTAATATTTAACGATTCCTAAATACATAAGTTTTGAATGACATTAGTTTTGAAAAACTATATTAAGTAAATAGTTCAAATTTATATTTCGAAATGAAAATATAAATATATTTTAATTTAGTCATAAAACGTCCCGATTTAAAATAATATATTTTGATAAACAACGAGTCACTGATTTATAAATGTAAATGACCACAACGCTCAATTTTATAAGTTACATTTTTATAAGATAATTTATTGTTGAGTAAGTCTAATTATTAATAAGGGTACACGTCGCGTAACGTAAAAGGGAAGTTTTCTAAACGTACGAAAGTGCACTCGAAAAACCGAAATTGGTACATGAGTCATGAGACCACGACCGTGTCATTTTTGTAAAAATTATATTTTTACCATGAGCGTAAATGTAATATAATATTTAATTAATTCTAAAGATTTAATATATTATTTATTAAAATAATATATATACATGATATTTCTACGTAGTAATAAGTTAAGTGTGTGTGTCGGTAGCCTTAAAATCTCGTTTGTGAGCTGAATATTTAGCTCATGCGATTGCATGAGTGTACCACACCAACCTCATGCAATCGCATGAGGAGTAGGTGGTGCCAACATTCTTATAAAAGGAACGAATTCGTTTCAGTGTTAATTCATTCTTCTTTTATATATCTATCTGCTCTCTTTATACATATATATATTTAGAATATTATTAATATTAGGATTAATATTATCATTAATTTTATGGTTAGAAGTATTATTATTATTAGTATTATACATAAAATACTACGACGGGGCTCTGCCCGCGTGATCTCAAAATGAGTTTTTCGAGTAGGATAGGGCTAAGGAAATTATGGGTTATAGCTATGGAGGTTATGGGTATGGATTATGGGTATGCTCGTGAGGTCAATCTAGTATTTATTATCTTCGTGGCGTCTACGTACCTTTCCTGCAATATTGAATCTCATTATTGATACGTGAGTACTCGTAAATTAATTTTTACATATTAATAGTGTATCCCTGACTAGTGCTCGAGAAAATAGGATTATACATGCTTGTACTTTTGATATTGCCCTTAGATAGGATATGTTGAATCCTAAATTAATTACATATGCGATTGAGATAAGGTATAAGATATGCATGTTGTTGGAAAGATAACGAAAAATTAAGAACTTTTCATTTAGATATCGAATGGATTCGATGAACGGATTAGAAGTTATTGTCAATTGAATTTTTGTATTATTATTAAAAATGATTATTATTATCGTCGTTATTATCGTCGTTCTAATCTAATTATTATTATTATTAGTATTAGTATTATTATTACTATTATTATTATTATCTTTATAAATAAAAAGTATTATTATTAAAAATTGTTATTATTATTATTACTATCGTTATCATCATTAAGGTTATAATTAGTATTATTATTATTATTATTATTATTATTATTATTATTATTATTATTATCATTTTAAATAAAATTATTATTTTAAAGTTAATATTAAGAAGTATCGTAAATAATAAAGTATCATTATCATTTTATCATATTATCATTCTTAGTAAATTTAAATATTAATATTTTATTAATAGGATAATAATAATAATTATTACAAAATAATACAACTTTTACTTACTATTATTATAGATATTATTTTATCAAATAAAAATGTGATACAAACATATTTTACTACGTGTATTAAAATTACATTAATAGTACCTATTATATTATCTTTATGATATCAAATAAACCTTATAAATTTTATTACTCAATATATATAAAAGTATATTTTATTATATAAATGTTTATATAAAATTTTACTCATTAATACATGAATTATATTATTCACTCTAATAAATTTTTTAAAAATATACAACGACGATATTTAAACAATATATAAATTTTGAAAATTATTTTGAGTCAAATTGACTTCTGTTGACTTTTGCATATTAGTCTCGAGCATTAAGATTGTGGTACACTATGACTTAACTTAATTTGTTAGACAAATATTGACCAACATATAAATATATATAAATAATTTAGGTTCGTGAATCCAAGACCAACCCTACATTTAATAAATGACGTCATATGTATTTTTACTACAAAATACATTAGGTGAGTTTCATTTGCCTTTTTACCCTTTATATATTTTTGGGCTGAGAATACATGCGCAATTTTTATAAATGATTTACAAAATAGACACAAGTATATGAAACTACATTCTATGGTTGAATTATCGAAATCGAATAT
This sequence comes from Rutidosis leptorrhynchoides, assembly GCF_046630445.1. NCBI lineage: Eukaryota > Viridiplantae > Streptophyta > Magnoliopsida > Asterales > Asteraceae > Rutidosis > Rutidosis leptorrhynchoides. The sequence goes on from NC_092334.1 coordinate 207,543,323, forward strand.
GCCCCTTTTTATTAAGTCTGGTAATCTAAGAATTAGGGAACAGACACCCTAATTGATGCGAATCCTAAAGATAGATCTATGGGCCCGACGAACCCCATCCAAAGTACCGGATGCTTTAGTACTTCGATGTTGTGTTATATCATGTCCGATGGATTTCCCGGAATGATAGGGGATATTCTTATATGCATCTTGTTAATGTCGGTTACCAGGTGTTCAATCCATATGAATGATTTTTGTCTCTATGCATGGGACATATATTTATGAGAATTGGAAATGAAATTCTTGTGGTCTATTAAAATGATGGAAATGATTATTTTGTTAAACTAATGAACTCACCAACCTTTTGGTTGACACTTGAAAGCATGTTTATTCTCAGGTACGAAAGAAATCTTCCGCTGTGCATTTGCTCATTCTAAAGATATTACTTGGAGTCTTTCATGGTATATTTTCGAAGAACGTTGCATTCGAGTCATTGAGTTCATCAAAGATTATTATTAGGTAAATTTATAGTTGGATAGTGGACATTATGAAATGGTATGCATGCGTGTCAATTTTTGATGTAAAGAAAGTTTGTCTTTTAAAAACGAATGCAATGTTTGTAAAATGTATCATATAAAGGTCAAATACCTCACGATGAAATCAAATATTATGAATCGTTTATAATGTATATGAACGGGTCCTTTCACTTCATACTTTGCTCAATCCGTTTTCCAGTTCCAAAACTTCTCTTTTTCTGCGCTTTGCCAGCACACTATTCCTTATCATCAAACTTTTAACTGTTAAGGTCATTTATAGTTTTTGCTGCTTCATCAGCATTTCGAGAACTAGTTCACAGTTCAGGGTGTTTTTCAGAAACTTCACATTCAAAGTATGTATGTCCAGGAGATAGACGTTATATATACACATATAACTGTTGGCATAGACATGCTGCGAGATTTTAAAGTACTGATTGCTAATTCCTACTGATTAATATGACAATTTTCGTTACAAGATACAGATGAATAAATGATGGGTTTTAATGAGTAAATATAATGACCTTTCGGAGAGGCTAAAGTCAAAGGATAATGAAGTTGCTGGTACATCTGTTGATAATGTGATGGAATATAAAAGGTTCTCCGGTAATAAAAGGGTAATTGTATATGTCTGGGTTATAATAAGACTACTTCTCCGGATAAAAATCGAAGTTGTCTTGCTGGAGTTGTGATAGAATTTGCTACTTTGAAAAGGAATTGCAAAGTTATTTTTTTTTTTTTTGCTAATAAATGCCAAAGGATCTGACACAGATATGTGTTGAATTATGACTCTAGTTTCAAGAGCTTTTTAAGTACATAACTGTGGGTAATATGTGGTTGGATCATTATCTCGATTGCTCATTATTTGAAGTGTCATCAGAGATTTTCGAAGGGTTTGAACACAGATTGTAATCGTTAATATACATTTGATGTTCTAACACAGTTTTGAAGTCAAAGTATAGCTTCGAAAGATGTAGGAATCTAAGGGTGATGGTATCGGTTATATCGCGAATTGAATTCTGAGGTTTCAAAATCAGAATATGTAATTGGGTTTGAATGAGTATGATTGTTTTGATTTCTATAAAAGAATGTATATTATTGTGAAAGTAGGAAGTATAGTTGATAATTTGATTAATCTGATTTGAAGAATGTAACATATTAATTGTGAATATATATATATATATATATATATATATATATATATATATATATATATATATATATATATATATATATATATATATATATCTCGGGTATCACCTACCCGTTAAAAAAAAATTCACAATTAATATTTTGTACATAAGAATTTTATTACAGTCTTTATGAATATATATATATACATACATATATATATATATATATATATATATATATATATATTCTCCTTAGATGTAACATAGATTTTAATGAGTTAATACTAAATTAAACTCATTCGATTTACGGTTGGAACTAGAATTGAATAATCCCTTGAAGGCATTTAGAGATTACATAAGTATTTCTTCAATAATATTGAAATTCTGAATCAATATTTCTTTATTTGTTGAGGCGTGATGTTGGTTTTCGTTAAATTCTTGTGAACTTCGTAAAGTACAAATGACGTTATCTGAAAAGTTTCGGTTACATCAATGATGAAGTATAAAATCAGATATATACTTGATTTATTAGGAATTAGAATTTGTTAAATTGAGACAGAGATTGTAGTTAACGATGGTTAAGTCACGGGCGAAGGACGTACATTATTGCATATTTGTAATATGAATTAACCGAGTAGTTAAGATTCACACACAATAGCTTAGCACGGAAAGATTTATTTTTTATTTCAAAAAATATATATATATATATATATATATATATATATATATATATATATATATATATATATATATATATATATATATATATATATATATAATATACATATAATTTCTTCAGAGGGAATAAGTTAATTCTTCATAACTCGTTGATACAATATACGTGTTTTTGATTCGTAATGATCTCCACAGTGATTCTTGAACTGACGGAGTTTGTGATGTTATAGGTGTTGTTGATTCTGATGCTGACTGCACGGACGATGCTGATGGCGCTGACGGTACTGATGATGGTGTTGGTAAAATAAGTTTAGCTTGTTAACTACACACTATTTGTCAGGGTTCCTATTCTTCCTTCTATCATTTTGGTTCGCTTAACTGATTTATGGTTAGGGCTAGATTAGATAATTTCCAAGACTTTAGAGATTACATAATCGCCGCGGAATGTTTCTCGAATGAAGTTATGAATTAATACTTCATCAGTTATTGTTGTCGGTATTCCTTGGTATCCATGGTACGTATGACGTTGATGCTCGTGGGACAGATTGTGAGGTTGAGGTTTACGACGCGGTTGTGGTTGGAGATGGTAATGGTACTGTTGGCGTTGATGATGGTGGCACTGGTTATGCTGCTGGTGTTTGTAATCTTTGCACCATATTCTCCAAAGCTATTACCCGAGCGCGAAGCTCGTTGACTTCTTCTATTACACCTGGGTGATTGTCGGTTCGGATGAGCGGATAAATAAAATCTAAAATTTGATGTAATATATAATCGTGACGAGATACTCTGGAAATGAGAGAGAAAATGGTGTTTCAGACAGGTTCGCCGGTAAGTGCTTCAGGTTCTTCATCAAGAGGGCAATGTGGTGGATGGAAGGGATCACCTTCTTCTTGTCTCCAATGATTGAGGAGGCTATGAACCTATCCCCAATTCATCCATAATAGATGATGGCTGATTGGTTGATCCATTCCGGTCACACTGCTTTCGGAGCTTGAGTGAGATTCCATTTCGGAATCCGAGTGACTTGAACTAACGACGAATTCCATTTCGTACGATTGAATAAAGGATTTTTCGATATAAAAATGATTTTTCCAACTATCGGGTGGTATTCTATTTATATAGGATATCTATATATATATATAGATCAAAAGATTTTGTAGATTACGGAGGAATTTGCGGGATATGTCAGGCAAAGTTTAAAGTAACAGATACGATAAGATATGATTTAGCAGATACGCTAAGATATGAATTTTTGTCTATACACTACTCATGCAATTAATGTAGCAAGACGTGTCTAGACTAAAAATGATAAGCAGGTAATTTTCTAAGGATGATAAGCAGATGATTTCCGACTAGAAATGATAAGCAAAACTTTTGATATGCAGACACGATCGAAGTCCAGACTCACTAATGCATCCTAACGACTTATCAGTTAGACAAACTAATGCAGACCTGGTTCGCTAAGACCACTGCTCTGATACCAACTGAAAGGACCCGTTCATATACATTATAAACAATTCACAATAGTTGATTACATCGGGAGGTATTTGACCTCTATATGATACATATTACAAACATTGCATTTGTTTTTAAAAGACAAACTTTCTTTACATCGAAAATTGACAGGCATGCATACCATTTCATAATATCCAATGTCCAACTATAAATTGACTTAATAATAATCTTTGATGAACTCTATGACTCGAATGCAACATTCTCGAAATATGCTATGAAAGACTCCCAGTAATATCTTGAAAATAAGCAAACGTACAGCGGAAGATTTCTTTCAATCCTGAGAATAAACATGCTTTAAAGTGTCAACCAAAAGGTTGGTGAGTTCATTAGTTCATCATAAACATTCATTTTCATCATTTTAATAGACCACAAGAATTTCATTTCCAGTTCTCATAAATATACGTCCCATGCATAGAGACAAAAATCATTCATATAGATTGAACACCTGGTAACTGACATTAAAAAGATGCATATAAGAATATCCCCATCATTCCGAGACATCCATTGGACATGATATAAAAAATCGAAGTACTAAAGCATCCGCTACAACGGATGGGGTTTGTTGGGCCCAATAGCTCTATCTTTAGGATTCGCGTCAATTAGTAGACTGGTTTACTAATTCTTAGGTTACCAAGTAAAAGGGGCATATTCGGCTTCGATCATTCAACCATATAATGTAGTTTCGATTACTTGTGTCTATTTCGTAAAATATTTATAAAAGCGCATGTATTCTCAGTCCCAAAAATATATATTGCAAAAGCATTTAAAAAGGGAGCAAATGAAACTCACTATACTGTATTTTGTAGTAAAAATACATATGACGACATTGAACAATGCATGGTTGGCGTTCGATTCAAGAACCTATATCATTTGGATATTTATTAATACACATAATCGTAATCGAATAAATTTATATATATATTTACTTTATTAATTATATCATTTTTATCTTAATAATATATGTATGTTTCATATTTTCATTTTGTATATGAAAATATTATTTTTGTTATGTTATATGTATTAAATATATATAATTTGTTTGTTAAAATATAGTAATTGTAATAACACTAATATAATATTAATAATGGTAAAAATGATAATAATTATAATACTTAATATTACTAATAAAGGTAATAATGTTACTAATTCTATTAATAATAATAATAATAATAATAATAATGATATCGTAAAAATATTAATTTTACTGTTAATGATAGTTATGATAGTGATTTTATTAATTACATAATAATAATACTCGTTATAATATTATTACTTATGTCAATATTAACACTTCTATTGTTTATAAAACATATTAATACTAATATTTACGAGAATGATAATAATTTTTCATAATACTAATAATGATAATCATATTAATAACACATTCGTTAATAATAATAATAGTGCTAAAAATGGCCCTAGTGCTAATATTTATGAAAATTATAATAAGTTGTATTATTTTGATAATAATCATAATAATAATAATAATAATAATCAATTTCGTAGGAATGTTAATAATACCAAAGTGATAAAATTAATAATAATAATAATAATACCTAAAATAATACAAATGATAATATTAATATTAATACTACTTAACAACAATACTAGTAATGATAATAATATTAGTAATATTTACAATAATAATAATGGTTATAATACTTATAACTATGATAATAATAATAATGATAAGTATTATAATACTAATGATAACAATATTAATAATAGTCATAATAGTAATAATTATAATCATAATAATAACATTAATAATTAATAATAATAATCACAACAAATAATAATAATAATAATAATAATAATAATAATAATAATAATAATAATAATAATAATAATAATAATAATAATAATAATAATAATAAATGTATAAGAAAATGTGTATACCCTTTAACAAGCTTCATAAAAAGAATTGTCCCATACGAGACTCGAACCCATGACCTCCCGTTAACCCGAAGGAACTCCTAACCACTCCACTGCCAACGTTTTTCTGATTTTATACTCCAAACAAAATTATATAACCCGCTTATTAAATCGTTCCTTCTTCTTCATCTTCCAGTCGACCATAGACCAATTCACAATCAAAATAGCGAGTTTAAGGTTTGAGTTTAGATATGTAATTAAAATGGAAACGATCACTTGATGTTGAATTGATTTGACAGAAAGGAAAATCAAACAATAGCAGCAGAAGCTAGAATATGAACTCGATTAACTTAAATATTGAATTCAAGTTTTCGGACATTTTCAAATTATGATTACAACATGAGATATGTCATAAATCATTCATAGAACCTTTATAACTCTTTAATTACAACAGAAACAACATTCAAACCTTCAATTCGATCTTAAATTACCCGTTTGACTTTTTCTATTTAAAGTTTGACTTCGAAATTCAAAGTGATTAGAAAGAAATGAAAACTGAAAACTTACAGAAAGTTTACATAGGTAATACTTAACACTCCTGCATTGCTAGTTTTTGAGTTTTGATTCGAATTCGAATTTTGGACAAAAAGATAACGTACAGAGGATGAATGGGTTTTTCTTTTAGGTTTTTCTGATTTAATGAATATCAGTAAGTAAATCAAAGATGTAAATGAAAGATTAATGAAGTATAATCCTAAATCTAGATTTGTTTGATAGCAATGATTTGCTCGACAGAGTATCACGGGTAGAAGAGAAAAAAGAAAAAAAACTAAAAGGGAAGAAGAAGAAAGAGCGATTCAGATGGGATGTGTAAACCCGTACAGATGTATATATATATATATATATAAGGATTTATATAATAATTTGAATTAATAAAATACACTTTAATCAATTGGGATTGAAAATGTAAAATAATATACATAATAATTAGATTACTATTAAAATGAATATGTATATATATATATTATATATATATATATATATATATATATATATATATATATATATATATATATATATATATATATATATATATATATATTTACATATTTATTTACACATAATCGTTAATCGTAGGGTTAAGTCTATAAATAATCAAACGTATGAACTCATTTTGACGTAACATGTTAAATGAGTTTATCTAGTCAATAACCATTATTCAAAATCATTTACTCTACATGATTTCACTTTTACATTAAATATTCTGAAAGCTAAATACTTAACTTATCAAGAGTCACGAGGAAAATATTGTAAAGAATGCTTTGAAAATTAAGCATAAATCTCCACTATCTTTTGTCTAGTTCTCGTTAATTGATACTTTTGTTCTTACATGTAACTCACTTTACCATTTTCCGAATATCGTTAAAAAGAATAGATTTCTCAAATCATAGTAGACCTTATAACAAAGACCCGTAATCATAACCATAATGTATCTGATAATTCAATCATTTGATATTATCTTTTAATTCAGTCGATAATTATATTAAATATATTTTGAAACAAGTACGTTCATGTAAAGTATCATACATCTAATACTTTGTTAACGTTTTCAAGTTATAATATATATATACACATATACATATATAATTATATCCGTTTATATAATGGTTCGTGAATCGTCGGAACTTGGTCAAGGTTAAATGATTGTATGAACACATTTAAAAATTCTTGAGATTTAACTTAACAAACTTTGCTTATCATGTCAGAATAATATAGAGATTGAAGTTTAAATTTGGTCGGAAATTTCCGGGTTGTCATAGATTATATCTAACTTGAATACATGATAGTTAAGTATCTCATTAAGTATATTAATAATGGGTTATATATATAAATTGAGACTACTAACTTAAGGGTTTCGAAAACAATATATATATGTAATATTTAACGACGTAATAACCCTTATGTTAAAATGAATATACATGTATTGTATTAAGATGTATTAATACACTTTTGAAAGACTTAAATACATATATTAACATAAGTATATTCAACAAAGTTAGCTATACTCGTATTCGCATTCTATTTCCTCATGAACTCTATTCGTATTTTTACGGTATTTTTACCCGTCTAATACGCAACTTATAGATGTATAACTATTGAAAAATACACTCCTTAGCAGCCCCATTTTTGGATCCTAGCATCTTTTGTCTTGTTAATGAGTCATGAGACAAAAACTCACAAGTTTACTAACCATTTTGGCAACATATGACTCCATTATTAACTTAAAATTCGTCCATATGTACCACCCCATTTTTCCATTCCATTTTCTCATTCTTTACTCCAAATTACTCTCTCAAAATACTTCTATCTTCATACTAGATCATCACCAAGCATTTTCCTTATCATCTAACTTCAAAATCAAGGTAGAACACTTCTTAAAACTCTTGTTAAATTCCTACTCTATTGCTATCTTAATAAGTTTATAAAACTTGTAAAAACTAGAACTTGTTTTGGTGGAAACCAAGCATGTTTATAAACTAATGTAACATTACTAACTTGACTTTAAAAACACTAATTTATATGTATTATGACATTATATTAAGTTATTATAAGAATTTATAACTTGTATATATGTATAACACCTTAGAACTTAATATACAACAATTGGTCTCTTTCGGTTCTTGAAAACTGTTTTGACACACGAATTTAAAAGCTATCTTAAACTTTGTTTTAGAGCATATAACTCTGGATATATGTTAATATATATGAATTAAGATTTCTGTAATTATTTCAAGATTTTAGACGAAGTGAAAGTATTTTTAAAAAATTCATTAGTTGACTGATGACAGATTTTATCTGAATCTGTCCACCGTTACAAGTTAATGGCATAAGGCTAACTTCGACTATGAAACCAAAAATTTTCGATTATTTTCTGAAAACACAACATATTAAGGAGTCTCTAGCAACTTGATTCATTAAAAACCATGTAGTAACAAATAATTTATGAACCGAAAGATTTGGCTAAGATTAATCTTGTATGCTTAATCAATCTTACTAGAAAACTATGCTAACTAAGACCTGGGTTATTTTCCTTGATAACACCTGTTAGTGTATATTTTAATAACTAAAATATAGAAGTAAAATTAAAAATATTAAGTTTAGCTATTTTTCATAGCCTACGGACTGTTCCTATGACGAATTATTGAACTGTGCGGACAGATTTACGCACCTGTGACAAAATGAAATTTTAACTAACCTATACTCCGATTCAAAACATATGCCGATTATGGCTGGTTATAGGACTCAAATACCTTTCCAATAATGGCTCTTACACATATAGAAGTCGAACACACTATGAGATATACCTATCGGGAGTTGACTATTTAAAATCAGGAAATCTATATAAGATTTAAAATAAGACTAACAACTAATTACTAACTTAAACAAGTAAAAATATTATATAATTAATATATAAACTTGTTTTATCAATATTATATGTTAATATATATATATATATATATATATATATATATATATATATATATATATATATATATATATATATATATATATTAACATATAATATTGATAAAACAAGTTTATATATTAATTATGTTCGTGAATCCGAGACAAACCCTACACTTGTTCAGTGCCGTCATATACATAATTGCTACGAAATACAGTATTGTGAGTTTCATTACTCCCTTTTTATATATATTTTTGGGCTGAGAATACATGCACTGTTTTATAACTATTTTATGAAATTGACACAAGTACTAAAACATATTCTACGTTGAGTTGTACCACTTTGCATATTTTTCCCTAATAGCTTGGTAACTAATATTTACATGTTGTAAGAGCATGTAAGCGCGAATCCTATTGATAGATCAATCGGGTTTGACAACCCCAACCGGGCTAGTCGCTCTAGTATCGTAAACGGTTGCATAGTACTTCGTTTTTACTACACTTGGTACAGTGTAGGGAGATTTCATAATAAAGGGAATATGCCACATTAATTGTTAAGTATGGTTACCGAAGAGCTCAACAACTTATAGAATACTTTTATACACTTGCGAGTGTACGGATATTTATGGAAACTGAAATCTTGTGGTCTATTACTATTACGGAAATGATTGATTATGATAAACTAATGAACTCACCAACCTTTTGGTTGACACTTTAAAGCATGTTTATTCTCAGGTATTAAAGAAATCTTTCGCTGTGCATTAGCTCATTTTAAGGATATTAATTGGAGTCATTCATGATATACTTTGAAAGACGTTGCATTCGAGTCGTTGAGTTCATCAAGATTAATATTAAGTCAATTATAGTTGGATGTAATATGAAATGGTATGCATGCCGTCAATTTTTGATGTAAAGAAAGTTTGTCTTTTAAAAACGAATGCAATATTTGTAAAATGTATCATATAGAGGTCAAATACCTCGCGATGTAATCAACTATTGTGAATCATTTATAATGTATATGAACGGGTCCTTTCAACGGTTCATAAAAGATTTTTCGAAAATCGCTCGCCCTATGACCAAGTTGTTAGAAAAAGACCAACCTTTCTTGTTTGATGAAGAATGCACCAAAGCTTTTAACTTGTTGAAAGAAAAGCTCATTAACCCACCAATTCTTGTTTCTCTCGATTGGGATAAAAACTTTGAATTGGGAGAAAGACTTTGAATTGGCGCGGTGCTTGATCAAAGAGTTGACCAACACTTTAGACCGATTTACTATGCAAGCAAGACCTTAACCGGGGCTCAATTGAATTACACCACTACCGAGAAGGAAATTCTTGTGGTAGTATTTGCTTTTGATAAGTTTCGATCTTATCTTGAACTTTCCAAAACAATCGTATATACGGACCACTCCGCGTTACGATATATTTTTCAAAAAGAAGATTCGAAACATCGTTTAATTAGGTGAGTCCTTTTGTTACAAGAGTTTGATATAGAAATAAGGGATACAAAGGGAGCCGAGAATGTGGCTGCCGACCACTTGTCAAGGTTAGACAATCCCAAGCTTCAACCTTTAGACAAATCAAAGACTCGGGATACTTTCCCGGACGAACATTTAATGAGAATTGGCCTAGTCGATGAAGTCCCATGGTTTGCCGACTTTTCAAACTACTTAGCGCCAAATGTTTTACAGAAAGGCTTGTCTTACCAACAAAAGAAAAAGTTTTTCAACGATTTACGGTATTACTTTTGGGATGACCCACACTTGTTCCGCATCGGGGTGGATCAAGTGATTAGGAGATGCGTTTATGGGCAAGAAGCCCGTGACATTTTAAGAAGTTGTCATAGTGGGCCAACGGTAGTCCACTTTGGTCCGAATCACACCGTGAAAAAAGTGTTCGATTCCGGGTTCTATTGGCCTACTATCTTCAAGGACGCACACAAATTTGTTAAGCGATGTGAGTTGTGACGACCCAGAAATTTCCGACCAAATTTAAACTTAATCTTTGTATGATTTCAACACGATAAGCAAAGTCTGTAATATTGATGTCTTAAAAATTTTGAACCATGTTCATATATTCATTTACCTTTTGACAAATCCCGATGATTCACGAACCAGTGTTTGTAAATATGTATATATATATAAATATGTGTAGGTATATATATAAATATTACTTGTGTATATATATATTGTTATATTAAATTTAATTGTTTAAAATATATAATTAATAAATTTATTTACTTAGTAAAAATTTATTATTTAAAACTGTTCTTATATATATAAAGAGCATATTGAATAAATATGATTTTGGACCTATTCTGTAAACGTCTGTAACACTCGGTTGACATTTCTTTAGTGTTCATAATGATATAGTACATATGTGAAATGTCCCGTTCTTATTGATTAAAAACGTTCCATATTAATTGATTTCGTTGCGAGGTTTTGACCTCTATATGAGACGTTTTTCAAAGACTGCATTCATTTTAAAACAAACCGTAACCTTTATTTCATCAATAAAGGTTTAAAAAGCTTTACGTAAATTATCAAATAATGATAATCTAAAATATCCTGTTTCCACACGACCATTACATAATGGTTTACAATACAAATATGTTACAACAAAATAAGTTTCTTGAATGCAGTTTTTACACAATATCATACAAGCATGGACTCCAAATCTCGTCCTTATTTAAGTATGCGACAGCGGAAGCTCTTAGTATTCACCTGAGAATAAACATGCTTTAAACGTTAACAAAAATGTTGGTGAGTTATAGGTTTAACCTATATATATCAAATCGTAACAATAGACCACAAGATTTCATATTTCAATACACATCCCATACATAGAGATAAAAATCATTCATATGGTGAACACCTGGTAACCGACATTAACAAGATGCATATATAAGAATATCCCCATCATTCCGGGACACCCTTCGGATATGATATAAATTTCGAAGTACTAAAGCATCCGGTACTTTGGATGGGGTTTGTTAAGCCCAATAGATCTATCTTTAGGATTCGCGTCAATTAGGGTGTCTGTTCCCTAATTCTTAGATTACCAGACTTAATAAAAAAGGGCATATTCGATTTTGATAATTCAACCATAGAATGTAGTTTCACGTACTTGTGTCTATTTTGTAAATCATTTATAAAACCTGCATGTATTCTCATCCCAAAAATATTAGATTTTAAAAGTGGGACTATAACTCACTTTCACAGATTTTTACTTCGTCGGAAAGTAAGACTTGGCCACTGGTTGATTCACGAACCTATAACAATATATACATATATATCAAAGTATGTTCAAAATATATATACAACACTTTTAATATATTTTGATGTTTTAAGTTTATTAAGTCAGCTGTCCTCGTTAGTAACCTACAACTAGTTGTCCACAGTTAGATGTACAGAAATAAATCGATAAATATTATCTTGAATCAATCCACGACCCAGTGTATACGTATCTCAGTATTGATCACAACTCAAACTATATATATTTTGGAATCAACCTCAACCATGTATAGCTAACTCCAACATTCACATATAGAGTGTCTATGGTTGTTCCGAAATATATATAGATGTGTCGACATGATAGGTCGAAACATTGTATACGTGTCTATGGTATCTCAAGATTACATAATATACAATACAAGTTGATTAAGTTATGGTTGGAATAGATTTGTTACCAATTTTCACGTAGCTAAAATGAGAAAAATTATCCAATCTTGTTTTACCCATAACTTCTTCATTTTAAATCCGTTTTGAGTGAATCAAATTGCTATGGTTTCATATTGAACTCTATTTTATGAATCTAAACATAAAAATTATAGGTTTATAGTCGGAAAAATAAGTTACAAGTCGTTTTTGTAAAGGTAGTCATTTTAGTCGAAAGAACGACGTCTAGATGACCATTTTAGAAAACATACTTCCACTTTGAGTTTAACCATACTTTTTGGATATAGTTTCATGTTCATAATAAAAATCATTTTCTCAGAATAACAACTTTTAAATCAAAGTTTATCATAGTTTTTAATTAACTAACCCAAAACAGCCCGCGGTGTTACTACGACGGCGTAAATCCGGTTTTACGGTGTTTTTCGTGTTTCCAGGTTTTAAATCATTAAGTTAGCATATCATATAGATATAGAACATGTTTTTAGTTGATTTTAATAGTCTATTTAGAAGGATTAACTTTTATTTGCGAACAAGTTTAGAATTAACTAAACTATGTTCTAGTGATTACAAGTTTAAACCTTCGAATAAGATAGCTTTATATGTATGAATCGAATGATGTTATGAACATCATTACTACCTCAAGTTCCTTGGATAAACCTACTGGAAATGAGAAAAATATATCTAGCTTCAAAGGATCCTTGGATGGCTTGAAAGTTCTTGAAGCAGAATCATGACACGAAAACAATTTCAAGTAAGATTTCCACTCGAAATAAGATTGTTATAGTTATAGAAATTGAATTAAAGTTTGAATATGATTATTACCTTGTATTATAAAGATAACCTACTGTAAGTAACAAAGGTTTCTTGATCTTGGATGATTACTTGGAATGGATTTAGAAAACTTGGAAGTAAACTTGCAATCTTGGAAGTATTCTTGATTTTATGAAACTAGAACTTTTGGAATTTATGAAGAACACTTAGAACTTGAAGATAGAACTTGAGAGAGATCAATTAGATGAAGAAAATTGAAGAATGAAAGTGTTTGTAGGTGTTTTTGGTCGTTGGTAAGGATATGTAATTTTGTTTTCATGTAAATAAGTCATGAATGATTACTCATATTTTTGTAATTTTATGAGATATTTCATGCTAGTTGCCAAATGATGGTTCCCACATGTGTTAGGTGACTCACATGGGCTGATAAGAGCTGATCATTGGAGTGTATATACCAATAGTACATACATCTAAAAGCTGTGTATTGTACGAGTACGAATACGGGTGCATACGAGTAGAATTGTTGATGAAACTGAACGAGGATGTAATTGTAAGCATTTTTGTTAAGTAGAAGTATTTTGATAAGTGTATTGAAGTCTTTCAAAAGTGTATGAATACATATTAAAACACTACATGTATATACATTTTAACTGAGTCGTTAAGTCATTGTTAGTCGTTACATGTAAATGTTGTTTTGAAACCTTTAGGTTAACGATCTTGTTGAATGTTGTTAACCCATTGTTTATTATAACAAATGAGATGTTAAATTGTTATATTATCATGATATTATGATATATAATATATCTTAGTATGATGTATATACAGTTAAATGTCGTTACAACGATAATCGTTACATATATGTCTCGTTTCGAAATCATTAAGTTAGTAGTCTTATTTTTACATATGTATTTCATTGTTAATACACTTAATAATATATTTACTTTTTATTTAACATAATTAACCAAGTGTATCAATATCTTAATATGATTCATATGTACCTAGTAAGACGTTGTTATAACGATAATCGTTATATATATCGTTTTCGAGTTTCTTAAATTAATAGTCTCATTTTTATGTATATAACTCATTGTTAAAATACCTAATGAGATACATACTTATAATAAAATCATGTTAACTATATATATATAACCATATATATGTCATCGTATAGTTTTTACAAGTTTTAACGTTCGTGAATCACCGGTCAACTTGGGTGGTCAATTGTCTATATGAAACCTATTTCAATTAATCAAGTCTTAACAAGTTTGATTGCTTAACATGTTGGAAACACTTAATCATGTAAATAACAATTTCATTTAATATATATATAAACATGGAAAAGTTCGAGTCACTACAGTACCTACCCGTTAAATAAATTTCGTCCCGAAATTTTAAGCAGTTGGAGGTGTTGACGTATCTTCTGGAAATAAATGCGGGTATTTCTTCTTCATCTGATCTTCACGCTCCCAGGTGAACTCGGGTCCTCTACGAGCATTCCATCGAACCTTAACAATCAGTATCTTGTTTTGTTTAAGTCTCTTAACCTCACGATCCATTATTTCGACGGGTTCTGCAATGAATTGAAGTTTTTCATTGATTTGGATTTCGTCCAACGGAATAGTGAGATCTTCTTTAGCAAAACATTTCTTCAAATTTGAGACGTGGAAAGTGTTATGTACAGCTGCGAGTTGTTGAGGTAACTCAAGTGGGTAAGCTACTGGTCCGACACGATCAATAATCTTGAATGGTCCAATATACCTTGGATTTAATTTCCCTCGTTTACCAAATCGAACAACGCCTTTCCAAGGTGCAACTTTAAGCATGACCATCTCTCCAATTTCAAATTCTATATCTTTTCTTTTAATGTCAGCGTAGCTCTTTTGTCGACTTTGGGCGGTTTTCAACCGTTGTTGAATTTGGATGATCTTCTCGGTAGTTTCTTGTATTATCTCCGGACCCGTAATCTGTCTATCCCCCACTTCACTCCAACAAATTGGAGACCTGCACTTTCTACCATAAAGTGCTTCAAACGGCGCCATCTCAATGCTTGAATGGTAGCTGTTGTTGTAGGAAAATTCTGCTAACGGGAGATGTCGATCCCAACTGTTTCCGAAATCAATAACACATGCTCGTAGCATGTCTTCAAGCGTTTGTATCATCCTTTCGCTCTGCCCATCAGTTTGTGGATGATAGGCAGTACTCATGTCTAGACGAGTTCCTAATGCTTGTTGTAATGTCTGCCAGAATCTTGAAATAAATCTGCCATCCCTATCAGAGATAATAGAGATTGGTATTCCATGTCTGGAGACGACTTCCTTCAAATACAGTCGTGCTAACTTCTCCATCTTGTCATCTTCTCTTATTGGCAGGAAATGTGCTGATTTGGTGAGACGATCAACTATTACCCAAATAGTATCAAAACCACTTGCATTCCTTGGCAATTTAGTGATGAAATCCATGGTAATGTTTTCCCATTTCCATTCTGGGATTTCGGGTTGTTGAAGTAGACCTGATGGTTTCTGATGCTCAGCTTTGACCTTAGAACACGTCAAACATTCTCCTACGTATTTAGCAACATCGGCTTTCATACCCGACCACCAAAAATGTTTCTGGAGATCCTTGTACATCTTCCCCGTTCCAGGATATATTGAGTATCTGGTTTTATGAGCTTCTCTAAGTACCATTTCTCTCATATCTCCAAATTTTGGTACCTAAATCCTTTCAGCCCTATACCGGGTTCCGTCTTCCCGAATATGAAGATGCTTCTCCGATCCTTTGGGTATTTCATCCTTTAAATTTCCCTCTTTTAAAACTCCTTGTTGCGCCTCCTTTATTTGAGTAGTAAGGTTATTATGAATCATTATATTCATAGATTTTACTCGAATGGGTTCTCTGTCCTTCCTGCTCAAGGCATCAGCTACCACATTTGCCTTCCCCGGGTGGTAACGAATCTCAAAGTCGTAATCATTCAACAATTCAATCCACCTACGCTGCCTCATATTCAGTTGTTTCTGATTAAATATGTGTTGAAGACTTTTGTGGTCGGTATATATAATACTTTTGACCCCATATAAGTAGTGCCTCCAAGTCTTTAATGAAAAAACAACCGCGCCTAATTCCAAATCATGCGTCGTATAATTTTGCTCGTGAATCTTCAATTGTCTAGACGCATAAGCAATCACCTTCATTCGTTGTATTAATACACAACCGAGACCTTGCTTTGATGCGTCACAATAAATCACAAAATCATCATTCCCTTCAGGCAATGACAATATAGGTGCCGTAGTTAACTTTTTCTTCAATAACTGAAACGCTTTCTCTTGTTCATCATTCCATTCAAATTTCTTCCCTTTATTCGTTAATGCAGTCAAGGGTTTTGCTATTCTGGAAAAGTCTTGGATGAACCTTCTGTAGTAACCAGCTAGTCCTAAAAACTGGCGTATGTGTTTCGGAGTTTTCGGGGTTTCCCACTTTTCAACAGTTTCTATCTTTGCCGGATCCACCTTAATACCTTCTTTGTTCACTATGTGACCGAGGAATTGAACTTCTTCCAACCAAAATGCACACTTTGAAAACTTAGCGTACAATTCTTCCTTCCTCAATACTTCTAACACCTTTCTCAAATGTTCACCGTGTTCTTGGTCATTCTTTGAGTAAATAAGTAAGTCATCAATGAAAACAATGACAAACTTGTCAAGGTATGGTCCACACACTCGGTTCAAAAGGTCCATGAACACAGCTGGTGCATTAGTTAAACCAAACGGCATGACCATAAACTCGTAATGATCGTAACGTGTTCTGAAAGCAGTCTTTGGAATATCATCTTCTTTCACCCGCATTTGATGATACCCGGAACGTAAGTCAATCTTTGAATAAACAGACGAGCCTCGTAGTTGATCAAATAAGTCGTCGATTCTCGATAGTGGGTAGCGGTTCTTGATGGTAAGTTTGTTCAACTCTCGGTAGTCGATACACAACCTGAATGTACCATCTTTCTTCTTGACAAACAAAACAGGAGCTCCCCACGGTGATGTGCTTGGTCGAATGAAACCACGTTCTAATAGTTCTTGCAGTTGGCTTTGCAGTTCTTTCATCTCGCTGGGTGCGAGTCTATAAGGAGCACGAGCTATTGGTGCAGCTCCTGGTACAAGATCTATTTGAAATTCAACAGATCGATGTGGAGGTAGTCCAGGTAATTCTTTCGGAAATACATCGGGAAATTCTTTTGCAACGGGAACATCATTGATGCTCTTTTCTTCAGTTTGTACTTTCTCAACGTGTGCTAGAACAGCATAGCAACCTTTTCTTATTAGTTTTTGTGCCTTCAAATTACTAATAAGATGTAGCTTCATGTTGCCCTTTTCTCCGTACACCATTAAGGGTTCTCCTTCTTCTCGTACAATGCGAATTGCATTTTTATAACATACGATTTCTGCTTTCACCTTCTTCAGCCAGTCCATGCCAACTATTACATCAAAACTCCCTAACTCTACTGGTATCAAATCAATCTTAAATATTTCGCTACCCAGTTTAATTTCTCGATTCCGGCATATATTATCTGCTGAAATTAATTTACCATTTGCTAATTCGAGTAAAAATTTACTATCCAACGGCGTCAATGGACAACTTAATTTAGCACAAAAATCTCTACTCATATAGCTTATATCCGCACCCGAATCAAATAAAACGTAAGAAGATTTATTGTCAATAAGAAACGTACCCGTAACAAGCTCTGGGTCTTCCTGTGTCTCTGCCGCATTAATATTGAAAACTCTTCCGCGGCCTTGTCCATTCGTGTTCTCCTGGTTCGGGCAATTTCTAATAATGTGGCCCGGTTTTCCACATTTATAACAAACTACATTGGCATAACTTGCTCCGACACTACTTGCTCCGCCATTACTCGTTCCGACACCATTTGTTCCTTTAGTTCTGTTAACCCCTGGTCCATAGACCTCACACTTCGCCGCGCTATGACCATTTCTTTTACACTTGTTGCAAAATTTGGTGCAGAACCCCGAGTGATACTTTTCACACCTTTGGCATAGCTGCTTCTGATTGTTGTTGTTGTTGCGGTTGTTATTGTTGTTGGGACGATTGTTGTAGTTGCTATTGTTGTTGTTGTTGTTGTTGTTGGGCTGTTTGTTATAGTTGCGATTGATGTTGCGATTGTTGGGATAATTGTTGCGATTATTATTGTAATTGCTGTTGTTGTTGTATTGGTGATTCTTATCACCGTTTTCCTCCCACTTTCTTTTGACTTGCTTCACATTGGCCTCTTCAGCCGTCTGTTCTTTAATTCTTTCCTCAATCTGGTTCACTAGTTTGTGAGCCATTCTACATGCCTGTTGTATGGAGGCGGGCTCGTGTGAACTTATATCTTCTTGGATTCTTTCCGGTAATCCTTTCACAAACGCGTCGATCTTCTCTTCCTCATCTTCGAACGCTCCCGGACACAATAGGCACAATTCTGTGAATCGTCTTTCGTACGTGGTAATATCAAATCCTTGGGTTCGTAACCCTCTAAGTTCTGTCTTGAGCTTATTGACCTCGGTTCTGGGAGGGTACTTCTCGTTCATCAAGTGCTTGAATGCTGACCACGGTAGTACGTACGCATCATCTTGTCCCACTTGCTCTAGATAGGTATTCCACCATGTTAACGCAGAACCTGTGAAGGTATGCGTAGCATACTTCACTTTGTCCTCTTCAGTACACTTACTTATGGCAAACACCGATTCGACCTTCTCGGTCCACCGTTTCAATCCGATCGGTCCTTCGGTTCCATCAAATTCCAAAGGTTTGCAGGTAGTGAATTCTTTGTAGGTGCATCCTACACGATTTCCTGTACTGCTAGATCCAAGGTTATTGTTGGTATGTAGCGCAGCCTGTACTGCGGCTATGTTTGAAGCTAGAAAAGTACGGAATTTCTCTTCATTCATATTCACGGTGTGTCGAGTAGTCGGTGCCATTTCCTTCAAAATAGTCAAATGGAACAAGTTAATCATACATAATATTAAGAGTAGTTAATAGTATTTCGTAGCATAATATGAACTCATTTACAAAAGCTTTTTCTTCATATTAGCGTTTTATAAGTTTAAATTCGGGTAGTACCTACCCGTTAAGTTCATACTTAGTAGCTAATATACAATTCAACTACTACAATTCTATATGAAAAACTGATTATAATAATATTTCGCGTTCACACTTTTATACAATATTTTACAAACTTACAATACCGCTTATTTTACATATAGCTTGAAATATAGCACACAATAAATTTGATACAAGATGGTTGTGAAGATAATTCTAGCTAGTACACAAGTCGTTCAGCAAAGGCAATAAAGACACGTAATTCATACGTCCAGAAACAAGTCATGCATTCTGGTTTTACTAGGATTACTTCCCATCCTTGGTCTTGTGGAACATAACCGTTATGGCCGTTGATAAGACAACGTGTTGTAACGTCGTCAAAGGGATGAGGGTTACGTAATGACCAACAGTCTCGTAATAACCTGAAAACCTCATTTCTTACCCCAATTACCGACTCCGTCACTTGTGGGAACGTTTTGTTTAATAGTTGTAGCCCGATGTTCTTGTTCTCACTTTGGTGAGAAGCGAACATTACTAACCCGTAAGCATAGCATGCTTCTTTATGTTGCATGTTAGCCGCTTTTTCTAAATCATGAAGTCCAATATTCGGATATATTGAGTCAAAATAATTTCTTAACCCATTGCGTAAAATAGCATTTGGGTTCCCCGCAATATATGCGTCAAAGTAAACACATCGTAACTTATGGATTTCCCAATGTGATATCCCCCATCTTTTGAACGAAAGCCTTTTATAAACCAAGGCATTCTTGGAACGTTCTTCGAATGTCTTACAAATTGATCTCGCCTTAAATAGTTGTGCCGAAGAATTCTGACCGACTCTAGACAAGATTTCATCAATCATGTCTCCGGGTAGGTCTCTTAAAATATTGGGTTGTCTATCCATTTTGTGTTTTTATACTGTAAAATAGACAAGAGTTAGATTCATAAAAAAAAATACTTATTAATACAAGCAATTTTTACATATATCATAAAGCATAAGCACACTATATTACATATATTACACCACACGAATACAACTATCTTATTCTGACTCGCTTGTTTCTTCTTCTTTGGCTTTGGTTCGTTTTGCCAAGTTTCTAGGGATATATGATGTTCCCTTAATACGAGCCGTCATTTTCCACATTGGTTTAGAAAAACCTGGTGGTTTAGAGGTTCCCGGGTCATTGTTACAACTTAAGGACTTCGGGGGTTGACGATACATATAATGTTCATCGGGGTTGGAATTAGATTTCTCTATTTTTATGCCCTTTCCCTTATTAATTTCTTTTGCCTTTTTAAATTCAGTTGGGGTAATTTCTATAACATCATCGGAATTCTCGTCGGAATCCGATTCATCGGAGAATTGGTAATCCTCCCAATATTTTGCTTCCTTGGCGGAAACACCATTGACCATAATTAACCTTGGTTGGTTGGTTGAGGATTTTTTTTTACTTAACCGTTTTATTATTTCCCCCACCGTTTCTATTTCTTCATCCGGTTCCGATTCTTCTTCCGGTTCCGATTCTTCTTCCGGTTCCGACTCTTCTTCCGGTTCCTCTTCGGGAACTTGTGAATCAGTCCATGAATCATTCCAATTTACATTTGACTCTTCATTATTATTAGGTGAGTCAATGGGACTTGTTCTAGAGGTAGACATCTATCACATAATATCAAACGCGTTAAGAGATTAATATATCACATAATATTCACATGTTAAAAATATATAGTTTCCAACAAAATTTGTTAAGCAATCATTTTTCAAGTAAACACGGTCGAAGTCCAGACTCACTAATGCATCCTAACAAACTCGATAAGACACACTAATGAAAATTTTTTGGTTCTCTAAGACCAACACTCGGATACCAACTGAAATGTCCCGTTCTTATTGATTAAAAACATTCCATATTAATTGATTTCGTTGCGAGGTTTTGACCTCTATATAAGACATTTTTCAAAGACTGCATTCATTTTAAAACAAACAATAACCTTTATTTCATCAATAAAGGTTTAAAAAGCTTTACGTAGATTATCAAATAATGATAATCTAAAATATCCTGTTTACACACGACCATTACATAAGGTTTACAATACAAATATGTTACAACAAAATAAGTTTCTTGAATGCAGTTTTTACACAATATCATACAAGCATGGACTCCAAATCTCGTCCTTATTTAAGTATGCGATAGCGGAAGCTCTTAGTATTCACCTGAGAATAAACATGCTTTAAACGTCAACAAAAATGTTGGTGAGTTATAGGTTTAACCTATATATATCAAATCGTAACAATAGACCACAAGATTTCATATTTCAATACACATCCCATACATAGAGATAAAAATCATTCATATGGTGAACACCTGGTAACCGACATTAACAAGATGCATATATAAGAATATCCCCATCATTCCGGGACACCATTCGGATATGATATAAATTTCGAAGTACTAAAGCATCTGATACTTTGGATGGGGTTTGTTAAGCCCAATAGATCTATCTTTAGGATTCGCGTCAATTAGGGTGTCTGTTCCCTAATTCTTAGATTACCAGACTTAATAAAAAAGGGCATATTCGATTTCGATAATTCAACCATAGAATGTAGTTTCACGTACTTGTGTCTATTTTGTAAATCATTTATAAAATCTTCATGTATTCTCATCCCAAAAATATTAGATTTTAAAAGTGGGACTATAACTCACTTTCACAGATTTTTACTTCGTCGGAAAGTAAGACTTGGCCACTGGTTGATTCACGAACCTATAACAATATATACATATATATCAAAGTATGTTCAAAATATATATACAACACTTTTAATATATTTTGATGTTTTAAGTTTATTAAGTCAGCTGTCCTCATTAGTAACCTACAACTAGTTGTCCACAGTTAGATGTACAGAAATAAATCGATAAATATTATCTGGAATCAATCCACGACCCAGTGTATACGTATCTCAGTATTGATCACAACTCAAACTATATATATTTTGGAATCAACCTCAACCCTGTATAGCTAACTCCAACATTCACATATAGAGTGTCTATGGTTGTTCCGAAATATATATAGATGTGTCGACATGATAGGTCAAAACATTGTATACGTGTCTATGGTATCTCAAGATTACATAATATACAATACAAGTTGATTAAGTTATGGTTGGAATAGATTTGTTACCAATTTTCACGTAGCTAAAATGAGAAAAATTATCCAATCTTGTTTTACCCATAACTTCTTCATTTTAAATCCGTTTTGAGTGAATCAAATTGCTATGGTTTCATATTGAACTCTATTTTATGAATCTAAACATAAAAATTATAGTTTTATTGTCGGAAAAATAAGTTACAAGTCGTTTTTGTAAAGGTAGTCATTTCAGTCGAAAGAACGACGTCTAGATGACCATTTTAGAAAACATACTTCCACTTTTAGTTTAACCATAATTTTTGGATATACTTTCATGTTCATAATAAAAATCATTTTCTTAGAATAACAACTTTTAAATCAAAGTTTATCATAGTTTTTAATTAACTAACCCAAAACAGCCCGCGGTGTTACTACGACGGCGTAAATCCGGTTTTACGGTGTTTTTCGTGTTTCCAGGTTTTAAATCATTAAGTTAGCATATCATATAGATATAGAACATGTTTTTAGTTGATTTTAAAAGTCAATTTAGAAGGATTAACTTTTATTTGCGAACAAGTTTAGAATTAACTAAACTATGTTCTAGTGATTACAAGTTTAAACCTTCGAATAAGATAGCTTTATATGTATGAATCGAATGATGTTATGAACATCATTACTACCTCAAGTTCCTTGGATAAACCTACTGGAAATGAGAAAAATAGATCTAGCTTCAAAGGATCCTTGGATGGCTTGAAAGTTCTTGAAGCAGAATCATGACACGAAAACAATTTCAAGTAAGATTTCCACTCGAAATAAGATTGTTATAGTTATAGAAATTGAATTAAAGTTTGAATATGATTATTACCTTGTATTAGAAAGATAACCTACTATAAGTAACAAAGGTTTCTTGATCTTGGATGATTACTTGGAATGGATTTAGAAAACTTGGAAGTAAACTTGCAATCTTGGAAGTATTCTTGATTTTATGAAACTAGAACTTTTGGAATTTATGAAGAACACTTAGAACTTGAATATAGAACTTGAGAGAGATCAATTAGATGAAGAAAATTGAAGAATGAAAGTGTTTGTAGGTGTTTTTGGTCGTTGGTGTATGGATTAGATATAAAGGATATGTAATTTTGTTTTCATGTAAATAAGTCATGAATGATTACTCATATTTTTATAATTTTATGAGATATTTCATGCTAGTTGCCAAATGATGGTTCCCACATGTGTTAGGTGACTCACATGGGCTGCTAAGAGCTGATCATTGGAGTGTATATACCAATAGTACATACATCTAAAAGCTGTGTATTGTACGAGTACGAATACGGGTGCATACGAGTAGAATTGTTGATGAAACCGAACGAGGATGTAATTGTAAGAATTTTTGTTAAGTAGAAGTATTTTGATACGTGTCTTGAAGTCTTTCAAAAGTGTATGAATACATATTAAAACACTACATGTATATACATTTTAACTGAGTCGTTAAGTCATCGTTAGTCGTTACATGTAAATGTTGTTTTGAAACCTTTAGGTTAACGATCTTATTGAATGTTGTTAACCCATTGTTTATTATAACAAATGAGATGTTAAATTGTTATATTATCAAGATATTATGATATATAATATATCTTAGTATGATGTATATATAGTTAAATGTCGTTACAACGATAATCGTTACATATATGTCTCGTTTCGAAATCATTAAGTTAGTAGTCTTATTTTTACATATGTATTTCATTGTTAATACACTTAATAATATATTTACTTATTATTTAACATAATTAACTAAGTGTATCAATATCTTAATATGATTCATATGTACCTAGTAAGACGTTGTTATAACGATAATCGTTATATATATCGTTTTCGAGTTTCTTAAATTAATAGTCTCATTTTTATGTATATAACTCATTGTTAAAATACCTAATGAGATACATACTTATAATAAAATCATGTTAACTATATATATAACCATATATATGTCATCGTATAGTTTTTACAAGTTTTAACGTTCGTGAATCACCGGTCAACTTGGGTGGTCAATTGTCTATATGAAACCTGTTTCAATTAATCAAGTCTTAACAAGTTTGATTGCTTAACATGTTGGAAACACTTAATCATGTAAATAACAATTTCATTTAATATATATATAAACATGGAAAAGTTCAGGTCACTACAATATGTATGAAGATTTAAAATGAAAGTTGAACTATAAATCGATTACGAAGATTTTAGGCTTTATGAAAATATTTTTACCTTTCTAGGATTAAATACTAGTACTCCGTACATATAAATTGGAACAGAAAACAAATAATTATCGAACCTTTTTGATCAGGTTTCAAACAGTTAATGAGTGAAATAATTAAATATACTTAACCTAAAAATTTGTAATTTTTTGAAACACTTTTATACGCTAACTGTTTAGCAATGGACATGTCGGTAACAACACTCCAAACTTCTGATGGCTAACTGTGGAATACTGTTTTCATGTGATTACTTTCACTATCTACCTAATCTCTATCTTATTTACATATACACATACACATGATACATTCAAGGATAGCAAACCATTTCCCATATCATCCTCTTCAACAACACCCGTATCACCATTTCTCTCATCTCTCTCACTCTTTCTTCTTCTTGTTATTTTGTGAACCCGAGATCAAACCCGTTAAACCACCATTAAACCATCATCGTCAATCTATCTGTTGCTTCTATTTTGTTGATAGAACTATGAACCTCCCACCATCCTTGCTATCAAATAACATAAAATACAATTTACGTTTCTATTTATTGTTCCAATCGAAAAGACTACCATCGCCAAACCATCACTAAAACACCATGTTCTTGATTTGCAACCCATCGATCACCACGATATTTTCTACAAAAGTGTTCGTTCCTTTCCCTACTCGAGTAAGACGAAACCAAATACCATCATGGTTGCTTTCTATTCTTTTATTACTTGTTGCTGTCTTATTGCTAGTGATAGTCGTAATTATAGTTGATAATCGATAATAACTCATAACCTTCATGTTACTAACTAAAAATACCCATAAATGGAACCATGCTCAACTGTGTTGCTACCTAATGATTTCCTTCCTTGTTCCATCGACAACACCAACATATCATCATCACCTTCTTGTTCGATCCAAAACAAACACACACATGCATATACACACCTTTAACTTACTGCTGTTGATTTCTTTTTCACCACCAAAGATTAAACCCATTTGAACCCCAACGACACCATAAAATACACACCTTTCTGCAGCCCCAAATCCAACACCTGCTACTGTTATTATTTTTTTATTTTCTTGTTGATCAAAAACCGTAATCACCACCACCTACTATCTACTTTTAATTATTTCTGTTTTTCTATTCTGATTCAGATGAACCCCATCAGCCTGCTATTTTTTTCTTTTTCTGTTTTTTTTACGAAACACCTTAAACCACTTTAAACTATTGTTACTGCTTAATTTATTCTGGTTTTTCTTCACTGTAAGCCACCCAGAAACGAATTTTACTACAGCTATTGTTCCTATTAAATTAAAACAAGTAATGATGATATAAAAGGGATGATGGGGGCGATTATAATTAGATAATGACGGCTTATATAATTATGTTTCGAATCCTAAGTTTAAGAAGCGTGGACCTAATTCCAATCGTGCGATGGACCATTTCTGTTTTGGGTTGTGAGTTTATTGTCGAGCCTTGAAAACGTGTTAGTAATTGGGCCGTGTACGATTTATTGATCTGCGACTATATTTTTTTTCTTTGGATTGAACTAAAACAGGACAATTAATGATAAGGTGACAAGAAAATAGTTAAATCAAATATTAATAAGGGTTTATGATTATGATGTTAACGGTGCATGAACATGATAATGGTAACGAGAGTAGAGATCATCACATAAAATGATGATACATAAAATAATAAGAAGGAAGAGAATGAGTACGAGTATTATAGTGAGGATGGATTAAGGTGTGGTAAGTTTGAAGATGATGATGATAGTATTATGATGGAGGTGGAGTAATGATCATAATGATGAAGGGATTAAGATTACGATTTTGATTGATTAAGGTTATGATATAGATGATGAAATTCGATTAGATAAAGATGATAATAAATATAATAATAATGAACGATGAAAATGATATCATGGCGCTTACGTGATGATAAACCATGACATTATGATGGATACAATGTTGATAATACGAAGTATTAATGATGAAAAAGTGAAAGGAAGATGATGGTCATTGTGTTGGTCGATTAGTTTAGGTAGAAGAAGAAAATTGAAACAGAAATGGCGAGGTCAGAGGAGTGGTTAAGGATGTTTTTGGGTTAGCGGGACTGATGTTTGTAGCGGGGTATACGAAATAGCTTATATTTTTACAGAAAATACTATTAAATACGATACAATTTTACACAAGATATTTATTTATTTATAGAATGGATATACTTAAATCTTGCTACAACACTTATAGGCAGTGTACCTAATCGTACAGTAGTGTAGTTTTTAGTAAGTCCGGTTCGTTCCACAGGGAATCTTTTTAAACAAAGCTTAACACTATATTAGTTTACTTTTATAAAAATACAAATATATATATATATATAAGTAATATTATTATTATAAAGGGGGGTTTTTACCGTTTAATGACCGGTTTGTCGATTTTAAAACTTTAGTCGCAGTAAAAACCAAATAAATACAAGACTTTAAATTAAAGCATAAAGTAAATAACGATAATGAAATTGCGAATAATAAAAGTGCGATAAAATAAACTTGCGATAATTAAAAAGTACGATAATTAAAAGTGCAATTTAATACAATAACAATAAAAATGCGATAATTAGAAGTGCAATTAAATATAAAATAAAGGAAATTAAATATGAAATAAAAGAATTATGCTTATTTAAACTTCCGTAATCATGATGTTTGATGTGTTGATTTTAGTTTTATGCCCATGGGTTAATTGTCCTTTGTCCTGGATTATTTAATATGTCCGTCTGGTTTTTGTCCATAACAGTCCATCAGTCATAAATATAAAGTGCGAGTGTCCTCGTCAAATTATTCTTATACCCGAAGTTAAATATTCCAACTAATTGGGGACTTAAACTGTAACAAGATTTTAATACTTTGTTTAATAATTACACCAGGATGTCGACTGAGTGTAACCCAAGGTTTTAATATTTTGTTATCAATTATACCAAGTGTCCTTGTACATAATTTCACCCATGTTTTAATTATTCTAGTGGTTATTAATCCATTCCCGTGTCCGGTTAAATGAATGATTATTCGTACATATAAATACCCCGCCCATCGTGTCCGATTGAGTGTATATGGTAATTTATAGGGACACCCAATTGTAAATCTTTATATTAACATTAACAAACTATCATTTAGTTAAACAAATATAAAGCCCATTAATAGCCCATAGTCTAATTTCCACAAGTGTTGTTCTTTTGTCCAAACCCCAATTATGGTACAAAGCCCAATTACCCAATTTTAGTAATTAGCCCAACATCATGATTACTTCGTTTTAAATAAGCATAATAATAACTTAGCTACGAGACATTAATGTAAAAAGGTTGAACATAACTTACAATGATTAAAAATAGCGTAGCGTTACACGGACAGAATTTCGACTTACACCCTTACAACATTCGCTAACATACCCTTATTATTAGGATTAAAATTAAAATTAAAATTAAAATTAAAATATAAATATAAATATATACGATATAGATAGAGAGATGGATATATTTTTTGTGATTTTTGCGATCAGAATTCGTTTGCTTTTATAGGGATTTTCGACTTTTGGGGCTCCGCGACTCGCGGCATTTTTGCCTTCAAACTCCGCGAGTCGCGGAGTTTGAAATTACAGCTCAGTCCCTTTTGGAGTCTTTCTTGCCGACGGTTTATAATATATATATAATATATATATAATTAATATAATTAATTATATATTATATTATATTTATATACATAGTTAACTTGTAATTTTAGTCCGTTGCGTCGAGCATTGAGAGTTGACTCTGGTCCCGGTTCCGGATTTTCGAACGTCCTTGCGTACAATTTTATATTTTGTACTTTGCGTTTTGAATCTTGTACTCTTGTAATTTCGAGACGTTTCTTATCAATAATTGGAACCTCTTTGATTGTCTTTTGTACTTTTGAGCTTTTTGGTCGTTTGCGTCTTCAATTCGTCGAATCTGTCTTTTGTCTTCACCTTTTATTATTTAAACGAATATCACTTTTAAATATAACACTTGCAACTAAAAGCTTGTCTTTCTTGAGGAATAATGCTATGAAATATATGTTCGTTTTTAGCATTATCAAATATTCCCACACTTGAGCGTTGCTTGTCCTCAAGCAATATCGTCTTGAAATACTAGAATCACTTCTTTATTCTTCACACTTTATACATCAGTGATTTCTATACGGTGGTATAAACAATGGTAGTAACGATATGGTTTACAGTCCAACATGACTATAAAAATTTAGATCCATTAAGGAAATTGGATCTTTATGAAAACATTTGATCTTTTGAAAATTAAATCTAGTTTTTACCCTAGATAAGTTTTCCGGAATAACCCTTTACCGGTGTTAGCAAAATATTTTTGTGGGTTTGGTGGGTTTCAGATTTGAAAATTTTAGCTCAAAACTTATGGTTTTGTGTCACCCACTTGCTAACCTTGTATTTGGAAAGCAACACGTCCAGTTTACTTGTCCCGTATATTACTTTTCGGTAAACTACATTCCGGTTGTAAAGGAAAGCGTTGAACAAGCAACTGTTAAGGCAATGTCCCCTGACATGCTTTTAATTATGGTCTATAACGTGTCGGACGCAATTACTATCCTTGGTAGGAGCAATAGTAAAGCTCACCCTTATGATTTTTCGATCTGGCACAAGGTCCTGTCCTTGACCATGCTATGCAACCACCGTTCTTACGGTTGACACCCGATTTAGTTCAGGTGACCTAATGAATTCCAGGTGAATTCCTAGGATTTTACGTTCAATGGTAATGAACGCATTGAAAATAGGGTTTTCAGAAAACAAATCGATTTGTAATTTTGATCAAAATATTTTCTCGTTCAAGCTCGAGTTTAGATATCATTGAATTCCATGAGTTTGTAATTCTCAATCTTTAAGGTCAATCTCTAGGATTGAGTAATATCAGTCTTAAAAGCTGATTTTTAATCTTTAAGGAGATTATCCTTTCTGGGGATCTGATTCATTAGTCTTATCCAGCTAATTTACATGGTGCCCCCCATTGTACGAGATAAGTCCTTCTCATGGTTAGGATAAATCTGACCACTTGGCGACCCTGTTTAATGCTGAGGTCCGTGGATTTCCTGCTGATTTTAGTGATGACTTTTCTAGATTTTTTGTCAACCAAACAGCTGGTCTGGACGACAACTTCATGACCTAAATCAAGAAGCGCGTTTCTTTTTCGGAAGACTTTACTTCCTTTTAATGATGGAATTGATTCATCGTGTAGATCCATCTTTTCTTTTCTTTCATCGGGTAAAACAGTTTAGTTTAGTCCAAAGCAAAAGTATTTTCAGTTATTTGTTACAGAAATATGTGATATATGTTTTGAATAACTTGGAGAATTTTCCCACACTTGGCTTTTATTTTCCTTTTTATCGTCCTCTATTCCATTTTAAATGAATTTTAACATTTTGGTTTGTTTCTCAATTTATGTCCTTTCCGAGGTTACAATAATTTTGGTGTTAAAACCTAGTTTTATCGTTCATAAATATGTATAAACATGATTTTGAGTTCATTTAATTGAAAATTTTGAAAAATTTTACTAGAATTGGGTAGTCAGTATATAAGACTAGGGCTGTTCTTTATTATCAGAGAGCACTAGATTCTAATACAACTACTGCTTTACTAGTATTTTTAATGGTAACCAAGTGTTTAAGATAAAAATTTTAAAATCCGAAAGAATTTAACCCCTTCCCACACTTAAGATCTTGTAATGCCCTCATTTGCAAGAAATCAGTAACAATTTAAATTATTGAGGGTGATTTGTGTGAAAATGATTAAATTTTTACCAAAGTTTCCAAATATATTGGCGTTTGTTTGCTGAATGATAAATGGTGCATATCATTTGTTTATTCCGTCTTGTTGTTATTTCACATATATTTTGCATCTTGTCGTCAAAATTAGTTGCTTTTGCTGAACTTAATGCCAGTCTTTAAAAATGCGTTGTTTTACCCTGTTGTGTACATAAGATAAACTGCAAACATATATACATATTTTTGAAGTTTGGTATATTACCCCACATTCAAAAATTATTAAAATCTAAGAATAAAAGTTAGACAATTATAAAAACTATTACAATATTAACAAAAGTATTAAACGTATCAATCATTACAAATTACAAAATAAATAAAACTAAGTATACTAGGGATGATACTGGTACCAATAGGGGTTCCAGGCATAACCATAGGTGCTATAGAATGCTTCGGCAGGGTTATACGTAGGATACGGTGGTTGCATCTCTATAGACCAGGGAGGGAAGATGGGTTTCGGTGTAGGAATATAGTTTCTACCTATATGTTGGCAATGAGCTATGATTTGGTTCTGATGAACTTGCCAATCTTCAAATGCTCTCTGTCTAGCATTTTCGTACTCCTGTGAAGCTATAAACCTTTGCATTTCTTGCATCTCATTTCCCCCTCCTACATTACCTTACTGTTGGTTTCTCTCAACCTGTGGATGTCTACCATGGTATGGTACTGCGGCGTTATTTCGCCTTTTCAAAACTTTCGCACCATGGTATACATTTAAACCTATAGTATCGCGGGGTTCTGGTTCTTCTACTAATAATCCTCCCCGACTTATATCCACACCGAGATATTCACCAATCAAAGTAATAAAAATACCACCTCCTATTATGCTATGCGGTCTCATCCCCCTAACCATAGCTGATAAATAATAACCCACACAATATGGTATACTTACAGCGCTTTGTGGGTCTCGAATACACATATGGTAAAACAAATCCTGTTCATTTACCTTTTCCTTGTTCTTACCCCTTTGTGTAATCGAATTAGCTAAAAACCTATGAATCACTCTTAATTCGGCTCTATCTATATCCAAATAAGAGTAATTTCCCCCTTTGAAACGGTGATGGCTTGTCATTTGACTCCACACACCGTGTGTATCAAAATTTTCATCTATCTTTCTACCGTTTAGTATCAACCCTCTACAATCGGCAGATGCTAACACCTCAGGCGTAT
This sequence comes from Rutidosis leptorrhynchoides, assembly GCF_046630445.1. Classification (NCBI taxonomy): domain Eukaryota; kingdom Viridiplantae; phylum Streptophyta; class Magnoliopsida; order Asterales; family Asteraceae; genus Rutidosis; species Rutidosis leptorrhynchoides. The sequence goes on from NC_092334.1 coordinate 207,575,411, forward strand.
ATATACGTAAAGCCTGAGCCATGTCTAGTAAAGACATGTGGCGCATCGAACCGCCTAACAAAAATCTAATAAAAGATCGATCGGTTAAACTAGCTACCCGATCATTCAACTCTATACTACATAACAATTCTTCACACCATACTTTATATACAGGTCTACGCATGGTGAATAGACGTACCCAGTCATTAAAAGTAGAATTACCATACCTCTGTATAAGTAATTCCCTAATTGGCCCGGCCAATTCTACAGCTTCTAAGGGTCCCCATTCTATGACCCTCGGTACCTCAACAACCTTAGAATGAAGAGTATGCAAACCCCTTTGATATTTTGGATAATCTATCCAAAGTCTGTCAAATCTCAGGTTCGGGTGCAACTCTTCCAAGTGCATATCAGAAAAGGTCATGACTGGATGAGGTATATCCTGCTTGTAGTAGTTATCCACCTCCTGTTGTTCCGCATTCTCAGCAGGAGCATTGCGAGCTTGGGATGAAGATTCACCCCTTTCAGTCTGCAAAACACATCAAACACAATTTTTGTGCATCCAAATATGCATTAGTGTCAGCAAAATCATCAATCAAAATAATTACAATGACATGATCAATTTATATCAAACTTAAGCTCATTTTCACATTTTCATCAAATCTACACTTTTTCAAATAAGCATATACGAAAATGTTCGCCAAGTTCATAAGCATTCAACTCAAATAACATGTCAAAATAATCATTACTAGCAATTAAACAAGTTTCAAATGGCATTATCTTTCAAAAATCAAGTTCATGAATTTTAGACTTTGAAAAAGTCCACTTTAATTCTCAAAATCATGTTTAGGCTCAAAGTTTGGATCATTTAACTACCTAAACATGTTACACTACTTAATTTAGCAACAATTCATGACAAAAATCGGCCATAACCTGTTTATATCAAAAAGCCCCAAATTTGCTCAAGAACACAAACCCTAGATTACTCAAAATTTGAAGTTTAAGGCTTCTAATCATGTTAAACAGCATCAATCTAGGTTATACAAGCATAATACATAAACAATTTAAGCCTAATTACACTAAAAAGCATCAAAATCCAATTGGGGAAAAAAATTGCTCAAGAACACTAATTTCGGATTAAATGGTGTTTAGGTGTAGAAATTTACCATTTCTCTTGAGTAATTCCTTGATAGCATCCTTCTTAACATGATTTTAGTAAAAGATTTGGTGATTAACGGTTAAAAATTGTGATTTTGGGGGTGTTTTTGGTGGTTTTTTCGACAGTTTTCGCAGTATTTTTTTTAGTTTTGTGTGTGTTCTGAGCTGTTCTGCTCGATTTTATTTTTTCTGATTTTTCGTCTCTCCGCGACTCGCGGTGAATTACCCTTCAAACTCCGCGAGTCGCGGAGTTTGCTATATATTTTTTTTTTTATAATCTTTAACATATAAAACAATTAAGTAATTAATTTTAAAATTTTGTTTCCCTTGTTATTTAGGACGAGGTCGTTTCGGATCGATGTCCTAGTCCGTCCTTCGACAAAATTTTAAAATTTGTCTTTTTGTAGCGATTGTTTTAAAAGCTAAGATTTTTGGGTTTTTTTAATGTTTTTGGCATACTTTAATTCAATAAGATTAAAAATAATGATAATAAAAGTTCTCGTCCCTCCCTTGGGTAAAGCAATTTCGGTTCAAAGACCTAGTCTTCAACTTACGACGAATTTTAAAAATCATATTTTTAACTTAATGAGATAAAGTAAATTTTTGTTTTTAAATTCACACAATTTAAATATAAAATTCAAAATTAATATAAAAAAATCACACCAAACTTAAAATTTGAAATGCATAAAATTAAAAATTCATATTTTTTTTTTAAATTAAAAATTCACACCAAACTTAATTTAAAAATTCATATTATAAATTCTCACCAAATTTATATTAATTTTTCAAATATTCACAATTTTAAATATATTGATTTTACAAAGTTTACAATATTAATTTAAGATTTAAATATTAATTTTAAAAACATGGTAAAAATAAAATTAAAAATCTTTTTGGCTTTTTATCCCACTTTAATCAATCAAATATTATCAAAAATATGCGCCCCTCTTTTCGGTAAAGTAATTTCGGTTCCAAAACCAAATTTAACTCATGACGAATTTTTGAAATATTTTGGGTTGATTGATTAAAGATATTTATACCTTAAGAATAAACGTTAAATTTTGCAGTGATGTAATAAATTTTTGAATGATATCAATAATTTCGGTCGCCAAACCTAATTTTATTTAATACCAATTTAATACTTTATAGCGAACAAATTAGCGTTTATCATCAAAAGGTTTAAAAATAAAAATAAATAAAATAAAAACTGTACAAACATACCTGTGAAATAGATTTCTTAGTTATATGATCTATCCCATTCATAAGATAGTCGGTTTAATTGGTTTTCCATAGCTACATAGGCGTAACCTCGAGCATTCAGTGTCTTTTCTTCTAAACATATGAACGGTCCGTCTCTGCATAAAGTAACAAATTCGGTATTTGAATAGGTTTGATTATTTGAACATTTACCTCCATGTGACCATTTTCCGCATTTGTGACATCGTTCTAGGTGTCGTGCTCTTCTTTTTGCTGCGGATTTTGATTTTCCTTTACCAAATTGTAACTTATTATCTTCGCATCTGGATTCTTTTCTAACTCCGTCCATTCTTTCTCTGATTACTGATACTAATTCACTCGGTAGTATGTCATTATTACGTTTAGTGATCAAAGCGTGTAGCATTAGACCATGGTTTAGTTCACAGGCAGTCTTCATTTCGTAAAAACCTAAAAAAAATAAAAATTCAGAATGGGGGGAGAAGACTAGTTCTTTAGGGTCTGCTAGGGAAAGACCATTCGGGTTCCATTTTCGAGAACTACACGAAAACAGACAATCTAACTCTAACAGAAATACATATTATCCTTTAAAGACTTGATTCTCCCCACACTTACTTAGCTGTGGTGTCGAAATTGTGATTAACTTCATTGTCGACTTCCATCGGACCATGTATGTAATGTTTAACTCTGTGACCATTAACTTTAAATTCAATCCCATTTGAATTTATTAATTCTATCGTTCCGTATGGGAAAACTCTTTTGACTATGAATGGCCCAGACCATCTTGATTTCAATTTTCCAGGAAATAGCTTGAATCGTGAATTGAAAAGAAGAACTCTGTCTCCTTCTTTAAATTCTTTTGAACTTCTGATTCTTTTATCATGCCATTTCTTCGTTCTTTCTTTATAGATTAACGAATTTTCGTATGCTTCATGTCTTAATTCTTCTAATTCGTTTAGTTGACTTAATCGTAGACGTCCGGCTTCATGTATATCAAGATTACATGTCTTCAAAGCCCAAAATGCTTTTTTTTCAATTTCTACTGGAAGATGACATGCTTTTCCATAAACAAGTCTAAAAGGTGTGGTTCCAATTGGAGTTTTGTAGGCTGTTCTAAAAGCCCAAAGTGCATCCTCCAATTTAATGGACCATTCCTTCGGATTTGATCCTACGGTTTTCTCTAGAATACGTTTTAAGGCTCGGTTGGTATTTTCAACTTGTCCACTTGTTTGTGGATGATATGCAGTGGAGATTTTATGAGTTACTCCATATCTTTTAAGAACTTTCTCAAGTTGATTATTACAGAAATGAGTACCCCGATCACTTATTAAAGCTTTCGGTGTTCCAAACCTTGCAAAAAGATGTTTTAAAAAATTGACTACAACTCGTGCATCGTTAGTTGGGAGAGCTTGTGCTTCCGCCCATTTAGATACATAATCAATGGCTACGAGTATATATAGATTATTATGAGATTTTGGAAATGGACCCATAAAGTCTATACCCCAAATGTCAAATACTTCACATACTTGGATGACATTTTGTGGCATTTCATCACGTTGACTTTTTTTCCGGCCCTTTGACAAGCATCACAGGATTTGCAAAGAAGGTGTGCGTCTTTGTAAATTGTAGGCCAATAGAATCCAGCATCATAAACTTTTGTTGCTGTTAGTTGAGGCCCATAATGCCCTCCTGTTGGTCCTGTGTGACAATGGTTTAAAATTTTACTAGCTTCATCTCCGAATACACATCGGCGTATTATTCCATCGGGACAACTTTTAAACAGATGTGGATCTTCCCAAAAATAGTGTTTTATATCACTGAAGAATTTCTTTCGTCTTTGGTACGATAATCCTTTTTCAAGGAATCCACATACTAAATAGTTTGCATAGTCTGCAAACCATGGAATTTCTTTATAATCTATCTTCAATAGATATTCATCAGGAAAGTTGTCTTGTATGGCTGATTCATTTAGAACTTCTAATTCGGGATTTTCAAGACGAGAAAGATGATCAGCGGCGAGATTTTCTGCTCCTCTTTTATCTCGGATTTCAATATCAAACTCTTGTAAGAGTAAGATCCAACGGATTAATCTTGGTTTAGCATCTTGTTTTGAAAATAGGTATCTAAGAGCAGAATGGTCGGTATAGACCACCGTTTTTGCTAGAACGAGATATGATCGAAATTTGTCAAAAGCAAAGACAATAGCAAGGAGTTCTTTTTCAGTAGTTGTATAGTTCATTTGTGCTCCTTGTAACGTCTTACTAGCATAATATATAGGTTGAAATCGTTTTTCAATCCTTTGTCCTAAAACGGATCCCATTGCAAAATCACTTGCATCGCACATTAGTTCAAATGGTAGATTCCAATTTGGTGTTATCATGATCGGCGCATTAGTGAGTTTCTCTTTAAGAATATTAAAAGATTTGATACACTCATCTGAAAAGATGAATGGAGCATCCTTTTCTAGGAGTTTATTCATAGGAGTGACAATTTTAGAAAAATCTTTTATGAAACGTCGGTAAAAACCGGCATGCCCTAGAAAACTCCTAACTCCTCTAACATTGGTGGGATGTGGAAGTTTAGCAATTACATCTACTTTAGCTCTATCCACTTCAATTCCTTCTTTTGAAATTTTATGACCAAGAACGATGCCTTCTTTAACCATGAAATGGCATTTCTCCCAATTAAGAACTAGATTTGATTGTTCGCATCTAATAAGCATTCGTTTCAGATTAACTAGACATGATTCAAATGTATCACCGAAGACTGAAAAATCATCCATGAAAACTTCCATGCATTCTTCTATCATGTCATGAAAAATCGCCATCATACACCTTTGAAAGGTTGCTGGGGCGTTGCAAAGTCCAAATGGCATGCGTTTGTAAGCAAAAGTACCATAAGGGCACGTGAATGTGGTTTTCTCTTGATCTTCGGGTGCTATTGGAATTTGAAAATATCTGGAAAATCCATCTAGAAAACAATAGTAACTATTTCCGGCTAATCTTTCCAACATTTGATCAATGAAAGGTAAGGGAAAGTGATCCTTTCTGGTGGCGTCATTTAATTTTCTATAATCAATACATACACGCCATCCTGTTACAGTCCTAGTAGGAATAAGCTCATTTTTCTCATTTGTAATGACAGTCATGCCACCCTTCTTAGGCACGCATTGAACTGGGCTTACCCATGGACTATCAGAAATTGGATAAATTAGACCTGCATCTAGCAGTTTAATAATCTCTTTCTTAACTACATCTTGTATATTAGGATTTAGTCTTCGTTGGCGTTGCACATACGTTTTATGACCTTCTTCCATAAGGATTTTATGTGTGCAATACGAAGGACTTATTCCTTTAATATCATGAATCTTCCATGCAATGGCTGGTTTATGAGCTTTCAACACATAAATGAGTTGTGATTTCTCATTTTTAGTAAGAGAAGACGATATTATTACAGGTAATTCAGATTCACCATGTAAATAAGCGTAGTCCAAATGGTTTGGAAGTGGCTTTAACTCTAATTTCGGAGGTTCTTCTATCGATGATTTATATCGATATTTGTCTTCTTCTTTTAGCATTTGAATTTCTTCTATTGTTGGTTCATATCCATTAGCTATAAGTGTAGCTAACATTTCAGCTTCATCAATTTGTTCATTACTTTCTCCTAAAGAACATTCTCCTGTTCCTTGTAATTCTGGAAATTCTTCTAATAATTCTGCATGTGCATCTATAGTTTGAATATAATAACATGTATCATCTGCAGATTGCGGTTGTTGCATTGCTCTATCAACTGAAAAGGTAACACTCTCATCCTCTATACTTAGGGTCAATTTCTTACCGAACACGTCTATCATTACTTTAGCCGTGTTTAAGAATGGTCTTCCTAATATGAGATGAACTTGAGAATCTTCTTCCATGTCCAGAACAACAAAATCTACTGGAAATACTAAAGTACCAACTTTAACTAGCATGTTCTCCATTATCCCTCTAGGATATTTTATTGATCTATCGGCTAGTTGTATGCTTATTCTGGTTGGTTTCGATTCTCCAAGGTCTAGTTTAGCGTATAGTGAATACGGCATTAGATTTATACTAGCACCTAAGTCTGCCAATGCTTCTATTGAACTAAGACTTCCCAGAAAACATGGAATTGTGAAACTTCCTGGATCAGATAGTTTTTCTGGTATCTTATTCAACAGCACTGCTGAACAATTAGCATTCATAGTAACAGCCGAGAGTTCTTCCATTTTCTTTCTATTTGAAATTAGATCTTTCAAGAATTTAGCATATCTAGGCATTCCTGAAATCACATCAATGAAAGGAAGATTTACATTTATCTGTTTAAACATATCCAAGAATTTGGATTGCTCGGCTTCAAGTTTCTCTTTCTTCATTTTACTCGGGTAAGGAAGTGGTGGTTGGTATGGTTTAACATAAGGTTTAGCCTTAACTGTGTTATCTTCATTAACCTTTTCAACTACCGGTTCTTTTTCCTTATCTTGATCAGGTTGTGGTTCTTGTGGAGTAGGAATAGCTTCATCAGAAGTTACATGTATTTCCGGTGGTTTAAGCGTTGTACCACTTCTTGTGGTAATAGCTTTAGCTGTTTCATTCCGGGGGTTAGCATTTGTATCACTAGGTAAACTTCCCGGTTTTCTTTCACCTATTAACCTTGCTAGGTTACTTACTTCTTGTTCCAGATTTTGAATAGAAGCTTGTTGATTTCTAAATGCTTGAGCATTTTGTTCATTGGTTTGTTTCTAAGATGTGAAAAACTGCGTTTGAGTTTCAACTAGCTTCGTCATCATATCTTCTAAATTCGGCTTTTTATCATCGGTTTGTTGTGGTGGCTTGTTTTGAATATTTCTAAATTCGTCATCGGTTTGTTGTGGTGGCTTTTTATCATATCTTCTAAATTCTTCATCGGTTTGTATGGAATATTTCTGTTATAATTCTGGTTTTGATTGTAAATCGGTCTTGGCGGTTGATAATTATTCTGATAATTATTTCCAGGCCTTTGGTTTATGTATGAAATATTCTCTCTTTGTTCCATTGTTAATTCAATACTGAGACAATCTTTTGTCAAATGTGGTCCTCCACACTGCTCACAACTAATTTGTATTGAGTGAATATCTTTAGTCATATTTTCCATTCGTCTCTCCACAGCATCTATCTTTGCAGAAATGGAATCTAAGTCATGGCTAGAATCAGCTCTAGCTGCTTTAGATGATCTAACGATGTCTTTTTCTTGGTGCCACTCATGTGAGTGGGAAGCAGTGTTATCAATAATTTTGTAAGCATCAGTTTCGGTTTTCTTCATAATAGAACCACCAGCTGCTATATCTATGTCTTTCCATGTAGTGATGTCGCATCCTTGGTAGAATATTTGTACTATTTGATAGGTGTCTAAACCATGTTGCGGACATCCTCTTAACAACTTTCCATATCTAGTCCACGCCTCATATAGAGTTTCATTTGGTTTCTGTGTAAACGTAACAATTTCTGCTTGAAGTCTTACGGCTTTAGATGCAGGAAAGAATTGTTTAAGAAATTTGTCAACTAAAACATCCCATGTATCGATCGCCCCTTCAGGTAACGATTCCAACCAATCTTTGGCTTCTCCCTTTAAAGTCCAGGGAAATAACATGATATATATCTGTTCATCCTCCACTTCTCGGATTTTAAATAGTGTGCAGATCCTATTAAAGGTACGTAGATGTTCATTTGGATCTTCCTTCGGCGCACCACTAAATTGACATTGATTAGTCACCATGTGTAGAATTTGTCCTTTGATTTCATAATCTGGCGCATTAATGTCTGGATGAGTAATTGCGTGACCTTGGCCAGTGCGTTTAGCTCTCATTCGGTCTTCCATACTTAAAGGTTCCAGATTCTCCATGATTGAATTTGTTGAATCGGAATCACTAGAGGATTCTGATTTAATGGTTCGTTCCTCAACAATCTCTGTTTGAATGATTGGTGGTTCCGGAGGAAAGTTTAGTGGTTCAGGATCTACGAATCGTTCCTGAATATTCTCCGGATTCTCAATTGTGAGGTCGGGTTCAAAAAATGGATTATCGGAAATTTGAACTGAAGTACTTGGTCGACTGGATGACGATTCTAAAGAAAAATCAACGGCAGTAATATTTGCTAAATGTCTTGATCTAGTTACAGGTGGTGAACGTACAAAAGGTGGTGAACGTCTTGCTCGGTGCATTCACTGAATATCCTATTAGTTTTTTTTAAAAGGAAAGAAAAATTATAATAAGTTATCCAATCAATAGACTTTTCTGATTTTGCCCACGTTTCGAATAGCCAAAAGATGCAGCAGAGGGGCAGGATTCGTTTGGTCTCAATATAATTGAGGACTGTTTGGCTCCAATAACCCGGTCCACGTACAAATCCAACTATTACTACGAACCAGAAAATTTTGATGTCTATCAATTTAACCACTTAAAATAAATTTTCGTAATTTTAAGAAATTTAGATAAGAAGTAGAATAAAAATCTATGTCCTAAAACTAGAATAGCGAGAAATAAGAAAGAAAAAGAGTTCGTCGGAAAAAAATTGAAAAAGAAAAATGGTTGAAAAATAAAAGGTGACGGAAAAATAAAAGAAACTTATAAAACTTAAAAATACTTGACTAACCTAACCTTATTACTACAACTAACTTAAAATTATAATCGCAAATTGAGATTACTAATTGGAATGATAATTGATACATAGGTAAAAGTCGTCTAAAAATATTAAAGCTTACAAGTAAAACTATATCCCAAATGAAAATAACTTAAAAAGAAACTAAAACTTAAAAAGGCGTCGCAAAATTCTAAAGTACCTAAATCTTAGTCTAAAGAAAAAGCACATAAGGAATTCTACGGCAAAGACTAAAAATCTAGGAGTAAAAATAACTATAGCAAAATCTAAGTTTAAAACTAAATATGAGCTAAAAATAAAAATATTACGCTAAAATAATTAAAAAGGGACAAAATATAAAAATATACAAAAAGTTGTAAAAAGTACAATTTTTATAAAAATATTATTTTTATATTATTTATTTTATAAAACTATTAATTTTATAATTTAATTAAACTAATTTACTAAATAAAACAAATTAAATAAAAAGTAAAACTTAAAATAAAACTAATTATAATAATAATAATAATTAGGGTTAAATAATAATAATAATAATTAATTACCCGTAATTAATGCAGAATTAGGGTTCTGTCGCGTGTCAGGTAGCCTCCGCGAGTTGCGGTATTCAAGGCATCAAACCTCGCGAATCGCGGGGTTCCAGTTTTCAACTGACAGGTTATTTAAATTCGACGCGTTTTTCTTTATTTATTTTTTTTTCTCTGTTTTTAATTTTTCTGTTTATATATTTAAAAAAAATATGTGTATAATAAAAACTTATATTTTAAAAACTTAAATAAAATAGAACTATTTTATAATTTTAATAAATAAAATGCTTAAAACTAGATTTATATATATATTTTTTTATGTTTTTAAATAAAAACAAAATACTTAAATAAAACTTATGTTTTTATAAAATAAAAATAAAGAAACTTTATAAAACTTAAATATTTAACAAAATCTTAAAAATACATAAATTTTTTTTTTTATATTAGCGTTGCGCTTCCGGCTTTTAAGAGACTCCCCGGCAGCGGCGCCAAAAATACTTGATGTTTGCAGCGGGGTATACGAAATAGCTTATATTTTTACAGAAAATACTATTAAATACGATAAAATTTTACACAAGATATTTATTTATTTATAGAATGGATATACTTAAACCTTGCTACAACACTTATAGGCAGTGTACCTAATCGTACAGTAGTGTAGTTTTTAGTAAGTCCGGTTCGTTCCACAGGGAATCTTTTTAAACAAAGCTTAACGCTATATTAGTTTACTTTTATAAAAATACAAATATACAAATATATATATATAAGTAATATTATTATTATAAAGGGGGGTTTTTACCGTTTAATGACCGGTTTGTCGATTTTAAAACTTTAGTCGCAGTTAAAACCAAATATATACAAGACTTTAAATTAAAGCATAAAGTAAATAACGATAATGAAATTGCGAATAATAAAAGTGCGATAAAATAAACTTGCGATAATTAAAAAGTACGATAATTAAAAGTGCAATTTAATACAATAACAATAAAAATGCGATAATTAGAAGTGCAATTAAATATAAAATAAAGGAAATTAAATATGAAATAAAAGAATTATGCTTATTTAAACTTCCGTAATCATGATGTTTGACGTGTTGATTTTAGTTTTATGCCCATGGGTTAATTGTCCTTTGTCCTGGATTATTTAATATGTCCGTCTGGTTTTTGTCCATAACAGTCCATCAGTCATAAATATAAAGTGCGAGTGTCCTCGTCAAATTATTCTTATACCCGAAGTTAAATATTCCAACTAATTGGGGACTTAAACAGTAACAAGATTTTAATACTTTGTTTAATAATTACACCAGGATGTCGACTGAGTGTAACCCAAGGTTTTAATATTTTGTTATCAATTATACCAAGTGTCCTTGTACATAATTTCAGCCCTGTTTTAATTATTCTAGTGGTTATTAATCCATTCCCGTGTCCGGTTAAATGAACGATTATTCGTACATATAAATACCCCGCCCATCGTGTCCGATTGAGTGTATATGGTAATTTATAGGGACACCCAATTGTAAATCTTTATATTAACATTAACAAACTATCATTTAGTTAAACAAATATAAAGCCCATTAATAGCCCATAGTCTAATTTCCACAAGTGTCGTTCTTTTGTCCAAACCCCAATTATGGTACAAAGCCCAATTACCCAATTTTAGTAATTAGCCCAACATCATGATTACTTCGTTTTAAATAAGCATAATAATAACTTAGCTACGAGACATTAATGTAAAAAGGTTAAACATAACTTACAATGATTAAAAATAGCGTAGCGTTACACGGACAGAATTTCGACTTACACCCTTACAACATTCGCTAACATACCCTTATTATTAGGATTAAAATTAAAATTAAAATTAAAATTAAAATTAAAATTAAAATATAAATATAAATATATACGATATAGATAGAGAGATGGATATATTTTTTGTGATTTTTGCGATCAGAATTCGTTTGCTTTTATAGGGATTTTCGACTTTTGGGGCTCCGCGACTCGCGGCATTTTTGCCTTCAAACTCCGCGAGTTGCGGAGTTTGAAATTACAGCTCAGTCCCTTTTGGAGTCTTTCTTGCCGACGGTTTATAATATATATATAATATATATATAAACACTGTTGTAAACGGCGTCCGTTGCGTCCGTTTCGACGCCCGTTGCGTCCGTTTCGACGTCCGTTTCGAAATTAATTATATATTATATTATATTTATATACATAGTTAACTTGTAATTTTTAGTCCGTTGCGTCGAGCGTTGAGAGTTGACTCTGGTCCCAGTTCCGGATTTTCGAACGTCCTTGCGTACAATTTTATATTTTGTACTTTGCGTTTTGAATCTTGTACTCTTGTAATTTCGAGACGTTTCTTATCAATAATTGGAACCTCTTTGATTGTCTTTTGTACTTTTGAGCTTTTTGGTAGTTTGCGTCTTCAATTCGTCGAATCTGTCTTTTGTCTTCACCTTTTATTATTTAAACGAATATCACTTTTAAATAGAACACTTGCAACTAAAAGCTTGTCTTTCTTGAGGAATAATGCTATGAAATATATGTTCGTTTTTAGCATTATCAGGGACGTCGCGGGTTCAAACCCGGACTTGGGCATTTTTTTAGGACTACTTCTTTGAGGTAGTTTACTTATTACTCATTATTATATTATTATTATTATTATTATTATTATTATTATTATTATTATTATTATTATTATTATTATTATTATTATTATTATTATTGCTAGATTATTTATTAGTATTGACAAAATTATATCATAATTATTAGTATTATCATTAAACGTTATTAGTATTATCATTACAAACATTATTATTATTAATATTAATATATCAAATGAAGATTTTCTATATAAAAATATATTTATAGCATAAAACCTAACCATATTGATACTTTTGTAATAAATGTTAATTATCTATATAAAGATAAATATATCTAATTAAGTTATTAATAAAACACATGATATAAAATAACAAATAAAATCACTAATAATATATATATTTGTTCGATTACCATTACATGTATTAATATACATGATTGAATAATAGGTTCGTGAATCATAGGCCAATCCTGCATTGTTCAATATCGTCATATGTATTTTTACTACAAAATACATTATTGTGAGTTTCATTTGCTCCTTTTTTAAATGCTTTTGCAATATATATTTTTGGGACTGAGAATACGTGCGCTGCTTTTATAAATGTTTTACGAAATAGACACAAGTACGTGAAACTACATTCTATAGTTGAATTATTAAACCGAATATGCCCCTTTTTAGTCTGGTAATCTAAGAATTAGGAAATAGACACCCTAATTGACGCGAATCCTAAAGATAGATCTATTGGGCCCAACAAGTCCCAGCCAAAGTACCGGATGTTTTAGTACTTCGAATTTATCATGTCCGAAGGGAGTCCCGGAATGATAGGGGATATTCTATATGCATCTTGTTAAGGTCGGTTACCAGGTGTTCAATCCATATGAATGATTTTTGTCTCTATGCATGGGACGTATATTTATGAGAACTGGAAATGAAATTCTTGTGGTCTATTAAAATGATGGAAATGATTATTTATGTTAAACTAATGAACTTACCAACCTTTTGGTTGACACTTGAAAGCATGTTTATTCTCAGGTATGAAAGAAATCTTCCGCTGTGCATTTGTTCATTTTAAAGATATTACTTGGAGTCATTCATGGCATATTTCAAAAGACGTTGCATTCGAGTCGTTGAGTTCATCAAGATTATTATTAAGTCAATTATAGTTGAATGTATTATGAAATGGTATGCATGCCATCAACTTTTGATGAAAAGAAAGTTTGTCTTTTAGAAACGAATGCAATGTTAGTAAAATGTATCATATAGAGGTCAAATACCTTGCGATGTAATCATATGTTATTGTATTCGTCCTTATGGATTAGAACGGGTAATCTCATGTGGTATCAGAGCGGTAGTCTTAGCGAACCAGGTCTGCATTAGTGTGTCTAACTGATAGCCGTTAGGATGCATTAGTGAGTCTGGACTTCGACCTTAGGTGCATGTCAAAAGTTTTGCTTATCATTTCTAGTCGGAAATCATCTACTTATCATCCTTAGGAAATTACCTGCTTATCATTCTTAGTCTAGACACATCTTACTGCATTGATTACATGAATAGTGTATAGACAAAATTCATATCTTAGCGTATCTGTTATTGTTACCTTTGCCTGACAGCTTCCGTAGATTCCTCCGTAACTTATGGGATTTTAGTATGATATATGCATATGTAAATTATGTATTGCAGGGTACTAATCTACATCCTATAATCTATTTCTTATCGAAAATCCTTCATCTGATCGTACGAGATGAATCCCTCAACCACTTCAAGTTCCTCGGATTCCGACAGTTATTTCAATATAGATTTCCACTCGAGCTCCGAAAGCAGTGTGACCGGAATGGACCAACCAATCAGCCATCATCTATTCTGGATGAATTGGAGATAGGTTAGTAGCCTCCTCAATTATTGGAGACAAGAAGAAGGCGATCCCTTCCATCCACCACATTGCCCTCTTAGCGAAGAACCTGAAGCACTTACTGGAAAACCTATCCGAAACACCATTTTTAGCCTCATTTCTAGGGTAGCTCGTCACGATTATATTCTATCCACAATCCTAAACCTTATTCAATCGCTCATTCCTACCGACAATCATCCCGGAGTAATAAGTCAACGAGCTTCGCACCCGAATTATAGCCTTAGAAAATATGGTGCAAAACGTACCAGATTCAGGAACACCACTGGCGCCAACAGTACCATCAACAATCCATGTCTCAACATCTCATTCTGTACCACGAGCATAATCATAGTTCTACGTATCGTTCTATCTATATTATATTCGTTCAACATGGCGACTATGTAATCTCTAATGTTTTAGAGATTATGTAATTCTAGTTCTAATGGTAAATCAAATGAGATTAATATTATATTAACTCATTAAATCCATGACTACATCTGAAGAAAATATATATGAAAGTATATTTTCATAAAGATTATAATTAAAAACTCTATTGTACAAACTGTTAATGATGAGAATATTTTAACGGGTAGGTAATACCCGAGAAATATTTAGATTTCACATTAATAAGTTACACAGTACATTCTTCAAATCTGATTCAACATTCATTTACTATCCTATTTACAACCACCGATATACGTATCCGTTCACCGCAGAATAACCCTTTTCATTCAATTTCATATTTGGATTTTGATTTATCAGAATCCAACAAGTGGCATAATGAAGAAAACATTGGATAAAAATAAAATTTGTTAAAAACAAACAAATTAACCATGAGAAAATTTTGTTAAGAATCCACGCTAACAAAATCCTAGCTAACTGTTCCTAGTTAACTGTTAATTCGTTATTACATTTTATTATCGCAATTTATTTATCATAGTTTATTTATCTCAATTTATATTCTCTCGATTTTATTTATTGTCATTTAATTTCTGTTATTTATTTTACGTACTTTATTTATCGTCATTTAAATACTGTTATTTACGCATTTTAAATATCGCGACACGTATACAATGTTTTGACATATCATATCGACGCATCTATATATATTATTTGGAATAACCATAGACACTCTATATGCAGTAATGATCGAGTTCGCTATACAGGGTTGAGATTGATTCTACAATAATATATATACTTTGAGTTGTGATCGAGTCTGACACATGTACACGGGTCACGATACGTATTAATTAATTTAAATATTATATATTAAACTATATATGAATTATTGGACTATTAACTGTGGACTATCGACTGTGGACTAATAACATTGGACAATTAAAATGAATTAAAATATTAATTACAGCATATGAAACTAAACATTTCTTCAAGTTTGCCACTTGATCTCATCTTAAACCTCATTTGTATCTTGACGATTCCAATCTGCGTTCAAACCTTTAATGGTTCTTGAAAACACCTCAATCGAGAGAATGAACCAACCGTACTTCATCTACGGAAGAAAAGATTGATGCATATAGTTGTGCACCTGAAAACACTCGGAACCTGAGTAAACGTTTAACACGTATCTGTGCTAATTCCTTTAGTGTTATTATTACCCAAAATAACTTGGTGATTCTTTTCAATTAGCCAATTTTGTCACAGCTCCAGCAAATCAACTTCAATGTTTCATTCGAATAAACCTTATTATAAAGATTACACCTTCATCATCGTTACCAAAGAACCGTTTATATTCCACCACATTAGCAGTAAAGTTACCAGCAACTTCACTACTTATTGACTTAAGTCTCTCCGAAGAACCATATTATATTTGTTCATTAAAACCTTATCATATGCTCATCCACATCTTATAACGAGAATTGACATACCAATTACCGAGAATTAGCAATCAGTATTTTGAATCTCGCAGCGTTACTACATCAATAGTTATATGTATATATATAAAATTTACCTCTTAGAATTATGATCTTCCATACTGAAATTCTGAAAACCACCCAGTCTACGAATCAATACTTCAAATTTTGAAAATTTCTAATGAAGCAGCAAAACCTATAAATGATCTTAGCAGCCAAAAGTTTTATGATAACAATTAGTACGTTGGAAAAGCTCAAAAGAAAATTTGGTACTGAAAAACGAATTGAGCAAACCATGAAGGAAGCTATGGACAAATCACAAAGACTAAACCTGCCTTCAAAGAATCCAAATGATTCAGTATCTGCTGAAGTCATTAACGAATCTCTTGCTCCTGACTATTCACTTTTACGGACAAATCTTCTTTATCATTCATCGATTTTAGAAATTCTAAGATATTATCATATCCTCTATTATAAAAATCCTCGATATTTCTGAGGATATTTTCATAACTATTCTTATCTGAAATCATCTATCTCTTCGCGCTATCTGTATTACATCATAAAGGAAACTGTTTAGTTTCTATATTTTGTAAATTTTCGAGTTTAAAATATGAATGTTTTGAAGAAGTGTTGGGAACTGAAGCATGAGTTAGTATAATATAATGACACTTGATCAGCGTGATTATATTACAGTAAGTCATGCTGAGTTTCTAATGTAACGTGATGATTCACAGATTATAACGTCATCATGTGCCATGTTACACGACTCTTACATTCTATCTAATCCATAAACAAATCAAGAACATAATTTCTTGATAGTTCTATTCTCAGTGATTCTGGTAATTTGACATATCAAATCGTTCAATTACGTTCTTTCTTATTTAGAACGTTAAGTTCATTCGAAGTTCCATACTTACGAATTCTTGACCGTTACTCGCTTTACTAGAGATCGAGAAGATAATAAAAAAGGCAAAGAGCTTAAAAATATAAGAGAAAATATAAAGCCCAATAACAACACGGAGGTTACAAACTGTGGATATTAATACGAATAGCAATATAAAGACACGGTATAATTAAGAATAGTATCACCCAAGCTAATAGTAGAAGTAAACAGATTTTTTGGGTGGAGGATTGAAAAGAAGGATGACAGAAAAGATAACTAGGAAAATATTAAGGACTAGAACTGGATTAAGCATTTTCACAATCTTTTGGATGTATGAACTAAGAAAGAAAGTATAGGAATGGTGAAAATAATGGAACGGAAAAAGTTTAATTTATAATGGAAATATCAGACAGAGTAATCGAGGCAGATCATCGTATTTAATTATAAAGATCTTAATTTCCTTATTCGCCGAAGAATCAAATCTTTTAGATTTCGAAGATTTTCTTTAAATTCCTTGATTTCCGGAAATCAACTATGACTACGTCACCAGACAAGACGAAACTGCATTTATTCCTTTCATTCTTTTGTGATAGCTTCGCTCGTACTCTTCACAAAAAAAAATCAAATTATTTTGTCTATATTACTCGATGATGATAAAACTCTACTTATCAACTCATATTCGTCATGAAAACATTTTTATTGTTAGCCATGACAACCTCGGTCAAATTTCGGGATGAAATTTCTTTAACGGGTAGGTACTGTGATGACCCAGAAGTTTCCGACCAAATTTAAACTTAATCTTTGTATGATTTCAACACGATAAGCAAAGTCTGTAATATTGAAGTCTTAAAAATTTTGAACCATGTTCATATATTCATTTACCTTTTGACAAATCCCGATGATTCACGAACAAGTGTTTGTAAATATGTATGTATATAAATATGTGTAGGTATATATATAAATATTACTTGTGTATATATATATATTGTTATATTAAATTTAATTGTTTAAATATATAATTAATAAATGTATTTACTTAGTAAAAATTTATTATTTAAAACAGTTCTTATATATATAAAGAGCATATTGAATAAATATGATTTTAGACCTATTCTGTAAACATCTGTAACACTCGGTTGACATTTCTTTAGTGTTCATAATGATATAGTACATATGTATGAAGATTTAAAATGAAAGTTGAACTGTAAATCGATTACGAAGATTTTAGGCTTTATGAAAATATTTTTACCTTTCTAAGATTAAATACTAGTACTCCATACATATAAATTAGAACAGAAAATAAATAATTATCGAACCTTTTTGATCAGGTTTCAAACAGTTAATGAGTGAAATAATTAAATATACTTAACCTAAAAATTTGGAATTTTTAGGAACACTTTTATACTCTAACTGTTTAGCAATGGACACGAATGCACTATACGAGAAATAAGTGTCGGTAACGACACTCCAAACTTCTGATGGCTAACTGTGGAATACTATTTTCATGTGATTACTTACACTATCTACCTAATCTCTATCTTATTTACATATACACATACACATGATACATTCAAGGATAGCAAACCATTTCCCATATCATCCTCTTTAACAACACCCGTATCACCATTTCTCTCCTCTCTCTTACTCTTTCTTCTTCTTGTTATTTTGTGAACCCGAGATCAAACCCATTAAACCACCATTAAACCATCATCGTCAATCTATATGTTACTTCTATTTTGTTGATAGAACTATGAACCTCCCACCATCCTTGCTATCAAATAACATAAAATACAATTTACGTTTCTATTTATTGTTCTAATCGAAAAGACTACCGTCGCCAAACCATCACTAAAACACCCTGTTCTTGATTTACAACCCATCGATCACCACTATATTTTCTACAACAGTGTTCATTTCTTTTCCTGTTCGAGCAAGACGAAACCAAATACCATCATGGTTGCTTTCTATTCTTTTATTACTTGTTGCTGTCTTATTGCTAGTGATAGTCGTAATTATAGTTGATAATCGATAATAACTCATAACCTTCATGTTACTAACTAAATATACCCATAAATGTGTCATACCCCGTCCAAAATCTTCCGAACGAATAAAATAACATATGGTACCATCGCGATGAACGGACCTCTATATGCCTTGAACGACTCCATGTAGTGTCTCTAAAATGAGTAAATGCACAGCGGAAGATTTCTTTCATACCTGAGATTAAACATGCTTTCAAGTGTCAACCAAAAGGTTGGTGAGTTCATAGGTTTATCATAAAATAATAAAGTTCATCATTTTGATAGACCACAAGATTTTCATTTTAGAGATAAAGTTACTATCTCAAATCAGGTATTTTAGAGATAAGGTTACTATCTCAAATCAGGTATTTCAGAGATAAAAATCATTCTCTCGATACATAACATTCACTTTACATTGCTTTCATAGCTTGGCTTGGTAACCAACCTTAACATATAATGCGCATAATAATATCCCCAAAACAGAACATCTCGTCTGTATAATAATCATATAAACTTCGAAGTACTAAACACCACGCCCACTAGCTCTTCCGTCTAATGAACATTCTGGGTGAGGGTGTCAAACCCGGTAGCTACCTTTAGGATTCGCGTGAATTAGGGCCATACCCGATTCTAATTCTTAGGTTACCAAGCATAATAATCAGGGGAAAAATATTCATATCAATTGTGGCAATTATCACGTCCACATAATTGAATGGTGGCAATTATCACGTCCACATAATTCATTCGATGAATGTTTTGTTTGTGTCTATCTCATCAAACATTTATAAAGGCATTTCATGCATTCGCAGTTCAAAATATATTTCAAAAGTATTTAATAAAGCAGTTGTAAAAACAGTACATGTATTCTCAGTCCCAAAAATGTAAAGAGTAAAAGGGAATCAAATGAACTCACCATACTGTATTTTGTAGTAAAAATACATATAACATCATTGAACAAGTGTAATGTTGGCCTCGGATTCACGAACCTATATTAGTTATATATATTAAAACATATAATAGAAATCACATAAATTTATTTATTAATATATATTATTTATATATTATTTATATAATTGTAGTCATATAGAATTTATACTAAACTCTATTTAAAATCATATGCTTATATTGTATCTTAAATTATGCGTTAATAGTTTATTTTGTATATATAATTAAAGTGATTAATATAGTTATATTAATATTTATATATATTTAGTATTATATTAAAAATACCTAATTTGTTATATGAAATATTTATATAAGAAATGTTAATGTGGTTTATATATAGTTATATGGAGTATCAATATAATTATAGTATATGTAATAAATGTGTTTTTATGTACAAAATATTTATTTGTTAAAAATGATAGTTTCGATATTAATGACTTACTAATAATAATAATAATAATAATAATAATAACAATAAGTAGTAATAATAAAAGTTTTGGTAAAGAAAACTACCTCAAAATAGGAAAAAGATAAACTGCCCACAACGGAACTCAAACCCACGACCTCTCACCTAACGACAACACCCCTGACCATCGAGCTATCTATGATTTCTTGTTTGAGTTAGCCAATTAAATTCACTTAACCTTATCATTATCGATTATCATATCCAAACAACATCATCAGGTGATCGTATACCAACATATCATCCATCTATCTTCACCATCATCACTCGGCCCAAGTGGAAATTTTTTATTATCTCGGCCCAATAGTATTTAAATATCAGCCCTAGTTACTAATAACACGGCCCAATGAAGAAAGAATCTTAATAGCCCACTAGTAATTACAGTCCAATTGATATGTTATTAGTTGAATTAAAAAGAAAAACGCTGCTTGCTAGGATCAAACTCAAGACCATTCGCTTAACAAACACTTTCCCAAACCAACTGCACTAATCTGTTTTTCTGTTTTATTTTAATTCCCATATATGTTTAACCCGTAATCATCTGTTTCATCATCTTCTATCATAATCTTTAATATCATACGGGCCATATTATCATCATCATTTTCCTTTATAATCTAACATCATAATCATAATCTGACTTCCATTATGATAATCACTATTCTCGTGATATCATCTATCACCATCGTCGCCTATCATCACTTTTGAAAAATAGTATGAATAATAATAATAATAATACGATCACCTTCTATTTCTTCATGATCGTAATCATCATTCAATCTTTATAATCATAATCTCTAAACCCTCTATCATAATTTCATCATTATCATATTCATTCTCACTACTCTCATTAAATTATCATTGTTATCACCTTCTATAATCATCATCATTATCGTTTATCCTAAAAAGAATGCATGTGTTATCATCGAGCAAGAATCAAAGATCAAGAAGTGGTAGGGTTGTAAAGTCTCGGCCCAAACGTAAATATGGGTACACGATGGCCAATCAACCAAATAAATATATATCCCATTATCTATTACCGAAATAGGTGTCCAGTGGTGGTTTAGAAAAAGCCATTGATTCAATATAGGAGTGCATTATTTATATACATATCCCAAAATCCTTTACAGCTCATAACTCCAATTAAGGATTGAATCATGGAATCCAATTCCATATATCACGGCATTCTTAAAAAAAATGGTGACCCGTTTCTTAATTAATAAAAATAATATGCTAAGTCTTTTGGGAAAGAAAAAAAAATAGAAAAGATCTCCTTTACTTTATACTCAAGTGGGGTAGATAATTTGGTGTGTGCTGGCCATCAAGGGAAAAGAAAAAAAAGAACATTTAATCATCATCATCATTCTTTATTACCTTCTTACGGTTGTGGCTATTTTAACGAGACAAAAAAAATCACAGCTCAAAATACGCGTGTCAATTTATCATACTCTTTTTCTTTTTATTCGAGCAGCATCATCTATCACAGAAACAAGAAGTATACTCCCCAGGTTCATTGATGTTGGTATTGTCGAAAATAGGTAAGGAAGATAAAAGAGGACACGAAAGAACAGCAGCGGTGCAATAAAATATTGATGGTTTAGGGTGGTTCTCGGTTTAGGATCAACAGAACTCGAATGTAGCAGCATGTACGGTTGCGTTATATGAAAAAAAAATTATATATATATATATATATATATATATATATATATATATATATATATATATATATAGAAGATAGGAAGAGGGATAAAAGGTGGTGGAGTATGGTGGAGATTTCCGATTGGTTTGAAGAAGGCAAGGTGGTGGTGATCGTGTGGGTTTCGATAGATATAAAT
Organism: Rutidosis leptorrhynchoides; assembly: GCF_046630445.1. Classification (NCBI taxonomy): domain Eukaryota; kingdom Viridiplantae; phylum Streptophyta; class Magnoliopsida; order Asterales; family Asteraceae; genus Rutidosis; species Rutidosis leptorrhynchoides. Next base: position 207,597,444 of record NC_092334.1, read on the forward strand.
GGGTTTGTGTTGAAGATGGTCATAGTTTGAAGATGATAATGATTGTTCCGGATAAAATTGGTGTTGGATGAAAATCTATAATTCTTTCCTCTATGTGCTTTGGATATGTAAGTATATATGTATTTTGTGAGGGATATAACAATAATATTTGATTAAGTTATTGTTCGGTAGGGTTGATGGTGGTCGACAGCATATCTTGTACAGGATGAAGAAGGAAAATAAAAGTAGATTGGACGCTCAACAGATTTTGTTGTATTGTGAATTCGACTAGAATCAATTGCAGACAAGAAGTACAAGAAGCACTGAAAAAATATAAAGTAAATGAATTGATGTTGATGCCTAATTGAATTCGATTCTTCTACTGTTTAATATCTATCAAATTTTGTATCTGTCTGTTTGATTTTTCTCAATGTATTGTAGAAGGAATAAAGGTTGATCATGACGTGAAACAAACTAAACTGGCGATCCTTTATAATCTCTATGTATACATATATATATTATTTACAGAGTGATATAAAAGTTATTGATTATATATTCTTTACAGCTCTCTAATTTGCTTGTCAAAGAGTTATATCAATCATACAGATAATATTCGATTCAGAAAGCAGAAGAAAAATATGTATATTGATTTTGAGTTGTACTATGTTTGTTTGTTAGTTTGGTAGATTGGAATCAATCTGTACGAATTGTAGACAGAAACAAAATTTGTATACAGTTTGATGTAGATATGAAACAGATTTTGATTCTGTAATTGAAGTTGATGTTGTAATTCTTATCTATTTAATCTAAATTGATAGTTATATTATTAATACAATAATACTGATTCTTATAATATATCTATATATATCAATATTGTATTACTACTAGTTTATACATAATATACTGTTAATAATTTAATAATAATAATAATAATAATAATAATAATAATAATAATAATAATAATAGAAATAATAATAATAATTTTAATAATATTATCAAGATAATACTACTAATAATAATTATATAATAATAACAATTAATAAAAATCTTAACCACAATGATAATCATAATTATTAATAAAAATGTTAGAAATGTTATTATTAATGATGATATTAATAAATTGTATTATTCTTATGATAATAAAAATAATATGTAATAATAACGATAATAATAACTATAAAATTGATAACAATAATATCATTAATGATAATACTAATTATAATAAGATTAATGTTATTAATGATAATAATAATAATATTAGTAATAATAATACTATAACAATTTATATTTATATTTGTATGTATACATATTTATTTGCAAATAATAGTTCGTGAATCATCGGGAATGGTCAAAGGTTAAACGCATTCATACAAATGGTTCAAAATTTTGAGACTCAACCTAACAGACTGTGTTTATTGTGTCAAAATATATTAAATCGTATCGAGAGTTCGGTTTAAAATTAGTCGAAAATTTCCGGGTTACTACAGTACCTACCCGTTAAAGAAATTTCGTCCCGAAATTTGAGTGGTGACAGTTGGAATTGAAATCGAGAAAGTTTTAGTATCAGATTGGAACTCAGATTCTTAATAGAAAGATTTTCATCTTCTAAGAATGTTTCATCGAAGGAAATGTAAAGATTTCTTCGAGATAGATACGTAGATAATTTTATGAATGCCCTACTCGGGTCGAGTTCGGGTTCATAATGAATTCGAATCAAGTAACATGGTTCATGGTGAATACAAGTCAAGTAACACGGTTCGTGGTGATGGTAAGGTCGATCAAGCATTACCATCATCACGTTCCATTAGAACTTCTGCATGATTTACTGTAATATAATTACGTTGATCAAGTGTCATTATATTGCATTAACTCATGCTTTCATCCCAATAATACTCTAAAATATCCAAGAATTTAAAACTTCAGGGTTTCACCGAATTTTAGAAATCAAAATAATTTTTGATACGATGTACTAAGGATAGAATGACGGCGAAGATAATGAATAAAAATGATATAAGGATACCTTCGGAAATATTGAGGATATTTACGACTAAGGACGATATAACAATATCATAGAAATATTGAAGATATTATAATGTAGAAAGCAGATTTCGATGTTTTTCCGAGATTTTTCCACGGACCATTCCTTTATTATCAAACTTTTGACTGTTACAGTCATCCATAGTTTTTGCCGTTTTATCAGTTCTTATAATACTCCGAGAATTGATTTCGTAAATTGGGGTGCTTATTCAGAATTTCAGAATGGAAGATCATAATTCTAAAAGATACATGTTATATGTATACATACATCTGTTGATGTAGAAACGCTGCGAGATTCAAAATAATAATTGAAGCCTTTTGGTATGACAACTATTGTCACAAGATGCAGATTGATACAGAATGGGGTTTTGACGAATATAATGATTTTTCGAAAAGTCAAAGATCAATGGAGTTGCCGGTAAATTTACTGCTAATGTGATGAGATATAAAGGGTTCTCCGATAACAATGACGAAAGGCAAACTTATATATCAAAGTTATCATAAGGCTAATCCTGAATGAAAGTCGAAGTTGATTTGCTGGAGCTGTGACAAAATTGGCTAATTTTGGAAAGGTATTGTAAAGTTATTTTTGGTAATAACACACCAATGGATCTGTCATAGTTTTGAATTCAAAGTATGGTTTCGAAAGATGTAGGAATATAAAAGTGATGTCTTCTGTTAAATCTTGACTTGGGTTTTAATCGGTCAAAATCCGAATATGAAATTAAATTTGAATGAAAATAGTTGTTCTTTGGTGAACGGATACGTATATGTGTGATTGTATGTAGGATAGTAAATGACCGTTGAATCAGGTTCGAAGAATGTACAGTGTAACTTATTAATGTGAAATCTAAATATTCCTCGGGTATTACCTACCCGTTAAAATATTTTCACCATTAACAGTTTGTATGAAAGAATTTTTAATCACAATCTTTATGAAAATATATATACATATATATTTTCTTCAGATGTAATTATGGATTTAATGAGTCAATATAATGTTAGACTCATTTGATTTTCGGTTTGAGCTAGAATAAGAAATCCCTAAAACTATTAGGAACCACATATTCTTCGCAGAATATAAATGAAGTTATGGATCAATACTTCATCGTTAATTATTAGGATCCACATATTCTTCACAGAATATTAATGAAGTTATGGTTCAATACTTCATTGTTAATTATTAGGATCCACATATTCTTCACAGAATATTAATGAAGTTATGGTTCAATACTTCATTGTTAATTGCTGTTGGTACTCCTTGGTATCCATGGTGCGTATGATGTTGATGTTCGTGGAACAGATTGTGATGTTGAGGTGTGGGATGCAGATGTTGCTGTTGGTGATGGTGGCACTGTTGATGTTGCTGAAGCTGGTACATTTTGCACCATATTTTCCAAGGCTACAACTCGGGTGTGAAGCTCGTTGACTTATTACTCCGGGATGATTATCGGTAGGAACGAGTGAGTGAATAAGGTTTTGAATTTGAGATAGTATATAATCATAGCGAGATATTCGGGAAAATGAGGGTGAAAATGGTGTTTCGAACAGGTTCGCCGGTAAGTGCTTCAGGTTCATTGCCAAGAGGTGAATTTAGTTGATGGAAAAGATCACCTTCTTCTTGTATCCATTGATTAAGTAGGCTACGAACCCATCAGATGAATTGGGGATGGCTGATTAATTGATTCATTCTAGTTACGCTGCTTTCGGAGCTGGAGTGGGACTCCATATTGGAATCCGAGGGACTTGAACTAGTGGTGAGTTCCATTGCGTACGATTGAATAAAGGATTTTTCGATATGAAATGATTTTCGGATATTGGATGATATTCTAATTACATAGAATATCTATGTATAGTACAGAAGATCCCGTAGATTACGAAGGGAATTAAGGAAACGTGTCAGATTAAGTCTACGGTAACAGATACGCTAAGATATTAATTAGCGGATACACTAAGATATGGATTTTTTCTATACCCTATTCATGCAATCAATGCAGTAAGATGTGTTTATACTAAGAATGGTAAGCAGGTAATTTTCGACAAGAAATGATAAGCAAAACTTTTGACATGCGGACCAGGTTCAAGTCCAGACTCATTAATATAACCTAACAACTAATAGGTCGAAGTCCAGACTTCACTAATGCATCCTAACAACTAGCTGTTAGTCACACTAATGCAGACTCACTAATGCATCCTAACAACTACCTGTTAGACACACTAATGCAGACTCATTAATGCATCCTAACAACTACCTGTTAGACACACTAATGTTGACATGGTTCGCTAAGACCATTGCTTTGATACCACATGTCATACCCCGTCCAAAATCTTCCGAACGAATAAAATAACATATGGTACCATCGCGATGAACGGACCTCTATATGCCTTGAACGACTCCATGTAGTGTCTCTAAAAAGAGTAAATGCACAGCGGAAGATTTCTTTCATACCTGAGATTAAACATGCTTTTAAGTGTCAACCAAAAGGTTGGTGAGTTCATAGGTTTATCATAAAACAATGAAGTTCATCATTTTGATAGACCACAAGATTTTCATTTGAGAGATAAAGTTACTATCTCAAATCAGGTATTTCAGAGATAAGGTTACTATCTCAAATCAGGTATTTCAGAGATAAAAATCATTCTCTCGATACATAACATTCACTTTACATTGCTTTCATAGCTTGGCTTGGTAACCGAATTTAACATATAATGCGCATAATAATATCCCCAAAACAGAACATCTCGTCTGTATAATAATCATATAAACTTTGAAGTACTAAACACCACGCCCACTAGCTCTTCCGTCTAATGAACATTCTGGGTGGGGGTGTCAAACCCGGTAGCTACCTTTAGGATTCGCGTGAGTTAGGGCCATAACCGATTCTAATTCTTAGATTACCAAGCATAATAATCACGGGAAAAATATTCATATCAATTGTGGCAATTATCACGTCCACATAATTCAATGGTGGCAATTATCACGTCCATATAATTCATTCGAGGAATGTTTTGTTTGTGTCTATCTCGTCAAACATTTATAAAGGCATTTCATGCATTCGCAGTTCAAAATATATTTCAAAAGCATTTAATAAAGCAGTTGTAAAAACAGTACATGTATTCTCAGTCCCAAAAATGTAAAGAATAAAAGGGAATCAAATGAACTCACCATACTGTATTTTGTAGTAAAAATACATATAACATCATTGAACAAGTGTAAGGTTGGCCTCGGATTCACGAACCTATATTAGTTATATATATTAAAACATATAATAGAAATCACATAAATTTATTTATTAATATATATTATTTATATAATTGTAGTCATATAGAATTTATACTAAACTCTATTTAAAATCATATGCTTATATTATATCTTAAATTATGCGTTATATATGTTTATTTTGTATATATAATTAAAGTGATTAATATAGTTATATTAATATTTATATATATTTAGTATTATATTAAAAATACCTAATTTGTTATATGGAAATATTTATATAAGAAATGTTAACGTGGTTTATATATAGTTATATGGAGTATCAATATAATTATAGTATATGTAATAAATGTGTTTTTATGTACAAAATATTTATTTGTTAAAAATGATAGTTTCGATATTAATGACTTACTAATAATAATAATAATAATAATAATAATAATAATAATAATAATAATAATAATAATAATAATAATAATAATAATAATAATAATAATAATAACAATAAGTAGTAATAATAAAAGTTTTGGTAAAGAAAACTACCTCAAAATAGGAAAAAGATAAACTACCCACAACGGGACTCGAACCCACGACCTCTCGCCTAACGACAACACCCCTGACAATCGAGCTATCTATGATTTCTTGTTTGAGTTAGCCAATTAAATTCACTTAACCTTATCATTATCGATTATCATATCCAAACAACATCATCAAGTGATCGTATACCAACATATCATCCATCTATCTTCACCATCATCACTCGGCCCAAGTGAAGATTTTTGTATTATCTCGGCCCAATAGTATTTAAATATCGGCCCTAGTTACCAATAACACGGCCCAATGAAGAAAGAATCTTAACAGCCCACTAGTAATTACAGTCCAATTGATATGTTATTAGTTGAATTAAAAAGAAAAACGCTGCTTGCTAGGATCGAACTCAAGACCATTCGCTTAACAAACACTTTCCCAAACCAACTGCACTAATCTATTTTTCTGTTTTATTTTAATTCCCATATATGTTTAACCCGTAATCATCTGTTTCATCATCTTCTATCATAATCTTTAATATCATACGGGCCATATTATCATCATCATTTTCCTTTATAATCTAACATCATAATCATAATCTGAATTCCATTATGATAATCACTATTCTCGTGATATCATCTATCACCATCGTCGCCTATCATCACTTTTGAAAAATAGTATGAATAATAATAATAATACGATCACCTTCTATTTCTTCATGATTGTAAACATCATTCAATCTTTATAATCATAATCACTAAACCCTCTATCATAATTTCATCATTATCATATTCATTCTCGCTACTCTCATTAAATTATCATTGTTATCACCTTCTATAATCATCATCATTATCGTTTATCCTAAAAAGAATGCATGTGTTATCATCGAGCAAGAATCAAAGATCAAGAAGTGGTAGGGTTGTAAAGTCTCGGCCCAAACGTAAATATGGGTACACGATGGCCAATCAACCAAATAAATATATATCCCATTATCTATTACCGAAATAGGTGTCCAGTGGTGGTTTAGAAAAAGCCATCGATTCAATATAGGAGTGCATTATTTATATACATATCCCAAACTCCTTTACAGCTCATAACTCCAATTAAGGATTGAATCATGGAATCCAATTCCATATATCACGGCATTCTTAAAAAAAATGGTGACCCGTTTCTTAATTAATAAAAATAATATGCTAAGTCTTTTAGGAAAGAAAAAAAATAGAAAAGAGCTCCTTTACTTTATACTCAAGTGGGGTAGATAATTTGGTGTGTGCTGGCCATCAAGGGAAAAGAAAAAAAAGAACATTTAATCATCATCATCATTCTTTATTACCTTCTTACGGTTGTGGCTATTTTAACGAGACAAAAAAAAATCACAGCTCAAAATACGCGTGTCAATTTATCATACTCTTTTTCTTTTTATTCGAGCAGCATCATCTATCACAGAAACAAGAAGTATACTGCCCAGGTTCATTGATGTTGGTATTGTCGAAAATAGGTAAGGAAGATAAAAGAGGACACGAAAGAACAGCAGCGGTGCAATAAAATATTGATGGTTTAGGGTGGTTCTCGGTTTAGGATCAACAGAACTCGAATGTAACAGCATGTACGGTTGCGTTATATGAAAAAAAAATTATATATATATATAGAAGATAGGAAGAGGGATAAAAGGTGGTGGAGTATGGTGGAGATTGCCGATTGGTTTGAAGAAGGCAAGGTGGTGGTGATCGTGTGGGTTTCGATAGATATAAATGGGTTTGTGTTGAAGATGGTCATGGTTTGAAAATGATAATGATTGTTTCGGATAAAATTGGTGTTGGATGAAAATCTATAATTCTTTCCTCTATGTGCTTTGGATATGTAAGTATATATGTATTTTGTGAGGGATATAAAAATAATAGTTGATTAAGTTATTGTTCGGTAGGGTTGATGGTGGTCGACAGCATCTCTTGTACAGGATGAAGAAGGAAAATAAAAGTAGATTGGATGCTCAACAGATTTTGTTGTATTGTGAATTCGACTAGAATCAATTGCAGACAAGAAGTACAAGAAGGACTGAAAAAAATATAAAGTAAATGAATTGATGTTGATGCCCAATTGAATTCGATTCTTCTTCTGTTTAATATCTATCAAATTTTGTATCTGTCTGTTTGATTTTTCTCAATGTATTGCAGAAGGAATAAAGGTTGATCATGAGGTAAAACAAACTAAACTGGTGATCCTTTATAATCTCTATGTATACGTATATATATTATTTACAGAGTGATATAAAAGTTATTGATTATATATTCTTTACAGCTATCGAATTTGCTTGTCAATGATTATATCAATCAGACAGATAATATTCGATTCAGAAAGCAGAAGAAAAATATGTATATTGATTTTGAGTTGTACTATGTTTGTTTGTTAGTTTGGTAGATTGGAATCAATCTGTACGAATTGTAGACAGAAACAAAATTTGTATACAGTTTGATGTAGATATGAAACAGATTTTGATTCTGTAATTGAAGTTGATGTTGTAATTCTTATCTATTTAATCTAAATTGATAGTTATATTATTAATACAATAATACTGATTCTTATAATATATCTATATATATCAATATTGTATTACTACTAGTTTATACATAATATACTGTTAATAATTTAATAATAATAATAATAATAATAATAGAAATAATAATAATAATTTTAATAATATTATCAAGATAATACTACTAATAATAATTATATAATAATAACAATTAATAAAAATCTTAACCACAATGATTAACATAATTATTAATAAAAATGTTAGAAATGTTATTATTAATGATGATATTAATAAATTGTATTATTCTTATGATAATAATAATAATATGTAATAATAACGATAATAATAACTATAAAATTGATAACAATAATATCATTAATGATAATACTAATTATAATAAGATTAATGTTATTAATGATAATAATAATAATATTAGTAATAATAATACTATAACAATTTATATTTATATTTGTATGTATACATATTTATTTGCAAATAATAGTTCGTGAATCGTCGGGAATGGTCAAAGGTTAAATGCATTCATGCAAATGGTTCAAATTTTTTGAGACTCAACCTAACAGACTGTATTTATCGTGTCAAAATATATTAAATCGTATCGAGAGTTCGGTTTAAAATTAGTCGAAAATTTCCGGGTCACTACAAAATGGAACCATGCTCAACTGTGTTGCTACCTAATGATTTCCTTCCTGGTTCCATCGACAACACCAACATATCATCATCACCTTCTTGTTCGATCCAAAACAAACACATACATGCATATACACACCTTTAACTTACGGCTGTTTATTTCTTTTTCGCCACCAAAGATCAAACCCATTTGAACCCCAACGACACCATAAAATACACACCTTTCTGCAGCCCCAAATCCAACACCTGCTACTGTTATTATTATTTTTTATTTTCTTGTTGATCGACAACCCTAATCACCACCACCTACTATCTACTTTTAAATATTTCTGTTTTTCTATTCTGATTCAGATGAACCCCATCAGCCTGCTATTCTTTTCTTTTTCTGTTTTTTTTGTACGAACCACCTTAAACCACTTTAAACTATTGTTGCTGCTTAATTTATTCTGGTTTCACTTCGCTGTAAGCCACCCAGAAATGACTTTTACTACAGTTGTTGTTCCTATTAAATTAAAACATGTAATGATGATATAAAAGGGATGATGGGGACAGTTATAATTAGATAATGACGGCTTATATAATTCTGTTTCGAATCCTAAGTTTAAGAAGCGTGGACCTAATACCAATCGTGCTATGGACCGTTTCTATTTTGGGCTGTGAGTTTATTGTTGGGCCTTGAAAACGTGTTAGTAATTGGACCGTGTACGTTTTATTGAACTGCGACTTTTTTTTTTTTTGGATTGAACTAAAACGGGACAATGAATGATAAGGTGACAAGAAAATAGTTAAATCAAATATTAATAAGGGTTTATGATTATGATGTTAACGGTGCATGAACATGATAATGGTAACGAGAGTAGAGATCATCACATAAAATGATGATACATAAAATAATAAGAAGGATGAGAATGAGTACGAGTATTATTGTAACATCCCGCCTTTTTCCGTTTACTTTTCCGTTTAACTATTTAAGTTCCGTTATATGTTTATAACACATCCCGTTAATATGCGTTGAATTATCTCGTTTAGGTAATTCCCGCACCCGGTTTAAAGTTGAGGGACCAAACTTGCCAAGGGTTGAAACTTTTGACTAGGTCAAAGAGTCAACCCTCATTCTCATCCATTCAATCTCATCTCTTTCACTCTTACTACTTCAACTTTTCTCTCAACTTCCATACAAAGATTCATCATCCAAAATCGAGCTAGCGGTCATCTTGCCAAACAAATTACATATTTGAACTCCTCGTGATCTCCTCTTCGATTCCATACCAACTTCATCTCATTTGGGTAACTTTCTAAAATCACTAGATTTTGTGTTCTTGATGTTTTTAACTTATAAAAGTGTTAATTAGTGTCTATGGCTCAAGTCTAACATGAATATATGATTTATATGCTCGATCTCGTTGTTTTAGTGTAACTAGCATGAACTTGAATTTTGGTGTGTTGTTCTTGAATTTTGGATGATCATATGTTGTTTGATGATGAAAGTTCATGTTTAAATTGTGTTCCTAACATCACTAGCTTCAAATTGGTATGTAGGTTGACATGGATTAGTTTCATAATCATGATTGTTGAATTTGTGATTTTGGGTTAGGGTTTGATAGAAGTAAATTGAATCTTGATGCATTAAATGCTTGATAATGTTAATTGTAAGTGTTAGGTTGTGTTGTATGCTTAATTACCTTCGAAACGGCATATCGTTCATGTAATTTGGTTGCCAAATCAGTTAATTTGTAATTTTGACTTGTATGCATTGATTATGGAACATTAATTGCGGTTTTTGGTTGTTTTAAGTGCAAGTTTGATTGATGATATGTGTTTAGTTGCATTCCTCGTCAAAATACCTTTCCAACGATGTATGATAGGCGTTATAAGTGTTTGCGGGTCAAGTTTTGTGTTAAAATTGATTTTGGCTCGTGCATAGTTTTGCAAAACAGAAAAATAGCTGAACTACAGGTCGCGCGGCGCGCACCATACCCCGCGCGGCGCGCCAAATGGCCTGGCCAGATTCTGTCCAACTTGGTCAATTTTTGAATAATGTTTGCTATGCTACGCACCTCCGATTCACATGTAACTTGTCCTAACATGCTCATACATGATTAAAAACCTCAGAAAAATAGTTCGGGACACGACCCGAACGTGTTGACTTTTTTCGTTGACTTTGACCGACCAAGTTTGACTTTTTGTCAAACTTAATCAATTAATTATACAATCTTTCTAACATGCTTTTATACTTGTGTCTTGCATAAAACTTGATGATTTGATTCACATGCTATATTAATCGAGTCGTATTGAGCCATAGGACTAATTGAACATCTTTGACCCTTCGTGACTATCGTTATTGATACAACCTATTTGTTTAGGTCAAGACTAGCATTGTTCTTTGCACACGTTACTTGTCGAAGTACTTTTTGGTTCGTGCATACAAGGTGAGATCATAGTCCCACTTTTACTCTTTTAAACTTACTTTTGGGATGAGAAAACATAAACGATACTTTTGAACTAAGTGAACACAAGAACGGGAAAACAAACATTCTACATACGAGTTTAGAACGAAAATCCTCAATCCGATTATCATTAGTTACATCAGATGGTGTAAGCGAGAACTTATGTTATATGGCCATATGGGTTTGACAAACCCTCATTCAAACGGTTCGCTACCGTTTACGAATGAAATATATTTTCGGGAACAGTGTTGTTCTAGCACTAATTGATGGGGTATTCAACGGACGGAACGTTAAGCTTTGATAATTGGGTGCTCGTGAATATTAACTTTTAGAATGTACTATGGCTTTATCGATGTTGCAAATCTTGTGGTTCAACTTACTATTACTCATTTACTTATTTAAACCTATGATTTCACCAACGTTTTCGTTGACAGATTCTCTATGTTTTTCTCAGGTCCTTGAACTTAGGTGATACATGCTTCCGCACATACTTTTGATACTTGCATTGGATGTCGAGTATACTTGCATACGTGGAGCGTCTTTTTGGCTATTTTAAACTATGTCGCGCGTGTTTCGTATGAACAATAACTTTTGTTAAGTACTTGTCTTGGGAATTACTTTTGTGAACATTGAAACATCCTTTATGAAATGTATGCGACATATTTTCGGTCAAACTTTGTCATATATACTTATAACCATGTAATGGGACCATACGTAGACGACGCCGTCACTTGACGATTTGTCGGGGTTGCTACAAGTGGTATCAGAGCTTTGGTTGTAGGGATTTAGAGTTCATTGGTGTCAACCCCGAGTCTTAGGGTACATTGGTGAGTCTAGACTACAACCGGCATATAGACTTGACGTAGGAATTACTTGACTATTTGTGCATTTATACTCGAACTCTCTTACTCATATCTACTCTTATCCTATCTAAATCTTGCGTTGTATAATTTAATTGACACGCCACCTTGACTATATGATGTAATGTCGAATGCACATAAGAATTAGGGTAATATAATTCCCGGAAATTATATTACGGTGACTCATATGAACATACCGACATTATGACATAAAGAATTTAAGGCGGGTCAAGGATAATTTTCTCTCTATCTTTATCCCATATCACGGTTAGTATTATTTAGAATACTAACCAACGGTATTCTTTTGTTTTGTAGGAACAATGGCTCCTCGTCGTGTACGCCGCAATGAAACTCCCGAACAAGCTCTCGAACGGATGATAGCTACCGCCGTAGATGCGGCCATGGCCGGTCACTCTTCCAACAACAATAACAATAACAACAACCACAACAACAACAACAACAATGGGGCCGGTAACTCAAACGAGGGATGCTCCTACAAAGCTTTCATGGGGTGCAAACCTCACACTTATGATGGAACCGGTGGACCGGTTGTGCTTACTCGTTGGTTTGAACAAACCGAGGCCGTCTTTAGCATAAGCGGTTGTCGGGATCAAGACAAGGTCAAATACTCCACCCACACGTTCTCCGGTGTTGCTCTCACTTGGTGGAACACCTATGTTCAATCGGTGGGTACCGATGAAGCTCATGCCCTCTCTTGGGCCGATTTGAAGGAAAAGATGATTGTCGAATACTTTCCGCGCGAAGAAACCCGAAAGCTCGAGGAAGAACTAAGAGCTTTGAAAGCGGTCGGAAACGATCTTAAGGCTTATAATCAACGCTTCGCCGAACTATCCTTGATGTGTCCTAACCTTGTTAACCCCGAATCTCAAAGGATTGAGCTCTACATGCTCGGTCTTCCAAAAAGCATCAAACAAGGGGTGATGTCATCCAAACCCACTACTCATCAAGCCGCTATGAACATGGCTCGCCAATTAATTGAGACGGTTGACGAAATCGTAGTACCGGCTCCTAAGGCCGAGGACAAGTCGGGTGGCAACAAAAGGAAATGGGAAGCCACTCCATCAACTAACTACAACAACAACACCTTCACCAAAAAGCCCTTCAACAACGACGGCAAGAAGGGTTATGTCGGAAACTTACCTTTGTGCAACAAGTGCCACAAACATCATTACGGCGAATGTAACAAGCTAATTTGTCACCGTTGCCAAGGAGTTGGTCATAGGGCCAACAATTGCACAAGCACCGCCCCCGTCGCTCGAAAGGGGCCCAATCCTCCAAAAACGGTCACTTGTTATGAATGTGGCCAAACAGGCCATTATAAGAACGAATGCCCGAAGAAGAAAGCCAACCCCAACAACCGAGGCCGAGCCTTTAACATCAACACCGAGGAAGCCCGAGATGACAATGAACTAGTCACGGGTACGTTTCTTCTCAACAACACTTATGTTACTTGCTTATTCGATTCGGGTGCCGATAAATGTTTTGTGTCTAAGACTTTGGCTCCTACTCTTTGCACTCCACCACACCCCTTAGATACTACTTATTCTATCGAAGTGGCCGACGGAAAACTCTTAAGTGCCGACACGTATTACCGGGGGTGTACTTTAAACATTTTGGGTAATGAATTTGAAATTGACTTGATACCCATGGAACTAGGGAGTTTTGATGTAATAATCGGTATGAATTGGATGGTCAAAAATAAATCTCACATTCTTTGCGATCTTCACGCAATCCGAATTCCTATCGAGAATGGTGAACCATTGATTGTCTATGGTGACAAAAATTGCACCGGACTCAATCTTGTTTCGTGCCTTAAAGTTCGAAAGCTACTTCGCAAGGGTTGTTTCGCGATTCTTGCTCACGTTAATAAAGTCGAGGCCGACGAAAAGCTCATCGAAGATGTGCCAATTGTTAGTGACTTTTCCGATGTATTTCCCGACGAATTACCGGGTCTTCCACCTCATCGACCGGTTGAATTTCAAATCGATCTTATTCCAGGAGCCGCACCCGTAGCGCGTGCACCGTATAGACTCGCTCCATCCGAATTACAAGAATTACAAAGTCAAATCCAAGAGTTACTTGACCGTGGTTTCATTCAACCTAGCCATTCACCATGGGGCGCTCCGATTTTGTTCGTCAAGAAGAAAGACGGATCCCTACGAATGTGCATTGATTATCGTGAACTAAACAAATTGACGGTTAAGAACCGATATCCTCTTCCTCGCATTGATGACCTTTTTGATCAACTACAAGGTTCTCGTGTATACTCAAAAATCGATCTCCGTTCGGGTTATCATCAAGTAAGGGTTAAAGGGGAAGATGTCTCCAAAACCGCTTTCCGGACTCGTTATGGTAGTTATGAATTCCTTGTCATGCCTTTCGGTCTCACTAACGCACCGGCGGTGTTCATGGATCTCATGAACCGCGTGTGCAAACCTTACCTCGACAAATTCGTTATCGTGTTCATCGATGATATTTTGATCTATTCTAAAAACGAAGAGGAACACAAAGAACATCTCCGACTCGTGCTTGAACTCTTGAGAAAAGAACAACTCTATGCCAAGTTCTCCAAGTGTGAATTTTGGTTGAAGGAAGTTCAATTCCTCGGTCATGTTGTAAGTGATCAAGGCATTAAAGTCGATCCCGCAAAAATCGAAGCCATTAGTAAATGGGAGACTCCTACTACTCCTACTCAAATTCGTCAATTCTTGGGTCTCGCCGGATACTATCGTAAATTCATCAAGGATTTCTCCTTAATCGCTCGCCCTCTAACCGCGTTAACTCACAAGGAACGAAAATTCGTTTGGACATCCGAACAAGAAACTGCTTTTCAAATCTTGAAAACTAAGCTAACCACCGCTCCTATCTTGTCACTTCCCGAAGGCAATGATGATTTTGTTGTATATTGTGATGCCTCGAAAAACGGTTATGGATGCGTATTAATGCAACGAAAGAAAGTCATTGCTTATGCCTCTCGACAACTCAAAGTCCATGAACGAAACTACACGACACATGATCTTGAACTCGGTGCCGTCATCTTTGCACTTAAGTTATGGAGACATCATCTTCTTGGTACCAAAAGTACCATCTTTACCGATCACAAAAGTCTCCAACATATCTTCGATCAAAAGCAACTAAACATGAGACAACGAAGGTGGATTGAGACCTTGAACGATTATAATTGCGAGCTTCGTTATCACCCCGGAAAGGCAAATGTAGTGGCCGATGCCTTAAGTCGAAAGGAAAGAGCGGTGCCTCTTCGTGTCCGAGCTTTAAACATCACCATCCACTCCAACCTTAATAGCCAAATTCGGGTAGCTCAAGAGGAGGCTCTTAAAGACAACAACATCGCAC
This sequence comes from Rutidosis leptorrhynchoides, assembly GCF_046630445.1. NCBI lineage: Eukaryota > Viridiplantae > Streptophyta > Magnoliopsida > Asterales > Asteraceae > Rutidosis > Rutidosis leptorrhynchoides. The sequence continues at coordinate 207,613,071 of NC_092334.1, forward strand.
GCGAACTTTTAAACATTCTCGTCTCCCGATTCGAAGTTAAGGAGACCGGACTTCGATATTACGCCGGAAGAATTTGGGTGCCTAGATATGGCGACTTACGAAACCTCATCCTAGACGAAGCCCACAAATCGCGATACTCGATTCATCCCGGCGCCAATAAGATGTACCACGACCTTAAAGAACGATATTGGTGGCCGAACATCAAAAAGGAAGTCGCTACTTACGTTGCCAAATGTTTGACTTGCGCTAAAGTCAAAGCCGAACACCAAAGACCGTCCGGGTTACTTCAACAACCCGAGATCCCGCAATGGAAGTGGGAAAGGATCACGATGGATTTTATCACCAAACTACCAAAAACGTCAGGCGGTTATGATACCATTTGGGTCATTGTCGATCGCCTCACCAAATCCGCGCACTTTCTCGCCATGAAAGAGACCGACAAAATGGAGAAACTTGCACGACTATACATTAAAGAGATTGTAGCCCGACACGGTGTACCTTTATCGATTATCTCCGACCGAGATGGCCGTTTCGTTTCTAGATTTTGGCGTACGTTACAAGAAGCGTTGGGGACGCGTTTAGATATGAGTACCGCATACCATCCCCAAACCGATGGGCAAAGTGAACGTACAATACAAACCTTAGAGGATATGTTACGAGCCTGCGTTGTTGATTTTGGAAAAGCTTGGGACAATCACTTACCTCTCGCCGAATTCTCTTACAACAATAGTTATCACACGAGTATTAAGGCCGCACCTTTTGAAGCGTTGTATGGTCGAAAATGTCGCTCTCCTCTTTGTTGGGCCGAAGTGGGTGACGTGCAAATTTCCGGGCCCGAACTCATTCACGAAACAACCGAGAAGATTCTTCAAATCCGAGATAGGCTTAGGACGGCCCGAAGTCGTCAAAAGAGCTATACCGACAAACGACGCAACGATCTTGAATTTCAAGTCGGTGACCGAGTAATGTTAAAAGTCGCACCTTGGAAGGGTGTAATCCGTTTTGGGAAACGCGGGAAGCTAAATCCGCGGTATATTGGTCCTTTCGAAATCTTGGAGCGTATTGGAACCGTTGCTTATCGTTTAGACCTTCCGCCTCAATTGAACTCCGTTCATCCTACCTTCCATGTATCTAACTTGAAAAAGTGTCTTGCCGAACCCGATATCGTCATCCCTCTCGAAGAACTTACTATTGATGACAAACTACATTTTGTGGAGGAACCGGTTGAAATTGTGGACACCTCCGTCAAGACATTGAAACAAAGCCGAATCCCGATTGTCAAGGTTCGTTGGAATGCCAAAAGAGGACCCGAGTTTACTTGGGAAAGACAAGATCAAATGCAAAGGAAGTATCCTCATCTATTCGTGAATTCGGAAACGCAAGATCTCGAGGAAGAAACAACGACTACTACGCCTACTTAAATTTCGGGACGAAATTTCTTTTAAGGTGTAGGTAATGTAACATCCCGCCTTTTTCCGTTTACTTTTCCGTTTAACTATTTAAGTTCCGTTATATGTTTATAACACATCCCGTTAATATGCGTTGAATTATCTCGTTTAGGTAATTCCCGCACCCGGTTTAAAGTTGAGGGACCAAACTTGCCAAGGGTTGAAACTTTTGACTAGGTCAAAGAGTCAACCCTCATTCTCATCCATTCAATCTCATCTCTTTCACTCTTACTACTTCAACTTTTCTCTCAACTTCCATACAAAGATTCATCATCCAAAATCGAGCTAGCGGTCATCTTGCCAAACAAATTACATATTTGAACTCCTCGTGATCTCCTCTTCGATTCCATACCAACTTCATCTCATTTGGGTAACTTTCTAAAATCACTAGATTTTGTGTTCTTGATGTTTTTAACTTATAAAAGTGTTAATTAGTGTCTATGGCTCAAGTCTAACATGAATATATGATTTATATGCTCGATCTCGTTGTTTTAGTGTAACTAGCATGAACTTGAATTTTGGTGTGTTGTTCTTGAATTTTGGATGATCATATGTTGTTTGATGATGAAAGTTCATGTTTAAATTGTGTTCCTAACATCACTAGCTTCAAATTGGTATGTAGGTTGACATGGATTAGTTTCATAATCATGATTGTTGAATTTGTGATTTTGGGTTAGGGTTTGATAGAAGTAAATTGAATCTTGATGCATTAAATGCTTGATAATGTTAATTGTAAGTGTTAGGTTGTGTTGTATGCTTAATTACCTTCGAAACGGCATATCGTTCATGTAATTTGGTTGCCAAATCATTTAATTTGTAATTTTGACTTGTATGCATTGATTATGGAACATTAATTGCGGTTTTTGGTTGTTTTAAGTGCAAGTTTGATTGATGATATGTGTTTAGTTGCATTCCTCGTCAAAATACCTTTCCAACGATGTATGATAGGCGTTATAAGTGTTTGCGGGTCAAGTTTTGTGTTAAAATTGATTTTGGCTCGTGCATAGTTTTGCAAAACAGAAAAATAGCTGAACTACAGGTCGCGCGGCGCGCACCATACCCCGCGCGGTGCGCCAAATGGCCTGGCCAGATTCTGTCCAACTTGGTCAATTTTTGAATAATGTTTGCTATGCTACGCACCTCCGATTCACATGTAACTTGTCCTAACATGCTCATACATGATTAAAAACCTCAGAAAAATAGTTCGGGACACGACCCGAACGTGTTGACTTTTTTCGTTGACTTTGACCGACCAAGTTTGACTTTTTGTCAAACTTAATCAATTAATTATACAATCTTTCTAACATGCTTTTATACTTGTGTCTTGCATAAAACTTGATGATTTGATTCACATGCTATATTAATCGAGTCGTATTGAGCCATAGGACTAATTGAACATCTTTGACCCTTCGTGACTATCGTTATTGATACAACCTATTTGTTTAGGTCAAGACTAGCATTGTTCTTTGCACACGTTACTTGTCGAAGTACTTTTTGGTTCGTGCAAACAAGGTGAGATCATAGTCCCACTTTTACTCTTTTAAACTTACTTTTGGGATGAGAAAACATAAACGATACTTTTGAACTAAGTGAACACAAGAACGGGAAAACAAACATTCTACATACGAGTTTAGAACGAAAATCCTCAATCCGATTATCATTAGTTACATCAGATGGTGTAAGCGAGAACTTATGTTATATGGCCATATGGGTTTGACAAACCCTCATTCAAACGGTTCGCTACCGTTTACGAATGAAATATATTTTCGGGAACAGTGTTGTTCTAGCACTAATTGATGGGGTATTCAACGGACGGAACGTTAAGCTTTGATAATTGGGTGCTCGTGAATATTAACTTTTAGAATGTACTATGGCTTTATCGATGTTGCAAATCTTGTGGTTCAACTTACTATTACTCATTTACTTATTTAAACCTATGATTTCACCAACGTTTTCGTTGACAGATTCTCTATGTTTTTCTCAGGTCCTTGAACTTAGGTGATACATGCTTCCGCACATACTTTTGATACTTGCATTGGATGTCGAGTATACTTGCATACGTGGAGCGTCTTTTTGGCTATTTTAAACTATGTCGCGCGTGTTTCGTATGAACAATAACTTTTGTTAAGTACTTGTCTTGGGAATTACTTTTGTGAACATTGAAACATCCTTTATGAAATGTATGCGACATATTTTCGGTCAAACTTTGTCATATATACTTATAACCATGTAATGGGACCATACGTAGACGACGCCGTCACTTGACGATTTGTCGGGGTCGCTACAATTATAGTGAGGATGGATTAAGGTGTGGTAAGTTTGAAGATGATGATGATGATAGTATTATGATGGAGGTGGAGTAATGATCATAATGATGAAGGGATTAAGATTACGATTTTGATTGATTAAGGTTATGATATAGATGATGAAATTCGATTAGATAATGATGATAATAAATATAATAATAAATATAATAATAATGAATGATGATAATGATATGATGGCGCTTACGTGATGATAAACCATGACATTATGATGGATACAATGTTGATAATACGAAGTATTAATGATGAAAAAGTGAAAGGAAGATGATGGTCATTGTGTTGGTCGATTAGTTTAGATAGAAGAAGAAAATTGAAACAGAAATGGCGAGGTCAGAGGAGTGGTTAAGGATGTTATCGGGTTAGCGGGACGTCGCGGGTTCAAACCCGGACTTGGGCATTTTTTTAGGACTACTTCTTTGAGGTAGTTTACTTATTACTCATTATTATTATTTTGTTATTAGTATTATTATTATTATTATTATTATTATTATTATTATTATTATTATTATTATTATTATTATTATTATTATTATTATTATTATTATTATTATTATTATTATTGTTATTATTGCTGGATTATTTATTAGTATTAACAAAATTAATTCCATAATTATTAGTATTATCATTAAATGTTATTAGTATTATCATTACAAACATTATTATTATTAATACTATTAATATATCAAATGAAGATTTTCTATATAAAAATATATTTATAGCATAAAACCTAACCATATTGATACTTTTGTAATAAATGTTAATTATCTATATAAAGATAAATATATCTAATTAAGTTATTAATAAAACACATGATATAAACTAACAAATAAAATCACTAATATATATATATATATATATATATATATATATATATATATATATATATATATATATATATATATATATATATATATATATATATATATATATATATATATATATATATATGTTCGATTACCATTACATGTATTAATATACATGATTGAATAATAGGTTCGTGAATCCAAGGCCAACCCTGCATTGTTCAATATCGTCATATGTATTTTTACTACAAAATACATTATTGTGAGTTTCATTTGCTCCCTTTTTAAATGCTTTTGCAATATATATTTTTGGGACTGAGAATACATGCGCTGCTTTTATAAATGTTTTACGAAATAGACACAAGTACGTGAAACTACATTCTATGGTTGAATTATTAAATCGAATATGCCCCTTTTTAGTCTGGTAATCTAAGAATTAGGGAACAGACACCCTAATTGACGTGAATCCTAAAGATAGATCTATTGCGCCCAACATGACATGTCCCGTTCATATTGATTATAAACGTTCCATATTAATTGATTTTGTTGCGAGGTTTTGACCTCTATATGAGACGTTTTTCAAAGACTGCATTCATTTTTAAAACAAACCATAACCTTTATTTTATCGACAAGGTTAAAAGAATACCACCTAGATTATCAGAAATGATAATCTAAAAATATCACACTTACACACTACCAATACATATTAGTTTACAATTTTAATATGTTACAACAAAGTAAATTTCGAATGCAATTTTAAACAATATAATACAAGCATGCTGACTCCAAATCTTGTTCATATATTAGCATGCAACAGCGGAAGCTCTTAATAATCACCTGAGAATAAACATGCTTTAAACGTCAACAAAAATGTTGGTGAGTTATAGGTTTAACCTATATATTTATCAAATCATAATAATAGATCACAAGATTTCATATTTCAATACACATCCCATACATAGAGATAAAAAATCATTCATATGGTGAACACCTGGTAACCGACATTAACAAGATGCATATAAGAATATCCCCATCATTCCAGGACATCCATTGGACATGATATGAAACTCGATGTACTAAAGCATCCGGTACTTTGGATGGGATTTGTTAGGCCCAATAGATCTATCTTTAGGATTCGCGTCAATTAGACGTGCAATAATTCTCAAAATTAGTGATGTTCCCTAATTCTTAGGCTACCAAGCAAAAAGGGGCATATTCGGCTTCGATCATTCAACCATAGAAAGTAGTTTCATGTACTTGTGTCTATTTTGTAAAACATTTATAAAGCTACATGTATTCTCATCCCAAAAATATTAGATTTTAAAAGTGGGACTATAACTCACTTTCACAGATTTTTAATTCGTCGAGAAGTAAGACTTGGCCACTGGTCGATTCACGAACCTATAACAAATATGTACATATATATCAAAGTATGTTCAAAATATATTTACAACACTTTTAATACATTTTGATGTTTTAAGTTTATTAAGTCAGCTGTCCTTGTTAGTAACCTACAACTAGTTGTCCAAAGTTAGATGTACAGAAAAAAATTGATATATATTATCTTGAATCAATCCGCGACCCAGTGTATACACGTCTCAGGCTAGATCACAACTCAAAGTATATATATTTTTAGAATCAACCTCAACCCTGTATAGCTAACTCCAACATTCCTGCATATAGAGTGTCTATGGTTGTTCCAAATAATATATATACATGGGTCGATATGATATGTCAAAACAATTGCATACGTGTCTATGGTATCTCAAGATTACATAATATATTAGAATACATGTATAATACAATATAAGTTAGCTAGGATATGATTTGTATAGAATTGTTGCAATATTTCCCGTAGCTACAACAATCAAAAAATATCCAATCTTGTTTTACCCATAACTTCTTCGTTTTAAATCCGTTTTGAGTGAATCAAATTGCTATGGTTTCATATTGAACTCTATTTTATGAATCTAAACAGAAAAAGTATAGTTTTATAGTCGGAAATATAAGTTACAATTCATTTTTGTAAGAGGTAGTCATTTCAGTCAAAAGAACGACGTCTTGATGACCATTCTGAAAAACATAATTCCACTTTGAGTTTAACCATGATTTTTGGATATAATTTCATGTTCATAAGAAAAATCATTTTCCCAGAAGAACAACTTTTAAATCAAAGTTTATCATAGTTTTTAATTATCAAACCCAAAACATCCCGCGGTGGTACTACGACGGCATATGTCCGGTTTTACGGTGTTTTTCGTGTTTCCAGGTTTTAAATTATTAAGTTAGCATATCATATAGATATATAACATGTGTTTAGTTGATTTTAAAAGTCAAGTTAAAAGGATTAACTTTTGTTTGCGAACAAGTTTAGAATTAACTAAACGATGTTCTAGTGATTTCAAGTTTAAACCTTCGAATAATGTAGTTTTATATATATGAATCGAATGATGTTATGAACATCATTACTACCTCAGGTTTTGTAGATAAATCTACTAGAAATGAGAAAAATAGATCTAGCTTCAAAGGATTTTTGGATGGCTTGAAAGGTCTTGAAGCAGAATCATGACACGAAAACAAGTTCAAGTAAGATTTTCACTCGAAATAAGATTGTTATAGTTATAGAAATTGAATCAAAGTTTGAATATGAGTATTACCTTGTATTAGAAAGATATATTACTATAAATAAGAAAGATTTCTTGAGGTTGGATGATCACTTTACAAGATTGGAAGTAAGCTAGCAAACTTGGAAGTATTCTTGATTTTATGAAACTAGAACTTATAGAATTTATGAAGAACACTTAGAACTTGAAGTTAGAACTTGAGAGAGATTAATTAGATGAAGAAAATTGAAGAATGAAAGTGTTTGTAGGTGTTTTTGGTCGTTGGTATATGGATTAGATATAAAGGATGTGTAATTTGGTTTACATGTAAATAAGTCATGAATGATTACTAATATTTTTGTAATTTTATGAGATATTTCATGCTAGTTGCCAAATGATGGTTCCCACATGTGTTAGGTGACTCACATGGGCTTCTAAGAGCTGATCATTGGAGTGTATATACCAATAGTACATACATCTAAAAGCTGTGTATTGTACGAGTACGAATACATGTGCATACGAGTAGAATTGTTGATGAAACTGAATGAGGATGTAATTGTAAGCATTTTTGTTAAGTAGAAGTATTTTGATAAGTGTCTTGAAGTCTTTCAAAATTATATGAATACATGTTAAAACACTACATGTATATATATTTTAACTAAGTCGTTAAGTCATCGTTAGTCGTTACATGTAAGTGTTGTTTTGAAACCTTTAGCTTAACGATCTTGTTGAATGTTGTTAACCCATTGTTTATTATATCTAAAGAGATGTTAAATTATTACATTATCATGATATTATAATATATTAATATATCTTAGTATGATATATATATACAGTTAAATGTTGTTACAACGATAGTCGTTACATATATGTCTCGTTTCGAAATCATTAAGTTAGTAGTCTTGTTTTTACATATGTAGTTCATTGTTAATATACTTAATGATATGTTTACTTATCATTTATCATGATTATATAATGTAACAATATCTTAAAATTATCCATATGTATTTAGTAAGACGTTGATATAACGATAATCGTTATATATATCGTTTTCGAGTTTCATAATTTAATAGTCTCATTTTTATGTATATAACTCATTGTTAAAATACCTAATGAGATACTTAATTATCATAAAATCATGTTAACTATATATATATATATATATATATATATATATATATATATATATATATATATATATATATATATATATATATATATATATATATATATATCCATATATATGTCATCATATAGTTTTTACAAGTTTTAACATTTGTGAATCACCGGTCAACTTGGGTGGTCAATTGTCTATATAAAACCTATTTCAATTAATCAAGTCTTAACAAGTTTGATTGCTTAACATGTTGGAAACACTTAATCATGTAAATAACAATTTCATTTAATATATAAAAACATGGAAAAGTTCGGGTCACTACAGTACCTACCCGTTAAATAAATTTCGTCCCAAAATTTTAAGTAGTTAGAGGTGTTGTCGTATCTTCTGGAAATAAGTGTGGGTTTTTCTTCCTTATCTGATCTTCTCATTCCCAGGTAAACTCGGGTCCTCTATGAACTCGGGTATTTCTTAACAATTGGTATTTTATTTTGCTTAAGTCTTTTAACCTCACGATCCATTATTTCGACGAGTTCTTCGACGAATTGAAGTTTTTCGTTGATTTGGATTTCGTCTAATGGAATAGTGAGATCTTCTTTAGCAAAATATTTCTCCAAATTTGAGACGTGGAAAGTGTTATGTACAGCCGCGAGTTGTTGTGGTAATTCAAGTCGGTAAGCTACTGGTCCGACACGATCAGTAATCTTGAATGGTCCTATATACCTTGGATTTAATTTCCATCATTTACCAAATCGAACAATGCCTTTCCAAGGTGCAACCTTAAGCATGACCATCTCTCAAATTTCAAATTCTGTATCTTTTCTTTTAATGTCGACGTAGCTCTTTTGTCGAATTTGGGCGATTTTCAACCGTTGTTGAATTTGGATGATCTTCTCGGTAATTTCTTGTATTATCTTCAGACCCGTAATCTAACTATCCCCCACTTCACTCTAATAAATCGGAGACCTACACTTTCTACCATAACGTGCTTCAAACGGCGCCATCTCAATACTTGAATGGTAGCTGTTGTTGTAGGAAAATTCTGCTAACGGTAGATGTCGATCCCAACTGTTTCCGAAATCAATAACACATACTCGTAGCATGTCTTCAAGCGTTTGTATCGTTCTTTCGCTCTACCCATCAGTTTGTGGATGATAGGTAGTACTCATGTCTAGACGAGTTCCTAATGCTTGCTGTAATGCCTGCCAGAATCTTGAAATAAATCTGCCATCCCTATCAGAGATAATAGAGATTGGTATTCCATGTCTGGAGACGACTTCCTTCAAATACAGTCGTGTTAACTTCTCCATCTTGTCATCTTCTCTTATTAGCAGAAAGTGTGCTGATTTGGTGAGACGATCAACTATTACCCAAATAGTATCAAAACCACTGGCAGTCCTTGGCAATTTAGTGATGAAATCCATGGTAATATTTTCCCATTTCCATTCCGAGATTTCGGGTTGTTGAAGTAGACCTGATGGTTTCTGATGCTCCGCTTTGACCTTAGAACACGTCAAACATTCTCCTACGTATTTAGCAACATCAACTTTCATACCCGGCCACCAAAAATGTTTCTTGAGATCCTTGTACATCTTCCCCGTTCCAGGGTGTATTGTGTATCTGGTTTTAGGAGCTTCTCTAAGTACCATTTCTCTCATCTCTCCAAATTTTGGTACCTAAATACTTTCAGCCCAATACCGGGTTCCGTCTTCTCGAATATCAAGATGCTTCTCTGATCCTTTAGGTATTTCATCCTTTAAATTTCTCTCTTTTAAAACTCCTTGTTGCGCCTCCTTTATTTGAGTAGTAAGGTTATTGTGAATCATTATATTCATAGCTTTTACTCGAATGGGTTCTCTGTCCTTTCTACTCAAGTCGTAATCACTCAACAATTCAATCCACCTGCGCAGTCTCATGTTCAGTTGTTTCTGGTTAAATATGTGTTGAAGACTTTTGTGGTCGGTATATATAATACTTTTGACCCCATATAAGTAGTTCCTCCAAGTCTTTAATGCAAAAACAACCGCGCCTAATTCCAAATCATGCGTCATATAATTCTGCTCGTGAATCTTCAATTGTCTAGACGCATAAGCAATTACCTTCATTCGTTGCATTAATACACAACCGAGACCTTACTTTGAGGCATCACAATATATCACAAAATTATCATTTCCTTCAGGTAATGACAATATAGGTGCTGTAGTTAACTTTTTGTTTAATAACTGAAACGCCTTTTCTTGTTCATCCTTCCATTCAAATTTCCTCCCTTTATGCGTTAATGCAGTCAAGGGCTTTGCTATTCTGGAAAAATCTGGGATGCACCTTCTGTAGTAACCAGGTAGTCCTAAAAATTGGCGTATATGCTTTGGAGTATTCGGGGTTTCCCACTTTTCAATAGTTTCAATCTTTGCTGGATTCACCTGAATACCTTCATTGTTCACTATGTGACCGAGGAATTGAACTTCTTCCAACCAAAATGCACACTTTGAAAACTTAGCGTACAGTTTTTCTTTCCTCATCAACTCTAGTACTTTTCTCAAATGTTCTTCGTGCTCTTGATCATTCTTTGAGTAAATAAGTATGTCATCGATGAAAACAATGACAAACTTGTCAAGGTATGGTCCACACACTCGGTTCATGAGGTCCATGAACACAGCTGGTGCATTTGTCAACCCAAACGGCATAACCATAAACTCGTAATGACCGAAACGCGTCCTAAAAGCAGTCTTTGAAATATCATCCTCCTTCACCCTCATTTGATGATACCCAGAACGTAAATCAATCTTCGAATAAACCGACGAGCCTTGTAGTTGATCAAATAAGTCGTCGATTCTCGGTAGTGGGTAGCGGTTCTTGATGGTAAGTTTGTTCAACTCTCGGTAGTCGATACATAACCTAAATGTACCATCCTTCTTCTTGACAAACAAAATAGGAGCTCCCCACGGTGATGTGCTTGGTCGAATGAAACCACACTCTAAAAGTTCTTGTAATTGGCTCTGAAGTTCCTTCATATAGCTAGGTGCGAGTCTGTATGGAGCACGAGCTATTGGTGCAGCTCCCGGTACAAGGTCTATTTGAAATTCAACGGATCGGTGTGGAGGTAGTCCCGGTAATTCTTTCGGAAATACATCGGGAAATTCTTTTGCGACGAGAAAATCATTGATGTTCTTTTCTTCAGAATTGACTTTCTCGACGTGTGCTAGCACAGCATAGCAACCTTTTCTTATTAGTTTTTGTGCCTTCAGGTTACTAATAAGATTTAACTTCGCGTTGCTCTTTTCTCCGTACACCATTAAGGGTTTTCCTTTTTCTCGTATAATGCAAATTGCATTTTTTAACAAACGATCTCTGCTTTCACTTCTTTCAACCAGTCCATACCGATTATCATATCAAAACTCCCTAACTCAACTGGTATTAAGTCAATCTTAAATATTTCGCTAACCAGTTTAATTTCTCGATTCCGACATATATTATCTGCTATGATTAATTTACCATTTGCTAATTCGAGTAAAAATTTATTATCCAAGAGTGTCGGTGAGCAACTTAGTTTAGCACAAAAATTTCTACTCATATAGCTTCTTTCCGCACCCGAATCAAATAAAACATAAGCAGTTTTATTGTCAATGAGAAACGTACCCGTAACAAGCTCCAGGTCTTCCTGCGCTTTTGCCATATTAATATTGAAAACTCTTCCATGGCCCTGCCCATTAGTATTCCCCTGATTTGGGCAATTTTTAATAATTTAGCCCGGTTTTCCACATTTATAACAGACTAAGTTGACAGTACTTGCTCCGACACTACTTGTTCTGACATTACTCCTTCCGGTATTATTTATTCCTTTAGTTCTATTATACATTGGTCCGTAGACCTCACACTTTGTCGCACTATGACCATTTATTTTACACCTGTTGTAAAATGTTGTGCAGAACCCCGGGTGATTCTCTTCACACCTTTGGCATTGCTGTTTATGATTATTGTTGTTGCTGCAGTTGTTATTGTTGTTGGTAAATTATTGTAATTGTTGTTGGGACGTTTGTTGAAGTTGTTGTTGGGATTGATGTTGCGGTTATTGGGATAGTTATTGCGATTGTGGTTGTGATTGTTGTTGTTGTATTGGTGACTCTTGTCATTGTTTTCCTCCCACTTTCTCTTTACTTGTTTCATGTTAGCCTCTTCTATCATCTGTTCCTTAATCCTTCCTTCGATCTGGTTCACTAATTTGTGAGCCATTTGACTTGCCTTTTGTATGGAGGCGGGCTCGTGTGAAGTCACATCTTCTTGAATTCTTTCCGGTAACCCTTTTACAAATGCAACAATCTTCTCTTATTCGTCTTCGAACGTTCTGGGACACAATAGGCACAATTCTGTGAATCGTCGTTCGTACGTGGTGATATCGAAACCTTGCGTTCGTAATCCTCTAAGCTCTACCTTAAGCTTATTGACCTCATTTCTGGGACGATACTGCTCGTTCATCAATTGCTTGAATGCTGACCATGGTAGTGCGTAAGTAGCATCTTGTCCTACCTGCTCGAGATAGGTATTCCACCATGTTAACGCCGTACCTGTGAAGGTATGTGTAGCGTACTTAACTTTGTCCTCTTCAGTACACTTACTTATGGCAAACACCGATTCGACCTTCTCGGTCCACCGTTTCAATCCAATTGGTCCTTCGGTTCCATCAAATTCCAAAGGTTTGCAGGCAGTGAATTCTTTGTAGGAGCATCCTACACGATTTCTTGTGGAATTAGTTCCACTGCTAGATCCAGAGTTATTGTTATTTTGCATCGCAGCCTGTACTGCGGCTATGTTTTCTGCAAGGAAAACACGGAAGTCTTCCTCACTCATGTTCAAGTTCTGACGAGTTGCCGGTGCCATTTCCTTCAAAAATAGCGAAAAGAATTGAGTTAATCCCATAGAATTTAAGAGTAGTCAATAGTATTTCGTAGCATTATATGAACTTATTTATAAAAGCTTTTTCTTCATATTAGCATTTTATAGTTTTAATGCGGGTAGTACCTACCCGTTAAGTTCATACTTACTAGCTACTATACAACTCAACTACTATGCTCCTATATGAAAGACTTATTACAATAAAATTTCGCGTTCAAACTTTATACCAAAATATTACAACTTACAATACCACTATTATACATATAGGATGAAATATAACACATAATAACATTGCTACTCGGCAGCTATAAAGACAATTCTAGTTAATACGCAAGTTGTTCAGCAAAAGAAATAAAGACACGTAATTCATAAGTCCATAAACAAGTCATGCATTCTGGTTTACTAAGACGACTTCCCATCCTTGGTTTTGTGGAAAGTAACCGTTATGACCATTGGCTAGCCAGCATGTTGTAATGTCGTCAAAAGGACGAGGGTTTCGTAATGCCCAACAGCCCCGTAACAATCTAAAAACCTTGTTTCTCATCTCAACTACCGAGTCCGTCACTTGTGGGAACGTTTTATTTAAAAGTTGCAACCCAATGTTCTTTTTCTCAATTTGATGAGAAGCGAACATTATTAGCCCGTAAGTATAACATGTTTCTTTATGTTTCATGTTAGAAGCTCTTTCTAACTCACGAAATCCTATGTTGGGATATGTTGAGTCAAAATAGGTTCTTAACCCGTACCGTAAAATTGCATTTGGGTTCCCCGCATTTAACGCTTTAAAGAAAACACAGCGTAACTTACGGTCTCCCCAATGTGATATACCCTACCTATCAAAGGAAAGCCTTTTATAAACTAAGGAATTTCTGGAAAGTCTTTCAAATGTTTGACAAGTTAATTTCGCCATAACTAAATGTGCTGATGAATTCTGACCGACTCTAGACAAGATTTCCTCAATCATATCCTCTGGTAGGTCTTCTAAAATATTCGATTGTCTATCCTTAACGTCCATTTTGTTTTTATACTGTAAAATAGACAAGGATTAGATTCGTAAAAGATAACTAACAAACAATACAAGCAATTTTTACATAGAACATAAAAGGACAAGCACACTACAATACATATAATACACAACATGATTACAAGCCTCTAATCTGAATCACTGGTTTCTTCTTCTTCGGACTTGGTTCGTTTTCCTAATTTTCTAGGGATATATTGAAATGTCCCGTTCATATTGATTATAAACGTTCCATATTAATTGATTTTGTCGCGAGGTTTTGACCTCTATATGAGACATTTTTCAAAGACTGCATTCATTTTTAAAACAACCATAACCTTTATTTTATCTATAAAGGTTTAAAAAGCAGTACGTAGATTATCAAATAATGATAATCTAAAATATACCATTTACACACGACCATTACATAATGGTTACAATAAGAATATATTACATCAAAAATAAGTTTCTTGAATGCAGTTTTTACATAATATCATACAAGCATGGACTCCAAATCTTGTCCTTATTTTAGTATGCAACAGCAGAAGCTCTTAATAATCACCTGAGAATAAACATGCTTAAAACGTCAACAAAAATGTTGGTGAGTTATATGTTTAACCTATATATTATCAAATCATAATAATAGACCACAAGATTTCATATTTCAATATACATCCCATACATAGAGATAAAATTCATTCATATGGTGAACACCTGGTAACTGACATTAACAAGATGCATATATAAGAATATCCCCATCATTCCGGGATACCCTTCGGATATGATATAAATTTTGAAGTACTAAAGCATCCGGTACTTTGGATGGGGTTTGTTAGGCCCAATAGATCTATCTTTAGGATTCGCGTCAATTAGGGTGTCGGTTCCCTAATTCTTAGATTACCAGACTTAATAAAAAGGGGCATATTCGATTTCGATAATTCAACCATAGAATGTAGTTTCACGTACTTGTGTCTATTTTGTAAATCATTTATAAAACCTGCATGTATTCTCATCCCAAAAATATTAGATTTTAAAAGTGGGACTATAACTCACTTTCACAGATTTTTACTTCGTCGGGAAGTAAGACTTGGCCACTGGTCGATTCACGAACCTATAACAAATATGTACATATATATCAAAGTATATTCAAAATATATTTACAACATTTTTAATACATTTTGATGTTTTAAGTTTATTAAGTCAGCTGTCCTCGTTAGTAACCTACAACTAGTTGTCCAACGTTAGATGTACGGAAAAAAAATTGATATATATTATCTTGAATCAATCCACGACCCAGTGTATACACGTCTCAGGCTAGATCACAACTCAAAGTATATATATATTTTTTGAATAAACCTCAACCCTGTATAGATAACTCCCTCATTACTGCATATAGAGTGTCTATGGTTGTTCCAAATAATATATACACATGGGTCGATATGATATGTCAAAATATTTGCATACGTGTCTATGGTATCCCAAGATTACATAATATATTAGAATACATGTATAATACAATATAAGTTAGCTAGGATATGATTAATATAGATTTGTTACCAATTTTCACGTTGCTACAACAAGAAAAATTATC
This sequence comes from Rutidosis leptorrhynchoides, assembly GCF_046630445.1. NCBI lineage: Eukaryota > Viridiplantae > Streptophyta > Magnoliopsida > Asterales > Asteraceae > Rutidosis > Rutidosis leptorrhynchoides. The sequence goes on from NC_092334.1 coordinate 207,628,847, forward strand.
CAATCTTGTTTTACCCATAACTTCTTCATTTTAAATCCATTTTGAGTGAATCAAATTGCTATGGTTTCATATTGAACTCTATTTTATGAATATAAACATAAAAAGTATAGGTTTATAGTCAGAAATATAAGTTACAAGTCATTTTTGTAAAGGTAGTCATTTCAGTCGAAAGAACGACGTCTAGATGACCATTTTAGAAAACATACTTCCACTTTGAGTTTAACCATGATTTTTGGATATAGTTTCATGTTCATAAGAAAAATCATTTTTCCATAAGAAAAAATTTTAAATCAAAGTTTATCATAGTTTTTAATTAACTAACCCAAAACAGCCCGCGGTGTTACTACGACGGCGTATGTCCGATTTTACAGTGTTCTTCGTGTTTCCAGGTTTTAAATCATTAAGTTAGCATATCATATAGATATAGAACATGTGTTTAGTTGATTTTAAAAGTCAAGTTAGAAGGATTAACTTTTGTTTGCGAACAAGTTTAGAATTAACTAAACTATGTTCTAGTGATTACAAGTTTAAAACTTCGAATAAGATAGCTTTATATGTATGAATCGAATGATGCTATGAACATCATTACTACCTCAAGTTTTCTGGATAAAGCTACTGGAAATGAGAAAAATGGATCTAGCTTCAAAGGATCCTTGGTTGGCTTGAAAGTTCTTGAAGCAGAATCATGACACGAAAAACAAGTTCAAGTAAGATTTCCACTCAAAATAAGATTGTTATAGTTATAGAAATTGAATCAAAGTTTGAATATGAGTATTACATTGTATTAGAAAGATATCTTACTGTAAATAAGAAAGATTTCTTGAGGTTGGATGATCACTCTACAAGATTGGAAGTAAGCTAGCAAACTTGGAAGTATTCTTGATTTTATGAAACTAGAACTTGTAGAATTTATGAAGAACACTTAGAACTTGAAGATAGAACTTGAGAGAGATCAATTAGATGAAGAAAATTTAAGAATGAAAGTGTTTGTAGGTGTTTTTGGTCGTTGGTGTATGGATTAGATATAAAGGATATGTAATTTTGTTTTCATGTAAATAAGTCATGAATGATTACTCATATTTTTGTAATTTTATGAGCTATTTCATGCTAGTTGCCAAATGATGGTTCCCACATGTGTTAGGTAACTCACATGGGCTGCTAAGAGCTAATCATTGGAGTGTATATACTAATAGTACATACATCTAAAAGCTGTGTATTGTACGAGTACGAATACGGGTGCATACGAGTAGAATTTTTGATGAAACTGAACGAGGATGTAATTGTAAGCATTTTTGTTATGTAGAAGTATTTTGATAAGTGTCTTGAAGTCTTTCAAAAGTGTATGAATACATACTAAAACACTACATGTGATGGAATTCATCACATAAACAAGTTTACAAGACCCATTTGGTAGTATATGTAATATGTATATAAAGCGGAAGCATTTTAAAGTTGCATGTGTAGTTTAACCTTTTGAACTTGAATTCCATGTATAGATCTAGTCTTGAAAATATACTAAAATGCAAATAGAGCTAGTTAGGAGTTATACCTTCTCCTAAAATGGAGGTTGAAGCAAGATGAAGATGAAGATGAAGAATGGCAAGTTTCTAACTTGAAACCTCAAACCTTTGATACCCACAAACCTTGAATCAACACCCTTCTTTGGTTAGGATTTTAAGACACTAAACAACTAGCAAAAAATCAACCAAGAACCCTATGTTGAAGCTCACAATTTCGGCCAAAAAAAAAATGGAGGAAGAAGAGCCTTTTGCTAATTCAAAAATGCAAGATGTAAGTGTGTGAAAAGATGCACCAAGTAATTATGATTTAGGTGGAGTTTAATACTAGTTAATGTAAAGCATGGGGTTGTCTTTGAACCCTCCCAAAACCGTCCCCCTTACCCCCTTTTTTTTTTTTTTTTTTTTTTTTTTTTTTTTTTTTTTGCTAAACATTATAATACATTTAATTACTTGCATGCATCTTTCATTATTATTTTATAAACCTTTTATAAAAAAATACTTTATAAACCACTTATAAAATATAACACACATTTTAGTTTAATCAAAATAATTAAACTTGTGTATATATAATTATCCAAATAATTATTTCTTGCATTATGTCTTTAGAAAACCAATTTCTAAAGTCTAAGTGTCAAGTATTTATTTTAAAGATCCACTCATTAAAATAAATACATAAAAGTGTTGACGGTTTGTTATTGGGTATGACCCGACTTGGATCATAACATATTGGCCACATTAATTAATTATGTCTCTCGGGCATATGAAATACCTTCAATCTCCCACTTGCACGAGAAACATAAGGAATTAATGCAAGTGATGGATACCACCTAACGACCGTCCATCACCCCCAATGTGTTATGACTTAGTGCCATTCAATAACATCATCCCTTTCGAGTTCCCATCTCGAATATGATTTTAGGTGAATCTTTCAATACATCCTTTCGTCCCAGATGTCATGTCAAATCCAAGAGACATAGAGTGATCACTCTCTTATAGATCTAACTTTATCAGGCCTTAGACATCCGACTCTCAACGAATAAGAGGGACAAATTCCATCTTGACTACATACGTCCTAGACACTACACTTCGTACCATACCTGAAGCCTCCCTTATGTACTACCATGTTTCAGAATAGCGAAGGAAAGAATCAAGGCACAATATTCGGTGAATATCTGAACCCAATATGTGTCTCAGGTCAGAGGATATAATGATATTCTCCTTTACTCAAGATTACATGTGATCAACCACAAAGGCTCCATATAGTAAATCTTGAGAGCGGGTCTTCCAATATTTGTGTCCCACAAATATCTATGAACCTTGGTCGCAACCTTGCCCCACATTCACCATTTGAATGCTAACCAATCCAAGTTCATAATAGTCTAGACCTCACACTTGTTCCCACAAACGTGATTAACTACGGAATTTAGAATAATAGTTTATTCATGGATAAAATATGCAAAATTGGAACATGACTCATAATAAATTAATACCATAATTATATTAATGAGTTTGAACTAATTCGTTCCGATACAATACATAAAATAGATCAATTCCAATCACTAGAATATCGAAGCCCTAATGCACAAACATGTCCCTCATGTTTTGGCCCATGTAAAAGCTTCGTGAGTGGATCCGCAACATTATGATCTGTGTGAACTTTGTGAATACATATCTTTCCCTTTTCAACCTCATCCCTAATGTAGTTGAATCTCCGCTCAATGTGACGAGTCTTTTGATGAGCACGAGGTTCCTTGATTTGAGCAATCGCACCCTCGTTGTCACAAAAGATCTCAAGAGGGTCCTGAATGGAAGGGACCACTCCTAAGTCGTCGATGAATTTCTTCATCCATGCAGCTTCCTGGGCTGCCAATGAGGCGGCAATGTACTCCGACTCTGTAGTGGATAACGCAACAACTTCCTGTTTTGAGCTCTTCCAAGAGACCGCACCACCATTCAACATGAAGACATAACCGGATTGTGATCGAGAGTCATCTCGATCAGTTTGGAAACTCGCGTCCACGTAACCTTTTACAGCGAGTTCCTCCTCACCAGACCCATATATTAGAAACATATCCTTAGTCCTTCTAAGGTATTTCAATATACATTTAACCGCAGTCCAATGACAATTTCCTGGGTTATTCTGGTATCTACTTGTCAAGCTTAGAGCGCATGACACATCCGGTCTAGTACATATCATTGCATATATGATAGACCCAATAGCAGATGCGTATGGGACTTTCTTCATTCTCTCTTGTTCATCTTTCGTGGTAGGACACTGAGATGAACTGAGAACGGTTCCCTTTTGAATAGGTACCAAACCTTTCTTAGAGTTTTCCATCTTGAACCTTTTCAAGATTTTATCAATGTATGTACTTTGACTCAAACCTATCAATCTCTTGGATCTATTCCTATAGATCCCAATCCCCAATATGTATTGTGCTTCTCCAAGATCCTTAATGGAGAAGCAACTCTTTAGCCAAGTTTTGACTTCTTGCATTGTGGTAATATCATTCCCAAATAATAATATGTCATCCACATATAGCACAAGGAACATTATAGAGCTCCCACTAGCCTTCTTGTACACACAAGCTTCATCACCATTTTTAATGAAGCCAAATTTCTTTGCCTCTTCATTAAAGCGATGATTCCACATTCTAGATGCTTGTTTCAATCCGTAGATTGACTTCTTTAACTTGCATACCTTCTTAGGATTTTTCGGATCAACAAAACCTTCGGGCTGTACCATATAGACATCTTCCTCAAGATATCCATTTAGGAAAGCGGTTTTGACATCCATTTGCCATATTTCATAGTCATAGTGAGCAGCAATGGCAAATAATATCCTAATAGACTTTAGCATTGCCACTGGCGAGAAAGTTTCATCATAATCAACTCCTTGAGTTTGAGTGAAACCTTTTGCTACAAGTCTAGCTTTGTATGTATCCAAGTTTCCATGTATGTCAGTTTTCTTCTTGAAAAGCCATTTGCAATCAACTAGCTTGGAGCTAGGAGGTTGCACAACAAGTTCCCAAACTTGGTTTTCATACATGGATTGCATCTCGGCGTTCATGGCTTCCTGCCATTTATCTTTATCAATCCTTGATAAAGCATCTTTGTAGTTTGTCGGTTCATCCAAATCAACCGTATAGCAACCATCCACGAGAAACCCATATCTCTCGGGAGGATTACTAATCCTACTAGATCTTCGAACGTCTTGTGTACCTTGATCATCCACTTGATCATTTTCAACATCCTCATGTTGAGTACTAGTGCCAACCAATTGTGTATCATCGGCTTGATCTTGTACCTCTACAAGATCTATCTTCCTTTCACCATCACCTTCCATAAGGAATTTGGTTTCAAGGAATTCCACTTTTCGAGCAACAAATACCGTTTGCTCGGATGGATCATAGAAGTAATATCCCATGTCATCTTTGGGATATCCTATGAAGATACACTTTGTGGATCGAGCATGTAGCTTATTAGCTACATAACGCTTAGGATAAGCTTCACATCCCCATACTTTTAAGTATGAAAGAGAAGGTGGTTTTCCAAACCACATCTCATGAGGAGTTCGTTCCACTTTCTTGGTTGGGGCCATATTTAAAATACGAGCCGCGGAGCTTAGACAATAACCCCAAAATGATAGAGGTAACGAGCTTCTTGCCATCATAGATCGAACCATATCCATTAGGGTTCGGTTCCTCCTTTCGAAAACTCCATTAAGTTGGGGTGTTCCGGGTGGAGTAAGTTGTGAGATAATCCCACAACTCCTAAGATGATCTTGGAAGGCATCGCTTAGGTATTCACCTCCTCTATCGGTACGAAGTACCTTAATTGTCCTATTGAGTTGATTTTGTACTTCGTTTTGATATTCTTTGAATGCTTCAAACGTTTCGTCCTTGTGTCTTAATAAGTAGACATATCCGAAATGACTAAAGTCATCAATGAAAGTAACAAAGTATCTTTCACCATTCCTAGTCATGGGTTTAAAGGGTCCACATACATCCAAATGTATTAATCCTAATAAATCTTTAGCCCTTTCATAAGTCCCTTTGAAAGGTGCTTTAGTCATCTTGCCTTGTAAACAAGATTCACATACATCAAACGAATCCATTTCATTTGATTTCAAAAGTCCATTCTTTTGAAGTGTATGCATTCGGTTCTTGTTTATGTAACCAAGGCGACAATGCCATAAATAGGAATCACTCAAATCCCTTTTGAGTTTCTTGGTGCTAGTATGGTATATAGAGCTCGATGATGCGTCATCATGAACCAATTCATAAATTCCATTTGAAGGCGAAGCCTTGAAATAGAATACATTATCTTTAGAAACATGAATATCATCATCAATAAAATTAACAACGTAACCACATTGTTTTAAGCGAGAAATAGAAATAATGTTTCTACACAAATTCGGAGCATACAAAACATTTTCTAAAATAAGTTCCAATCCGCTTGGAAGCTTCAAAATAAAATCTCCTTGAGCTTTAACATGCACCTTTGCACCATTGCCCATATAGAGACTTGATGTTCCCGCCTTATGATCACTTCTTTTGAACCCCTGCAAAGAATTGCAAATATGAGTTCCACATCCAGTGTCTAATACCCATGTATTAGAAGAAGTAATACTAAGCTCTATATATACCATATATATGTTACCTGAGGTTTTCCCTGCATCCCTCTTGTCCTTCAACTCCTTAAGGTAGACCGGACAGTTTCATTTCCAATGACCCATCTCACCGCAACCGAAACATGGGTCTTCCTTGGGGTTTGCCTTCTCGGCTACCTTTTGCTTCTTAGCCTTGTTGATGGTTGGGGTGACCATCTTCCCCTTCCCTTTGCCTTGATGGGCGGGTCCTTTTCTCTTAGCCACCTTAGGCTTAGAGGTGTTACCTTTGGATCCACCTTGATCGATTGCTAACACGGGTAAAGCCCTTTTACCCATGCTAGTTTCCGCCGTTCTAAGCATACCGTGAAGCTCACCTATGCTCTTATCCATCCCATTCATATTGTAATTAATTACAAATTGATCAAACCTTTTTGATAGGGAGTTAAGGATAAGATCGGTGGCTAACTCATTAGATATGTTTAGGTTAAGACGGTTAGCACGATCGATAAGGCTTTTCATCTTAAGTACATAAGATGAAACCGATTGGGTATCGTCCATACGACAAGCATGTAGCGCCCGAACCGTTTCGAAGAGCTTGACACGCGCTTGTTGAAGGAACATCTCCTTCAATTGCGTTATCATGTCGTATGCACTATGGTGCTCGAAATCCTTTTGGAGTTCGGGTATCATAGTCCCAAGCATTAAGCATGAGACTTGAAGGGAGTCGTGGCAATACTTATCGTAAGAGGCCATTGCCTCCACATCATTCTCATCCGGTTGATCGGGAATGGGGTCCTCAAGTACATACGCTTTATCCTCTTGTTTGAGGACAATCCGAAGATTGCGGAACCAATCCATAAAGTTGGTATGGTTGAGTTTGTCTTTCTCAAGGAGAGACCGTAACGATAGGTTGTTCATGTTAAGTGGTGCGTTTTGCATGTTGTTGTTGTTATTAGCGGCCATCTACAAAATTCAACATGGTTCATTTTAAGTATCGATTTTAGATTTAATAAACAATATCCTTTTAATTTGTTTTATTAAATATTAGAATCCAACGGTAAATCAAATTCCGGTTAGGTGACCTTTATCCCGTCATTTGATTTAGCTAGGTAGTCATAATGACAATTGCAATCCTTTTGCAACTTCTAAGTTATGGGATCATGCAATCCTTTTGCATGGCATATTAATCCCATCAACGCCTATTTGTTCCTCATGCTTCGGTGACCCTAAGTTCATGATTCCCAAATCAAGTTTTCCTACTTGTGTAAACATGTAGACTTAACCTACAAGTGGTTAGGTGACCTTTATCCCACATGTATGCGAAGTGTACCTTATTCATATTAGTTCACTCATGACGGTTAGGTGACCTTTATCCCATCAAGAGATTCCTAATATGTCTAAGTGTTTCCATAAAAGGATGGCGTTTAACTTGTTTAGCTTGTATTAGTTAAAGGGATTTTATGTTTTCTACATTCTAGTTTAGAAAACAAAATGCTATACACCAACATGCATTTGGTGTGTAGTGTTTTATGAAAAACCTATTTTCATGTCCTTTTAGTAAACCAATTACCAATTCATTACCTTTTAAATAAACCATTTTATTTACAATTTCATCTAGTACCTAATAACCATTTATTAGTGTCATGTTGTTATAATTATAACCAATTATAATGTCATTTTTGCAAGTTGTTCCAAGAGATTTTGTATCAACCAAACACATACAAAAAACCATACAAGCATGCAAAATAAAAGTCCACAATCATGCCAAAGTGGTAAGCACTTGTTTAGCCAAAACAAGTGTTACCTAAAGGGTTAAACAAGTAAGAGATTTTAAACAAAATCTCCCACTTAATCTTGTAATCTTCAAAGTTCCATCTTGTAATCTTCTTCAAGAATCTTCATTTTCTCTTTACAAAATTATATCCTAATACAATTCTTTTCTAGAAAATGAAATAACAACCTATTCTATTTTACAAACCAAATAGAATAAATTACATCAATAAATTACAAGATTAATTACAAACCAAATGAATAAATAATTATTACAAACCATAAGAATGAATAATCAACCAAATCACACACAAATCCAACTACAAGGTCAAGGCATGATTGTGAACCAAAACAACAACAAATCTTGGCCAAACTTGGAGTCCCAAACCCACTTTTGGGACCCCTAAAATTAGGCCAAACCACCACACCCATCAAAACTCAAGATTTTTACATTCTACTTTCATGCATGTTGGTAGATTGTAAAATAAATGAGTTTACTAGCCAAAAACAAGAAGCATATTAACAAGACTTTGGCTCTAGATACCATTGATGGAATTCATCACATAAACAAGTTTACAAGACCCATTTGGTAATATATGTAATATGTATATAAAGCGGAAGCATTTTAAAGTTGCATGTGTAGTTTAACCTTTTGAACTTGAATTCCATGTATAGATCTAGTCTTGAAAATATACTAAAATGCAAATAGAGCTAGTTAGGAGTTATACCTTCTCCTAAAATGGAGGTTGAAGCAAGATGAAGATGAAGATGAAGAATGGCAAGTTTCTAACTTGAAACCTCAAACCTTTGATACCCACAAACCTTGAATCAACACCCTTCTTTGGTTAGGATTTTAAGACACTAAACAACTAGCAAAAAATCAACCAAGAACCCTATGTTGAAGCTCACAATTTCGGCCAAAAAAAAAATGGAGGAAGAAGAGCCTTTTGCTAATTCAAAAATGCAAGATGTAAGTGTGTGAAAAGATGCACCAAGTAATTATGATTTAGGTGGAGTTTAATACTAGTTAATGTAAAGCATGGGGTTGTCTTGGAACCCTCCCAAAACCGTCCCCCTTACCCCCCTTTTTTTTTTTTTTTTGCTAAACATTATAATACATTTAATTACTTGCATGCATCTTTCATTATTATTTTATAAACCTTTTATAAAACAATACTTTATAAACCACTTATAAAATATAACACACATTTTAGTTTAATCAAAATAATTAAACTTGTGTATATATAATTATCCAAATAATTATTTCTTGCATTATGTCTTTAGAAAACCAATTTCTAAAGTCTAAGTGTCAAGTATTTATTTTAAAGATCCACTCATTAAAATAAATACATAAAAGTGTTGACGGTTTGTTATTGGGTATGACCCGACTTGGATCATAACATATTGGCCACATTAATTAATTATGTCTCTCGGGCATATGAAATACCTTCAACATGTATATACATTTTAACCGAGTCGTTAAGTCATCATTAGTCGTTACATGTAAGTGTTGTTTTGAAACCTTTAGGTTAACGATCTTGTTGAATGTTGTTAACCCAATGTTTATAATATAAAATGAGATTTTAAATTATTATATTATCATGATAATATGATGTATGAATATCTCTTAATATGATATATATACATTAAATGTCGTTACAACGATAATCGTTACATATATGTCTCGTTTCAAAATCATTAAGTTAGTAGTCTTGCTTTTACATATGTAGTTCATTGTTAATATACTTAATGATATGTTTACTTATCATAATATCATGTTAACTATATATATATATATCCATATATATGTCATCATATAGTTTTTACAAGTTTTAACGTTCGTGAATCACCGGTCAACTTGGGTGGTCAATTGTCTATATGAAACCTATTTCAATTAATCAAGTCTTACCAAGTTTAATTGCTTAATATGTTGGAAACACTTAATTATGTAAATAACATTTTCATTTAATATATATAAACATGGAAAAGTTCGGGTCACTACAGTGCCTACCCGTTAAATAAATTTCGTCCCGAAATTTTAAGCAGTTGGAGGTGTTGATGTATCTTCTGGAAATAAGTGCGGGTATTTCTTCTTCATCTGATCTTCTCGTTCCTAGGTGAACTCAGGTCCTCTACGAGCATTCCATCGAACCTTAACAATTGGTATCTTGTTTTGTTTAAGTCTTTTAACCTCACGATCCATTATTTCGACGGGTTCTTCGATGAATTGAAGTTTTTCGTTGATTTAGATTTCGTCTAATGAAATAGTGAGATCTTCTTTAGCAAAACATTTCTTCAAATTCGAGATGTGGAAAGTGTTATGTAAAGCCACGAGTTGTTGAGGTAACTCAAGTCGGTAAGCTACTGGTCCGACACGATCAATAATCTTGAATGGTCTAATATACCTTGGATTTAATTTACCTCGTTTACCAAATCGAACAACGCCTTTCCAAAGTGCAACCTTAAGCATGACCATCTATCCAATTTCAAATTCTATATCTTTTCTTTTAATGTCGGCGTAGCTCTTTTGTCGACTTTGGACGTTTTTCAACCGTTGTTGACTTTGGACCCGTAATCTATATATCCCCCACTTCACTCCAACAAATTGGAGACCTGCACTTTCTACCATAAAGTGCTTCAAATGGCGCCATCTCAATGCTTGAGTGGTAGCTGTTGTTGTAGGAAAATTCTGCTAACGGTTGATGTCGATCCCAACTGTTTCCGAAATCAATAATACATGCTCGTAGCATGTCTTCAAGCGTTTGTATTGTCCTTTCGCTCTGCCTATCAGTTTGTGGATGATAGGAAGTACTCATGTCTAGACGAGGTCCTAATGCTTGCTGTAATGTCTGCCAGAATCTTGAAATAAATCTACCATCCCTATCAGAGATAATAGAGATTGGTATTCCATGTCTGGAGACGACTTCCTTCAAATACAGTCTTGCTAACTTCTCCATCTTGTCATCTTCTCTTATTGGAAGGAAGTGTACTGATTTAGTGAGATGATCAACTATTACCCAAATAGTATCAAAACCACTTGCAGTCCTTGGCAATTTAGTGATGAAATCCATGGTAACGTTTTCCCATTTCCATTCTGGGATTTCAGGTTGTTGAAGTAGACCTGATGGTTTCTGATGCTCAACTTTGACCTTAGAACACGTCAAACATTCTCCTACGTATTTAGCAACATCGGCTTTCATACCAGGCCACCAAAAATATTTTTTGAGATCCTTGTACATCTTCCCCGTTCCAGGATGTATTGAGTATCTGGTTTTATGAGCTTCCCTAAGTACCATTTCTCTTATATTTCCAAATTTTGGTACCCAAATCCTTTCAGCCCTATACCGGGTTCCGTCTTCCCGAATATTAAGATTCTTCTCCGATTCTTTGGGTATTTCATCCTTTAAATTTCCCTCTTTTAAAACTCCTTGTTGTGCCTCCTTTATTTGAGTAGTAAGGTTATTGTGAATCATTATATTCATAGATTTTACTTGAATGGGTTCTCTGTCCTTCCTGCTCAAGGCGTCGGCTACAACATTTGCCTTCCCCGGGTGGTAACGAATCTCAAAGTCGTAATCATTCAACAATTCAATCCACCTACGCTGCCTTATATTCAGTTGTTTCTGATTAAATATGTGTTGAAGACTTTTGTGGTCAGTATATATAATACTTTTGACCCCATATAAGTAGTGCCTCCAAGTCTTTAATGCAAAAACAACCGCGCCTAATTCCAAATCATGCGTTGTATAATTCTGTTCGTGAATCTTCAATTGTCTAGACGCATAAGCAATTACTTTCATTCGTTGCATTAATACACAACCGAGACCTTGCTTTGAGACGTCACAATATATCACAAAATCATCATTCCCTTCAGGTAATGACAATATAGGTGCCGTAGTTAACTTTTTCTTTAACAATTGAAACGCTTTCTCTTGTTCATCTTTCTATTCAAATTTCTTCCCTTTATGCGTTAATGCAGTCAAGGGGTTTGCTATTCTGGAAAAGTCTTGGATGAACCTTCTGTAGTAACCCGCTAGTCCTAAAAACTGGTGTATGTGTTTTGGAGTTTTCGGGGTTTCCCACTTTTCAACGGTTTTGATCTTTGCTGGATCCACCTGAATACCTTCTTTGTTCACTATGTGATCGAGGAATTGAACTTCTTCCAACCAAAATGCACACTTTGAAAACTTAGCTTACAGTTTTTCTTTTCTCAGCAACTCTAGCATTTTTCTCAAATGTTCTTCGTGCTCTTGATCCTTCTTCGAGTAAATAAGTATGTCATCGATGAAAACAATGACAAACTTGTCAAGATATGGCCTACACACTCAGTTCATGAGGTCCATGAACACAGCTGGTGCGTTAGTTAATCCAAACGGCATAACCATAAACTCGTAATGAACGTAACGTGTCCTAAAAGCAGTCTTTGGAATATCATCCTCCTTCACCCGCATTTGATGATATCCAGAACGTAAATCGATCTTCGAATAAACAGACGAGCCTTGTAGTTGATCAAATAAGTCGTCGATTCTCGGTAGTGGATAGCGGTTCTTGATGGTTAGTTTGTTCAACTCTTGGTAGTCGATACACAACCTGAATGTACCATCTTTCTTCTTGACAAACAAAACAGGAGCTCCCCACGGTGATGTGCTTGGTCGAATGAAACCACGCTCTAAAATTTCTTGTAATTGGCTCTGAAGTTCCTTCATTTCGCTAGGTACGAGTCTGTATGGAGCACGAGCTATTGGTGCAGCTCCCGGTACAAGGTCTATTTGAAATTCAACGGATCGGTGTGGAGGTAGTCCCGGTAATTCTTTCGGAAATACATCGGGAAATTCTTTTGCGACGGGAATATCATTGATGTTCTTTTCTTCGGAATTGACTTTCTCGACGTGTGCTAGTACAGCATAGCAACCTTTTCTTATTAGTTTTTGTGCCTTCAGGTTACTAATAAGATTTAACTTCGTGTTGCTCTTTTCTCCGTACACCATTAAGGGTTTTCCTTTTTCTCGTATAATGCGAATTGCATTTTTGTAACAAACGATCTCTGCTTTCACTTCTCTCAACCAGTCCATACCGATTATCACATCAAAACTCCCTAACTCTACTGGTTTCAAGTCAATCTTAAATGTTTCGCTAACCAGTTTAATTTCTCGATTTCGACATATGTTATCTGCTGAAATTAATTTACCATTTGCTAATTCAAGTAAAAATTTACTATCCAAAGGCGCCAATGGGCAACTTAATTTAGCACAAAATTCTCTACTCATATAGCTTCTATCCGCACCCGAATCAAATAAAACATAAGCAGATTTATCGTCAATAAGAAACGTACCCGTAACAAGCTCCGGGTCTTCCTGTGCCTCTGTCGCATTAATATTGAAAACTCTTCTGCGGCCTTGTCCATTCGTGTTCTCCTGGTTCGGGCAATTTCTAATAATGTGGCCTGGTTTTCCACATTTATAACAAACTACATTGGCATAACTTGCTCCGACACTACTTGCTCCGCCATTACTCGTTCCGACACCATTTGTGTGACAACCCGGAAATTTCCAACCAAATTTAAACTTTAATCTTTATATGTTTTCGACACGATAAGCAATATTTGTTAAGTTAAATTGCAAGAATTTTAAACTATGTTCATACATTCATTCAACCTCGACCAAGTTCCAACGATTCACGAACCATTAAATGAATATGATTATATATGTATATGTGTATATATATTATAACTTGAAACGTAAACAAAATATTAGATTAAATACTTTATATGATTGTATCTGTTTCAAAATATTTATCAATGGAATTAGAAGATAAGAACAAATAATTGAATTATGATTACAAGTCTCTGTTGAAAGGCCCACGTTGATTTGAGAAATCTTTCCGTTTTAACAATATTCAGAAAATGGTAAAGTGATTTATAAATAAGAACAAATTGTCAATCATTGAGAACTAGACAAAGGATAGTGGAAGATTGAATCTCATAAAGACTCGATTGATCTATTTAGTTTCAAACGTACAAAAACGTTTTCAGTTTAAAAAGAACTTTATTATTAAAATGTATATAACTTTTATAAATATCTAGAACCACTTTTGACAACTCATTACTTAACTAGTATGATAAAGATAACGATATTTATATTTTATTTTATTAAATATATATAACGATTTAAATTAATATTATATATATTTATACGCGTATTATACGTACATAGTTTTATACTTTTACTATACTTAAACTTTACCTTTACTTTATTTTTACTTTATTTTAACTTTAATAATTCACTTTAATAATTCATACTTTAATAATTCACTTTAATAATTCATACTTTAATAATTCACTTTAATAATTCATACTTTAATAGTTCACTTTAATAATTCATACTTTAATAATTCACTTTAATAATTCATACTTTAATAATTCACTTTAATAATTCAAAAATCTATTATAAATAGAATTCAATAGGTTTCATTATTTCATAGAAACTTGAAAATATTTTTCTCTAAACTCTCTCAATCGATTTACATATATATTTACTCCGTATTATTTCAATATATTATTAGTATACATAAAATATTACGACGGAGTGCTGTCCGAGTGATTTCGAAATTGTTTTTCGAGTAGGATAGGATTAAGGAAATTATGGGTTATAGCTATGGAGGTGATTGAGTATGGTTCATGGGTATGCTCGTGAGGTCAATATAGTGTTTATCATTTCCGTTGCGTCTACGTACCTTTCCTGCAATATTAAATCTCAATATTGATACGTGAGTACTCATAATTTAACTTTTACATACTAATAGTGCATCCCTGACTAGTGCTCGAGTATTTAGGATTATGCATGCTTGTACTTTTGATATTGTCCTTAGACAGGTTAGGTTGAATATTGAATTAGTTACACTTGCGGTTGAGATAAGGTATAAGATATGCATGTCCTTGGAAAGCTAGCGAAAAATTAAGGACTTTTCCTTTAGATATCGAATGGTTTCGATGAACGGATTAGAAGTTATAATCAATTGAATTTTCGATATTTTTATTAAAAATGATTATTATTATCGTCGTTTTTATCTTCGTTCTAGTTTTATCTTATTATTATCATTATTATTATCTTTATCAATAAAAGGGATTTATCATTAAAAATTGTTATTTTTTTTTATTATTACTATCGTTATTATCGTTAAAGTTATAATTAGTATTATTATTATTATCCAATTATTATTATTATCCAATTATTATTATTATTATTAGTATTATTATTATTATTATTATTATCATTATTAATATATATATATATATATATATATATATCATTATTTAAAAATGGATATTGTCATTGTTATTATTATTATTACTATATTATCATTAAGATAATTATTAGTATTATCGTTAAAAATGTTATAGTAACTATCATTATTAATATTAGTGTAATTAAAACAAATATTTGTAACACCTAATTATTTTGATTACTATTATTATCATTATTATGAACACGATATAAAAGACGATTAAAAGCTATTAAATGAAACGATTAGGAAATAATGAGTAAGAGTATCATGATGAAATTAAAATATTATAAGATATTGATTTAGATAAAATTATCGTTCTTATTATTTTTATCATTACTATTATTATTAAAAATATCGTTAGTATTAAAACTATCATTTTAACAAAAATTATCATTTTAATAAAAATGTCATTGTTACTATAAAATATCATTATTATTATTATTATTATTTTAAATAAAATTATTATTTTAAAGATAATATAAAAAAATTATCATAAATATTAAAGTTATCATAATTAGAATTATCGTTTTATCATAATGTCATCTTAGTAATTATAAATATTGATATTTTTATAATAATAATTATTATTACAAAATAATACAACTTTTACTTACTATCATTATAGATATTATTTTATCAAATAAATATGTGATACAAACATATTTTACTACATGTAATAACTTACTTTAATAATACCTATCATATTATCTTTATGATATTAAATGAACCCTATAAATTTTATTACTTAATATATATAAAAGTATATTATATTATATAAATTTAATATAAAATTTTATTTATTAATAAATAAATTATATTATTTACTCTAATAAATCTTTTAAAAATATTTAAAAATATAAAACGACGATATTTAAACTATATATTAATCATGTATAGATTTTTGGAAATTATTTTGAGTCAAATTTACTTTTGTTGACTTTTGCATATTAGTCTCGAGCATTAGGATTGTGGTACACTATGACTTGGCCTAATTTGTTAGACAAATATTGACCAACACATAATTATATATAATTAATTTAGGTTCGTGAATTCGAGGCCAACCTTGCACTTGTTCAATGACGTTATATGTATTTTTACTACGAAATACAGTATGGTGAGTTTCATTTGCCTTTTTACCCTTTATATTTTTGGGCTGAGAATACATGCGCAACTTTTATAACTGTTTTACGAAATAGACACAAGTAATCGAAATTAAGTTCTATGGTTGAATGATCGAAACTGAATATGCCTCTTTTTATTAAGTCTGGTAATCTAAGAATTAGGGAACAGACACCCTAATTGACGCGAACTCTAAAGATAGATCTATTGGGCCTAACAAACCCCATCCAAAGTACCGGATGCTTTAGTACTTCGAAATTTATATCATGTCCGAAGGAGGATCCCGGAATGATAGGGGATATTCTTATATGTATCTAGTTAATGTCGGTTACCAGGTGTTCACCATATGAATGATTATTTTTGTCTCTATGCATGGGACGTATATTTATGAGAACTGGAAATGAAATTCTTGTGGTCTATTAAAATGATGGAAATAAATGATTATGATAAACTAATGAACTCACCAACCTTTTGGTTGACACTTTAAAGCATGTTTATTCTCAGGTGTTAAAGAAATCTTCCGCCGTGCATTTGCTCATTTTAAAGATATTACTTGGAGTCTTTCATAGCATATTTCGAAGAACGTTGCATTCGAGTCATTGAGTTCATCAAAGATTATTATTAAATCAATTTATAGTTGGATAGTGGATATTATGAAATGGTATGCATGCCTGTCAATTTTTGATGTAAAGAAATTTTGTCTTTTAAAAACGAATGCAATGTTTGTAAAATGTATCATATAGATGTCAAATACCTCGCAATGTAATCAACTATTGTAAATCATTTATAATGTATATGAACGGGTCCTTTCAGTTAGTATCAGAGCGGTGGTCTTAGCGAACCAGGTCTGCATTAGTGTGTCTAACTGATAAGTCAATAGGATGCATTAGTGAGTCTGGACTTCGACCGTGTCTGCATGTCAAAAGTTTTGCTTATCATTTTGTGTCAAAAATTAACTACTTATCATCCTCAGGAAATTACCTGCTTATCATTTTTAGTCTAAGACACGTCTTGCTGCATTGATTGCATGAATAGTGTATAGACAAAAATTCATATCTTAGCATATCTGCTAAATCATATCTTATCGTATCTGTTACTTTAAACTTTTCCTGACATATCCCGCAAAGTCCTCCGTAATCTACAAAATCTTTTGATATATATATATATATATATATATATATATATATATATATATATATATATATATATATATATATATATATATATATATATATATATATATATATATATATATATATATATATATATATGTTCTATGTAATTAGAATACCATCCGTTAGCCAAAATCATTTCATATCGAAAAAAAATCCTTTATCCAATCGTACGAAATGAAATTCGTCATCAGTTCAAGTCATTCAGATTCTGAAATGGAATCCCATTCAAGCTCCGAAAGCAGTGTGACAGGAATAGATCAACCAATCAGTCATCACCTATTCTGGATGAATTGGGGATGGGTTCGTAGCCTCCTCAATCATTGGAGACAAGAAGAAGGTGATCCCTTCGATCCACCACATTGCCCTCTTGACGAAGAACCTGAAGCACTTACCGGTGAACCTGTCCGAAACACCATTTTCTCGCTCATTTCTAGAGTATCTCGTCACGATTATATATTACATCAAATTTTAGATTTTATTTATCCGCTCGTCCAAATCGACAATCACCCCGGTGTAATAGAAGAAGTCAACGAGATTCGCGCTCGGTAGTGGCTTTGGAGAATATGGTGCAGAGATTACAAACACCAGCAGCAGCATCAGCATCATAACCAGTACCACCATCATCAACGCCAATAGTACCATTACCACCTCCAACCACAACCGCGTCGTAAACCTCAACTTCACAATCTGTCCCTCGAGCATCAACGTCATACGCACCATAGATACCAAGGAGTACCAACAACAATAACAGACGAAGTATTAATTCATAACTTCATTGGAGAAACATTCCGCGGCGATTATGTAATCTCTAAAGTCTTAGAGATTATCTAATCTAGCCCTAACCATAAATCAGTTAAGCGAACCAAAATGATAGAAGGAAGAGTAGAAACCCTGGAAAAAATGGTGTGTGATTAACAAGCTAAACTTGCTTTACCAACAGCATCAACAGTACCGTCAGCGTTACCAGCATCGTTAGTACAGTCAACATCCGAATCAATAACACCGATAACATCACAAAATCTGTCAGTTCAAGAATCACTGTGGACATCATTACGAATCAATAACGTGTATATTGTATCAACGAGTTATGAAGAATTAACTCATTCCCTCTGAAGAAATTATATGTATATTATATATATATATATATATATATATATATATATATATATATATATATATATATATATATATATATATATATATATATATATATATATATATATATATATATATATATATATATATATATATATATATATATATATATTTTGAAATAAATCTTTCTGTGCTAAGCTATTGTGTGTGAATCTTAACTACTCGGTTAATTCATATTACAAATATGCAATAATGTACGTCCTTCGGCCGCATGTTTACCAGCGTTAACTACAATCTCTGTCGCAATTCAACAAATTCCAATTCATAATAAATCAAGTATATATTTGATTTTACAATTTCATCATCGATGTACCCGAAACTTTTCAGATAACATCATTCGTACTTTGCGAAATTCACAAGAATTCCACGAACCGAACATCATACATCAACAAATAACGAAGTATTGATTCATAATTTCAATGTCATTAAAGAAATACTGCGTAAAAGTTATGTACTTTTTAAAGCCTTTAGGGATTATTCAATTCTAGTTTCAACCGTAAATCAAATGAGTTTAATTTAACATTAACTCATTAAATCTATATTACATCTGAAGAAAATATACATATATATATTTTCATAAAGACTGTAATAAAATTTTTTTGTACAAAATATTAATTGTGAAATTTTTTTTTAACGGGTAGGTAATACCCGAGAGATATATAAATTCACAAATAATATGTTACATTCTTCGAATCTGATTAAGCAAATCATCCATTATACTCCCTACTTTCACAACAATATACATTCTTTTATAAAAATCAAAACAACCATACTCATTCAAAATTTAATTACATATTCTGATTTTGAAATCTCAAAATTCAACTTGAGATATGACCAAAATCATCACTCTTAGATCCTTACATCTTTCACAAGCTATATTTTGACTTCAAAACTGTGTTAGAACATCAAATGTATGTTAACGATTACAATATGTGTTCAAACCCTACGAAAATTTCTGAAGACACTTCGAATGATGAGCAATCGAGATGATGATCCAACCACATGTTACCCACAGTTATGTACCCGAAAAACTCTTGAAACCAAAGTAAAAGTTTAAACAACGTATCCGCGTCAGATTCTTTGGCATATATTAGCAAAAATAACTTTGCGACTCCTATTCAAAGTAGCCAGTTTTGTCACAGCTCCAGCAAGTCAACTTCAACTTTTCAGTCAGACTAACCTTATTATAACCTTGAGATATACACCTTCGTTACCAGGGAACCTTTTACATTCCACCACATTATTAGCAGATGTACCAACAACTTCATTACCCTTTGACTTTAGCCTCTCCAAAAAGTCATTATAATTATTCATTGAAACCCCATCATTTACTCATTCGCATCTTGTAATGAGAATTGCCATACGAATCATTGGGAATTAGCAATCAGTATTTTGAAATCTCGCAGGATGTCTACGCCAACAGTTATATGTGTATATATAACGTCTATCTTCTGGACTTAATTTGAATGTGAAGTTTCTGAAAAACACTCCGAACTACGAATTGGTTCGCCGTAAATGGGAAAAAAAAATGCTGATGAAGCAGCAAAAACTATAAACGACTTTAAACGGTAAAAGCTGGATGATAATGATGAAGTGTGTTGGCAAAGCGCAGAAAAAGAGAAGTTTTGGAACTGGAAAACGGATTGAGCAAAGTAGGAAGGAGGCTGTGGACAAATTACAAAGACTGAACCTGACTTCAAAGGATCCAAATGATTCAGTACCTGCTGAAGTCATTAACGAATACCTTGCTCCTGACTCTAAACCCCTGCGGACAATATTCTTCATCATCCTCTGATATTAGAAATTCTAAAATATCATCATATCTTTCATTATAAATATCCTCCATATTTCTGAAGATATTTTCTTAATTTTTCTTATTTGAAATCATTTACCACTTCGCGCTATCTGTATTACATCATAAAAGAAACTATTTTAGTTTCAAAATTCTGAAACATTCAAGTTTAAAATAGGAATATTTTGAAGTAATGTTGGGAACTGAAGCATGAATTAGTATAATATAATGACACTTGATCAATGTGATTATATTACAGTAAGTCATGCTGAGTTTCTAAATGGAACGTGATGATTCACAGATCATAACATCATCATGTACCATGTTATACGACTCTTGTATTCTATTTAACCTCTAAAATATCAAGAAAATATTTCTTGATGATTCGGCCTTTTCCAAGGTATTCTAGTAATTTGACAAGTCAAGATCGTGCCATCACAATTTCCTTCCTGGAACATTAACAATGTTCATTCCGAAATTCATATCTGTGAATTCTGGACCATTACAAGCGGTGCTTAATCGCAAGAAGAAGAATCGAAAGGACAAAACTTCGAAATAGAAATTGGGGTATAAATTGCAGCAAATAAAAGAGAGCATTAACTGTGAATGATAATGATTATAGAAGACAGAAGCAGAGACTTTGAAATATAAGGGAACATATAAATCCCAACGACAAACCAAAAATTATAAACCATATATATATCGATGCATATAGCAATATAAAGACACGGGAGAACTAGAAACACTATAAACCCAAGAGTATAGTAGAAGTAAATAGATTCTTTCGGCGGTAGATGAAAAAGAAGAATGACCGATATGAAAGTTAGAAGTATATCGAGAATCAGAACTGGATGGAGCATATTGATGAATACTTTAAAATATGAGTTGAGGGGGAAAGAATAGAAGGTGATGAAACATGACTAGGAACTTAGAAATCAACAGATTTAACTCACACAATGGCAGAATAAGTGAATCAAACCCTCTAGTGAATAGGTTAAGTTTTTTTTGATTAATTTAGTCAAACCACAACTAAATCAAGTGTGATTAGATCAACTCCTAGAGCTATTATTCACCACCTGGGTGATTTGGACTGAGAGAGAATCGGAGGAGCTCACTAGATCTGAGTGTGTGTAACAAATGAGAGGCTTAACCTAAAATGAAGAACATAAGACTTTATATACCCCTGCTGTTGACTCAGCCATACGATTCATTCATCACACGTATGAGTTGGCTTCATCAGTCGTACGGGTGATCACTCACTCGTGTCTTCTCATTTAGGTTGTAATTGTGACTTAGCTCAGCATCAACCGTGCGTATGAGCCTGTCAGCTGTACTAGTGAGGCTTCACTCGTACGTCTGACTAAGTCTAACATAGTCAAACATCTAAATCTCGTTCCTGCAGTTCCTGTAACCACATACAAACACGGATAGGATAATAACGAGCAATCATGGTGGCCTGTAAACTGTTGTACCTGCAATGGACGTGGGTAGATGTCTAGGGACTTGCATAAAATGCATCAACGGAAGGTGTGAGTTGTAAGGAAATGAAGGAGGTGAATTTATAAGAAAATCTCCGAAAGAACAATTAAAATGGATGATCGCATTTAAAGCGGATCCTAATTCCCTTGATTACCGGAGAGTCAAATCTTATTAAGAAGATTTTCTTCAAATCCCTTGAAATCTGGGAATCAATCATATCTACGTCAAATGATAAGATGAATCTACACTTACTCATTTCACTCTTCTATGTTAGCTTCATTCGTACTCTTCATATAAATGGATTGTTTATCCAAATTATTCGCTGATGATAAAACTCTAATTTTCAGCCCGTATGCATCATGAAAACATACTTATTATCATTCACGACCTTTCCACTCAAATTTTGGGTCGAAATTTCTTTAACGGGTAGGTACTGTGACAACCCGGAAATTTCCAACCAAATTTAAACTTTAATCTTTATATGTTTTCGACACGATAAGCAATATTTGTTAAGTTAAATTGAAAGAATTTTAAACTATGTTCATACATTCATTCAACCTCGACCAAGTTCCAACGATTCACGAACCATTAAACGAATATGATTATATATGTATATGTGTATATATATTATAACTTGAAACGTAAACAAAATATTAGATTAAATACTTTATATGATTGTATCTGTTTCAAAATATTTATCAATGGAATTAGAAGATAAGATCAAATAATTGAATTATCAGATATATTGAATTATGATTACAAGTCTCTGTTGAAAGGCCCACGTTGATTTGAGAAATCTTTCCGTTTTAACAATATTCAGAAAATGGTAAAGTGATTTATAAATAAGAACAAATTGTCAATCATTGAGAACTAGACAAAGATAGTGGAAGATTGAATCTCATAAAGACTCGATTGATCTATTTAGTTTCAAACGTACAAAAACGTTTTCAGTTTAAAAAGAACTTTATTATTAAAACGTATATAACTTTTATAAATATCTAGAACCACTTTTGACAACTCATTACTTAACTAGTATGATAAAGATAACGATATTTATATTTTATTTTATTAAATATATATAACGATTTAAATTAATATTATATATATTTATACGCGTATTATACGTACATAGTTTTATACTTTTACTATACTTAAACTTTACCTTTACTTTATTTTTACTTTATTTTAACTTTAATAATTCACTTTAATAATTCATACTTTAATAATTCACTTTAATAATTCATACTTTAATAATTCACTTTAATAATTCATACTTTAATAATTCACTTTAATAATTCATACTTTAATAATTCACTTTAATAATTCATACTTTAATAATTCACTTTAATAATTCATACTTTAATAATTCACTTTAATAATTCATACTTTAATAATTCAAAAATCTATTATAAATAGAATTCAATAGGTTTCATTATTTCATAGAAACTTGAAAATATTTTTCTCTAAACTCTCTCAATCGATTTACATATATATATTTACTCCGTATTATTTCAATATATTATTAGTATACATAAAATATTACGACAGAGTGCTGTCCGAGTGATTTCGAAATTGTTTTTCGAGTAGGATAGCATTAAGGAAATTATGGGTTATAGCTATGGAGGTGATTGAGTATGGTTCATGGGTATGCTCGTGAGGTCAATATAGTGTTTATCATTTCCGTTGCGTCTACGTACCTTTCCTGCAATATTGAATCTCAATATTGATACGTGAGTACTCATAATTTAACTTTTACATACTAATAGTGCATCCCTGACTAGTGCTCGAGTATTTAGGATTATGCATGCTTGTACTTTTGATATTGTCCTTAGACAGGTTAGGTTGAATATTGAATTAGTTACACTTGCGGTTGAGATAAGGTATAAGATATGCATGTCCTTGGAAAGCTAGCGAAAAATTAAGGACTTTTCCTTTAGATATCGAATGGTTTCGATGAACGGATTAGAAGTTATAATCAATTGAATTTTCGATATTTTTATTAAAAATGATTATTATTATCGTCGTTTTTATCTTCGTTCTAGTTTTATCTTATTATTATCAATATTATTATCTTTATCAATAAAAGGGATTTATCATTAAAAATTGTTATTTTTTTTTATTATTACTATCGTTATTATCGTTAAAGTTATAATTAGTATTATTATTATTATCCAATTATTATTATTATTATTATTAGTATTATTATTATTATTATCATTATTAATATATATATATATCATTATTTAAAAATGGATATTGTCATTGTTATTATTATTATTACTATATTATCATTAAGATAATTATTAGTATTATCGTTAAAAATGTTATAGTAACTATCATTATTAATATTAGTGTAATTAAAACAAATATTTGTAACACCTAATTATTTTGATTACTATTATTATCATTATTATGAACACGATATAAAAGACGATTAAAAGCTATTAAATGAAACGATTAGGAAATAATGAGTAAGAGTATCATGATGAAATTAAAATATTATAAGATATTGATTTAGATAAAATTATCGTTCTTATTATTTTTATCATTACTATTATTATTAAAAATATCGTTAGTATTAAAACTATCATTTTAACAAAAATTATCATTTTAATAGAAATGTCATTGTTACTATAAAATATCATTATTATTATTATTATTTTAAATAAAATTATTATTTTAAAGATAATATTAAAAATTATCGTAAATATTAAAGTTATCATAATTAGAATTATCGTTTTATCATAATGTCATCTTAGTAATTATAAATATTGATATTTTTATAATAATAATTATTATTACAAAATAATACAACTTTTACTTACTATCATTATAGATATTATTTTATCAAATAAATATGTGATACAAATATATTTTACTACGTGTAATAACTTACTTTAATAATATCTATCATATTATCTTTATGATATTAAATGAACCCTATAAATTTTATTACTTAATATATATAAAAGTATATTATATTATATAAATTTAATATAAAATTTTATTTATTAATAAATAAATTATATTATTTACTCTAATAAATCTTTTAAAAATATTTAAAAATATAAAACGATGATATTTAAACTATATATTAATCATGTATAGATTTTTGGAAATTATTTTGAGTCAAATTTACTTTTGTTAACTTTTGCATATTAGTCTCGAGCATTAGGATTATGGTACACTATGACTTGGCCTAATTTGTTAGACAAATATTGACCAACACATAATTATATATAATTAATTTAGGTTCGTGAATCCGAGGCCAACCTTGCACTTGTTCAATGACGTTATATGTATTTTTACTACGAAATACAGTATGGTGAGTTTCATTTGCCTTTTTACCCTTTATATTTTTGGGCTGAGAATACATGCGCAACTTTTATAACTGTTTTACGAAATAGACACAAGTAATCGAAATTAAGTTCTATGGTTGAATGATCGAAACTGAATATGCCTCTTTTTATTAAGTCTGGTAATCTAAGAATTAGGGAACAAACACCCTAATTGACGCGAACTCTAAAGATAGATCTATTGGGCCTAACAAACCCCATCCAAAGTACCAGATGCTTTAGTACTTCGAAATTTATATCATGTCCGAAGGAGGATCCCGGAATGATAGGGGATATTCTTATATGTATCTAGTTAATGTCGGTTACCAGGTGTTCACCATATGAATGATTATTTTTGTCTCTATGCATGGGACGTATATTTATGAGAACTGGAAATGAAATTCTTGTGGTCTATTAAAATGATGGAAATAAATGATTATGATAAACTAATGAACTCACCAACCTTTTGGTTGACACTTTAAAGCATGTTTATTCTCAGGTGTTAAAGAAATCTTCCGCCGTGCATTTGCTCATTTTAAAGATATTACTTGGAGTCTTTCATAGCATATTTCGAAGAACATTGCATTCGAGTCATTGAGTTCATCAAAGATTATTATTACATCAATTTATAGTTGGATAGTGGATATTATGAAATGGTATGCATGCCTGTCAATTTTCGATGTAAAGAAATTTTGTCTTTTAAAAACGAATGCAATGTTTGTAAAATGTATCATATAGAGGTCAAATACCTCGCAATGTAATCAACTATTGTGAATCGTTTATAATGTATATGAACGGGTCCTTTCAATTTGTTCCTTTCATTCTGTTAACCCCTAGTCCATAGACCTCACACTTCGCCGCGCTATGACCATTTCTTTTACACTTGTTGCAAAATTTGGTGCAGAACCCCGAGTGATACTTTTCACACCTTTGGCATAACTGCTTCTGATTGTTGTTGTTGTTGCGGTTGTTATTATTGTTGGGATGATTGTTGTAGTTGTTGTTGTTGTTGTTGTTGTTGTTGTTGTTGTTGTTGTTGTTGGGCCGTTTGTTGTAGTTGCGATTGATGTTACGATTGTTGGGATAGTTGTTGCGATTATTGTTGTAATTGCTGTTGTTGTTGTATTAGTGATTCTTATCACCGTTTTCCTCCCACTTTCTTTTGACTTGCTTCACATTGGCCTCTTCAGCCGCCTGTTCTTTAATTCTTTCCTCAATCTGGTTCACTAGTTTGTGAGCCATTCTACATGCCTGTTGTATGGAGGCGGGCTCGTGTGAACTTATATCTTCTTGGATTCTTTCCGGTAATCCTTTCACAAACGCATCGATCTTCTCTTCCTCATCTTCGAACGCTCTCGGACACAATAGGCACAATTCTGTGAATCGACTTTCGTACGTGGTAATATCAAATCCTTGGGTTCGTAACCCTCTAAGTTCTGTCTTGAGCTTATTGACCTCGGTTCTAGGACGGTACTTCTCGTTCATCAAGTGCTTGAATGCTGACCTCGGTAGTGCGTAAGCATCATTTTGTCCCACTTGCTCTAGATAGGTATTCCACCAGGTTAACGCAGTACCTGTGAAGGTATGCGTAGCGTACTTCACTTTGTTCTCTTTAGTACACTTACTTATGGCAAACACCGATTCGACCTTCTCGGTCCACCGTTTCAGTCTGATCGGTCCTTCGGTTCCATCAAATTCCAAAGGTTTGCAGGCAGTGAATTCTTTGTAGGTGCATCCTACACGATTTCTTGCGCCGTTAGCCGCATTGCTAGATTCAGAGTTATTGTTGGTATGTAGTGCAGCCTGTACTATGGCTATGTTTGCAGCAAGAAAGGTACGAAATTCTTCTTCGCTCATATTCATGGTTTGTCGAGTAGTCGGTGCCATTTCCTTCAAATAGTCAAATGAAACAAGTTAATCATACAGAATATTAAGAGTAGTCAATAGTATCTCGTAGCATAATATGAACTCATTTATAAAAGCTTTTTCTTCATATTATCGTTTTATAAGTTTAAATTCGGGTACTACCTACCCGTTAAGTTCATACTTGGTAGCTAATATACAATTTAACTACTACAATTCTATATGAAAAACTGATTATAATAATATTTCGCGTTCAAACTTTTTCACAATATTTTACAAACTTACAATACCGCTTATTTTACATATAACATGAAATATAGCACACAATAACTTTGATACAAGATAGTTGTGAAGATAATTTTAGCTAGTACACAAGTCGTTCAGCAAAGGCAATAAATACACGTAATTGATACGTCCAGAAACAAGTCATGCATTCTGGTTTTACTAGGACTACTTCCCATCCCTGGTCTTGTGGAACATAACCGTTATGGCCATTGATAAGACAGCGTGTTGTAATGTCGTCAAAGGGACGAGGGTTACGTAATGTCCAACAGTCCCGTAACAATCTAAAAACTTTGTTTCTCACCCCAACTACTAAGTCCGTCACTTGTGGGAACGTTTTGTTTAATAGTTGTAGCCCGATGTTCTTGTTCTCACTTTGGTGAGAAGTGAACATTACTAACCCGTAAGCATAACATGCTTCTTTATGTTACATGTTAGCCGCTTTTTCTAAATCACGAAGTCCTATATTCGGATATATTGAGTCAAAATAATTTCTTAACCCGTTGCGTAAAATAGCATTTGGGTTCCCCGCAATATATGCGTCAAAGTAAACACATAGTAACTTATGGATTTCCCAATGTGATATCCCCCATCTTTCGAACGAAAGCCTTTTATAAATCAAGGCGTTCTTGGAACGTTCTTCAAATGTCTTACAAACTGATCTCACCTTAAATAGTTGTGCCGAGGAATTCTGACCGACTCTAGACAAGATTTCATCAATCATGTCTCCGGGTAGGTCTCTTAAAATATTGGGTTGTCTATCCATTTTATGTTTTTATACTGTAAAATAGACAAGAGTTAGATTCATAAAAAAATACTTATTAATATAAGCAATTTTTACATATATCATAAAGCATAAGCACACTATATTACATATATTACACCACACGAATACAACTATCTTATTCTGACTCGCTCGTTTCTTCTTCTTCGGTTTTGGTTCGTTTTGCCAAGTTTCTAGGGATATATGATGTTCCCCTAATACGAGCGTTTTCCACATTGGTTTAGAAAAACCTGGTGGTTTAGAGGTTCCCGGGTTATTGTCACAACTTAAGAAATACGGGTGTTGACGATACATATAAAGTTCATCGGGTTTGGAATCAAATTTCTCTATTTTTATGCCCTTTTCCTTATTGTTCTCTTTTGCCTTATTAAATTGTGTTGGGGTAATTTCTATAACATCATCGGAATCCTTGTCGGGATCCGATTCATCGGAGAATTGGTAATCCTCCCAATACTTTGCTTCCTTGGCGGAAACACCATTGACCATAATTAACTTTGGTCGGTTGGTTGAGGATTTTCTTCTACTTAACCATTTTATTATTTCCCCCACTGGTTCTATTTCTTCTTCCGGTTCCGATTCTTCTTCTGGTTCCGACTCTTCTTCCGGTTCCTCTTCGGGAACTTGTGAATCAGTCCACGAATCATTCCAATTTACATTTAACTCTTCATTATTATTAGGTGAGTTAATGGAACTTTTTCTAGAGGTACACATCTATCACATAATATCAAACACGTTAAGAGATTAATATATCACATAATATTCACATGTTAAAAATATATAGTTTCCAACAAAATTTGTTAAGAAATCATTTTTCAAGTAAACACGGTCGAAGTCCAGACTCACTAATGCATCCTAACAAACTCGATAAGACACACTAATGCAAAATTCTGGTTCTCTAAGACCAACGCTCGGATACCAACTGAAATGTCCCGTTCATATTGATTATAAACGTTCCATATTAATTGATTTCGTCGCGAGGTTTTGACCTCTATATGAGACGTTTTTCAAAGACTGCATTCATTTTTAAAACAACCATAACCTTTATTTTATCTATAAAGGTTTAAAAAGCATTACGTAGATTATCAAATAATGATAATCTAAAATATACCGTTTACACACGACCATTACATAATGGTTTACAATAAGAATATATTACATCAAAAATAAGTTTCTTGAATGTAGTTTTTACATAATATCATACAAGCATGGACTCCAAATCTTGTCCGTATTTTAGTATGCAACAGCGAAAGCTCTTAATAATCACCTGAGAATAAACATGCTTAAAACGTCAACAAAAATGTTGGTGAGTTATAGGTTTAACCTATATATTATCAAATCATAATAATAGACAACAAGATTTCATATTTCAATATACATCCCATACATAGAGATAAAATTCATTCATATGGTGAACACCTGGTAACCGACATTAACAAGATGCATATATAAGAATATCCCCATCATTCCGGGACACCCTTCGGATATGATATAAATTTCGAAGTACTAAAGCATCCGGTACTTTGGATGGGGTTTGTTAGGCCCAATAAATCTATCTTTAGAATTCGCGTCAATTAGGGTGTCTGTTCCCTAATTCTTAGATTACCAGGCTTAATAAAAAGGGGCATATTCGATTTCGATAATTCAGCCATAGAATTTAGTTTCACGTATTTGTGTCTATTTTGTAAATCATTTATAAAACCTGCATGTATTCTCATCCCAAAAATATTAGATTTTAAAAGTGGGACTATAACTCACTTTCACAGATTTTTACTTCGTCGGGAAGTAAGACTTGGCCACTGGTCGAGTCACGAACCTATAACAAATATGTACATATATATCAAAGTATATTCAAAATATATTTACAATACTTTTAATACATTTTGATGTTTTAAGTTTATTAAGTCAGCTGTCCTCGTTAGTAACCTACAACTAGTTGTCCAACGTTAGATGTACAGAAAAAATTGATATATATTATCTTGAATTAATCCACGATCCAGTGTATACACGTCTCAGGCTAGATCACAACTCAAAGTATATATATTTTTGGAATCAACCTCAACCCTGTATAGCTAACTCCCTCATTACTGCATATAGAGTGTCTATTGTTGTTCCAAATAATATATACACATGGGTCGATATGATATGTCAAAACATTTGCATACGTGTCTATGGTATCCCAAAATTACATAATATATTAGAATACATGTATAATACAATATAAGTTCGCTAGGATATGATTAATATAGATTTGTTACCAATTTTCACGATGCTACAACAAGAAAAATTATCCAATCTTGTTTTACCCATAACTTCTTCATTTTAAATCTGTTTTGAGTGAATAAAATTTCTATGGTTTCATATTGAACTCTATTTTAGGAATCTAAATATAAAAAGTATAGGTTTATAGTCAGAAATATAAGTTACAAGTCGTTTTTGTAAAGATAGTCATTTCAGTCGAAAGAACGACGTCTAGATGACCATTTTAGAAAACATACTTCCACTTTGAGTTTAACCATGATTTTTGGATATAGTTTCATGTTCATAATAAAAATCATTTTTACAGAAGAACAACTTTTAAATCAAAGTTTATCATAGTTTTTAATTAACTAACCCAAAACAGCCCGCGGTGTTACTACGACGGCGTATGTCCGGTTTTTACAGTGTTCTTCGTGTTTCCAGGTTTTAAATCATTAAGTTAGCATATCATATAGATATAGAACATGTGTTTAGTTGATTTTAAAAGTCAAGTTAGAAGGATTAACTTTTGTTTGCGAACAAGTTTAGAATTAACTAAACTATGTTCTAGTGATTACAAGTTTAAACCTTCGAATAAGATAGCTTTATATGTATGAATCGAATGATGTTATGAACATCATTACTACCTCAATTTTTCTGGATAAAGCTACTGGAAATGAGAAAAATAAATCTAGCTTCAAAGGATCCTTGGATGGCTTGAAAGTTCTTGAAGCAGAATCATGACACGAAAAACAAGTTCAAGTAAGATTTCCACTCGAAATAAGATTGTTATAGTTATAGAAATTGAATCAAAGTTTGAATATGAGTATTACCTTGTATTAGAAAGATATATTACTGTAAATAAGAAAGATTTCTTGAGATTGGATGACCACTCTACAAGATTGGAAGTAAGCTAGCAAACTTGAAAATATTCTTGATTTTATGAAACTAGAACTTGTAGAATTTATGAAGAACACTTAGAACTTGAAGATATAACTTAAGAGAGATCAATTAGATGAAGAAAATTGAAGAATGAAAGTGTTTGTAGGTGTTTTTGGTCATTGGTGTATGGATTAGATATAAAGGATATGTAATTTTGTTTTCATGTAAATAAGTCATGAATGATTACTCATATTTTTGTAATTTTATGAGATATTTCATGCTAGTTGCCAAATGATGGTTCTCATATGTATTAGGTGACTCACATGGGCTGCTAAGAGCTAATCATTGGAGTGTATATACCAATAGTACATACATCTAAAAGTTGTTTATTGTACGAGTACGAATACGGGTACATACGAGTAGAATTGTTGATGAAACTGAACGAGGATGTAATTGTAAGCATTTTTGTTAAGTAGAAGTATTTTGATAAGTGTCTTGAAGTCTTTAAAAATTGTATGAATACATATTAAAACACTACATGTATATACATTTTAACTGAGTCGTTAAGTCATCGTTAGTCGTTACATGTAAGTGTTTTTTTGAAACCTTTAGGTTAACGATCTTGTTGAATGTTGTTAACCCAATTTTTATAATATCAAATGAGATTTTAAATTATTATATTATCATGATAATATAATGTATGAATATCTCTTAATATGATATATATACATTAAATGTCGTTACAACGATAATCGTTAAATATATGTCTCGTTTCAAAATCATTAAGTTAGTAGTCTTGCTTTTACATATGTAGTTCATTGTTAATATACTTAATGATATGTTTACTTATCATAATATCATGTTAACTATATATATATATCCATATATATGTCATCATATAGTTTTTACAAGTTTTAACGTTCGTGAATCACCGGTCAACTTGGGTGGTCAATTGTCTCTATGAAACCTATTTCAATTAATCAAGTCTTAACAAGTTTGATTGCTTAACATGTTGGAAACACTTAATCATTTAAATAACAATTTCATTTAATATATATAAACATGAAAAAGTTCGGGTCACTACATATATGATGTTCCTCTGATACGAGCCGTCGTTTTCCACAATGGTTTAGAAAAACCTGGTGGTTTAGTGATTCCCGGGTTATTGTTACAATTTAGGAAATACAGACGTTGCCGATACATATAAAGTTCATCGGGGTTGGAATCAGGTTTCTCTATTTTTATACCTTTTCCCTTATTATTTTCTTTTGCTTTATTAAATTGGGTCGAGGTAATTTCTATAACATCATCGGAATCCTCATCGGGATCCGATTCATCGGAAAATTGGTAATCTTCCCAATATTTTGCTTCCTCGGCGGAAACACCATTGACCATTATTGACTTTGGTCCGTTGGTTGAGGATTTTCTTTTATTTAATGGATTTACAATAGGTATCAATATTTCTTCCTCCGAAACCTCTTCTTCTTCCGGTTCCTCCTCTTCCGATTCCTCTTCGGGAATTTGGGAATCTTTCTAAAGTATATTCGACTCTTCATTATTATTAGGTGAGTCGATGGGATTTGTACTAGTGGTAGACATCTATCACACAATATCAAACACATTAAGAGATTAATATATCACATAATATTTACATGTTAATAATATATAGTTTCCAACAAAAGTGTTAAGCAATCGTTTTTAAAGAAAACACGGTCGAAATCTAGACTCACTAATGTATCCTAACAAACTCGATAATACACACTAATGAAAATTTCTGGTTCTCTAAGACCAATGCTCTGATACCAACTGAAATGTCCTGTTCATATTGATTATAAACGTTCCATATTTATTGATTTCGTTGCGAGGTTTTGACCTCTATATGAGACGTTTTTCAAAGACTGCATTCGTTTTTAAAACAAACCATAACCTTTATTTTATCGACAAGGTTAAAAGGACACCACCTAGATTATCAGAAATGATAATCTAAAAATATCACACTTACACACTACCAATACATATTGGTTTACAATTTTAATATGTTATAACAAAGTAAATTTCGAATGCAGTTTTAAACAATATAATACAAGCATGCTGACTCCAAATCTGTTCCATATATTAGCATGCAACATCGAAAGCTCTTAATAATCACCTGAGAATAAACATGCTTTAAACGTCAACAAAAATGTTGGTGAGTTATAGATTTAACCTATATATTTATCAAATCGTAATAATAGACCACAAGATTTCATATTTCAATACACATCCCATACATAGAGATAAAAAATCATTCATATGGTGAACACCTGGTAACCGACATTAACAAGATGCATATAAGAATATCCCCATCATTCCGGGACATCCTTCGGACATGATATAAAAATCGAAGTACTAAAGCATCCGGTACTTTGGATGGGGTTTATTAGGCCCAATAGATCTATCTTTAGGATTCGCGTCAATTAGGCGTGCACTAATTCTTAAAATTAGTGATGTTCCCTAATTCTTAGGCTACCAAGCAAAAAGGGGCATATTTGTAGTGACCCGAACTTTTCCATGTTTATATATATTAAATGAAATTGTTATTTACATAATTAAGTGTTTCCAACATGTTAAGCAATCAAACTTGTTAAAACTTGATTAATTTAAATAGGTTTCATATAGACAATTGACCACCCAAGTTGACCGGTGATTCACGAACGTTAAAACTTGTAAAAACTATATGATGACATATATATAGATATATATATATATTTAACATGATATTATGATAAGGTAAACATATCATTAAGTATATTAACAATGAACTACATATGTAAAAGCAAGCCTACTAACTTAATGATTTTGAAACGAGACATATATGTAATGATTATCGTTGTAACGAAATTTAATGTATATATATCATATTAAGAGATATTCATACATCATATTATCATGATAATATAATAATTTAAAATCTCATTTGATATTATAAACATTGGGTTAACAACATTTAACAAGATCGTTAACCTAAAGGTTTCAAAACAACACTTACATGTAACGACTAACGATGACTTAACGACTCAGTTAAAATGTATATACATGTAGTGTTTTAATATGTATTCATACACTTTTGAAAGACTTCAAGACACTTATCAAAATACTTCTACTTAACAAAAATGCTTACAATTACATCCTCGTTCAGTTTCATCAACAATTCTACTCGTATGCACCCGTATTCGTACTCGTACAATACACAGCTTTTAGATGTATGTACTATTGGTATATACACTCTAATGATCATCTCTTAGCAGCCCATGTGAGTCACCTAACACATGTGGGAACCATCATTTGGCAACTAGCATGAAATATCTCATAAGATTACAAAAATATGAGTAATCATTCATGACTTATTTACATGAAAACAAAATTACATATCCTTTATATCTAATCCATATACCAACGACCAAAAACACCTATAAATACTTTCATTCTTCAATTTTCTTCATCTAATTGATCTCTCTCAAGTTCTAACTTCAAGTTCTAAGTGTTCTTCATAAATTCTACAAGTTCTAGTTACATAAAATCAAGAATACTTTCAAGTTTACTAGCTCACTTCCAATCTTGTAAGATGATCATCCAACCTCAAGAAATCTTTATTTCTTATAGTAGGTTATCATTCTAATACAAGGTAATAATCATATTCAAACTTTGGTTCAATTTCTATAACTATAACAATCTTATTTCAAGTGATGATCTTACTTGAACTTGTTTTCGTGTCATGATTCTTCTTCAAGAACTTCGAGCCATCCAAGGATCCATTGAAGCTAGATCCATTTTTCTCTTTTCCAGTAGGTTTATCCAAGGAACTTAAGGTAGTAATGATGTTCATAACATCATTCGATTCATACATAAAAAGCTATCATATTCGAAGTGGTAAACTAGTAATCACTAGAACATAGTTTAGTTAATTCTAAACTTGTTTGCAAATAAAGTTAATCCTTCTAACTACACTTTTAAAATCAACTATACACGTGATCTATATCTATATGATATGCTAACTTAATGATTTAAAACCCGGAAACACTATAAACACCATAAAACCGGATTTACGCCGTCGTAGTTACAACCGGGGGCTGTTTTGGTTTGGATAATTAAAAAACTATGAAAAACTTTGATTTAAAAGCTATACTTCTGAGAAAATGATTTTTCTTATGAACAAGAAACCATATCCAAAAATCATGGTTAAACTCAAAGTGAAAGTATGTTTTTCAAAACAGTCATCAAGATGTCGTTCTTTCGACGGAAATGACTACCTCTTTCAAAAACGACTTGTAACTTGTATTTCCGACTATAAACCTATACCTTTTCTGTTTAGTTTCATAAATTCAAGTTCAATACGAAACTGTGTCCGCTTAAATCACACAAAACGGATTAGAAACGAAGAAATGGCGAGCAAAACAAAATTGGTAAAAACTACTCATATTAGCTACGTGAAAATTGGTAACAAATCTATTCCAACCATAACTTAATCAACTTGTATTGTATATTATGTAATCTTGAGATACCATAGACACGTATACAATGTTTCGACCTATCATGTCGACACATCTATATATATTTCGGAACAACCATAGACACTCTATATGTGAATGTTGGAGTTAGCTATACAGGGTTGAGGTTGATTCCAAAATATATATAGTTTGAGTTGTGATCAATACTGTGATATGTATACACTGGGTCGTGGATTGATTCAAGATAATATATATATTGATTTATTTCTGTACATCTAACTGTGGACAACTAGTTGTAGGTTACTAACAAGGACAGCTGACTTAATAAACTTAAAACATCAAAATGTATTAAAAGTGTTGTAAATATATTTTGAACATACTTTAATATATATGTACATATTTGTTATAGGTTCGTGAATCGACCAGTGGCCAAGTCTTACTTCCCGACGAAGTAAAAAAATCTGTGAAAGTGAGTTATAGTCCCACTTTTGAAATCTAATATTTTTGGGATGAGAATACATGCAGGTTTTATAAATGATTTATAGAATAGACACAAGTACGTGAAATTACATTATATGGTTGAATTATCGAAATCGAATATGCCCCTTTTTATTAAGTCTGGTAATCTAAGAATTAGGGAACAGACACCCTAATTGACGCGAATCCTAAAGATAGATCTATTGGGCCTAACAAACCCCATCCAAAGCACCGGATGCTTTAGTACTTCGAAATTTATATCATATCCGAAGGGTGTCCCGGAATGATGGGGATATTCTTAAATATGCATCTTGTTAATGTCGGTTACCAGGTGTTCACCATATGAATGATTTTTATCTCTATGTATGGGATGTGTATTGAAATATGAAATCTTGTGGTCTATTATTATGATTTGATAATATATAGGTTAAACCTATAACTCACCAACATTTTTGTTGACGTTTTAAGCATGTTTATTCTCAGGTGATTATTAAGAGCTTCCGCTGTTGCATACTTAAATAAGGACAAGATTTGGAGTCCATGCTTGTATGATATTGTGTAAAAACTGCATTCAAGAAACTTATTTCGTTGTAACATATTTGTATTGTAAACCATTATGTAATGGTCGTGTGTAAACAAGATATTTTAGATTATCATTATTTGATAATCTACGTAAAGCTTTTTAAACCTTTATTGATGAAATAAAGGTTATAGTTTGTTTTAAAATGAATGCAGTCTTTGAAAAACGTCTCATATAGAGGTCAAAACCTCGCAACGAAATCAATTAATATGGAACGTTTTTAATCCATAAGAACGGGAAATTTCATTATTCGGCTTCGATCATTCAACCATAGAATGTAGTTTCACGTACTTGTGTCTATTTTGTAAATCATTTATAAAACCTGCATATATTCTCATCCCAAAAATATTAGATTTTAAAAGTGGGACTATAACTCACTTTCACAGATTTTTACTTCGTCGGGAAGTAAGACTTGGCCACTGGTCGATTCACGAACCTATAACAAATATATACATATATATCAAAGTTTATTCAAAATATATTTACAACACTTTTAATACATTTTGATGTTTTAAGTTTATTAAGTCAGCTGTCCTTGTTAGTAACCTACAACTAGTTGTCCAAAGTTAGATGTACAGAAATAAATTGATATATATTATCTTGAATCAATCCACGACTCAGTGTAGACACATCTCAGGCTAGATTACAACTCAAAGTATATATATTTTTGGAATCAACCTCAACCCTTTATAGCTAACTCCAACATTACTGCATAAAGAGTGTCTATGGTTGTTCCAAATAATATATATACATGGGTCAATATGATATGTCAAAACATTTGCATACGTGTCTATGGTATCCTAAGATTATATAATATATTAGAATACATGTATAATACAATATAAGTTAGCTAGGATATGATTTGTATAGAATCGTTACAATATTTCCCGTAGCTACAACAATAAAAAAATATCCAATCTTGTTTTACCCATAACTTCTTCGTTTTAAATCTGTTTTGAGTGAATCAAATTGTTATGGTTTCATATTGAACTCTATTTTATGAATATAAACAGAAAAATTATAGGTTTATAGTCGGAAATATAAGTTACAAGTCATTTTTGTAAGAGGTAGTCATTTCAGTAGAAAGAACGACGTCTTGATAACCATTTTGAAAAACATACTTCCACTTTGAGTTTAACCATGATTTTTGGATATAGTTTCATGTTCATAAAAAAAATCATTTTTTCAGAAGAACAACTTTTAAATCAAAGTTTATCATAGTTTTTAATTATCAAACCCAAAACAGCCCGCGGTGTTACTACGACGGCGTATGTCCGGTTTTACGGTGTTTTCGTGTTTCCAGGTTTTAAATCATTAAGTCAGCATATCATATAGATATAGAACATATGTTTAGTTGATTTTAAAAGTCAAGTTAGATGAATTAACTTTTGTTTGCGAACAAGTTTAGAATTAACTAAACTATGTTCTAGTGATTTCAAGTTTAAACCTTCGAATAAGGTATTTTTATATATATGAATCGAATGATGTTATGAACATCATTAATACCTCTAGTTTTGTGGATAAACCTACTGGAAATGAGAAAAATAGATCTAGCTTTAAAGGATTCTTGGATGGCTTGAAAGTTCTTGAAGCAGAATCATGACACGAAAACAAGTTCAAGTAAGATTTCCACTCGAAATAAGATTGTTATAGTTATAGAAATTGAATCAAAGTTTGAATATGAGTATTACCTTGTATTAGAAAGATATATTACTGTAAATAAGAAAGATTTCTTGAGGTTGGATGATCACTTTACAAGATTAGAAGTAAGCTAGCAAACTTGGAATTATTCTTGATTTTATGAAACTAGAACTTATAGAATTTATGAAGAACACTTAAACTCGAAGATAGAAATTGAGAGAGATCAATTAGATGATAAAAATTGAAGAATTAAAGTGTTTGTAGGTGTTTTTGGTCGTTGGTATATGGATTATATATAAAGGATGTGTAATTTTGTTTACATGTAAATAAGTCATGAATGATTACTAATATTTTTGTAATTTTATGAGATATTTCATGCTAGTTGTCAATTGATGGTTCCCACATGTGTTAGGTGACTCACATGGGCTGCTAAGAGCTGATCATTAGAGTATATATACCAATAGTACATACATATAAAAGCTGTGTATTGTGCGAGTACGAATCCGAGTGCATACGAGTAGAATTGTTGATGAAACTGAACGAAGATGTAATTGTAAGCATTTTTGTTAAGTAGAAGTATTTTGATAAGTGTCTTGAAGTCTTTCAAAAGTGTAGGAATACATATTAAAACACTACATGTATATACATTTTAACTGAGTCGTTAAGTCATCGTTAGTCGTTACATGTAAATGTTGTTTTGAAACCTTTAGGTTAACGATCTTGTTATATGTTGTTAACCTATTGTTTATTATATCTAAAGATATGTTAAATTATTACATTATCATGATTAATATATCTTAGTATGATATATATACAGTTAAATGTTGTTACAACGATAATCGTTACATATATGTCTCGTTTCGAAATCATTAAGTTAGTAGTCTTGTTTTTACATATGTAGTTCATTGTTAATATACTTAATGATATGTTTACTTATCATTTATCATGATTATATAATGTAACAATTTCTTAAAATGATCCATATGTATTTAGTAAGACGTTGATATAATGATAATCGTTATATATATCGTTTTCGAGTTTCATAATTCAATAGTCTCATTTTTATGTATATAACTCATTGTTAAAATACTTAATGAGATACTTACTTATCATAAAATCATGTTAACTATATATATATCCATATATATGTCATCATATAGTTTTTAGAAGTTTTAACGTTCGTGAATCACCGGTCAACTTGGGTGGTCAATTGTCTATATAAAACCTATTTCAATTAATCAAGTCTTAACAAGTTTGATTGCTTAACATGTTGGAAACACTTAATCATGTAAATAATAATTTCATTTAATATATAAAAACATGGAAAAGTTCGGGTCACTACACAACAAGCCCCATCCAAAGTACCGGATGCTTTAGTACTTCGAATTTATCATGTCCGAAGGGAGTCCCTGAATGAGAGGGGATATTCTATATGCATCTTGTTAAGGTCGGTTACCAGGTGTTCAATCCATATGAATGATTTTTGTCTCTATGCATGGGACGTATATTTATGAGAACTGGAAATGAAATTCTTGTGGTCTATTAAAATGATGAAAATGATTATTTATGTTAAACTAATGAACTCTCCAACCTTTTGGTTGACACTTGAAAGCATGTTTATTCTCAGGTATGAAAGAAATCTTCCGCTGTGCATTTGCTCATTTTAAAGATATTACTTGGAGTCATTCATGGCATATTTCAAAAGACATTGCATTCGAGTCATTGAGTTCATCAAGATTATTATTAAGTCAATTATAGTTGAATGTATTATGAAATGGTATGCACGCCGTCAACTTTCGATGAAAAGAAAGTTTGTCTTTTAGAAACGAATGAAATGTTTGTAAAATGTATCATATAGAGGTCAAATATGGATTAGGACGGGTCGTCTCATGAGTCTTGCCAAAGGTCGAGATTTATCTACAAAAGAGATGAGATGCCCCAAACCGGCATTCAACTATGCGAGGTATTCGACGTATGGGGTTTTGATTTCATGGGTCCATTCCCGAACTCAAATAAGTGTGTTTATATTTTGGTAGCGGTAGATTATGTTTCGAAATGGGCTGAGGCCAAAGCCTTGCTAACCAATGATGCGAGAGTAGTTGTTAAGTTTTTGAAAGGGTTGTTTGCTAGGTTTGGTGTGCCAAAAGCATTGATCTCAGATTGAGGGACACATTTTGCTAATAGTCTAATGGAGAGAGTAATGGAAAAATATGGTGTAACACATCGTTTTTCGACCCCTTACCATCCCCAAACTAGTGGTCAAGTCGAGAATACAAATCGTGCTTTGAAAAGGATTTTGGAAAAGACGGTTAGTAATAACCCTAAGATTTGGTCAACCAAGCTAGATGAAGCATTATGGACATTTAGAACCGCTTACAAGACACCCATAGGAACCACACCATTTCTTCTAGTGTATGGGAAGGCATGTCACATCCCGGTTGAGGTAGAACATAAGGCATTTTGGGCAATCAAGGAGATAAACCTAGACCTAGAAAGAGCTAAGGAAAAACGGGTGACACAATTACACGAATTAGAAGAGCTTAGGTCAGAGGCATACGATAACTGTTTGGCATACAAAGAGAAAACTAAGCGTTGGCACGATGCCCGACTCAAAGGTCTTAAAGAATTTCACCCACACGATATGGTCTTAGTTTTCAACTCCCGCTTTAAGTTCTCACTGGGTAAGTTGAAGTCTAGATGGACGGGTCTATACATTGTTAAGAAAGCTTATCCTACATGTTATGTGGAGTTATATGGAAATGGGAACACTTTCAAGGTAAACGATAATAGATTGAATGTTTATAGGGATGACATCAATGCTATTGAGCTTGATGACATCAAGCTCTACCCAAAATAACACCTTTGCGCTAAAACAGGTCAAGTGATAGACCCGTGATCAAAACAATCACGTTTGTGTATATTTGTGCATTTAGGATTGTATTTCATATAGACTTGTATGATATTGTATTTTTATAGGTTGCATTTACATATTGTTGCATTTCATGCATTTGGGTAAATTGGAAAAACTGCAAAAATAGCTTTTGAATGAGTTGAAATGGATTTTAAAACTGCAAAACTGCTTCATGTACAAAAGCGGCGCTTTTGTCCCAGGAGCGGTGCTTTTGATCTCATAAGAGCGACGCTTCTGCTTCAACAGCGACGCTTTCACCTGTGATTTTGGACTAAAAATGGACAGTAGGCAACATCGACGCTTTTACATTGAAAAGTGGCACTTTTATTTTCTTAAGAGCGACGCTTTTACTTGAAGAGCGGTGCTTCTGCTTCTTCAGGAACGGCGCTCCTACTCTAAGAGCGGCGCTCCTAGACCTGGGCTGTCAAGTTTTAAATACGACTCAAACACTTCATTTTCTCCACCCACTTCATTTATTCTTCCATATTGCGACCAAAGCTCAGCTACTTTGACCCCTAGCACCAAATTAACATCTTTTGTGAAGATTTCTTGCATTCTTATCATCATCTAACATGAGTAATGTAAGATTCATGCTTTATTAACACTTATCTCCAATTATTTGCATGATTCTTGTTATGTTCTTGTTTCTTCTTATTTCTAGATCTCTCAGCAATTGATGATGTTTATGCTAAATTGGTGATGAATCCTTGTTATTATCATGATTCCTAACATGATTTGCATGTTTGATTTTGGAAATTTACACTTTGAA
This sequence comes from Rutidosis leptorrhynchoides, assembly GCF_046630445.1. Classification (NCBI taxonomy): domain Eukaryota; kingdom Viridiplantae; phylum Streptophyta; class Magnoliopsida; order Asterales; family Asteraceae; genus Rutidosis; species Rutidosis leptorrhynchoides. Next base: position 207,670,999 of record NC_092334.1, read on the forward strand.
TTTTTAGGGTTCTTCCCAATTTGGGGGTTTTCAAAGAAGATGTTCAATTGAGAATGTAGTGATACAATTGGTCATTCTATGCTTATATGTTATGCCTAGATCAAAAAGAAACCAACTTTCATGCTTGTATGCGATTAAATTGAATTTAGGGTTCTTGATTCTTTGACTTTTGACTAAGTTTGACCAATTGGAGTGTGATTGCAATTGAACTTGCTTGTTGATGATTATACTTGTTGGTTTGGCTAATTGATATACTAAAATTCATGCTCCTAGTTTTAAGCTTAATTTGAGTTTTGACTTTGACTGTAGTTGACTTTTTGCAATTAGGTCATATTGTTCATGATTCCATGTTGTGAAGAGCTTGTCCTGAAATTAAATGTAGGGGGCATGTTGCTCAATAAATGGTTGACGACTATATATTTAATCGATGCTAATGTCATAGAAACAATTTTGTGTGTATTGTTTGTTGCGTCTATTTCAGGTAAGTGATAAAGGAGAGGGATACATAAGATCCACCGATGCTCATGAATGGTTGCAAGTGCTTTTACCGGGTGAAACAATTCAAGATAAAGTAATTAATAGGCTTCACATGTCGATGTGCCCGACCAAGTACATCAATTGGACCGACTTTGATTTGGCGGGGTTAGGTCATCAGATTAAGGAAACGTTCACAGTTGAAGAGGGTAAAAAGGTTATGCGCCCATGGGAGATGATCCTTTATATAACAACCCTCACTTTTTGACTTCTGAAATTACTGAAATAACCCTAGGGTTTACTGCCTAACTATACGTATTAATTATTTAAGGGTTGTTATATACACAATCGATTTAACGTTGACCAAATAATAAACTTTTAGTCGACACTCACTGGTAATTAAAATTTATGCATTTCTGTAATATTATAACTATTAATCTATAAGTAATAAATAAAAGTGACATTTATATAAATAATAAAACAATTGGGAACTAAATAAAAAAAAATACAAGTCATGAATTAGTAAAAAAAATAATACTTATCATGTAGTAAATGTAAAAATAGTAATAATAATAATAATAATAATAATAATAATAATAATAATAATAATAATAATAATAACACTAAAAAATCTTAAACAATTACATCCTTATGTTGACTAAAAAAATAAAATATATATATAAAAATATAAACTAGTACCACCTATTGTTGACTACAGGAATTATAAAATAAAATAAAATCATTAATTAGAACATCTTTATGTTGACTAACACTCTAATACTTGCACTATATAAATACCCATAGACTCCTAGTTCCTCATTCACAAATCACACCAAAATCATCTCTCAAAAAAAATCTCTCCCTCTCCCTCTCTTGTGGTATTCGGCCAAGAACACCACCACCACACCACCACCATCTTCAAGTGATCTTCAAGCTTGTTCTTCGTGTTCATCAAGATCTTCAAGCGTGTTCTTTATCATTTGGGTTATTTGATCTTCATCACCAAGTTTTCTTCTTGTTTCTTGTTAATCTTCATCATCATTAATAAGGTATGATCCAAAATCTTAAAACTTTTAAATCTTTCTTTCAATTCATGTTTCTATTCATAATCATATTTGTGCATGATCTTAACATTAATATTGTTCATGTAAAAAACAATATAAATATACATATACATGTAAAAAAATAAAATAAAATATAAACATATACATATATATACATATACGGTTATATATAAAAAAATATATATATAAACTATATATATATATATATATATATATATATATATATATATATATATATATATATATATATATATATATACACGACATATATATACATAAACATTAAACAAAATAAAACCTTATTACAACTTAAACCCTAAACATTAATTAAAACCCTAATCATTACCTAATCATTACTTTACTAAACCCTAAACCTAATAATACTATTAAATATTTATTACTTAAACCCTAATCATTAATTTATTATTAAAACCTAACTACTCTAATTAATTAAAACCTAACTTCTAACACTTATAATATACTACTTATAGTATAACATACGATTACAATAGTCATTCACGATAACGTGAGGATTACTCGAACGTCAATGCTACTTAAGGCCTAGGGTGATCCTTGGTACCACTATGGGATGCTTGTGGATTACGAATGCCAAACTTAGATTTTGGTCAAGAAATCCTGGGCCAACCGGTAACAATTGGTCATTCTGGTGACTCGGCGGTGGAATAGATGTTTGGGTATGGTGCACAATGTCAAACCAGACTATAGTAATCATACACTTAGTTACTAACATACTTAATAAGTGGTAGACTTTTTAAGAACAACTCACTAGTGTTCAACACTAACTTACTAAAAATAGAAACTTACAAAAAGTGGAAACTTACCAAAAATGAGAACTTAGTAAAACAAACTATATTTAAACTCTTGCATAGTTAAACTTAACTTAAACTTGGGCAAAACATTTAACTACTCTTAAATGTCATTAGGTTGACTTTCTGCTCACATTAATCCAACTCTTCTATTCCAAGGAATAACAAACTATCTCCTACTTACTAAGGTAAACTTCATATCCCCACTTTATATTGTGCACAACTTATTTAACTTTTTGGAGTGAGACACATGCTACTTTTACTATTTACAATTTAGACACAAGTACCAACTGTTAAACTATGCTATACCCGGCTATGTCCGACTAAGTCCCTACATTAATTGCTCTTTAAATGCATTCTTAATTATTGGGGGTAGGCCTGTCGGAAGTAACGTCCCCGATACATTTGACTAAGTCTTTGTATTACTTAATAATGAAATTAAACCGACAAGTATAGACACAACTTGTCATTGGGGTAAACTTTTAACATTTAGTCTAAATATCACGAATTGACATAACTTTTTGGTCCCTATGAGATCAACATTATAAACTAAATCTTATGGTCTAAAACTAAGGTCAAACATATTTGTTAAACCTATGAACTTCACTCAACCTTTTTGGTTGACACTTTAGCATGTTTTGTCTCAGGTGCTGATTGATCAAGCTTACTTATTTACTGCTTATGTGATGCTACTTGGACTTAGGATCAAGAGATATCGCATTTATTATTCTTGCATTTGAAACAATTACTTTATTGTAATTTCCATCATTGTAACGACATTTCATTTTTCGCTGCGTACTCAATAAAGTGTGTTTTTATCATATAGTATTGTTCTCGTATTATAATATGTTGGTTTATTTGATATTAAGTCACATTTCACCCAGGCCCTAACTGGGGGTGTGATAGATTGGTATCAGAGCATAACCAGGATGTTATAGAGAACCAGGATTGCATTTTTATGCGTGCCTTACTTGCTAGCTAGGGTGGCTTAGTAATCTAGAAAACTATAACTTTTCCTGCCTTAGACTTAAAGCACTTAGGATTGCCTTATAATCTTAATAACCTTGCTTTGATAATCTTGGCTTAAAATGCTAATCAAAGTCTCTTTCCTAATGTTAGGATGTCTAATTTTCATCAAGCGAACAAAATGACTCTTTTCAAGCTAACTGAAGAAGATACTGAAAAGTCTTCCACTAAAAGACCAGTCCAAAGTCCACCTTATAGCTTTGGTGGTCCTCCCTCACCAAACTATAGTCCGGATACTTTACCTAATTCTCCCGATCACTACCCGACCCCGAGAACTGAAGACAAGGGGAAACGTCCTGAGGAAACTAGTCCGTCTAGGAAAAGAGCCCGATCTCCTTTTTGTGATAATGATGCTAAGAACTTGGAAGGGTTGCTTCGCCATGTGGCGAGAATTGAGGATCGAATGGACGAGAAAGACCGAGAAGTTAAGAAACTGAAGAAAGAGAATGCTAAGTTGAGAAAGGAGTTGACGAAACTGAGGTATGAAGAAGAACGTAACACTCGCTAGGGAAAGAAATCACTTGCTTATCTCAAGGAGGATGTTAATTTCTGGATGAATATGGAAAGAAATCGAGTCAATAAGCAGCTTGCTCTAAAAGGGTACAACATTAACGCAGTCAACAGCCGTGTTACTAACCTCTATGATAACCTCGAGTATCTCTATGAGAAACAAAAGGCAAAGAACGAGAATGTTGAGGTGTTTATGAAGAAGGTTGAGGACGAAAAGAAGAAATATGAAGACTACATCAATCTTAATATTTCCTAGTTTATTTTTTTTTCCTATTTTCTATCCATGTAAAGGCTATGCCTTAAACTATTTCCTATTTCCAACTCATGTAATAAAGGCTTATTTAATGCCTCGTTTCTAATAATATCGAGTGCTTCATTTATATCATGTGATATCAATACTTTATTCATACTTGTAATTGCTCAAACCTATAACTTGTCAACTTACCAAACTTATGTTCACTTCTATGTAGTGACATCATGGGTCGTCCAGCTGCACCTACCGTTAATAACATAGTGTTGACCACTGAGCAATTTCAACAGTTACTTGCTGCAGCCCAAGGCAACGCCCAAGCTAATCATGCTAATCATCAAACGAAACCTTGTTCTTACAAGGACTTTACGAACTGCCACCCTCCCGCTTTCAAGGGAAATGAAGAGGCTATCGAACTAGTTCGATGGTTCGAGAAGCTAGAGTCTATCTTCCGTATTTGCAACTGCTGGGATAACGATCGGGTCAAATATGCCACTAGCTCATTAGCTGGCAATGCTTTGACTTGGTGGACTGCTCATACTAAGTCCGTGGGAATTGACAATGCTAATGCAATTCCATGGGACGAAATCAAAAGCATGATGATTAATAAATTCTGTCCTAGAAGTCAAGTTCAAAAACTTGAAGTCGAGTTCTGGGAACTCAAGGTGAAGGGTACCGATATTGAAAGCTATACCAATCATTTTCTTGAGCTTTCTACTTTGTGTCCCGAGATGTTTCCTACTGAAGCTAGAAGGATTGAAAGATATATTGAAGGTCTCCCCGAGGATGTTCAGGGGAATGTTATTGCTGTCGAGAAGGTTACTCTTGATGCTGTGATTCTCATGGCGTAAAATCTGATGTTGGCCATGAGAAGAAGAGCGTCGGCTAATAAGCAGGTTGACACTAAGAGCAATGAAGGTAAAAGGAAGTTTGAGCCGTCTCAAGGTTCAACTCTGAATGTTAGTAAGAAGCCTGCAGATAGTACAAGGACAAATTATAAGGGTACCTATTGTAGTGACCCGAACTTTTCCATGTTTATATATATTAAATGAAATTGTTATTTACATGATTAAGTGTTTCCAACATGTTAAGCAATCAAACTTGTTAAGACTTGATTAATTGAAATAGGTTTCATATAGACAATTGACTACCCAAGTTGACCGGTGATTCACGAACGTTGAAACTTGTAAAAACTATATGATGACATATATATGATTATATATATAGTTAACATGATATTATGATAAGTAAGTATCTCATTAGGTATTTTAACAATGAGTTATATACATAAAATTGAGTTTATTGAATTAAGAAACTCGAAACGATATATATAACGATTATCGTTATAACAACGTCTTACTAAATACATATGAATCATATTAAGATATTGATACACTATGTTTAATCATGATAAATGATAAGTAAACATGTCATGAAGTGTATTAACAATGAACTACATATGTAAAAACAAGACTACTAACTTAATGATTTCGAAACGAGACATATATGTAACGATTATCGTTGTAACAACATTTAACTGTATATATATCATACTAAGATATGTTAGTATATCATAATATCATGATAATGTAATAATTTAACATCTCTTTAGATATAATAAACAATGGGTTAACAACATTTAACAAGATCGTTAACCTAAAGGTTTCAAAACAACATTTACATGTAACGACTAACGATGACTTAACGACTCAGTTAAAATGTATATACATGTAGTGTTTTAATATGTATTCATATACTTTTAAAAGAACTCAATACACTTATCAAAATACGTCTACTTAACAAAAATGCTTACAATTACATCCTCATTCAGTTTCATCAACAATTCTACTCGTATGCACCTGTATTCGTACTCGTACAATACACAGCTTTTAGATGTATGTACTATTGGTATATACACTCCAATGATCAGCTCTTAGAAGCCCATGTGAGTCACCTAACATATGTGGGAACCATCATTTGGCAACTAGCATGAAATATCTCATAAAATTACAAAAATATTAGTAATCATTCATGACTTATTTACATGTAAACAAAATTACATATCCTTTATATCTAATCCATATGCCAACGACCAAAAACACCTACAAACACTTTCATTATTCAATTTTATTCATCTAATTGATCTCTCTCAAGTTCTATCTTCAAGTTCTAAGTGTTCTTCATAAATTCTCTAAGTTCTAGTTTCATAAAATCAAGAATACTTCCAAGTTTGCTAGCTTACTTCCAATCTTGTAAAGTGATCATCCAACCTCAAGAAATCTTTCTTATTTACAGTAATATATCTTTCTAATACAAGGTAATACTCATATTCAAACTTTGATTCAATTTCTAGAACTATAACAATCTTATTTAAAGTGGAAATCTTACTTGAACTTGTTTTCGTGTCATGATTCTGCTTCAAGAACTTTCAAGCCATCCAAGGATCCTTTAAAGCTAGATCTATTTTTCTCATTTCCAGTAGGTTTATCCACAAAACCTGAGGTAGTAATGATGTTCATAACATCATTCGATTCATATATATAAAACTACCTTATTTGAAGGTTTAAACTTGAAATCACTAGAACATAGTTTAGTTAATTCTAAACTTGTTCGCAAACAAAAGTTAATCCTTCTAACTTGACTTTTAAAATCAACTAAAAACATGTTTTATATCTATATTATATTCTAACTTAATGATTTAAAACCTGGAAACACGAAAAACACTGTAAAATCGGACATACGCCGTCGTAGTAACACCGCGGGCTGTTTTGGGTTTGATAATTAAAAACTATGATAAACTTTGATTTAAAAGTTGTTCTTCTGAAAAAATTATTTTTCTTATGAACATGAAACTATATCCAAAAATCATGGTTAAACTCAAAGTGGAAGTATGTTTTTCAAAATGGTAATCAAGACGTCGTTCTTTCGACTGAAATGACTACCTCTTACAAAAATGACTTGTAACTTATATTTTCGACTATAAACCTATACTTTTTCTGTTTAAATTCATAAAATAGAGTTCAATATGAAACCATAGCAATTTGATTCACTCAAAACGGATTTAAAATGAAGAAGTTATGGGTAAAACAAGATTGGATATTTTTTGATTGTTGTAGCTACGAGAATTATTGTAACAATTCTATACAAATATTATCCTAGCTAACTTATATTGTATTATACAGGTATTCTAATACATTATGTAATCTTGGGATACCATAGACATGTATGCAAATGTTTTGACATATCATATCGACCCATGTATATATATTATTTGGAACAACCATAGACACTCTATATGCAGTAATGTTGGAGTTAGCTATACAGGGTTGAGGTTGATTCCAAAAATATATATACTTTGAGTTGTGATCTAGCCTGAGACGTGTATACACTGGGTCATGGATTGATTCAAGATAATATATATCGATTTATTTATGTACATCTAATTGTGGACAACTAGTTGTAGGTTACTAACGAGGACAGCTGACTTAATAAACTTAAAACATTAAAACGTATTAAAAATGTTGTAAATATATTTTGAACATATACTTTGATATATATGTACATATTTGTTATAGGTTCGTGAATCGACCAGTGGTCAAGTCTTACTTCCCGACGAAGTAAAAATCTGTGAAAGTGAGTTATAGTCCCACTGTAACAACCCGACATCGTTTTACCAAAAACACGCCTTAAAAAAAATTTTGTCAGACAGCGTATCTGGACGGCGTCCCATAATCTGGACGGCGTCCAAAGATAAAGACCAGGACGGCGTCCCATGATTCTGGACAGTGTCCAAATGAACTAAAGTGGACTGATCAATTTTTATTTACACGCGAGTGGAAAACCCGCTTCCCGACACTTTTAAGCGTAACCAATTTCACAATATGTCATATTAAGTAAAACTAAGATATTTCCACCAGAAAAACAAGTTTTACAACACCGGGTCCACAATGACCCGTTTTACAATTAATGTAGCGATTTCGACCCATTTATCTCTTCAGACGGATTAGGACTCCACAACCCAACCCGATACCAAGAGCATAATCCCGGGGACTACCAAAACCCCCATCCGCGTCCAATTATCCGAAAGCTACCCCATCAAGCCCAACCGCTCCTGCACGTCTAGTCTAACAACTAGCTAGCATCATTAACACAATACCTGTAAAAAGGTAAACAACGAGAGGGGTAAGCCGAGGCTTAGTGAATGCAATAATTATACATATACATATATAATATACCTACTTGTAAACACTTACACACATACCGCATACATGCTAGCAACACGATTAGCTTATCATCTCAAATACAAAGCTATAAACCTCCAATACCACAAGATAGCACAACAATAGCATATATATAACTCGAACAATATAAGATGCTTATGCTACAACACAATAACCATGGTTAACCAATAGTACACGGGAATGGTACTTCGAATTTCCCATCGGTGTTCCCAACAACCATTAGTGTACAACGAAATATATCACTAACCCCTGGGTGGTATCGATTGCCCAAACTTAAAACCCACCCGTCACGTGTAATGTGGTATCGAACGCCCGAACTTTAACCCACACTACACGCCCACACACACACCTATATGACATGGTATCGAACGCCCGAACTTTAAACCCATATCATATATTGACCCGATGTGGTATCGATCGCCCGAACTTAAACCCACATCGAACCTCGTACAAGTAAATACATTATATACACACATGTATAATCATTCCACTCACCTCGAGATGCCCGCACAAGTCATAAAGTAAGTTGTCTCCAAAATCAACCGAGCAAGCTTTTACCTATAATACGCATATAGATATACACACAATCAACACACATTCTCTACAAGAGAATTCGACGCCAATACCCTTAACCGAGGGTTTATGCTTACTACCATAATCCGCCCATTTAGACACCTAAGTGGACTCACCAATTACCACTACGGGTGGTAATTCTGACATATTCAAACAAGTACAATTTAACCTAAAAACGTTTCTCACGATTACTTTCATTAACAATGTCATTTAACACTTGACACAATTGTTTAAACATCCGTTTGATCCAAAATAGTGTCATTACCAATTTTGACCCATCTAAGTCAACCCATTTTGACAAAAGTCCCAAAAACATCTTTAATCACTAACGCCTAGTGATTAACTTTCCAAAACATCATTTAACACTTACAACTTCAATTCACATGGCCAAACCCTATATCATAGCTATTAGGGTTTTCCTTAACTCAACATAACCAAAATTCACCCATTTTACCTCCAAACGAGTCTTACAAGTTCCAACACTCCTAAAATCACTAATACTAGTGATTATACCCCACTTACAAACCTTAAACATGCTTAAATCATTAACCAACCCAAAACCCGCAAATTATCAAAATAGCTAGTCACAATAAACCCACTTTGTCATCTAAACGGGTTTCACAACTTAAACAAACTCAAACCCTAACTTGATTATCAAATTAACACAATGAAATTCGGATTTGAGACTTACCAATACTACCAAAATGTAGCCGTGAACGAGGCGAACACCATTAACTCCCGCGACTTGACCCGATTCACCCTTCTTCTTCCTCAAATGGTGCTCTCTCTCTCTCTAAGCTCCTCACTCTCTCTCTCTAGATGGAAATGGGTGGAAGAGGTGAAATGAGGATAGAGATAAGCATTGGGTCAGTTTTAGAGGCTCAAAACCGACCCCCAAGTGAAAAGACTCAAATACCCTTCATTAAAACATTGAAATTCCAACAGTTGGCCCGTCAGGCCATTTGAACGACGTCCAAAATGGCTGGACGGCGTCCAACCTTTCACTGGTGGACGGCGTCCCAAAATCTGGACGGAGTCCCACTGAACTGAGTCTGAAACTGAAGTTGTTTTGGTCGTAACTTTCAAACCGTAACTCCATTTTCGACGAATCAAATATCGTTGGAAACGTAATGAGATTTACTATCTAATGGTAAGGTTTTAGAATATCAACTTCAACTTTATTTAGGATCCAAATATACGCTTACAAGCCTCGTAATTCGAATGACGTCTAAAATAACGTGTAACTGAAAAACGGTTGTTACAACTCTCCCCCACTTAAATTGGATCACGTCCTCGTGATCTGCACCTACGCTAGAAGTCAAACACTTCTCCTTTGAACGTTTTCACTTCCTACGCGAAGTCACACAAGTAGTAATCACGCATTCAAATTTCTCGCTTCGTACACTAACGCATCATAATACAACCATATCGGGTAATCAACCCATGAGTCAAAACAATCGTAACCGTTGCTCCTACGCCGAGTATCCAAACTCGTACCATACACTTCACAATCGTCCTTTGAGTAGAACAATTCACCGACAATCATCGTCGTCACGCCTCACGATCCTACGAAACACAACCAAGCCCGACATCCATACATCTTCTGCGAATCCGAAGATCTCATCACACGCTAATAATCACTAGCGTGCACTACCGTAACAAGCGATATCTCATACACTCGAATTCCAGAATTCCTGCTGAGGAAAAATACGAAAACAACACATGTCTCTAGACCAAGAACCAAACTACCCCCGACTCCATATCCGGGTCATCCTTCAACGAAGAAATTTTGGTAACCCCAAAATAAACACCTTAGAAGTAACACTTTCCCATCGACCGATCCGCACATGACTATCCATCACTGGATTAATCCAGGACGATAATAATACACCACGAGTTAGACGAAACATCAACACATTGTCATAGGGTTTCTCCTCTGAACCATACAATACGGCTTCCTAGTACTAGCATAGAAGCTACTTGGATACTAAAATCCCGTCAACGACGAATCATCATCACAAAATTTCCGCAATTCGCCACACGACTCATAAAAATATTCACCACGCCGGGCGAAGTTTCCTACCTAGACCGTCCATTGAGGATGGTCTCGACATTTCAATGCAACTAACAGTCGCATCACTAGGGAACACACTCTCGCAAACGAAAAACATCTGCGTGTCTCGATGTGAGACAATCTGAATCAACACTCTCCGCCTCACATTCGTCCATAAAGTGGAATAATCCACTGATAATTTCCACGATCACGTTTCCCGATAGGGAAAAATACAGTATTCACCACGATATCAAACTCGTACTCCCTCAACAGTACTATCCGAGTTTTACACAAACCCAAATTTATATCACTAGAGCACTTGCAACGACATCTTCATTCTCTCACTCTGAGATCTCAAACTTCACATTTGGTCTCACACCGCACAATCATACTACATGACCACCCTTCATAAGAAGAATTTCACTTATTCGATCCCATCATCACAATCTTCACGCATAACATTCTGGAATTGTAACTCACAACCGTAATGAACGATCTCGAGATGACATCAACAGCTCGTCACTCTTCCTCGTTAGGAACTCCGAATACCTATTAAGGCTTAGCACGGTACACTCCGACACTTCGCTATATATAATACCACCGGAGCTTCCTCGAGCGGCAGTTAAAACTCCCCCACTTAGGATTCAGCTCCACATTCTAACCGCCGAGATGATAACATCCCACGGAATTACATTCCACGAAATACATGACCATTCTCATTATTGGTCATACTCACCAAATCACTGCAAACTCACATTAGGCTCTCAGAGCCTTCATACACGATCACTTGAGATGTCGTACACGCGACAACCCCGCACCTTCATAACACAATTCATAACTCACAGCCCTTCATCGTTCGCGAAGCGAACTCCACCAAGGTCCTACATATGCCTCTAAGTCTAGGCATATGCCACTCCGCTTAATCAGTCGTGCATCTCCGTCGAGATCACCCGACCTTCCACTCAATGAACCTTTATCAATAATTGCCCACTCTCATGGAGAAGAGGGACCAATCCGACACAATAATCGTATCGACCGCAATATCGACACTTCATCATAACCTTTGGCCTATCCGACCATTAAGTCCGTCACCGGTCCACCGGTAATCTTCACCCGTCTATCACTTAAGAGTAATAATATGCGCTCATCCGTCACTTCATTAGAAGTATTTACTGCGATGCTCTTAAACTTCGACTTTCGCAACCGTTGAATTGCTATCACCCGTCGATCACTATTATAATCTCCACTGCTTCCAAGGGTATCTCACCGGCACCCTAGGCATAAAGTGAACACACCATCATTGGAGTTAAACATCACACTAGCAGGTATAAGAAGGCACCTGACGCAGTGTCATGCAGACTCCCGCCACAACCTACTGAATTTTAGAACTCGATCCTTGGGTTCCACACACTTGATGTCACCCATCTCTCCACAATAATGACCCGAAGTCATACCTAACTGACAAACCTTACGGCCTACTGTCTTATCGAAAGTCCCAAGCGATCACACGCTACCCGCAATTTCCACAAGGCTAAAACGATATAGCCTAACGAAACCCTTCATCTAACGCTAAGGAGATGCTTGAGAACACCAAGTCTTACACCCTTCTACATCTCGATAAAACCGCTACTACAAGGGATATTCCATTAGGAATGTTACCTTATAAGCCATAACACACTAACACAGTCATCGTTATACGGGTCTCACTCCCATGAGTTTAACGACTCGAAGATTCCTCGATTCGCCAATTTCCAAGGCGACTCACAACTAGAATCCTAACACGATTCTCTAACCACACACTCTACCGAGTGTAACTCAAAATTAAAATCATTAGACTTGTTGCATTCCATTACGGAATTCAAGTCCTCATCGCACACACGCAAACGTAAATCGATCTTCCTAGGTACGATGGGTAACTAAATCCAATAACAATCCCAACAGTACACCCACTACTTAGGGTGACTAAGCACGCACCAAACTTGTGAGTTGGCTCACTCACTAAACTACCCAAACCCACCGTAACACTTCCCGACTCGCAATGAACCCAATGTGACTACAAGCACATCACCCGAGACAACCATATCCTAGGAACCAAATAAAAGATTCCTTATTTATCCCGAATATACCCCAACCATGCCATGTTTCCTCCGCTCAGTACTCGTCATGTCATGCTTGATGTCAAGATACACTTTCGTAATAATGGTGATCGGTCACTATTACAAATGCGTACCTTACCATTTTCACATGGCCACGCAAAGTACTTTACCCGGACTGACGCAACATTCACACAAAAACAACACGCGATAACTCCTAGTACCCGAATGACCAAAGTCCTTACCGTGAACTCGATCATTCAAAAACCGTCATCTTTTGAATCTCTCTAATAGATTCATCCCTTAGGACACTGCATCAAATAGATACCTGTATATTTATATACACCTATATACAATATAATAATAAATGTACACAAGTACACCGCAACAACAAGTCAACCTAAAACCTAGGTGACTATCACTAAAACAATGTCCAAGTTCGCCTACTTACATTAGGCACTAGCAATCTAAGGCACAATTTTACTCACGAAATAAGGCCCCACATAATCCCACATTGGACAAGTACTAGTCCTAGTTAGTCACCTACTCTAAGGTACTAACAAATCTCAATCCGACCCGTATTCCTACAAGTCCCGCAAATAACGCACAACGGCCAATAAGTCTAAGACTAGGCACCTATTCCAAGGTCACCTAATTCCCTTAGACTATGCTCTGATACCACTTGTAACAACCCGACATCGTTTTACCAAAAACACGCCTTATAAAAAAATTTTGTCAGACAGCGTATCTGGACGGCGTCCCATAATCTGGACGGCGTCCAGAGATAAAGACCAGGACGGCGTCCCATGATTCTGGACAGCGTCTAAATGAACTCTAAAGTAGACTGATCAGTTTTTATTTACACGCGAGTGGAAAACCCGGGCCCATAATGACCCGTTTTATAATTAATGTAGCGATTTCGACCCATTTATCTCTTTAGACGGATTAGGACTCCACAACCCAACCCGATACCAAGAGCATAATCCCGGGGACTACCAAAACCCCCATCCGCGTCCAATTATCCGAAAGTTACCCCATCAAGCCCAACCGCTCCTGCACGTCTAGTTTAACATAATACCTGTAAAAAGGTAAACAACGAGAGGGGTAAGCCGAGGCTTAGTGAATGCAATAATTATACATATACATATATAATATACCTACTTGCAAACACTTACACACATACCGCATACATGCTAGCAACACGATTAGCTTATCATCTCAAATACAAAGCTATAAACCTCCAATACCACAAGCTAGCACAACAATAGCATATATATAACTCGAACAATATAAGATGCTTACGCTACAACACAATAACCATGGTTAACCAATAGTCCACGGGAATGGTACTTCGAATTTCCCATCGGTGTTCCCAACAACCGTTAGTGTACAAAGAAATATATCACTAACCCCTGGGTGGTATCGATCGCCCGAACTTAAAACCCACCCGTCACGTGTAATGTGGTATCGAACGCCCGAACTTTAAACCCACATCGAACCTCGTACAAGTAAATACATTATATACACACATGTATAATCATTCCACTCACCTCAAGATGCCCGCACAAGTCATAAAGTAAGTCGTCTCCAAACTCAACCGAGCAAGCTTTTACCTATAATACGCATATAGATATACACACAATCAACACACATTCTCTACAAGAGAATTCAACGCCAATACCCTTAACCGAGGGTTTATGCTTACTACCACAATTCGCCCATTTAGACACCTAAGTGGACTCACCAATTACCACTACGGGTGGTAATTCTGACCCATTCAAACAAGTACAATTTAACCTAAAAACATTTCTCACGATTACTTTCATTAACAATGTCATTTAACGCTTGACACAATTGTTTAAACATCCATTTGATCCAAAATAGTGTCATTACCAATTTTGACCCATCTAAGTCAACCCATTTTGACAAAAGTCCCAAAAACATCTTTAATCACTAACGCCTAGTGATTAACTTTCCAAAACATCATTTAACACTTATAACTTCAATTCACATGGCCAAACCCTAGATCATAGCTATTAGGGTTTTCCTTAACTCAACATAACCCAAATTCACCCATTTTACCCCCAAACGGGTCTTACAAGTTCCAACACTCCTAAAATCACTAATACCAGTGATTATACCCCACTTATAAACCTTAAACATGCTTAAATCATTAACCAACCTAAAACCCACAAAATATCAAAATAGCTAGTCACAATAAACCCACTTTGTCATCTAAATGGGTTTCACAACTTAAACAAACTCAAACCCTAACTTGATTATCAAATTAACACAATGAAATTCGGATTTGAGACTTACCATTACTACCAAAATGTAGCCGTGAATGAGGCGAACACCATTAACTCCCGCGACTTGACCCGATTCACCCTTCTTCTTCCTCAAATGGAGTTCTCTCTCTCTAAGCTCCTCACTCTCTCTCTAGATGGAAATGGGTGGAAGAGGTGAAATGAGGATATAGATAAGCATTGGGTCAGTTTTAGAGGCTCAAAACCGACCCCGAAGTGGAAAGACTCAAATACCCTTCATTAAAACATTGAAATTCCAACAGTTGGCCCGTCAGGCCATTTGAACGGCGTCCAAAATGGCTGGACGGCATCCAACCTTTCACTGGTGGACGGCGTCCCAAAATCTGGACGGAGTCCCACTGAACTGAGTCTGAAACTGAACTTGTTTTGGTCGTAACTTTCAAACCGTTACTCTGTTTTCGACGAAACAAATATCGTTGGAAACGTAATGAGATTTACTATCCAATGGTAAGGTTTTAGAACATCAACTTCAACTTTATTTGGGATCCAAATATACGCTTACAAGCCTCGTAATTCGAATGACGTCCAAATAACGTGTAACTGAAAAACGGGTGTTACACCCACTTTCAAAATCTAATATTTTGGGATGAGAATACATGCAGTTTTATAAATATTTTACGAAATAGACACAAGTAATTGAAACTACATTATATGGGTGAATGATCGAAGCCGAATATGCCCCTTTTGCTTGGTAACCTAAGAATTAGTAAACCGATCTACTAATTGACGCGAATCCTAAAGATAGATCTATTGGGCCTAACGAACCCCATTCAAAGTACCGGATGCTTTAGTACTTCGATGTTGTTTTATCATGTCCGAAGGATTTCCCGGAATGATAGGGGATATTCTTATATGCATCTTGTTAATGTCGGTTACCAGGTGTTCACCATATGAATGAATTTTATCTCTATGTATGGGATGTATATTGAAATATGAAATCTTGTGGTCTATTATTATGATTTGATAATATATAGGTTAAACCTATAACTCACCAACATTTTTGTTGACGTTTTAAGCATGTTTATTCTCAGGTGATTATTAAGAGCTTCCGCTGTTGCATACTAAAATAAGGACAAGATTTGGAGTCCATGCTTGTATGATATTATGTAAAAACAGCATTCAAGAAACTTATTTTTGATGTAATATATTCTTATTGTAAACCATTATGTAATGGTCGTGTGTAAACGGTATATTTTAGATTATCATTATTTGATAATCTACATAATGCTTTTTAAACCTTTATCGATAAAATAAAGGTTATGGTTGTTTTAAAAATGAATGCAGTCTTTGAAAAACGTCTCATATGGAGGTCAAAACCACGCAACGAAATCAATTAATATAGAATATTTATAATCAATATGAATGGGACATTTCAGTTGGTATCCGAGCGTTGGTCTTAGAGAACTAGAAAATTGCATTAGTGTGTGTTACCGATTTTGTTAGGATACATTAGTGAGTCTGGACTTCGACCGTGTTTTTCTTCAAAAACGATTGCTTAACCTTTTTTTTGTTGGAGAATATATATTATTAACATGTAAATATTATGTGATATATTAATCTCTTAAAGTGTTTGATATTGTGTGACAGATGTCTAACTCTAGTACAAATCCCATTGATTCACCTAATAATAATGAAGAGTCGAATATATTTTTGGAAGATTCACAAATTCCCGAAGAGGAACCGGAAGAGGAGGAACCGGAAGAAGAGGAACCAGAAGAGGAGGAATTAGAAGAGGAGGAACCAGCAGAAGAAGAGGTTCCGGAGGAAGAAATATTGATACCTATAGTAAATCGATTAAATAAAAGAAAATCCTCAACCAACGGACCAAAATTAATAATGGTCAATGGTGTTTCCGCCGAGGAAGCAAAATATTAGGAAATTTACCAATTTTTCGATGAATCGGATCCCGATGAGGATTCCGATGATGTTATAGAAATTACCTCGACCCAATTTAATAAAGTGAAAGAAAATAATAGGGGAAAAGGTATAAAAATAGAGAAACCCGATTCCAACCCCGATGAACTTTATATGTATCGACAACATCCGTATTTCCTAAAATGTAACAATGACCCGGAAACCTCTAAACCACTAGGTTTTTCTAAACCATTATGGAAAACGACGGCTCGTATTAGAGGAACACCATATATTCCTAGAAAATTAGGAAAACGAACCAAGTCCGAAGAAGAAGAAACCAGTTATTCAGATTAGAGGGTTGTTATCATGTTGTGTATTATATGTATTGTAGTGTGCTTGTACTTTTATGTTCTATGTAAAAAATTGCTTGTATTGTTTGTTAATTATCTTTTACGAATCTAATCCTTGTCTATTTTATAGTATAAAAACAAAATGGACGTTAAGGGTAGACAACCGAATGCTTTAGAAGACCTACCAGAGGATATGATTGAGGAAATCTTGTCTAGAGTCGGTCAGAATTCATCAGCACATTTAGTTATGGCGAAATTAACTTGTCAAAAATTTGAAAGACTTTCCAGAAATGCCTTAGTTTATAAAAGGCTTTCCTTTGATAGGTGGGGTATATCACATTGGGGAGACCGTAAGTTACGCCGTGTTTTCTTTAAAGCATTAAATCCGGGGAACCCAAATGCAATTTTACGCTACGGTTTAAGAACCTATTTTGACTCAACATATCCCAACATAGAATTTCGTGAATTAGAAAAAGCTTCTAACATGCAACATAAAGAAGCATGTTATGCTTACGGGTTAGTGATGTTCGCTTCTTACCAAAGTGAGAAAAAGAACATCGGATTGCAACTTTTAAATAAAACCTTCCCACAAGTGACGGATTCAGTAGTTGGGGTGAGAAACAAGGTTTTTAGATTATTACGGGGCTGTTGGACATTACGAAACCCTCGTCCTTTTGACGACATTACAACATGCTGCTTAGCCAATGGTCATAACGGTTATTTTCCACAAGACCAAGGATGGGAAGTCGTCTTTGTAAAACCAGAATGCATGACTTGTTTCTGGACTTATGAATTACGTGTCTTTATTTTCTTTGCTGAACAACTTGCGTATTAACTAGATTTATCTTCAAAACTGTCCTGTATCAAAGTGTACTATATTTCATGTTATATGTAATATAGCGATGTTGTAAGTTTGAAGAATATTTTTATGTGATATATTATTATAATCAGTCTTTCATATGGAATTGTAGTAGTGGAATTGTATATTAGCTACTAAGTATGAACTTAACGGGTGGGTAGTACCCGAATTTAAACTTATAAAACGCTAATATGAAGAAAAAGCTTTTATAAATGAGTTCATATTATGCTATGAAATACTATTGACTACTCTTAATATTCTGTATGATTAATTAGATTCAGTTGGCTATTTTGAAGGAAATGGCACCGACTACTCGACACACCATGAATATGAGCGAAGAGGAATTTCGTACCTTTCTTGATGCAAACATAGCCGCAGTACAGGCTGCGCTACATGCCAACAATAACTCTGAATTAAGCAATGCAGCTAACGGTGCAAGAAATCGTGTAGGATGCTCCTACAAAGAATTCACTGCCTGCAAACCTTTGAAATTTGATGGAACCGAAAGACCAATTGGATTGAAACGGTGGACCGAGAAAGTCGAATCGGTGTTTGCCATAAGTAAGTGTACTGAAGAGGACAAAGTTAAGTACGCTACGCATACCTTCATAGGTAATGCGTTAACGTGGTGGAACACCTATCTTGAACAGGTAGGACAAAATGCTGCTTACGCACTACCGTGGTCGACATTCAAGCAATTGATGAACGAGCAGTACCGTCCTAGAAACGAAGTCAATAAACTCAAGGCAGAACTTAGAGAGTTACGAACACAAGGGTTTGACGTTACCACATATGAACGACGATTCACAGAGTTGTGCCTATTGTGTCCGGGAGCATTCGAAGATGAAGAAGAGAAGATCGACGTGTTTGTAAAAGGGATACCAGTAAGGATTCAAGAAGATGTGAGTTCACACAAGCCCGCTTCTATACAGAAGGCAAGTCGAATGGCTCATAAACTCATAAATCATATTGAGGGAAGAATTAAAGAGCAGGCGGCCGAAGAAGCCAACACGAAACAACTCAAGAGGAAGTGGGAGGAAAACGGTGACAAGAGTCACCAGTACAACAACAACAACAATTACAACCACAATCGAAACAACTATCCCAACAACCGCAACAACAATCGCAACAATAACCGCAATCCTAACAATAACTACAACAAACATCCCAACAACAACAACAACTACAACAACCGTTTCAACAACAATAACAATCCCAACAACAACCTTAATAACAACAACGGCAACAAAAACCAAAAATAGCCATGTCATAGGTGTGAAGAAAATCATCAGGGGTTTTGCATGACATTTTGCAACAGGTGTAAAAGAAATGGTCATAGCGCGACAAAGTGTGAGGACTACGGACCAAAGTTTAATAGAACTAAAGGAACAAATAATGTCGGAACAAGTAATGCCGAAACGAATAGTGTCGGAGCAAGTAATACCAACGCTGTTTGTTATAAATGTGGAAAACCGGGCCACATTATTAGAAATTGCCCGAGTCAGGGGAATACTAATGGGCTTGGCCGTGGAAGAGTTTTAAATATTAATGCGGCAGAAGCACAGGAAGACCCGGAGCTTGTTACGGGTACGTTTCTTTTTGACGATAAATCTGCTTATGTTTTATTTGATTCGGGTGCGGATAGAAGCTATATGAGTAGAGAATTTTGTGCTAAATTAAGTTTCCCATTGACGCCTTTGGATAGTAAATTTTTACTCGAATTAGCAAACGGTAAATTAATTTCAGCAGATAAAATATGTCGGGAGAGAGAAATTAAACTGGGGGATAAAACATTTAAAATTGATTTAATACCAGTCTAGTTAGGGAGTTTTGATGTAATAATTGGCATGGACTGGTTGAAAAATGTGAGAGCAGAGGTCGTTTGTTACAAAAATGCGATTCGCATTATGCGTGAAAAAGAAAAACCTTTAATGGTGTACGGAGAAAAGAACAACGCGAAATTAAATCTTATTAGTAGTTTGAAGGCGCAAAAACTAATAAGAAAAGGTTGTTACATCATTCTAGCACACATCAAGGAAGTTAAACCTGAAGAAAAGAACATCAGTGATGTTCTCGTCGCAAAAGAATTTCCCAATGTATTTCCGAAAGAATTACCGGGATTACCCCCACATCGATCCGTTGAATTTCAAATAGACCTTGTACCAGGAGCTGTACCAATAGCTCGTGCTCCATACTAACTCGTACCCAGCGAAATGAAAGAATTACAAAGTCAGTTACAGGAACTTTTAGAGCGTGGTTTCATTCGACCAAGCACATCACCATGGGGAGCTCCTATTTTGTTTGTCAAGAAGAAAGATGGTACATTCAGGTTGTGTATCGACTACCGAGAGTTGAACAAACTTACCATCAAGAACCGCTACCCACTACCGAGAATCGATGACTTATTTGATCAACTACAAGGCTCGTCTATTTATTAGATGATCGATTTACGTTCTGGATATCATCAAATGCAGGTAAAGGAGGATGATATTCCAAAGACTACTTTTAGGACACGTTACGGTCATTACGAGTTTATGGTTATGCCATTTGGATTGACTAACGCACCAGCCGTGTTCATGGACCTCATAAACCGAGTGTGTGGGGCATATCTTGACAAGTTTGTCATTGTTTTCTTCGATGATATACTTATTTACTAGAAGAATGATCAAGAGCATAAAGAACATTTGAGAAAAGTGCTAGAGTTGCTGAGAAAAGAAAAATTGTACGCTAAGTTTTCAAAGTGTGCATTTTGGTTGGAAGAAGTTCAATTCCTCGGTCACATAGTGAACAAAGAAGATATTCAGGTGGATCTAGCAAAGATTGAAACCTTTGAAAAGCGGAAAATCCCGAAAACTCCGAAACACATACGCCAGTTTTTAGGACTAGCTGGTTAATACAGAAAATTCATCCAAGACTTTTCCAGAATAGAAAAACCCTTGAATGCATTAACGCATAAAGGGAAGAAATTTGAATGGAAAGATGAACAAGAGAAAGCGTTTCAATTGTTAAAGAAAAAGTTAACTACGGAACCTATATTGTCATTACCTGAAGGGAATGATGATTTTGTGATATATTGTGACGCCTCAAGGCAAGGTCTCGGTTGTGTATTAATGCAACGAACGAAAGTAATTGCTTATGCGTCTAGATAATTGAAGATTCATGAACAGAATTATACGACGCATGATTTGGAATTAGGCGTGGTTGTTTTTGCATTAAAGACTTGGAGACACTACTTATATGGGGTCAAAAGTATTATATATACTGACCATAAAAGTCTTCAACACATATTTAATCAGAAACAACTGAATATGAGGCAGTGTAGGTGGATTGAACTGTTGAATGATTACGACTTGGAGATTCGTTACCACCCGGGGAAGGCAAATGTGGTAGCCAACGCCTTGAGCAGAAAGGAAAGAGAACCCATTCGAGTAAAAGCTATGAATATAATGATTCACACTAACCTTACTACTCAAATAAAGGAGGCGCAACAAGGAGTTTTAAAAGAGGGAAATTTAAAGGATGAAATACCCAAAAGATCGGAGAAGCATCTTAATATTCAGGAAGACAGAACCCGGTATAGGGCTGAAAGAATTTGAGTACCAAAATTTGGAGATTTGAGAGAAATGGTATTTAGAGAAGCTCATAAAACCAGATACTCAATACATCCTGGAACGGGAAAGATGTACAAGGATCTCAAGAAACATTTTTGGTGGCCAGGTATGAAAGTCGATGTTGCTAAATACGTAGGGGAATGTTTGACATGTTCTAAGGTCAAAGCGGAGCATCAGAAACCATCAGGTCTACTTCAACAACCCGAAATCCCGAAATGGAAATGGAAAAACATTACCATGGATTTCATCACTAAATTGCCAAGGACTGCAGGTGGTTTTGATACTATTTGGGTAATAGTTGATCGTCTCACCAAATCAGCACACTTCCTGCCAATAAGAGAAGACGACAAGATAGAGAAGTTAGCACGAATGTATTTGAAGGAAGTCGTCTCCAGACATGGAATACCAATCTCTATTATCTCTGATAGGGATGGCAGATTTATTTCAAGATTCTGGTAGACATTACAGCAAGCATTAGGAACTTGTCTAGACATGAGTACTGCCTATTATCCACAAACTGATGGGCAGAGCAAAAGGACGATACAAACGCTTGAAGACATGCTACGAGCATGTGTTATTGATTTCGGAAATAGTTGGGATCGACATCTACCATTAGCAGAATTTTCCTACAACAACAACTACCATTCAAGCATTGAGATGGCGCCGTTTGAAGCACTTTATGGTAGAAAGTGCAGGTGTCCGATTTGTTGGAGTGAAGTGGGGGATAGACAAATTACGGGTCTGGATATAATACAAGAAACTACCGAGAAGATCATCCAAATTCAACAACGGTTGAAAACCGCCCAAAGTCGACAAAAGAGCTATGCCGACATTAGAAGAAAAGATATAGAATTTGAAATTGGAGAGATGGTCATGCTTAAGGTTGCACCTTGGAAAGGCGTTGTTCGATTTGGTAAATGAGGGAAATTAAATCCAAGGTATATTGGACCATTCAAGATTATAGATCGTGTCGGACCAGTAGCTTACCAACTGGAGCTACCTCAACAACTCGCGACTGTACGTAACACTTTCCACGTCTCAAATTTGAAGAAATGTTTTGCTAAAGAAGATCTCACTATTCCGTTAGACGAAATCCAAATCAATGAAAAACTTCAATTCATCGAAGAACCCGTCGATATAATGGATCGTGAGGTTAAAAGACTTAAACAAAACAAGATACCAATTGTTAAGGTTCGATGGAATGGTCGTAGAGGACCCGAGTTCACCTGGGAATGAGAACATCATATGAAGAAGAAATACCTGCACTTATTTCCAGAAGATACGTCAACACCTCCAACTGCTTAAAATTTCGGGACGGAATTTATTTAACGGGTAGGTACTGTAGTGACCCGATCTTTTCCATGTTTATATATTAAATGAAATTTTTATTTACATGATTAAGTGTTTCCAACATGTTAAGCAATCAAACTTGTTAAGACTTGATTAATTGAAATAGGTTTCATATAGACAATTGACCACCCAAGTTGACCGGTGATTCACGAACGTTAAAACTTGTAAAAACTATATGATGACATATATATGACTATATATATAGTTAACATGATATTATGATAATTAAGTATCTCATTAGGTATTTTACAATGAGTTATATACATAAAATTGAGTTTATTGAATTAAGAAACTCGAAACGATATATATAACGATTATCGTTATAACAACGTCTTACTAAATACATATGAATCATATTAAGATATTGATACACTATGTTTAATCATGATAAATGATAAGTAAACATGTCATTAAGTGTATTAACAATGAACTACATATGTAAAAACAAGACTACTAACTTAATGATTTCGAAACGAGACATATATGTAATGATTATCGTTGTAACAACATTTAACTGTATATATATCATACTAAGATATATTAATATATCATAATATCATGATAATGTAATAATTTAACATCTCTTTAGATATAATAAATAATGGGTTAACAACATTTAACAAGATCGTTAACCTAAAGGTTTCAAAACAACATTTACATGTAACGACTAACGATGACTTAACGACTCAGTTAAAATGTATATACATGTAGTGTTTTAATATGTATTCATACACTTTTGAAAGAATTCAAGACACTTATCAAAATTCTTCTACTTAACAAAAATGCTTACAATTACATCCTCGTTCAGTTTCATCAACAATTCTACTCGTATGCACCCGTATTCGTACTCGTACAATACACAGCTTTTAGATGTATGTACTATTCGTATATACACTCCAATGATAAGCTCTTAGCAGCCTATTTGAGTCACCTAACACATGTGGGAACCATCATTTGACAACTAGCATGAAATATCTCATAAAATTACAAAAATATTAGTAATCATTCATGACTTATTTACATGTAAATAAAATTACACATCCTTTATATCTAATCCATATAACAACGATCAAAAACACCTACAAACACTTTCATTCTTCAATTTTCATCATCTAATTGATCTCTCTCAAGTTCTATCTTCAAGTTCTAAGTGATCTTCATAAATTCTATAAGTTCTAGTTTCATAAAATCAAGAATACTTCCAAGTTTGCTAGCTTACTTCCAATCTTGTAAAGTGATCATCCAACCTCAAGAAATCTTTCTTATTTACAGTAAGATATCTTTCTAATACAAGGTAATACTCATATTCAAACTTTGATTCAATTTCTATAACTATAACAATCTTATTTTGAGTGGAAATCTTACTTGAACTTGTTTTCGTGTCATGATTCTGCTTCAAGAACTTTCAAGCCATCCAAGGATCCTTTGAAGCTAGATTTATTTTTCTCATTTCCAGTAGGTTTATCCACAAAACCTGAGGTAGTAATGATATTCATAACATCATTCGATTCATTTATATAAAACTACCTTATTCGATGGTTTAAACTTGAAATCACTAGAACATAGTTTAATTAATTCTAAACTTGTTCACAAACAAAAGTTACTCCTTCTAACTTGACTTTCAAAAGCAACTAAACACATGTTCTATATCTATATGATATGCTAACTTAATGATTTAAAACCTGGAAACACGAAAAACACTGTAAAACCGGACATACGCCGTCGTAGTAACACCGCGGGCTGTTTTGGGTTTGATAATTTAAAACTATGATAAACTTTGATTTAAAAGTTGTTATTCTGGGAAAATGATTTTTTTTATGAACATGAAACTATATCCAAAAATCATGGTTAAACTCAAAGTGGAAGTATGTTTTTAAAGATGGTCATCAAGACGTCGTTCTTTCGACTGAAATGTCTACCTCTTACAAAAACGACTTGTAACTTATATTTCTGACTAAAAACCTATACTTTTTCTGTTTAGATTCATAAAATAGAGTTCAATATGAAATCATTGCAATTTGAATCACTCAAAACGGATTTAAAACGAAGAAGTTATGGGTAAAACAAGATTGGATATTTTTTGATTGTTGTAGCTACGGGAATTATTGTAACAATTCTATACAAATGTTATCCTAGCTAACTTATATTGTATTATACATGTATTCTAATATATTATGTAATCTTGGGATACCATAGACACGTATGCAAATATTTTGATATATCATATCGACCCATGTATATATATTATTTGGAACAACCATAGACACTCTATATGCAGTAACCTAAGAATTAGTAAACCGATCTACTAATTAACGCGAATCCTAAAGATAGATCTATTGGGCCTAACGAACCCCATCCAAAGTACCGGATGCTTTAGTACTTCGATGTTGTTTTATCATGTCCGAAGGATTTCCCGGAATGATAGGGGATATTCTTATATGTATCTTGTTAATGTCGGTTACCAGGTGTTCACCATAGGAATGAATTTTATCTCTATGTATGGGATGTATATTAAAATATGAAATCTTGTGGTCTATTATTATGATTTGATAATATATAGGTTAAACCAATAACTCACCAACATTTTTGTTGACGTTTTAAGCATGTTTATTCTCAGGTGATTATTAAGAGCTTCCGCTGTTGCATACTAAAATAAGGACAAGATTTGGAGTCCATGCTTGTATGATATTATGTAAAAACTGTATTCAAGAAACTTATTTTTGATGTAATATATTCTTATTGTAAACCATTATGTAATGGTCGTGTGTAAACGGTATATTTTAGATTATCATTATTTGATAATCTACGTAATACTTTTTAAACCTTTATCGATAAAATAAAGGTTATGGTTGTTTTAAAAATGAATGCAGGCTTTGAAAAACATCTCATATAGAGGTCAAAACCTCGCGATGAAATCAATTAATATGGAACGTTTATAATCAATATGAACGGGACATTTCACCTATCCTTTTTGTATTCGTTGTGAAAGGCATCACCCGGGGCGGTGTACTGCTACTTGTTCATTGTGTAAGAAAGTGGGACACGCTGCTAAGACGTGTAAGACTCCTCCAAAGGATAAAGCTATTGTTCCTGCCAAAGCTCCTCCTACTTGTTACACTTGTGGAGAAAAGGGATAAATTAGTCCAAATTTTCCTAAGAAGAAAGATACTCCCGCTACTGGAGCCAACACGACTGCTGCAAAGGGTCGTGCATTTGTGATTACTGCCGCTGAAGCCCGAGATGAAGATGAGGTCATCACGGGTACGTATCTTATCAATAATTGTTATGCAACTATTTTATTCAATACTGGTGCCGACAGAAGTTACGTATCTAGTGAATTTTTTACCCTATTTACTGAAAAGCCTCAACCCTTAGAAACTAAAAGATTAGTAGAAGTAGCCAATGGAAAGATCATGAAAGTCGATAAAATCTATAAAAACTGCAACCTAATCTTAGCCAACAAATAATTTAAGATAGACTTTTTCTCGGTCGAGCTCGGAAGTTTTGATGTCGTAGTTGGAATGGATTGGTTACGTCCATTACATGCTGCAATCTTGTGTTTTGATAAAACCGTTAACATTCCGTTGAGAAATGGAGAGACTCTAATCATTCAAGGCGACAAGAGTGGTTCTAATCTCAACATTATCTCCTGTATTAAAACCCGCAAATACCTTATGAAAGGTTATCCAGCTATTCTAGCCCACGTTAAGATGATTGAATCGAAAGAGAAGTGTATTGAAGACGTACCAGTGGTTAAAGACTTTCCCGATGTGTTTCCCAAAGATCTTCCTGGTCTTCCACCTCCTCGACAAGTTGAATTCCAAATTAATTTAGTTCCTGGTGCTGCTCATGTTGCTAAAGCACCATACCGTTTAGCACCTTCCGAAATGAAGGAACTTTCTAACCAACTCCAAGAACTATTGGATAAAGGTTTCATTCGTCCAAGCTCGTCACCATGGAAAACTCCTATTCTATTCGTTAAGAATAAGGACGGTACGTTGAGGATGTGCATTAATTACCGCGAACTCAACAAGCTTACTATCAAGAACTGTTATCTATTTCCACGTATTGATGATCTATTTGACCAACTACAAGGGTCAAGTGTTTATTCAAAGATTGATTTGAGGTCCGGTTATCACCAACTCAAAGTCAAGGAATCCGACATTCCTAAGACTGCTTTTCACACTCGTTATGGGCACTATGAATTTTGCGTCATGCCTTTTGGCTTAACCAACGCTCCTGCCGTATTTATGGATCTTATGAATCGTGTCTGCAAGCCGTATCTTGACAAATTTGTCATTGTGTTCATTGACGACATCTTGATCTACTCCAAGAGTGGGAAAGAACATGAGCAGCATCTCCGCATGATTCTTGAACTCTTACGGAAGGAACAACTTTATGCTAAATTTTCAAAGTGCGAGTTTTGGCTCAAAACTGTACAATTTCTTGGACATGTTGTTGATAGTAATGGAATACATGTCGATCCAGCTAAGATTACGCTATTCAAAACTTGGAAATACCCAAGACTGCGAAGCATATTCGTCAATTTTTGGGACTTGCCGGTTATTATCGAAGGTTCATAAAAGATTTTTCTCTCCTTGCTAAACCCCTTACAAAGTTAACTCACAAAGGGAAGAAGTTTGAGTGGTCCGAAGAACAGGAATCTGCTTTCAAGATTCTAAAGGAGAAATTGACCACAGCCCCGATTCTCTCTTTACCTGAAGGTACTGACGACTTTGTTGTTTACTGTGATGCCTCGAAGCAAGGCTTTGGTTGTGTTTTAATGCAACGTGAAAAGGTTATTGCCTATGCATCTAGATAGTTGAAGAAGCACGAGGAGAACTATACCACACACGACCTTGAGTTAGGTGCCGTGGTATTTGCATTAAAGATATGGAGACATTATCTATATGGTACCCACTTTACGGTGTACACTAACCATAAAAGTCTTCGACACATCTTTGATCAGAAACAGCTGAATATGAGGCAAAGCCGATGGCTCGAGTTATTGAACGATTATCATTGTGAGCTGAAATATCATCCTGGCAAGGCGAATGTGGTTGCCGATGCTCTTAGTCGAAAAGACGATGTTAAACGAGTTCGTGCTTTAAACCTGAAAATCAAGTCGAATCTCATATCACGAATCTGTGAAGCTCAACTTGAAGCTATTAAACCAACACTTATCGAAGGTGAAGGACCTATCGGTTTCGAGAACCAACTTCAAGTGTGAAAGGACCCGTCCTAATCCATCCGGATAAATACATTACATTTGGTTACATCGCGAGGTACTTGACCTCTATATGATACATTTTACAAACATTGCATTCATTTTTAAAAGACAAACTTTCTTTACACCGAAGGTTGACGATATGCATACCATTTCATAATACATCCAACTATAATTGACTTAATAATAATCTTGATGAACTCAACGACTCGAATGCAACGTCTTTTGAAATATGTCATGAATGACTCCAAGTAATATCTTTAAAATGAGCAAATGCACAGCGGAAGATTTCTTTCATACCTGAGAATAAACATGCTTTCAAGTGTCAACCAAAAGGTTGGTGAGTTCATAGGTTTATCATAAAACAATAAAATTCATCATTTTGATAGACCACAAGATTTAAATCCTGCATGGTACAAATGGGCCCGAATCCTATACCCACCTGTAATGTACATGCTATATCTTTTAAATACAGTACATCTTTCTCGTGTACAAAACTATTTTCATAAATCATAGTAACCGTACACATATCTTGTGCACAAAAATAACATACACATAACCTGTGTATAAAATCATTCTCTCGATATATAACATTCACATCAACTGGTGGCAATTATCATGTCCACATAATTCAATAATAATCCGTAGAACTTCTGTCTGCACAATAATTCATTCTAGGAATGTTTTGCTTATGTCTATCTCGTCACACATTTTATAAAAGCATTTCATGTATTCGCAGTTCAAAATATATTTCAAATGCATTTAATAAAGCAGTTGTAAAAACAGCGCATGTATTCTCAGTCCCAAAAATTTAAAGAGTAAAAGGGAATCAAATGAACTCACCTAATGTATTTTGTAGTAAAAATACATATGACTATATTGAACAACTGAACAAAGTAGGGTTGGCCTCGGATTCACAAACCTATATTATTCATATATATATTAACACATATAATTGTAATCGAATAACTTTATATTTATTTTGTTACGTATTAAGATTAATATTCTTATATATATTTTATTAATACTTATAATATGTTATAATACTTATTTGATATATAATTCATTTAACGTTATAATTTTGTATTAGTTAAAACATAATTTTTATGTAATATTAAATATATTAATGTACAAAATATTTATTTGTTAAATGATAGTCTTGAAAATATTAATTTACTGATAATAATAATAATAACTTTATTAATAATGATAATACTAATACCAAAAATGAAAATGATAAATTTTAATAATAATGATACTATTAATGTTAATGATAATATTAATTATAATACTTATGTTAATAATAATAATAATAATAATAATGGTAATAATAATAATAATAATAAAAAATTTTATTCTAATCTAATAATAATAATAATAATAATAATAATAATAATAATAATAATAATAATAATAATAATAATAATAATAATAATAATAATAATAATAATAATAATAATAATAATTCACTACCTTAAGAAATAGACCCTAAAAAAATACGCTCTTGCCCGGACTCGATCCCGCGACCTCCCGCTCAGTGACAACACCACCAACCACGCGGCCATCTCAATTTTTTCTACTTTATAACTAACTGAATTAATTATATCCCGAATTAACGCGTTCCCTTATTCATATTCATACTAGTCCACCAGGAAACAAGTCTCGGCCCAAGAACCATTTACGGCCCAACTAGAAATGAAGGGATTCATGAGTCCAGCCCAGCAGGAATACATCGGTCCACAATCAAGTTATCTGGCCCAAATTTTAATTGATGGATGAGTGTGTTGCTGATGAGGTTCGGCCAGAAAAAAATAAATAAATAAATAAGACAGATCCCCATCACCGACTTAGGTTAACCGGTTCCCAAATCAATCGATCAGAAATTGGAGATGGAAGTCACAACACTTGCTAATAGAGGAGCCGTGATTTTTTTTTTACAGTCGAGGTTTGGTTGATGGGTGTTTGAGTTAGAGGAAGGATCAAACACAGCGGCGTATATTTATCAATTGTATCAAATCATTATCATCATCATCGTGGATCTAATCATCATCAATGGATCCTTTTTATCGGTTCAATCAATTAATCAAGTATGTACTCGATCTATTATTATTCTCATAATTTCTTTAATTACTCTATAATTTCTGTATAATTACTTGATAATACAATAGCAGTAATTAAGGTTGTTCTTAGGGTTTTGATGATAGTAATAACAGTAGTAGGGATGGGGTAATAAGGGTGATGGTGTCTGGTTTGTAGAACATAAAACTTTATGGCAGCAGTAGTTTAGTCAAATAGTAGAAAGAAATAGGAAGTGATTTTCGATTGTGGTATTGATGGTGTTCGAAACAAAGAGAACAGAACAATTGCAATAATAATATGCAGTTGCAGTGTATCACTTTGATTAAAATGGATATATGAAACATGGTATTCAGCAGCAGGTTAGTAGACAGGAAAGAAGAAGCAGGCTTCGTTGGTGATATTTAAAAACACAGAAATATAAAATATTTCAGTGGTTTAATAGGGAATTTAAATTTAATGGTGTTTGTTATTTGATTTTGCAGATTCAAAGTAGCAGCACATCAGTTAAATAAAAGGTTGCAGTTTAGCAGCGATTAAAACGTTTGATGGTGGTGTCTAACCAGAGTTGCAGCAAAAACTGTAACAGGAAACAGATGGTAGTGGCTGTGCTTGTTCACCCAAAATAGAAAAGAATAGCAGTATCAAGGAAGTAATTTAAACCAAGGTGTTGGGTTTGTGGACCAGTGACCAAAGTCACAAAAAGGTATATAGCAGCAGTTTGTAATACTAGTAGGTGTTGATGATTGTTTAAATGGGTTCGAACATAATCTAATAACAAGACAACAACAAAATTTAAGTGAGTTTCGTTTTTAGTTTGCTTGCAGCAGAAAAATAGCAGTAGTCTGTGGGTCTCTTGATGAGATAATAGTTGCTGGCTATGTTCATGCATGAAGAAGGGATGTGATAAGTGATGATTATGGTGTTAGTCTCAAATGAAACTAGAAATCACAATTGTAACAGGTACATGGTCGTGGTGGTGTTTTGTTGATGAAAGAGGCTGTATAATAACCGAGATGATCAATGATTGAGGTAGTTCTTGGATGAGAAGAGGAGAGGGAGAGATATTTGTTTATATTTCTCTCTGTCAAGCATATACACATGTAGACCTATATAGATTAGATAGTGACTTGTAACAAATAAGGACAAGTATCACTTTCATCAATTGTGTATGTATAGTTATGTGTATATAAATATCACATATATGATTATAGTGAGTCCTAGTTAGACGAAAAGAGAAGTAAAGGGAGTCAAATGATTCCTTTGATCAAAAACAAAACAACAAAAAAAACTTATTTGTAATTGATGACATAAGTAGCAAAGAAAATTTGGTTGTGGGGTTCGGTTAGGTGTTGTACATATATGATTGTATTTATGTAGAGAAATAGATGGATGAATTTGATGATTGAATCTTGTAATAGAAAGGAACGAATGATTTAAGTGGTGTGGTTTTATGGTTTTGCACATTCTATATATATATATATATATATATATATATATATATATATATATATATATATATATATATATATATATATATATATATATATATATATATATATATATATATATATATATATATCTAGTCATATATTCTCGTTTATAAAGCGAGTAAAATAGAGAATAAGCAGTTGTAGTAGACAAGAGTTTAAAGCAAGAAAAAGAAAAATAATTCGTTTGTGCATCTATGTACTATGTATATATTAAAGGTGGATGGTGGATTACATTCGATGGGATAGTAAACAGAAAGAAATGAACACTGATGTATCAATAAATTATTATATCCATGAATCTTAAACTTAATTACAATAATAATAATAATATAATAATAATTATAACATCATATTTTTATTTTATATTATTACTTTTAATAGCAATGATATACAACATTTCTAATTAATATATATATTTATATTTTTAAATATATATGTATTTATTTACAAATAGTTGTTCGTGAATCGTTGAGAACAGTCGAAAGGTATTTGCATATATGAAAACAGTTCAAAATTTTTGAGACTCAACATTACAGACTTTGCTTATCGTGTCGGGAACATATAAAGATTAAGTTTAAATTTGGTCAGAAATTCCCAGGTCGTCACAGTACCTACCTGTTAAAGAAATTTCATCTCGAAATTTGAGTGAGGTCGTCATAAATAACTATAAAAATGTTTTCATGACGAATATGAGTTGATAAATAGAGTTTATCATCATTGAGTAATACAGATAAATCAATTCGATTACTCGAAGAGCACGAATGAGGCTATCACAAAAGAGTGAAATGAGAAAGACAAGTTTCATCATAACTTTTGAATTGTCATGGTTGAATTTAGAAAATAGGGTGCGTCTTAACCATTGACGTGGTCACGTTTGAATTTTGGAATTCAAGAGATTTAAAGGAAATCTTCGAAA
Organism: Rutidosis leptorrhynchoides; assembly: GCF_046630445.1. Classification (NCBI taxonomy): domain Eukaryota; kingdom Viridiplantae; phylum Streptophyta; class Magnoliopsida; order Asterales; family Asteraceae; genus Rutidosis; species Rutidosis leptorrhynchoides. The sequence goes on from NC_092334.1 coordinate 207,704,173, forward strand.
TCTAAAAGATTTGATTCTTTGGCGAGTAAGGAAATTAAGATCTCTATAATTAAATGCGATGATCTGCATCGATTGCTTTGTCTGGTATCTTCACTATAAATGAACTTCTTCCGTTCCCTTATTTTCATCATTCCTATACTTTCATTCTTAATTCTTACTTCTAAAAGGTTGGGAAAATGCTTCATCCAGTTCTACTCCTTGATATTTTCTTAATTATCATTTCTATCATCCTTCTTTTTAATCTTCCACCAGAAGAATCTGGTTACTTCTACTATTACCTTGGGGTGATACTATTCTTAATTCTACCGTGTCTTTATATTGCTATTCATATTAATATCCACGGTTTGTAATTTATGAGTTGTTATCGGGCTTTATATTCTCCCTTATATTTCGGAGTCCCTGCTTTCGTCTTCTATAATCATTGTCATTCATAGTTAATACTCTCTCTTATTTTCTGTGATTTATACGCTCTTTCTATTTCAAAGTTCTATGCTTTTGTTTTCTTTTCGCAAGTAATGGTCCAGAATTTGTAGGTATGAAGTTTCGAATGAACATGACTAATGTTCTAAGAGAGAGATTGTATTAGTACGATTTTGATTTGGTAAATTACCAGAATTCAAGAGAAAAGATAGAACTATCAAGAAAATATGTTCTTGATATGTTTATAGATTAGATAGAACGTAAGAGTCGTGTAACATGGTACATGATGACGTTATGATCTGTGAATCATCACGACCCATTAGAAACTCAGCATGACTTACTGTAATATAATCACGTTGATCAAGTGTCATTATATTATACTAACTCATGCATCAGTTCCCAACATTACTTCAATAACATTCATATTTTAAGCTCGAAAGTTTACAGAATATAGAAACTAACAGTTTCTATATGATGTAACACTGATAGCACGAAGAGATTAATGATTTCAGATAAGAATAGTTATAAAAATATCTTCAGAAATATGGAGGATATTTATAATGAAAGATACGATGATATCTTGGAATTTCTAATATCGAAGGATGTAGAAGAAAATTTGTCCGCAAGAGTTTGGAGTCAGAAGCAAGGTATTCACTAAAGATTTCACCAGAAACAAAATCATCAGGATTCTTAATGTACAAGTTTAGTCCTTGTGATTTGTTCAGAGACTCCTTCGTTGTTTGCTCAATCAGTTTTTCAGTTTCAAACTTTTTCTGAGCTTTGCCAACATACAATTCTTTATCATCAACTTTTGGCTGTTGAGATCGTTTACAGTTTTTGTTGCTTCATTCAACTTTTCAAAATTCAGAGTATTAATTCGCAGACTAGGTGCTTTTCAGAATTTCAGAATGGAAGATCATAGTTCTAAGAGATAAATGTTATATGGATACATATAACTGTTGATGTGGAAACGTTGCGAGGCTCACAATACAGATTTGCTGATTACCGGTAATTGGTATGGCAATTCTTGTTACAAGATGCGGATGAATATATGATAAGGTTTTAATGAACAAATATAATGGTTCTTCGAACAGATTTTAAGCCAAAGAGTAATGAAGTTACTGGTAAGTTTACTGCTAATGTGGCGGAATATAAAAGGTTCCCCGACAATGATGACGAAAGGCAGACTTATATAACAAGGCTATAATAAGGCTAATCCGAATGAAAGTCGAAGTTGATTTGCTGGAGCTGTGACAAAATTGGCTACTTTGAAAAGGAATTGCATGGTTATTTTCGGTATTAGCAATGCCGAAGGAGCTAGCACAGATGCATGTTAAACGTTTACTCAGGTTCCGAGTATTTTTCAGGTGCATAACTATATGCATAAATTTTTTTTCTTTCGTGGATGAAGTGCAGTTGGTTCATCCTTTCGATTGAGGTGTTTTCAAGAATCATGAAAGATTTTGAACGCAGATTGTAATCGTCAATATACAAATGAAGTTTAAGATGAAATCAAGTGGCAAACTTAAAGAATTGTTTAGTTTCATATGTTATAGTCAATATTTTAATTCATTTTAATTGTCCAATGTTGGTAGTCCACAGTTGATAGTCCACAGTTAGCAATTCAATAATTCATATATAGTTTAATATATAATATTCGAATTAATTAATACGTATCGTGACCCGTATTCGTCTCAGACTCGATCACAACTCAAATTATATATATTATTATAGAATCAACCCTGTATAGAGAACTCGATCATTACTGCATATAGAGTGTCTATGGTTATTCCAAATAATATATATAGATGCGTCGATATGATATGTCAAAACCTTGTATACGTGTCCCGATATTTAAAGTGCGTAAAATAAATAACAGAAATTAAATGACGATAAATAAAGTGCGTAAAGTAAATAACAGAAATTAAATAACGATAAATAAAGTTGCGAGAATTAAAATTGCGATAAATAAAATGCGATAAATAAATTGCGATAAATAAAATGTAATACAGAATTAACAGTTAGCTAGGAACAGTTAGCTAGGATTCTTAACAAAATTTCCCATAGTTAATTTGTTTGTTTCTAACAAATTTTATTTTGTCCAACTTTTTCTTCATTATGCCACTTGTTGGTTTCTGATAGATCAAAATCCCAATATGAAATTTGAATAAAAATGGGTATTCTGTGGTGAACGAATACGTATGTCTGTGCATGTAAGTTGGATAGTAAACGACTGTTGAATCAGCTTCGAAGAATGTACAGTATAACTTATTAATGTGAAATCTGAATATTCCTTGGGTATTACCTACCCGTTAAAATATTTTCAACATTAACAGTTTATACAAAAGAACTTTTAATTACAATCTTCATGAAAATATATATATATATATATATTTTTTCTTCAGATGTAACTATAGATTTAATGAGTCAAAATGATATTACTCTCATTTGATTTATCGTTAGAACTAGGATACATAATCTCTAAAATATTATAGATTACATAATCGGTATGAAGAACGAAGGTAATTGATGTAGAACGATACGTAGAACGATGATTACATTCGAGGTACAGAATGAGATATTGAGGCATGGATTGTTGATGGTACTGGTGCTGTTTATTGATGGTACTGTTGGTGCCGGTGATGTTGCTGAAGCTGGTACGTTTTGCACCATATATTCCAAGGCTACAACTCGGGCGCGAAGCTCGTTGACTTCTTCTATTACTCCGAGATGATTGTTGGTCGGAACGAGTGGATGAATAAGGTCTAAAATATGAGATAGTATATAATCGTGACGAGATACTCTGAGAGAGAAAATGATGTTTTGAACAGGTTCACCGGTACGTGTTTCAGGTTCTTCACCAAGAGTGCAGGTTGGTGAGTGGAAAGGATCGTCTTCTTCTCGTCCCCATTGATTTAGTCAACTACGAAACCATCAGATGAATTGGGGATGGCTGATTGGTTGATTCATTCCGGTGACACTGCTTTCGGAGCTCGAGTGAAACTCTCTGTTGGAATAGCTGTCGGAATAACTATCGGAATAGTTATCGGAATCTAAGGGACTCGAACTGGTTGAGGGATTCATCTCGTACGATTAGATGAATGACTTTTCGAAAAGAAATAGATTAAAAGATGTAGATTAGTACCCTGCAATACATAATTTACATATGCATATATAATACTAAAATCCCATAAGTTACGGAGAAATCTACGGAAGCTGTCAGGCAAAGGTAACAATAACAGATACGCTAAGATATGAACTTATCTATACACTGTCTATGCAATAGAGGCAGTAAGACGTGTCTAGACTTTAAGGATGATAAGAAAGTGATTCCCTAAGAATGATAAGTAGGTAATTTCCTAAGTATGATAAGCAGACGATTTTTGACTAGAAATGATAAGCAAAACTTTTGACATGCAGACACGGTCGAAGTCCAGACTCACTAATGCATCTAAACAACTATCAGTTAGACATACTAATGCAAGAACTAGTTCAGTAAGACCACTGCTCTGATACCAACTGAAAGGACCCGTCCTAATCCATCAGGACAAATACATTACATTTGGTTACATCGCGAGGTACTTGACCTCTATATGATACATTTTACAAACATTGCATTCATTTTTAAAAGACAAACTTTCATTACACCGAAGGTTGACGATATGCATACCATTTCATAATACATCCAACTATAATTCACTTAATAATAATCTTGATGAACTCAACGACTCGAATGCAACGTCTTTTGAAATATGTCATGAATGACTCCAAGTAATATCTTTAAAATGAGCAAATGCACAGCGAAAGATTTCTTTCATACCTGAGAATAAACATGCTTTCAAGTGTCAACCAAAAGGTTGGTGAGTTCATAGGTTTATCATAAAATAATAAAATTCATCATTTTGATAGACCACAAGATTTAAATCCTGCATGGTACAAATGGGCCCGAATCCTATACCCACCTGTAATGTACATGCTATATCTTTTAAATACAGTACATCTTTCTCGTGTACGAAACTATTTTCATAAATCATAGTAACCGTACACATATCTTGTGCACAAAAATAACATACACATAACCTGTGTATAAAATCATTCTCTCGATATATAACATTCACATCAACTGGTGGCAATTATCATGTCCACATAATTCAATAATAATCCGCAGAACTTCTGTCTTTACAATAATTCATTCGAGGAATGTTTTGCTTGTGTCTATCTCGTCAAACATTTTATAAAATCATTTCATGTATTCGCAGTTCAAAATATATTTGAAAAGCATTTACTAAAGCAGTTGTAAAAACAGCGCATGTATTCTCAGTCCTAAAAATGTAAAGAGTAAAAGGGAATCAAATGAACTCACCTAATTTATTTTGTAGTAAAAATACATATGACTATATTGAACAACTGAACAAAGCAGGGTTGGCCTCGGATGTACGAACCTATATTATTCATATATATATTAACACATATAATTGTAATCGAATAACTTTATATTTATTTTGTTACGTATTAAGATTAATATTCTTATATATATTTTATTAATACTTATAATATGTTATAATACTTACTTGATATATAATTCATTTAACGTTATAATTTTGTATTAGTTAAAACATAATTTTTATGTAATATTAAATATATTAATGTATAAAATATTTATTTGTTAAATGATAGTCTTGAAAATATTAATTTACTGATAATAATAATAATAACTTTATTAATAATGATAATACTAATAACAAAAATGAAAATGATAAATTTTACTAATAATGATACTATTAATGTTAATGATAATATTAATTATAATACTTATGTTAATAATAATAATAATAATAATAATAATAATAATAATAATAATAATAATAATGGTAATAGTAATAATAATAAAAAATTTTATTCTAATCTAATAATAATAATAATAATAATAATAATAATAATAATAATAATAGTAATAATAATAATAATAATAATAATAATAATAATAATAATAATAATAATAATAATAATAATAATAATAATAATAATAATAATAATAATGATAATAATAATTCACTACCTTAAGAAATAGACCCTAAAAAAAATATGCTCCTGCCCGGAATCGATCCCGCGACCTCCCGCTTAGTGACAACACCACCAACCACGCTGCCATCTCTATTTTTTCTACTTTATAACCATCTGAATTAATTATATCCCGAATTAACGGGTTCCCTTCTTCATATTCATACTAGTCCACCAGGAAACAAGTCTCGGCCCAAGAACCATTTACGGCCCAACCAGAAATGAAGGGATTCGTGAGTCCAGCCCAGCAGGAATACATCGGCCCACAATCAAGTTATCTGGCCCAAATTTTAATTGATGGATAAGTGTGTTGCTGATGAGGTTCGGCCAGAAAAAAATAAATAAATAAATAAGACAGATCCCCATCACCGACTTAGGTTAACCGGTTCCCAAATCAATCGATCAGAAATTGGAGATGGAAGTCACAACACTTGCTAACAGAGGAGCCATGATTTTTTTTACAGTCGAGGTTTGGTTGATGGGTGTTTGAGTTAGAGGAAGGATCAAACACATCGGCGTATATTTATCGATTGCATCAAATCATTATCATCATCATCGTAGATCTAATCATCATCAATGGATCCTTGTTATCGGTTCAATCAATTAATCAAGTATGTACTCGATCCATTATTATTCTCATAATTTCTTTAATTCCTCTATATTTCTGTATAATTACTTGATAATACAATAGCAGTAATTAAGGTTGTTCTTGGGGTTTTGATGATAGTAATAACAGTAGTAGGGATGGGGTAATAAGGTTGATGGTGTCTGGTTTGTAGAACATAAAACTTTATGGCAGCAGTAGTTTAGTCGAATAGTAGAAAGAAATAGGAAGTAATTTTCGATTGTGGTATTGATGGTGGTCGAAACAAAGAGAACATAACAAGTGCAATAACAATATGCAGTTGCAGTGTATCACTTTGATTAAAATGGATACAGGAAACATGGTATTCAGCAGCAGGTTAGTAGACAGGAAAGAAGAAGCAGGCTTCGTTGGTGATATTTAAATACACAGAAATATAAAATATTTCAGTGGTTTAATAGGGAATTTAATGGTGTTTGTTATTTGATTTTGCAGATTCAAAGTAGCAGCACATCAGTTAAAGAAAAGGTTGCAGTTTAGCAGCGATTAAAATGTTTGATGGTGGTATCTTACCAGAGTTGCAGAAAAAACTGTAACAGGAAACAGATGGTAGTGTAATACTAGTACGTGTTGATGATTGTTTAAATGGGTTCGAACATAATCTAATAACAAGACAACTACAAAATTTAAGTGAGTTTCGTTTTTAGTTTGCTTGCAGCAGAAAAATAGCAGTAGTCCATGGGACTCCTGATGAGATAATAGTTGCTGGCTGTGTTCATGCATGAAGAAGGGATGTGATAAGTGATGATTATGGTGTTAGTCTCAAATGAAACTAGAAATCACAATTGTAACAGGTACATGGTCGTGGTGGTGTTTTGTTGATGAAAGAGGCTGTATAATAACCGAGATGATCGATGATTGAGGTAGTTCTTGGATGAGAAGAGGAGAGGGAGAGATGTTTGTTTATATTTCTCTCTGTCAAGCATATACACATGTAGACCTATATAGATTAGATAGTGACTTGTAACAAACAAGGACAAGTATCACTTTGATCAATTGTGTATGTATAGTTATGTGTATATAAATATCATATATATGATTGTAGTGAGTCCTAAATATCATATATATTGATGACATAAGTAGCAAAGAAAATTTGGTTGTGGGGTTCGGTTAGGTGTTGTGCATATATGATTGTATATATGTAGAGAAATAGATGGATGAATTTGATGATTGAATCTTGTAATAGAAAGGAACGAATGATTTAAGTGGTGTGGTTTTATGGTTTTGCACAGTCTATATATATATATATATATATATATCTAGTCATATATTCTCGTTTATAAAGCGAGTAAAATAGAGAATAAGCAGTTGTAGTAGACAAGAGTTTAAAGCAAGAAAAAGAAAAATAATTCGTTTGTGCATCTATGTACTATGTATATATTAAAGGTGGATGGTGGATTACATTCGATGGGATAGTAAACAGAAAGAAATGAACACTCATGTAACGACCCTGGATTTTCCAACGTTTATTTATTAGTAATTATTATTATTAATACGTGTGATTTAAACGAATGTATGTTATTACATTTACTTGTTTCCATGATTGCCCGTACTTGATTCTTTAATGCCCGAAATGTCTTTGTGACACCCGGAACTTACACGAATAATATTTTCACATATTATTTACATTCATGATTAGTTTTAGTAATCATTTTGACTAACTATGGTGATTAGTTAGTTACTTGGGCTTTAATTGGATTTATTTGTTAAATACTTGAACTTGGGCTTGACAAAGCTAATGGACTCATGAATAAGGCTTATAAGCACACCCTACATATTAAATGGACTTAATTTAGCCCATCACACTTGTAAGTAATACTTTCAAACATAAAATAGTTAGTTTAAGACACTTGGAATAATTAACTAGGTGGAAGACAAGTTACTTACAAGCATGCTAGTCATCTTTCCCCCATATATTCCCCTTTTCCCATTCCACACAAACACCACACCCCATGCAAGAATCTAGCATGTTGACCACCCCATTGGAGGGCCATATGGCCGTGACCTTGGTGGGTGTGGGGGAGAATTCAAAGTTTTTTTTGACTACATATTACTAGCATTCACTCCACTCTTGCACACACTCTTACTTGCTCTCATTTTTCTCACATTCTTCTCTCTACTTGGTAAGTAACAAGATTTATTTTCTCTTCTTTCTCTTCATCTAAAACCGCCACCATCATCATTCTTTTACTTGGTTGTGTTGTTGTTTAATTACTTGTTCTTGTTGTTGATTACCTTCTTGAAGTTGTTTGTTGTTTTAAAGAATCAAACTCCCTAGTTTGTTCTTCATATTATCTTGTTATTCAAGAACAAGCAAGAACCTAAACTCTCTAGTTTATGGTTCTACAATTGATGTTTTAAAGATTTAAAGTTCATAAGTTCTAAAAATCATACATGCATTCATGTTTGTAAACTTGAGGTTTACTTTCTTAAGAATCAAAGCCTTGGCTTGAATCTTTAAAGTATGAATAACCATGAACTTATTACTTGTAAATTTAGTTTACTTCTTCGTTTCATACACTTTTAATTTCATGATTCTTGTTATAATGGTCAAAGTGTTACTAGTTAACCTTGACCTCATTTATCTTGAACTAAAGTTAAAAGTTCAAGAACATGCAAATGAAACTTTTAATTATAACTTTGTACACATATGTTTGATCTAACTTTTGGGTATTGGATCTTCAAGATCAAACTAACCACTTATTATTTTCAAGTTTGTGGTACAATATCACCTTTCTAATTCATGCATGTGTTGAATCTATGATCTTGATGCAACTTTGGTTCATCAAACTTCATACAACTCTTAAGTGAGTTGTGCTTCGTATCATAGACTTACACTAGCATTATGATGGCCAAATCTTGGTTAAGACGATGCAAACATATCAATGAGTTGTACACTTGAAGCTATATGCATCAAGGATGAGAACCATGATGAACATCAAGCACCAAGACCACCGGAACTCACTTAAACTTACTGTTCTGTCCAAACCCTACTGACCTGCTGTTTCTGTAACAGACCATTAGACCTGGGCTACTGAGACCATGATTTTTAGATATAAATTTTCTATTAGATAACTTTTCATATAAGACTCGTCTTAATCCGAGTTACGGTTTAGAATCTACGACCCTCCGAGCGTCACTATGTCCATTTACTTTTCTGTTTTCTATTTACAGTTTCTGTTTTTCTGGTTTCTGTAACAGACCAGTACACCTGGGCTACTGTAACCTTTACTTTTAGATAGCTCATTTAGTGTAGATAACTTTTCATATAAGACTCGTCTTCATCTGAGTTACGGTTTAGGATTTATGGCCCTCCGATCGTCACTAGGTCCTTTTAACGTTGTGCAGAAATTTCAGACCTACTCGCACTTAAACCGTCACCACGGTCAAACGAAGACGAGTTTGCTTCTGGAATTTTTACCACACTTAAGGGACTCATAGATGGAGCCATGTCCACTGGTCTCACCTTAATTCAGTGAGGGTAGAGGCCGTGGTGACTGACTGAAGTCAGCCTTTGTTTTAAAATACATTCATAAACGAAACTCACTTTACGCCTTTTGTTAAATGATGAATGATGATGACCCTTAAGACCTTAATTACATACTTTTAAAACTATTCGGATGATTTACTGACTTAGTACTATTTGACTTAGGTTGACGACCTTACCGATTACTTGCACACCTTTTCCGAACCGACTTTACGACTACATTATCATTGTGAGTTATAGCATCCCTTTTTACTTTAACTATTTTGGGACTGAGAATACATGCGCTTTTATGTTTTACATACTAGGCACGAGTACTTAAAACTTATATATGTGTGGTTTATACAACGGCATAAACATTCCCTTTAGCTCGGTAACGTTTAATCATTGGTTTTTGAACCGTGAACGCGAATCTTAGATATGGATTCATGGGGTTTGACATCCCTACTCGGGCTAGTCGCGCTAGCATTTAACGAGTGATTAATACTTCGTAATCATACGCACTTGCCAAGTGTACTTTCAGGGGGTATAAACGTTAAGTTAGTTACCAAGTGCCCACGGTTAAGCATATACTTTTACATACTTTGAAACGCTCGTTGTAGCACTGAAATTTCGTGGCCTACTTACATTACTGTTATACTTAAACTATAGCTCACCAACCGTTGTGTTGACATTTTAAGCATGTTTTTCTCAGGTGCCTAAGGTTTACTTCCGCTGTGTACTTGTTGTGCTGTAGACACCCGCTGCTTAGAGTTGACAACGCATGAACTACTTTATTTTGCATTCAAACTTTCGTACTTTTGAACTATGACTTGTAACGACCGTTGTGGTCACATACACTTATTATTTGCTTCTACTTAGTGAAGCCTGCTTTTGGATTGTAAAACATTCGATGTTGGTTTAGACATCACTTTATTATTGAATGCAAACTCTTTTTGAAAACGCATGTAGTACTTGACCTTGTAATGATCCTGTTGTTGATGATTTGTATACGATGGTTTTGTACGGGGCATCACATTTGGTATCAGAGCATTGGTTGTAGGGAATTAGGATGCATTAGTGAGTCTAAGACCGACCCGAGTAGGATTCACTAATAGGACTAATCTACAACTTGCTAGTTTACGTGTTTCCGCTGAACTTACTGCATGCTGCTGCTTGCTTTCACTGCTATATGCCATATGCTACTACATGATTTCACTACTCTATGATATTACTTACTTTCGATTGCAAGCTACTTTCGTACGATTTGCTATTATTGCCATGCTACTTATTGTTATACATGATTTAAACTGTTGGCCTAATACGTGCTTGCTTTATGACTTACTGACATAGAAAATTTATTTTTCCTTGTTCAGATGTCGGATGTACCACCTGCTAGCATTTTGGGCAGTTCAGACTCAGACTCCACCACACCACCTGCTGCTGCTACTACCGATACACCGGCCCCGACACCAACTAGTGATCCCGGCGCTTCTACTTCCGGAGCTGGAACTAGTGCACCTGCCTCAGTGTCTGCTCCCGGACCCTCGAGGTTACAGCCTCGCATTGGTGGTATTGAGATCCCCGCAGATTTCGGGGAAGGGCAGTTTCGTAACCACATGCGCACGCCTTGCCGACGCACTCCCGACGGACGTTTAGTCGTGATTCTTCCAGGCAAACACAGACAGATGTTGGCCGCCTTCGGACGCTTCGGGTTACCAGCTCAGCCACCAGTATCACCACCACACGATTTGGATGACTCATCATCCGCCGATTCTTCATCATCAAACAACTCCAGCGATGATGAGGATCCTGCTGATAGACCTATTCAGGCACCCTCCACCCCGCCGAAGAAGCGGTACCGTTTCGACGGCACCGTCATTCCAGGGGTGAATGGAGGTCGCGCTTTTACTGACACATTTGGCCATCGTCATAGGGTTACTGCTCGTAAACGAGTTGTGCCATACCCTGCCGACCCACAGATACGTACGGTTCCCCATTACGTATTGACTATTCCTGGAACCGTACCACCTAGATTTAGATATGAACCACTTACATCTAGGGACGTACCGTCTACATCCGGAGCCGGACCATCTACTTCAGCACCACCTGCACCACCGGCACCACCCTCACCACCGGCACCACCCACACCACCCGCCCCACCTGCACCGCCTGCCCCACCAGCTCCCTCTAGCGAGGAACTGATGAGGGAGATTGAGACTCTACGAGCTCGAGTCACTGAGCTTGAGGAGCAGTTGGCTCGAGGAGCAGTTCACCCGCCTTTACCGTAGGAATTTTGTATTTAGATTTCGATATGTAATCTAGTTGTAGTTTAATGTATTACTCATGTATTGTACGGACTTATTCAGATGTATGAAACTTATTATTATTAATGAATGGAACTTTGCGTTATTTAATTTTGCACGATGTTCTATTTACATTACTGTACGATGATTCTGTGGTATTGGTACCTAGATGCATTATTTAATAACATGAGATGTTTTGATTCCATGTTGAATACTATATACTGTATTATTACTATTTGCATACTAGATTTTGACTTGAGTCAAAATGTTTGTTTAGAATACCATGGCCAACGGAAGATTCACACCTACCGCCGCCCAGATTGAGGACATGATCAACGAACGGGTCGCTGCAGCCCTAGCTGAAAGAAATCTCCAAGCTCCACCGCCACCACCACCGGTTATCCCACCCATTCGAAATGGGTGTACTTACAAGGAATTCCAGAGCTGCAAACCGCATAACTTCAGTGGAACCGAGGGACCGGTTGGTCTCACCAGATGGTTCGAGAAACTTGAATCAGTATTCCGAGTTAGCAACTGTTCGAAGGACAACAAGACCAAGTTTGCATTTTGCACGTTATCTGACGGCGCGCTAACGTGGTGGAACACGTTAGCTCAAGCGAAGGGCATTGATGAGGTGTATGCTACGCCATGGGAGGAATTCAAAGCTGCTATGATTGATGAGTACTGTCCGAGAACCGAAATTCAGAAGATGGAAATGGAATTCTTGCAGTTAAAGGCCGTTGGGAACGACCTTGATGGTTACAACAGGAGGTTTCTTGAGTTAGCTATTATGTGTCCGACAATGGTCACCCCGGAATTCAAGCGTATGGAGAGATACTTTTGGGGACTCCCTAAGTCCATCAAAGGAAACGTCACATCGTCCAAACCACCGAATGTTCCCGAAGCAATGCGCATGGCGCATACTCTCATGAATCAGATTCTTATTGATGAGCCGGAGAAGGCTAAGTTTGAGGCTGGTAGTAGCAAAAAGAGGAAATGGGACAACAATCACAACAACAACAACAACAACAACAACAACAACAACAACAACAACAACAACAACAACAACAACAACAACAACAACAACAACAACAACAACAACAACAACAACAATAACAACAACAACAACAACAACAACAACAACAACAGGGGGAGAAACTACGATCAAACCCCCGCTAAGAGACACAACAATGGTGGAAATCCCAACCCCGGCACAAGCTCCAACCCGAACTACAAAGGTACCCTACCGCAATGCAAGAGGTGTTACAAACACCACACTGGGTATTGTAACGTGGTTTGTGAGAAGTGTCAACGGTCTGGACATATAGGCAAGGATTGCAAGGTCACAACTTTGAATGCAAGGGCGAACCCCACCGGGCCAAAGAAGTGCTACGGATACGGAAAGGCGGGTCACTTCAGGAATGAGTGCCCCGACAAGCGAAAAGACAGCGGACCACCGCGAGGTAGAGCTTTTAATGTTACTGCAAGGGATGCACGCGAGAACCCCGACTTGGTGACAGGTATATTCACTATCAACAATCTTTTAGTTTCTGTCCTATTTGATACCGGTGCCGATAGAAGTTATGTATGTAGACACTTCTGTGATAAGATAAATTGGTCATTAGTCCCTTTAAAAGAAAGTATGCTTGTCGAGGTAGCCAAAGGTAAACTTGAAAAGGGTGACCAAATTGGCCGAGGGGCTATTATTAATATAGCTGGTGCGAATTTCGGAATTGACTTGATACCTATCAAACTGGGAAGTTTTGACGTGATCGTCGGTATGGATTGGTTGACCAAAGTAAGGGCTGATATTATTTGTGGAGATAAAGCTCTTCGTATACCACAAGGAGATGGCGAGCCGCTGATTATCTATGGGGAGAGATGTACGTCGAAGCTGAACCTCATTAGTTGCGTGAAGGCACAAAAGATTATGAAGAAGGGACGATTTGCTGTCCTAGCACATGTGAAAATGGTAGAAACCGAGGTGAAGAGTGTGAACGACATACGGATTGTGAACGAGTTTCCTGATGTCTTTCCAGAGGAGTTACCAGGATTACTACCACCGAGGGCAGTGGAATTTCAGATCGATTTAGTGCCAGGAGCTGCACCTGTAGCTCGCGCACCGTACCGACTTGCACCTTCCGAGATGCAAGAGTTACAAAGCCAACTACAGGAACTCCTAGATCGAGGGTTTATTCAACCAAGTTCTTCGCCGTGGGGCGCACCTGTTTTGTTTGTGAAGAAGAAGGATGGATCCTTCCGTATGTGCATCGACTACCGTCAACTCAACAATTTGACAATCAAGAATCGGTATCCACTACCACGAATTGACGATCTTTTCGATCAGCTGCAAGGATCGAGCGTTTACTCTAAGATAGATTTGCGATCCGGTTATCACCAGTTGAGGTTGAAAGAGAGTGACGTGATGAAGACTGCATTTAGGACACGCTATGGTCGTTATGAATTTCTCGTAATGCCGTTCGGATTGACCAATGCACCTGCCGTATTTATGGACCTCATGAATCGTGTCTGCAAGCCGTACTTGGACAAGTTTGTTATCGTCTTCATAGATGATATCCTCATCTACTCCAAAAGCGAAGAGGAACACGAGCAACACCTCCGATTAGTGCTGGAACTCTTAAGACAAGAGCAACTTTACGCCAAATTCTCCAAGTGCGAATTTTGGTTGAAGGAAGTACAGTTTATGGGCCATGTTGTGAGCGACCAGGGTATCAAAGTTGATCCCGCGAAGATTGAAGCTATCAGCAAGTGGGAAACCCCCACCACTCCGACTCATATTCACCAATTCCTAGGTCTCGCCGGTTATTACCGAAGGTTTATCGAAGGTTTCTCTCTGATTGCGCGTCCTTTGACCGCACTGACTCACAAGGGCAAGAAGTTCATTTGGGAACCCGCACACGAATCAACATTTCAAACCTTGAAGAAGAAGTTAACCACCGCACCTATCCTATCGCTTCCTGAGGGCAGTGACGACTTTGTTTTTTATTGCGATGCATCGAAGAATGGATTTGGTTGCGTATTGATGCAAAGATCAAAGGTTATTGCCTATGCATCCCGACAATTGAAGATTCATGAGCGGAACTACACAACTCACGATCTCAAACTTGGAGCCGTTGTCTTCGCGCTCAAATTATGGAGACACTATTTATATGGAACTAAAAGTACTATCTTCACCGATCACAAGAGTCTTCAACACATCTTCGATCAGAAGCAACTGAATATGAGACACCGTCGATGGATCGAGACGCTTAACGACTACGATTGTGAACTCCGTTATCACCCTGGCAAGGCCAATGTTGTAGCTGACGCTTTGAGTCGAAAGGAGAGGACGGTACCTCTTCGCGTTCGGGCTCTGAACATCACCATCCATTCGAACCTCAACAATCAGATCCGAGTAGCCCAAGATGAGGCTCTCAAGGAGGAGAATATATCTCATGAACATTTGAACAACTTATCTCTCGATTCGAGGTTAGAGATACTGGACTCCGATGTTATGCTGGAAGAATTTAGGTACCTCGTTATGGAGATCTACGGAACCTTATACTTGATGAAGCACACAAATCGAGATATTCGATTCATCCTGGAGCGGGCAAAATGTACTACGACCTTAAGGAACAGTATTGGTGGCCGAATCTTAAGAAGGATGTTGCCACTTATGTTGGTAAGTGTTTGACTTGCTCGAAGGTTAAAGCCGAGCATCAGAGACCTTCTGGTTTACTCCAACAACCGGAAATCCCACAATGGAAGTGGGAAAGGATAACAATGGACTTCATCACCAAGCTGCCAAAGACGGTGGGCGGATACGATACTATTTGGGTTATTGTTGATCGCCTTACTAAATCTGCACACTTTCTAGCGATGAAGGAAACGGATACGATGGAGAGACTTGCTCAACTATACATCAAGGAGGTTGTATCTCGTCATGGTGTACCCTTATCGATCATCTCCGATCGCGATCCCCGTTTTGCCTCTAGATTTTGGCGTTCTTTGCAAGAAGCCATGGGAACTCGTCTTGACATGAGTACTGCTTATCATCCTCAGACTGACGGGCAAAGTGAACGAACGATTCAGACGTTAGAAGACATGTTGCGTGCATGTGTCATTGATTTTGGAAAGGCCTGGGAAAGGCATTTGCCACTAGCCGAATTCTCGTACAACAACAGTTACCACTCGAGCATTAATGCTGCACCTTTTGAAGCATTGTATGGCCGTAAGTGCCGATCTCCTATTTGTTGGGCTGAAGTAGGCGAAAAGCAAATCACCGGACCCGAGGTAGTCCACGAAACCACGGAGAAGATTGCTCAGATTCAAGCTAGACTTAAGACTGCCCGTGATCGCCAAAAGAGTTATGCCGATCTTAAATGTAAGGAGTTTGAATTTAACATTGGTGATCATGTAATGTTAAAGGTTGCACCTTGGAAAGGTGTGATCCGTTTTGGAAAATGTGGAAAGTTAAACCCACGATACATTGGCCCTTTTGAAATCTTGGAACGTGTTGGACCCGTTGCTTACCGTTTGGATCTACCAGCACAATTGAGTTCAGTTCATCCTACCTTCCACATGTCAAACTTGAAGAAGTGTCTTGCTGCACCCGAACTTATCATACCACTTGAGGAACTTACGATTGACGACAAACTCCACTTTGTAGAGGAACCTGTTGAAATTATGGATCGTGAGATCAAAACTTTGAAGCGCAACAAGATTCTGATCGTCCAAGTATGATGGAATGCCAAACGAGGACCTGAGTTTACTTGGGAGCGAGAGTATCAAATGATGCGGAAGTATCCTCACCTTTTCCCGACTCCTCCATCTACCTCAGCTTAAAATTTCGGGACGAAATTTTCTTTAACAGGTGGGTGATGTAACGACCCTGGATTTTCCAACGTTTATTTATTAGTAATTATTATTATTAATACGTGTGATTTAAACGAATGTATATTATTACATTTACTTGTTGCCATGATTGCCCGTACTTGATTCTTTAATGCCCGAAACGTCTTTGTGACACCCGGAACTTACACGAATAATATTTTCACATATTATTTACATTCATGATTAGTTTTAGTAATCATTTTGACTAACTATGGTGATTAGTTAGTTACTTGGGCTTTAATTGGATTTATTTGTTAAATACTTGAACTTGGGCTTGATAAAGCTAATGGACTCATGAATAAGGCTTATAAGCCCACCCTACATATTAAATGGACTTAATTTAGCCCATCACACTTGTAAGTAATACTTTCAAACATAAAATAGTTAGTTTAAGACACTTGGAATAATTAACTAGGTGGAAGACAAGTTACTTACAAGCATGCTAGTCATCTTTCCCCCATATATTCCCCTTTTCCCATTCCACACAAACACCACACCCCATGCAAGAATCTAGCATGTTGACCACCCCATTGGAGGGCCATATGGCCGTGACCTTGGTGGGTATGGGGGGAGAATTCAAAGTTTTTTTGACTACATATTACTAGCATTCACTCCACTCTTGCACACACTCTTACTTGCTCTCATTTTTCTCACATTCTTCTCTCTACTTGGTAAGTAACTAGATTTATTTTCTCTTCTTTCTCTTCATCTAAAACCGCCACAATCATCATTCTTTTACTTATTTGTGTTGTTGTTTAATTACTTGTTCTTGTTGTTGATTACCTTCTTGAAGTTGTTTGTTGTTTTAAAGAATCAAACTCCCTAGTTTGTTCTTCATATTATCTTGTTATTCAAGAACAAGCAAGAACCTAAACTCTCTAGTTTATGGTTCTACAATTGATGTTTTAAAGATTTAAAGTTCATAAGTTCTAAAAATCATACATGCATTCATGTTTGTAAACTTGAGGTTTACTTTCTTAAGAATCAAAGCCTTGGCTTGAATCTTTAAAGTATGAATAACCATGAACTTATTACTAGTAAATTTAGTTTACTTCTTCATTTCATACACTTTTAATTTCATGATTCTTGTTATAATGGTCAAAGTGTTACTAGTTAACCTTGACCTCATTTATCTTGAACTAAAGTTAAAAGTTCAAGAACATGCAAATGAAACTTTTAATTATAACTTTGTACACATATGTTTGATCTAACTTTTGGGTATTGGATCTTCAAGATCAAACTAACCACTTATTATTTTCAAGTTTGTGGTACAATATCACCTTTCTAATTCATGCATGTGTTGAATCTATGATCTTGATGCAACTTTGGTTCATCAAACTTCATACAACTCTTAAGTGAGTTGTACTTCGTATCATAGACTTACACTAGCGTTATGATGGCCAAATCTTGGTTAAGACGATGCAAACATATCAATGAGTTGTACACTTGAAGCTATATGCTTCAAGGATGAGAACCATGATGAACATCAAGCACCAAGACCACCGGAACTCACTTAAACTTACTGTTCTGTCCAAACCCTACTGACCTGCTGTTTCTGTAACAGACCAGTAGACCTGGGCTACTGAGACCATGATTTTTAGATATAACTTTTCTATTATATAACTTTTCATATAAGACTCGTCTTAATCCGAGTTACGGTTTAGAATCTACGGCCCTCCGAGCGTCACTATGTCCATTTACTTTTCTGTTTTCTATTTACAGTTTCTGTTTTTCTGGTTTCTGTAACAGACCAGTACACCTGGGCTACTGTAACCTTTACTTTAAGATAGCTCAGTTAGTGTAGATAACTTTTCATATAAGACTCGTCTTCATCTGAGTTACGGTTTAGGATTTATGGCCCTCCGATCGTCACTAGGTCCTTTTAACGTTGTGCAGAAATTTCAGACCTACTCGCACTTAAACCGTCACCACGGTCAAACGAAGACGAGTTTGCTTCTGGAATTTCTACCACACTTAAGGGACTCATAGATGGAGCCATGTCCACTGGTCTCACCTTAATTCAGTGAGGGTAGAGGCCGTGGTGACTGACTGAAGTCAGCCTTTGTTTTAAAATACATTCATAAACGAAACTCACTTTACGCCTTTTGTTAAATGATGAATGATGGTGACCCTTAAGACCTTAATTACATACTTTTAAAACTATTCGGATGATTTACTGACTTAGTACTATTTGACTTAGGTTGAGGACCTTCGAACCAATTACTTGCACACCTTTTCCGAACCGACTTTACGACTACATTATCATTGTGAGTTATAGCATCCCTTTTTACTTTAACTATTTTGGGACTGAGAATACATGCGCTTTTATGTTTTACATACTAGGCACGAGTACTTAAAACTTATATATGTGTGGGTTATACAACGGCATAAACATTCCCTTTAGCTCGGTAATGTTTAATCATTGGTTTTTGAACCGTGAACGCGAATCTTAGATATGGATCCATAGGGTTTGACATCCCTACTCGGGCTAGTCGCGCTAGCATTTAACGAGTGATTAATACTTCGTAATCATACGCACTTGCCAAGTGTACTTTCAGGGGGTATAAACGTTAAGTTAGTTACCAAGTGCCCACGGTTAAGCATATACTTTTACATACTTTTGAAACGCTCGTTGTAGCACTGAAATCTCGTGGCCTACTTACATTACTGTTATACTTAAACTATAGCTCACCAACCGTTGTGTTGACATTTTAAGCATGTTTTTCTCAGGTGCCTAAGGTTTACTTCCGCTGTGTACTTGTTGTGCTGTAGACACCCGCTGCTTAGAGTTGACAACGCATGAACTACTTTATTTTGCATTTAAACTTTCGTACTTTTGAACTATGACTTGTAACGACCGTTGTAGTCACATACACTTATTATTTGCTTCTACTTAGTGAAGCCTGCTTTTGGATTGTAAAACATTCGATGTTGGTTTAGACATCACTTTATTATTGAATGCAAACTCTTTTTGAAAACGCATGTAGTACTTGACCTTGTAATGATCCTGTTGTTGATGATTCGTATACGATGGTTTTGTACGGGGCATCACAACTCATGTATCAATAAATTATTATATCCATGAATCTCAAACTTAATTTCAATAATAATAATAATATAATAATAATTATAACATCATATTTTTATTTTATATTATTACTTTTTAATAGAAATGATATACAACATTTCAAATTAATATATATATTTATATTTTTAAATATATATGTATTTATTTACAAATAGTTTTTCATGAATCGTCGAGAACAGTTGAAAGGTATTTGCATATATGAAAACAGTTCAAAATTTTAGAGACTCAACGTTACAGACTTTGCTTATCGTGTCGGGAACATATAAAGATTAAGTTTAAATTTGGTCGGAAATTTTCGGGTCATCACAAAGTAAAAGCTAATGGTACACGGTACTTTGGTAATAGAATTTGGGTTCCTCGCTTCGGTAATCTCCGTGAACTAGTCTTGGACGAAGCTCATAAGACTAGGTACTCTATTCATCCCGGATCCAGTAAGATGTATCACGATTTGAAGGAAATCTACTGGTGGCCTAACATGAAAGCCGACATTGCTACTTATGTTAGTAAGTGTCTCACTTGTTGAAAAGTCAAGGCTGAATATCAAAAGCCTTCTGGTCTGTTGACACAACCCGATATCCCGCAGTGGAAGTGGGAATGTATCACTATGGATTTCGTTACCAAGTTACCTAAGACTTCAAATGGTAATGATACTATTTGGGTCATAGTTGATCGTCTTACTAAATCTGCACATTTCATACCGATCAAGGAAACTGACAAGATGGAGAAATTATCACAGCTTTACATTAAAGAAATTGTCTCACGTCATGGGGTTCCTATCTCGATTATTTCTGATCGCGACGGTCGATTCGTTTCTAGATTCTGGAAAACTTTACAATCCGCTCTTGGAAATCAACTCGACATGAGTACGGCCTATCATCCGCAAACTGATGGTCAAAGTGAACGAACTATTCAAACCTATCGATTTCGGCAAAGGTTGCGATAGACACTTGCCTTTGGTTGAATTTTCTTACAAAAACAATTATCACTCTAGTATTAAAGCTGCACCTTTTGAAACTTTATATGGCCGAAAATGTAGATCCCCTTTTTGTTGGGACGAACTCGAGGACAGACATTTAATGGTCCTGAAATTATTCATGAAACTACCGAAAAGATCGTTCAGATTAAGCAACGATTAGAAACTGCCCGTAGCTGACAAAAGAGCTATGCCGATAAGAAGCGAAAGGATATAGAATACCAAGTTGGAGATAAAGTCATGTTGAAAATATCCCCTTGGAAAGGTGTTGTTCGTTTCGGTAAACGAAACAAACTCAGTCCACGATATGTTGGACCTTTCACAATCACTCAAAGAGTCGGTCCCGAGGCGTACCGATTAGAACTACCAACTGAATTTAGCCAAGTACATGATGTGTTTCATGTCTCGAATCTTAAAAGGTGTCTTGCTGATGACACACTTGTTATTCCTTTGGATGATATCCGCATTGATGAGCAAATGCACTTCGTTGAAGAACCTATAGAAATCATGGAAGGAGAGGTCAAACAAACGCGTAAAAGAAACATACCTATCATTAAAGTCCGTTGCAATTCGCGTAGAGGCCCCGAATATACCTGGGAATGCAAAGACCAAATGATACGGAAATATCCCCATCTCTTCTCAAACGCTGATGCATCCGAGAAGTCTACCTAAAACTTCGGGACGAAGTTTTTATTAACGGGGAGGTACTATAACAACCCTTACTTTTCGACTTCTGAAATTACTGAAATAACCCTAGGGTGTACTGCCTGACTATACGTATTAATTATTTAAGGGTTGTTATATACACAATCGATTTAAAGTTGACCAAATAATAAACTTTTCGTCGACACTCACTACTAATTAAAATTTATGCATTTATGTAATATTATAACTATTAATCTATAAGTAATAAATAAAAAGTGACATTTATATAAATAATAAAACAATTGGGAACTAAATAAAAAAAAAATACAAGTCATGAATTAGTAAAAAGAAAATAATACTTATCATGTAGTAAATGTAAAAATAATAATAATAATAATAATAATAATAATAATAATAATAATAATAATAATAATAATAATAATAATAATAATAATAATTATCATAATAATAATAATAATAATAATAATAATAATAATAATAATAATAATAATAATAATAATAATAATAATGAGACTAAAGAATCTTAAACAATTACATCTTTATGTTGACTAAAAAAATAAATTATATATATAAAAAAATATAAACTAGTACCACCTATTGTTGACTAAAAGAATTATAAAATAAAATAAAATCATTAATTAGAATATCCTTATGTTGGCTAACACTCTAATACTTGCACTATATAAATACCCCTAGACTCCTAGTTTCTCATTCACAAATCACACCAAAATCATCTCTCAAAAACAATCTCTCCCTCTCCCTCTCTTGTGGTATTCAGCCAAGAACACCACCACCACACTACCACCATCTTCAAGTGATCTTCAAGCTTGTTCTTCGTGTTCATCAAGATCTTCTAGCGTGTTCTTCATTATTTGGGTTATTTGATCTTCATCACCAAGTTTTCTTCTTGTTTCTTGTTAATCTTCATCATCATTAACAAGGTATGATCCAAAATCTTAAAACTTTTAAATCTTTCTTTCAATTCATGTTTATATTCATAATCATATACGTGCATGATCTTAACATTCATATTGTTCATGTAAAAAAAAATATAAATATACATATACATATAAAAAAATAAAATAAAATATAAACATATACATATACATATATATACATATACAGTTATATATAAAAAATATATAAATATAAACTATATATATATATATACATACACATGACATATATATACATAAACATTAAACAAAATAAAACCATAATACAACTTAAACCCTAATCATTAATTAAAACCCTAATCATTACCTAATCATTACTTTACTAAACCCTAAACCTAATAGTACTATTAAACATTTATTACTTAAACCCTAATCATTAATTTATTATTAAAACCTAACTAATCTAATTAATTAAAACCCTAATACTACTTATACTACTACTTAACACTTATACACTTATACACTTATACTACTACTAACACTTATAATATACTACTTATAGTATAACATACGATTACAATAGTCAATCACGATAACGTAAGGATTACTCGAACGTCAATGCTACTTAAGGCCTAGGGTGATATTTAGTACCACTATGGGACGCTTGTGGATTACGAATGCCAAACTTAGATTTTGGTCAAGAAATCCTGGGCCAACCGGTAACAATTGGTCATTCTGGTGACTCGGCGGTGGAATAAATGTTTGGGTATGGTGCACAATGTCAAACCCAACTATAGTAATCATACACTTAGTTACTAACACACTTAATAAGTGGTAGACTTATTAAGAACAACTCACTAGTGTTCAACACTAACTTACTAAAAATAGAAACTTACTAAAAGTGGAAACTTACCAAAAATGAGAACTTAGTAAAACAAACTACATTTAAACTCTTGCATAGTTAAACTTAACTTAAACTTGGGCAAAACATTTAACTACTCTTAAATGTCATTAGGTTGACTTTCTTCTCACATTCATCCAACTCTTCTATTCCGAGGAATAAGAAACTATCTCCTACTTACTAAGGTGAACTTCATAGCCCCACTTTATATTGTGCACAACTTATTTAACTTTTTGGGGTGAGACACATGCTACTTTTACTATTTACAATTTAGACACAAGTACCAACTGTTAAACTATGCTATACCCGGCTATGTCCGACTAAGTCCCTACATTAATTGCTCATTAAATGCATTCTTAATTATTGGGGGTAGGCCTATCGGGAGTAACGTCCCCGATACATTTGACTAAGTCTTTGTATTACTTAATAATGAAATTAAACCGACAAGTATAGGCACAACTTGTCATTGGGGCAAACTTTGAACGTTTAGTCTAAATATCACAAATTGGCATAACTTTTTGGTCCCTGCGAGATCAACTTTATAAACTAAATCTTGTGGTCTAAAATAAAGGTCAAACATATTTGTT
This sequence comes from Rutidosis leptorrhynchoides, assembly GCF_046630445.1. Lineage (NCBI taxonomy): Eukaryota > Viridiplantae > Streptophyta > Magnoliopsida > Asterales > Asteraceae > Rutidosis > Rutidosis leptorrhynchoides. The sequence continues at coordinate 207,728,070 of NC_092334.1, forward strand.
AAACCTATGAACTTCATTTAACCTTTTTGGTTGACACTTTAGCATATTTTGTCTCAGGTGCTGATTGATCAAGCTTACTTATTTACTGCTTATGTGATGCTACTTGGACTTAGGATCAAGAGATATCGCATTTATTATTCTAGCATTTGAAACAATTACTTTATTGTAATTTCCATCATTGTAACGACATTTCATTTTTCGCTGCGTACTCAATAATGTTTATTTTTATCATATAGTATTGTTCTCGTATTATAATATGTTGGTTTATTTGATATTAAGTCACATTTCACCCAGGCCCAAACTGGGGGTGTGATACTTTACATGAAAGAAAGTGTCTACCCATTGCTAACCCGTGAGTTCTTAACAACTCTGAGGGTTGATTTCAAGGTCAGCTCACCATGGATCCATAACTACATCACATTCAGGCTAGGGGGTGCGGAATGGCAAATGAGCATGGCCCAATTCATAGCATGCCTAGGTCTCTACACAGATTCTGATCCCGATTCAACCTTCGCATACTTGGCAAAATGTGAAACCTACAATACAAACGAGTTTGATCCCAAGCAAGCGTGGAGTGCAATTAGTCATGTCAAGCTAACCCCCACTAAACAAGTTCCTAGTGCACTCAAGAGCCCCATACTTCATTTCATCCAAAGGTTCTTCGCCCAATCGGTCTTCCACCGAACGTCGGATGTTGATAAGATGACAATGTTCGATATTTGGTTGATTCATGGTATCCACAAGAAAAAGCACATTCACATTCCCAACCTTATTGCAAGTTATCTATTCGACGCAAGTGGCGAGAAGTCAGTGCTCCCAAGTGTTGGTGGTCATTACGTGACTTGAATCGCAAAGTTCTTGAAAGTAAATTTTAATGAGTCAGAGGAGATGCCAATGGAGCAGTTGGGTTATCATGAGTGCATCTGGAGGTGCGTCTAGATGTCAAGCCAACACTCAACGGGAAGTTGGTAATAAATCTTCATCATGGTTTGTGAATAATTTATCTTATGATTTGGCATGTAAATTAACTTAATTTGATAATTGTGTGTGTGAAACTTGGAATTATTGATTTGTTGTGAGGTAGTATACCTATATTGCTACTCTCACACATGAACATCTCTATGTTTGTAATAATTTGACAATGGGCGTGCGTGGATATTCTTGTGGTTGTTTTTATTTTTCTTGCTTGTTGTGGTTCTTAGTGGCAGGATACACTTATTGATGATTTATCCAAGCCTGACATTAAGTTCAGGCGTAAAGCTCATCGACTTGCATTCTTTATTGATTAAGTTTCTCGAACGGTAACAACAAAGATCGTTTGATCTTAGCCGGTTTTTACTTTCTTTTCTCTCATCTTTTCTATTTCAAAATGTCCCTCATTTTCACTTATTCTATCGTTTTAATGCAATGAGGGCATTGCATACACTAAATGTAGGGAGAGAGTTAAAATTTTGGGCCATTTTGAACTTTTTTGGGTAAACATATCACATACACTACAAAGTTTGAAGCTTGCAATGTCGAACAATTTTTTGAACAAGTTTTTAACCATTATGCTAATTCATATCATAAACACAAAAGTGGTTAAAACTTGTATAATTTTCAAAATTCTTGGGAAAAGTAAAGTCTTTTCCTTGTTTTTCAAAACTTAAGGAAGTAAAGTCTTCCTTTTGTTTCACTCTTGCAATTCACAAGTGAAAGTAAAGTCTTTCACTTTTCATATGATTTTGTGCGAAAATGATAAATCTTGAGAAAAATCAAACTTATGCTTGAAAGTTAAAGTCTTTCATGCATGTGCGCCAAAACCAAGTGTTTAAAGCTTTGTGCTTTAACACTTCTGGATGAATCGCATCCATCCTTTGTAGGGAGTCAAGTCTCTCGAATTTCATTTTACTTGGTGTAGGAGACTTCCTAATCTACACCATTTCATATTGAAATTGGTTGTCTCATCATTTCACGATGTTTCAACTGTTGTATCATACCGTGGGAAGAGGAACCACCTAGCTTCACAAAGTGCTATCCTTTTTAGGAGCAATGGCTTCGTGCTAGTGTTGCTAGACAACAAAACCCATAGCCAAAAGCTATGGCACCCTTGTTCAATCAATTAACAGAAAGGTAGTAACTACTTCCTACCGTTTCTTAAAATAAGCATAAAAGCTTGTTATGTGGGAAGTAGATGAGTGAATAAAAGCTTCAAGCTTTGACACTCCCGGGAGAGTCAAGTCCTCCAATGTCTCATTTTGTAAGTCAAGTCTTCCAAACTTGGAAGTAAAGTTTTCCAAGTTATGTTTGTTCCAAGCTTGGGAGTAAAGTCTCCCATGTCAAGCTCAATCCTCTTAAAAGAAGTTAAAGTCTTCCTAGTGTTTCAAAATTTGGAATTGGCGGACTCTCTTATTTAGCCACTTGGGGCCCTAATTCCACTAAACTCCGTCAATGCTTTCGCCCTACTATGAGAGAAACCATATAGTTGTGATAGAAAGCTTGATGAGTGCCGATTATCCCGAGCCCTGGGTGACCAATAAAGGTGGGGTACCCAGTCCCTTACCTTTGAAACACCCACCTTAACCCTATACTTGGAATTGACGACCATTATTGGAATTGACGAAATAGGTGTTTTTGGGGGCATGATGGTGGAAGAGGGATAGCCATCGCGGGTTGATGAGGTGAGCATTCTTTTTGGAAGCGTATACTTTACATGATGAATTTCTTGACGATTGGTGATGTGTGCGATATTCCTGGCCCTTATTCATTTTGGGTACATTTTACATCTTTTGGGTACACCTTTGGTTTGTTTGAGTAGTTTTGTGTTAGACTTTGATTGATTTGGAGATTTGATGTGATTGATTAGTTTGATTAGTTTATGGCTATCCCGTGAATCCTACATATTGTCAAGGTCAAGGAGGTCTAAGTTGAATTTGTGAAAATTTGATACTTTGTGATTGATGTTTGATGACCTTCTCGTAGATGAAGTTGACTTTGTTCGAGGGAATGATTGGTTCGGGTAGACTTAGGCTTGAAATGTGTTTGTGTTAGTGATTGAGGATTGAAGATTTGAAGTCATGATTGGTTGAAGATATTATGTGAAGCTTGCTTTGAGCTTGTGTTAGAAGAGAAGATGATGTTTGTGTTTGGTCCTAAGCAAGTGCAAGTTTTTGGAGAACACTCTAGCCAGCAAGTGCATATTCATGGATGTATCAATTTGTGCCCAAACTTTTTTGCGCTTTGGCATATTTCACTTATTTGTTCTCTATCTCCAAAGCTTGTTTTGTCGATAGTTTGCTTGAGGACAAGCAAAAATTCAAATGTAGGGGTTTGATATCGCTCCATTTATATACGTTTTATCTCGCGACATCTCCCTCACTTTGTTCGGTTTTTGATGATCTTGGAGCTTATTTTGTGTGCTAGTGAGCTAAATGGTAATTTAAGGGCTAAGGACTTGATTTGGTGTAAAATTGACCAAACATTGGGCAAAATTGGCTAAGGAATTGGAAAGCGCAGAATCAGCTCAAAAAAGCGCCGCTCCGCAACTAAGAGCGCCCATCCTATGGAGCAAAAACGCCGCACCAACATTAAAAGTGACGTTCTTATGCATATTTCAGCTCCATTTTTCACCAATGGCCCTAAAGTCAAGAGCACCGCTCCTATCCAGCCAAAAGCGGCGCTCCTATAGCAAAAGCGTCGTCCCAGAATGTTGCAAAAAGCGGCGTTCCTGATCAAAAGTGCCGCTCCTTACTGTAGCCAAAAGCGCCGCTCCTGCATCAAAATCGGCACTCCTGTCGCTGTTTCAGTCCAGATTTTCAGCACTATAAAAGGAACGAGATTAAGTCATTTTTCGTATGCATCTTTAGAGAGCAGCTATCTTAGGTCCAAATTTCACATACAAAACCCTAATTTCATCATCCATTGGTGTTTAAGGGTGGATTCAAGGAAGCTAGCTCAAAATTCATCATTGTTTAGCTTTAGATCTTCATCTTCTTTACATTTTGGGTTGTAATCTTCACTTTACTTTACATATTTTGATCTATTACTTTTAATAACTTGAAGATGATGATTGTTTATGTTTCTATGCTTATTATTAGTTTGATTTTAGCCATAATTTGATAAATCTCTTGTGTTTGCTTATCTATGAATCTCTAATGCTAGTGTTTGCCCCAAAATCAATTGAATAATGTTGTTTGAATGAATTACATGATCATGTGTTGTTGAGTTAGCTAAAGATCCATTGCTATGAGTTTGTTTTAGGCTTGACTTTGATTACATATGTTGAATAGCTCTCTTAGTGATTTGAGAAGTGAATCAATATGTGCTTCAACACTTTAGTGATTTAGACAACTAGCTTATGAATTGTAAGTGATTGTGTTCTTGATCTTGGTTGGTTTTCAATTGGCCTTTAGTCAATATATTAGTGCCGATTATCTTAAGTGATTTCGATAGTTGGGGGTTTTAAGTGATTTTAACCCAAGCTCAATCTCAATGACCAAATCATGCTTAACTTGATCTTAGAATACAATGCTTATGTGAATTCGTGGAGTGTTATTTGATTTGAGGTTTAGTAGTGATGCTAAATATTTAATAGTTCAACAATGAATGAGATAGAAAAATAGGCAAAACGGGGCAAGCCAAGTATATAGAGGATTAGATAAGTGAACACTTCTTAGTTAATTTGATTTAAGTCTTAATACTTCATTACTTGTTTCTTCCTACTAGTTTACTTGTTAAGTTTAAGTTTGTTTAATTGTGCAAGTTTTAGTTGTTAATTACAATCAATTAAAATTACAATCAATCAACCCCCCCTCCCCCCCCCCCAATCAAACAAACTCTAGGACAATCGATAGTTTCAAATATTCAACTTACACCGCTCTCTTGGGACGAACTTGATAAGAATACTTACATTAAAGTTCTATAATAACCGGGTTCTAAGTGCTTGTTAGTTGTGTGTACTTATTTGTAGTTTTTGAATCATATATAAATTAAGAGGGTAAAAGATGTACATTGCACAACACCATCATCAACAACATTGCTAAGAGTGATTACACGTGGAATTAAGTAAACACGCAAGTTCATAAACCTACTTTTTCTCTAGCAAATGACCAATGCACACAACAAGTAAATAAAACAAGATATTTTATAAAATACAGATAGTGCATGGTCTAGGTAGACGGTCGACCGCATGTCAGAACGTGGCTGCCCTGTACCATGGTTTTTAAGAAACCTGGTACACGGTAGACACCACGGTAGACTGTGGTTTGACAGCAGAATCCCTAATCAAAATGTCCCTTGATAAAATAAAAATTGACCACCTCCGGGTATCTAAAATTATTGAAACCATTTCCAATATGCTTAATATAGTTGTCCTTTTCATAATCAAAAGAGTTTTGATAACTACGACACTAATTCTAATTAATCACACCTAATGATGGTCTAATGATGTTTTAGTTCATAACTAAGAATAACACATAAGTGTTGCAAAGTTTCTTTTGAAACTAAAATGTATCTAGACATCTTTAGGATGTTCATTAAGTTCCAACCAAAGAGATGCTCTCCACTTGAAATTAGTGTTGAGTAATGTTTTCATCTTTAAAGATGATTATCATTTTGTGATTTGTATAATCTCCAAGAAGTCTTCATTATATTTGACTTACATAAATTTGGAGTGTTGTGAATGACCAATGAGATAATATCCTTACAATCAAATGTTGACATATGCATGGAAGACTTGTAACATGATTCTTGGAAGTATATTGGTTGTCAATGAATGAAAAATCTGCACATGATTGTTTTGGAATCAATGACAAAAATCTCAAGAGAAGATGCTTTCCTCTTTTACAAGCTCATGTCTACTTCACTGAATGCATCCAAAGTAAGAGATGATAGTCAAGGGTGTCAAGATGTTTTGGCGTTTTTGGCAGACATCAAATAAAGGAAAATGACCAAAAAAAAGCAGATTACAACGGCTCTATAACAGATTTATTTTTAGTACAGCAGGAGCGCAGTCGAACCACGGTCGACCGTGAGGTGAGCCGCGAAGAAAACATTTTTGATTTCCTATAATTACCAACATTTGCCTCATTAAAGACTTACCACTTTCCAACATTCTTTAAAAGAACATATCAACTAATCTTCCAAGCGTCAAGCACATATCTATGGAGAGATTATAAGAGAGAAAGAGAGATTCTACTTACACTAAATAGAATTGTAATGTAAACTTTATGCTTATCATTTGTATCTTTAAGTTTACTTTGTGAGATACTTCCTTAGGGGATCAAGGAAGTTAAATAGTTCTTGTGATAGGAAACAGCATCTTACTTAGTGATTCAACTTTCTTAAAGAGATCTAGGAAGTTGATTAATTCCATTGGGAATTAATATTTGTTCAAGGAGAAGACAAGTTTGATCTAAGTAAGGTTGGTGTGATTTATTGAAAAACTATGAGAGATTGATTTAGTATATTTGATCTTGTGATAAAAACATCATCTTATCTAGTGATCCTTCTTCCTTAAAGGTGTGTTCAGGATGTTGTTCATATTTCCATTGGGAAATTGATGCTTGTCCAAGGTGAAGACAAGTGTCATCTAGGGATAGTGTAGGTGTGACTTTATTGAAGATCGTTTAGCGTAAACGGATCTCCACCGGGTTTGGAGAAATGCTTAGTGAAGCTAACTCCCGATTAGTGAATCGGAGAGTAGATTAAGGAGGATTAGTTAACATCCTCCCGAACCACTATAAATCCTCGTGTTTATGAACTGAGATTCTTTACATACTTGCATTAACAAACACGGACGCTTCCACACTTAGAACTTATGTTTTAATTGTTAAAGATTTCGAAAAAGTTGTAAGAAACCATTAAGTAACTATTCACCCCCCTCTAGTTAGTAGTTACTTACAACTAGTCTTGCTAATATAAGGGCATGATCCTTTAGTCATCTCAACATCATTGAGGTTAGAGGAAGCACTTTTGTTCAATTCATATAATCATAACTATCTTGAATCAAAGCAGAAATCTTAAACTTTTGTTCATTCCAAGCTACTACTTCAAAAGTTTCCAAGCTTTCAAGAACATCATCAAGCTCAAGATCAATTCCTTACTTTTCCAGAAACTTTATTCATTTGATTTGAGTTAATAACCTTGTTCATAATCTTGTTCGATTCATATTCATATAGCTATCTTATTTGGAGTATAAAACTTTTAATCACTGGAACATAGTTTAGTTAATTCTAAACTTGTTTGCAAACAAAGTTAATCCTTCTAACTTGACTCTTAAAACACTTAAACACATGTAATATATGTATATGATATGCTAACATAAGGATATATAACTTGTAAATACGAAGAACACCTTAAAACTGAACATACGTCGTCGTAGAAAAATCGGGCGCTGTTTTGGGTTGGATATTTAAAACCTATATTAAACTTTGAATTGAAATTTCATATTCTGGAAAAATGTTATTTTATATTGAAATGTCCCGTTCTTATTGATTAAAAACGTTCCATATTAATTGATTTCGTTGCGAGGTTTTGACCTCTATATGAGACGTTTTTCAAAGACTGCATTCATTTTTAAAACAAACCATAACCTTTATTTCATAAATAAAGGTTTAGAAAGCTTTACGTAGATTATCAAATAATGATAATCTAAAATATCCTGTTTACACACGACCATTACATAATGGTTTACAATACAAATATGTTACATCGAAATCAGTTTCTTGAATGCAGTTTTTACACAATATCATACAAACATGGACTCCAAATCTTGTCCTTATTTTAGTATGCAACAGCGGAAGCTCTTAATATTCACCTGAGAATAAACATGCTTTAAACGTCAACAAAAATGTTGGTGAGTTATAGGTTTAACCTATATATATCAAATCGTAACAATAGACCACAAGATTTCATATTTCAATACACATCCCATACATAGAGATAAAAATCATTCATATGGTGAACACCTGGTAACCGACAATAACAAGATGCATATATAAGAATATCCCCATCATTCCGGGACACCCTTCGGATATGATATAAATTTCGAAGTACTAAAGCATCCGGTACTTTGGATGGGGTTTGTTAGGCCCTATCTTTAGGATTCGCGTCAATTAGGGTGTCTGTTCCCTAATTCTTAGATTACCAGACTTAATAAAAAGGGGCATATTCGATTTCGATAATTCAACCATAGAATGTAGTTTCACGTACTTGTGTCTATTTTGTAAATCATTTATAAAACCTGCATGTATTCTCATCCCAAAAATATTAGATTTTAAAAGTGGGACTATAACTCACTTTCACAGATTTTTACTTCATCGGGAAGTAAGACTTGGCCACTGTTGATTCACAAACCTATAACAATATATACATATATATTAAAGTATGTTCAAAATATATTTACAACACTTTTAATATATTTTGATGTTTTAAGTTTATTAAGTCAGCTGTCCTCGTTAGTAACCTATAACTAGTTGTCCACAGTTAGATGTACAGAAATAAATCGATAAATATTATCTTGAATCAATCCACGACCCAGTGTATACGTATCTCAGTATTGATCACAACTCAAACTATATATATTTTGGAATCAACCTCAACCCTGTATAGCTAACTCCAACATTCACATATAGAGTGTCTATGGTTGTTCCGAAATATATATAGATGTGTCGACATGATAGGTCGAAACATTGTATACGTGTCTATGGTATCTCAAGATTACATAATATACAATACAAGTTGATTAAGTTATGGTTGGAATAGATTTGTTACCAATTTTCACGTAGCTAAAATGAGAAAAATTATCCAATCTTGTTTTACCCATAACTTCTTCATTTTAAATCCGTTTTGAGTGAATCAAATTGCTATGATTTCATATTGAACTCTATTTTATGAATCTAAACAGAAAAAGTATAGGTTTATAGTCGGAAAAATAAGTTACAAGTCGTTTTTGTAAAGGTAGTCATTTCAGTCGAAAGAACGACGTCTAGATGACCATTTTAGAAAACATACTTCCACTTTGAGTTTAACCATAATTTTTGGATATAGTTTCATGTTCATAATAAAAATCATTTTCTCAGAATAACAACTTTTAAATCAAAGTTTATCATAGTTTTTAATTAACTAACCCAAAACAGCCCGCGGTGTTACTACGACGGCGTAAATCCGGTTTTACGGTGTTTTTCGTGTTTCCAGGTTTTAAATCATTAAGTTAGCATATCATATAGATATAGAACATGTGTTTAGTTGATTTTAAAAGTCAAGTTAGAAGGATTAACTTTTGTTTGCGAACAAGTTTAGAATTAACTAAACTATGTTCTAGTGATTACAAGTTTAAACCTTCGAATAAGATAGCTTTATATGTATGAATCGAATGATGTTATGAACATCATTACTACCTTAATTTCCTTGGATAAACCTACTGGAAAAGAGAAAAATGGATCTAGCTTCAATGGATCCTTGGATGGCTCGAAGTTCTTGAAGCAGAATCATGACACGAAAACAAGTTCAAGTAAGATCATCACTTGAAATAAGATTGTTATAGTTATAGAAATTGAACCAAAGTTTGAATATGATTATTACCTTGTATTAGAATGATAACCTACTGTAAGAAACAAAGATTTCTTGAGGTTGGATGATCACCTTACAAGATTGGAAGTGAGCTAGCAAACTTGAAAGTATTCTTGATTTTATGAAACTAGAACTTTTGGAATTTATGAAGAACACTTAGAACTTGAAGATAGAACTTGAGAGAGATCAATTAGATGAAGAAAATTGAAGAATGAAAGTGTTTGTAGGTGTTTTTGGTCGTTGGTGTATGGATTAGATATAAAGGATATGTAATTTTGTTTTCATGTAAATAAGTCATGAATGATTACTCATATTTTTGTAATTTTATGAGATATTTCATGCTAGTTGCCAAATGATGGTTCCCACATGTGTTAGATGACTCACATGGGCTGCTAAGAGCTGATCATTGGAGTGTATATACCAATAGTACATACATCTAAAAGCTGTGTATTGTACGAGTACGAATACGGGTGCATATGAGTAGAATTGTTGATGAAACTGAACGAGGATGTAATTGTAAGCATTTTTGTTAAGTAGAAGTATTTTGATAAGTGTATTGAAGTCTTTCAAAAGTGTATAAATACATATTAAAACACTACATGTATATACATTTTAACTGAGTCGTTAAGTCATCGTTAGTCGTTACATGTAAGTGTTGTTTTGAAACCTTTAGGTTAACGATCTTGTTAAATGTTGTTAACCCAATGTTTATAATATCAAATGAGATTTTAAATTATTATATTATCATGATATTATCATGTATGAATATCTCTTAATATGATATATATACATTAAATGTCTTTATAACGATAATCGTTACATATATGTCTCGTTTAAAAATCATTAAGTTAGTAGTCTTGTTTTTACATATGTAGTTCATTGTTAATATACTTTATGATATGTTTTCTTATCATAGTATCATGTTAACTATATATATATATATCCATATATATGTCATCATATAGTTTTTACAAGTTTTAACGTTCGTGAATCACCGATCAACTTGGGTGGTCAATTGTCTATATGAAACATATTTCAATTAATCAAGTCTTAACAAGTTTGATTGCTTAACATGTTGGAAACATTTAATCATGTAAATATCAATCTCAATTAATATATATAAACATGGAAAAGTTCGGGTCACTACAATACCTACCCGTTAAATAAATTTCGTCCCGAAATTTTAAGCTGTTGAAGGTGTTGACGAATCTTATGGAAATAGATGCGGGTATTTCTTCTTCATCTGATCTTCACGCTCCCAGGTGAACTCGGGTCCTCTACGAGCATTCCATCGAACCTTAACTATTGGTATCTTGTTTTGCTTAAGTTTTTTAACCTCACGATCCATTATTTCGACGGGTTCTTCGATGAATTGAAGTTTTTCATTGATTTGAATTTCATCTAACGGAATAGTGAGATCTTCTTTAGCAAAACATTTCTTTAAATTCGAGACGTGGAAAGTGTTATGTACAGCCGCGAGTTGTTGAGGTAACTCTAGTCGGTAAGCTACTGGTCCGACACGATCAATAATCTTGAATGGTCCAATATACCTTGGATTTAATTTCCCTCGTTTACCAAATCGAACAACGCCTTTCCAAGGTGCAACTTTAAGCATGACCATCTCTCCAATTTCAAATTCTATATCTTTTCTTTTAATGTCAGCGTAGCTCTTTTGTCGACTTTGGGCGGTTTTCAACCGTTGTTGAATTTGGATGATCTTCTCGGTAGTTTCTTGTATAATCTCCGGACCCGTAATCTGTCTATCCCCCACTTCACTCCAACAAATCGGAGACCTGCACTTTCTACCATAAAGTGCTTCAAACGGCGCCATCTCAATGCTTGAATGGTAGCTGTTGTTGTAGGAAAATTCTGCTAACGGTAGATGTCGATCCCAACTGTTTCCGAAATCAATAACACATGCTCGTAGCATGTCTTCAAGCGTTTGTATCGTCCTTTCGCTCTGCCCATCAGTTTGTGGATGATAGGCAGTACTCATGTCTAGACGAGTTCCTAATGCTTGCTGTAATGTCTGCCAGAATCTTGAAATAAATCTGCCATCCCTATCAGAGATAATAGAGATTGGTATTCCATGTCTGGAGACGACTTCCTTCAAATACAGTCATGCTAACTTCTCCATCTTGTCATCTTCTCTTATTGGTAGGAAGTGTGCTGATTTGGTGAGACGATCAACTATTACCCAAATAGTATCAAAACCACTTGCAGTCCTTGGCAATTTAGTGATGAAATCCATGGTAATGTTTTCCCATTTCCATTCCGGGATTTCGGGTTGTTGAAGTAGACCTGATGGTTTCTGGTGCTCAGCTTTGACCTTAGAACACGTCAAACATTCTCCTACGTATTTAGCAACATCGGCTTTCATACCCGGCCACCAAAAATGTTTCTTGAGATCCTTGTACATCTTCCCCGTTCCAGGATGTATTGAGTATCTGGTTTTATGAGCTTCTCTAAGTACCATTTCTCTCATATCTCCAAATTTTGGTACCCAAATCCTTTCAGCCCTATACCGGGTTCCGTCTTCCCGAATATTAAGATGCTTCTCCGATCCTTTGGGTATTTCATCCTTTAAATTTCCCTCTTTTAAAACTCCTTGTTGCGCCTCCTTTATTTGAGTAGTAATGTTATTATGAATCATTATATTCATAGATTTTACTCGAATGGGTTCTCTGTCCTTCCTGCTCAAGGCATCGGCTACAACATTTGCCTTCCCCGGGTGGTAACGAATCTCAAAGTCGTAATCATTCAATAATTCAATCCACCTACGCTGCCTCATATTCAGTTGTTTCTGATTAAATATGTGTTGAAGACTTTTGTGGTCGGTATATATAATACTTTTGACCCCATATAAGTAGTGCCTCCAAGTCTTTAATGCAAAAATAACCGCGCCTAATTCCAAATCATGCGTCGTATAATTTTGTTCGTGAATCTTCAATTGTCTAGACGCATAAGCAATCACCTTCGTTCGTTGCATTAATACACAACTGAGACCTTGCTTTGATGCATCACAATAAATCACAAAATCATCATTCCCTTCAGGCAATGACAATATAGGTGCCGTAGTTAGCTTTTTCTTCAATAACTGAAACGCTTTCTCTTGTTCATCATTCCATTCAAATTTCTTCCCTTTATGCGTTAATGCAGTCAAGGGTTTTGCTATTCTGGAAAAGTCTTGGATGAACCTTCTGTAGTAACCAGCTAGTCCTAAAAACTGGCGTATGTGTTTCGGAGTTTTCGGGGTTTCCCACTTTTCAACAGTTTCTATCTTTGCCGGATCCACCTTAATACCTTCTTTGTTCACTATGTGACCGAGGAATTGAACTTCTTCCAACCAAAATGCACACTTTGAAAACTTAGCGTACAATTCTTCCTTCCTCAATACTTCTAACACCTTTCTCAAATGTTCACCGTGTTCTTGGTCATTCTTTGAGTAAATAAGTATGTCATCAATGAAAACAATGACAAACTTGTCAAGGTATGGTCCACACACTCGGTTCATAAGGTCCATGAACACAGCTGGTGCATTAGTTAAACCAAACGGCATGACCATAAACTCGTAATGACCGTAACGTGTTCTGAAAGCAGTCTTTGGAATATCATCTTCTTTCACCCGCATTTGATGATACCCGGAACGTAAGTCAATCTTTGAATAAACAGACGAGCCTTGTAGTTGATCAAATAAGTCGTCGATTCTCGGTAGTGGGTAGCGGTTCTTGATGGTAAGTTTGTTCAACTCTCGGTAGTCGATACACAACCTGAATGTACCATCTTTCTTCTTGACAAACAAAACAGGAGCTCCCCACGGTGATGTGCTTGGTCGAATGAAACCACGCTCTAAAAGTTCTTGTAATTGGCTTTGCAGTTCCTTCATCTCGCTGGGTGCGAGTCTGTAAGGAGCACGAGCTATTGGTGCAGCTCCTGGTACAAGATCTATTTGAAATTCAACGGATCGATGTGGGGGTAATCCCGGTAATTCTTTCGGAAATACATCGGGAAATTCTTTTGCAATGGGAACATCATTGATGCTCTTTTCTTCAGTTTGTACTTTCTCGACGTGTGCTAGAACAGCATAGCAACCTTTTCTTATTAGTTTTTGTGCCTTCAAATTACTAATAAGATGTAGCTTCGTGTTACCCTTTTCTCCGTACACCATTAAGGGTTTTCCTTTTTCTCGTATAATGCGAATTGCATTTTTGTAACAAACGATCTCCGCTTTCACTTCTTTCAACCAGTCCATACCGATTATCACATCAAAACTCCCTAACTCTACTGGTATCAAATCAATCTTAAATGTTTCGCTAACCAGTTTAATTTCTCGATTTCGACATATATTATCTGCTGAAATTAATTTACCATTTGCTAATTCGAGTAAAAATTTACTATCCAAAGGCGTCAATGGACAACTTAATTTAGCACAAAAATCTCTACTCATATAGCTTCTATCCGCACCCGAATCAAATAAAACGTAAGCAGATTTATTGTCAATAAGAAACGTACCCGTAACAAGCTCCGGGTCTTCCTGTGCCTCTACCGCATTAATATTGAAAACTCTTTCACGGCCTTGTCCATTCGTGTTCTCCTGGTTCGGGCAATTTCTAATAATGTGGCCTGGTTTTCCACATTTATAACAAACTACATTGGCATAACTTGCTCCGACACTACTTGCTCCGCCATTACTCGTTCCGACACCATTTGTTCCTTTCGTTCTATTAACCCCTGGTCCGTAGACCTCACACTTCGCCGCGCTATGACCATTTCTTTTACACTTGTTGCAAAATTTGGTGCAGAACCCCGAGTGATTCTTTTCACACCTTTGGCATAGCTGCTTCTGATTGTTGTTGTTGTTGCGGTTATTATTGTTGTTGGGATGATTGTTGTAGTTGCTGTTGTTGTTGTTGTTATTGTTGTTGTTGGGCCGTTTGTTGTAGTTGCGATTGATGTTGTGATTGTTGGGATAATTGTTGCGATTATTGTTGTAATTGCTGTTGTTGTTGTTGTATTGGTGATTCTTATCACCATTTTCCTCCCACTTTCTTTTGACTTGCTTCACATTGGCCTCTTCAGCAGTCTGTTCTTTAATTCTTTCTTCAATCTGGTTCACTAGTTTGTGAGCCATTCTACATGCCTGTTGTATGGAGGCGGGCTCGTGTGAACTTATATCTTCTTGGATTCTTTCCGGTAATCCTTTCACAAACGCGTCGATCTTCTCTTCCTCATCTTCGAATGCTCCCGGACACAATAGGCACAATTCTGTGAATCGTCTTTCGTACGTGGTAATATCAAATCCTTGGGTTCGTAACCCTCTAAGTTCTGTCTTGAGCTTATTGACCTCGGTTCTGGGACGGTACTTCTCGTTCATCAAGTGCTTGAATGCTGACCACGGTAGTGCGTACGCATCATCTTGTCCCACTTGCTCTAGATAGGTATTCCACCATGTTAACGCAGAACCTGTGAAGGTATGCGTAGCGTACTTCACTTTGTCCTCTTCAGTACACTTACTTATGGCAAACACCGATTCAACCTTCTCGGTCCACCGTTTCAATCCGATCGGTCCTTCGGTTCCATCAAATTCCAAAGGTTTGCAGGCAGTGATTTCTTTGTAGGTGCATCCTACACGATTTCCTGTACTGCTAGATCCAAGGTTATTGTTGGTATGTAGCGCAGCCTGTACTGCGGCTATGTTTGAAGCTAGAAAAGTACGGAATTCCTCTTCATTCATATTCACGGTGTGTCGAGTAGTCGGTGCCATTTCCTTCAAAATAGTTAAATGGAACAAGTTAATCATACAGAATGTTAAGAGTAGTTAATAGTATTTCGTAGCATAATATGAACTCATTTATAAAAGCTTTTTCTTCATATTAGCGTTTTATAAGTTTAAATTCGGGTAGTACCTACCCGTTAAGTTCATACTTAGTAGCTAATATACAATTCCACTACTACAATTCTATATGAAAAACTGATTGTAATAATATTTCGCGTTCAAACTTTTATACAATATTTTACAAACTTACAATACCGCTTATTTTACATAAAGCATGAAATATAGCACACAATAACTTTGATACAAGATAGTTGTGAAGACAATTCTAGCTAGTACACAAGTCGTTCGGCAAAGGCAATAAAGACACGTAATTCATACGTCCAGAAACAAGTCATGCATTCTGGTTTTACTAGGACTACTTCCCATCCTTGGTCTTGTGCAACATAACCGTTATGGCCGTTGATAAGACAGCGTGTTGTAACGTCATCAAAGGGACGAGGGTTACGTAATGTCCAACAGTCCCGTAATAATCTAAAAACCTCATTTCTTACCCCAATTACCGACTCCGTCACTTGTGGAAACGTTTTGTTTAATAGTTGTAGCCCGATGTTCTTGTTCTCACTTTGGTGAGAAGCGAACATTACTAATCCGTAAGCATAACATGCTTCTTTATGTTGCATGTTAGCCGCTTTTTCTAAATCACGAAGTCCAATATTCGGATATATTGAGTCAAAATAATTTCTTAACCCGTTGCGTAAAATAGCATTTGGGTTCCCCGCAATATATGCGTCAAAGTAAACACATCGTAACTTATGGGTTTCCCAATGTGATATCCCCCATCTTTCAAACGAAAGTCTCTTATAAACCAAGACATTCTTGGAACATTCTTCGAATGTCTTACAAACTGATCTCGCCTTAAATAGTTGTGCCGAAGAATTCTGGCCGACTCTAGACAAGATTTCATCAATCATGTCTCCGGGTAGGTCTCTTAAAATATTGGGTTGTCTATCCATTTTGTGTTTTTAAACTGTAAAATAGACAAGAGTTAGTTTCATAAAAAAATACTTATTAATACAAGCAATTTTTACATATATCATAAAGCATAAGAACACTATATTACATATATTACACCACACGAATACAACTATCTTATTCCGACTCGCTCGTTTCTTCTTCTTCGGTTTTGGTTCGTTTTGCCAAGTTTCTAGAGATATATGATGTTCCCCTAATACGAGCCGTCGTTGTCCACATTGGTTTAGAAAAACCTGGTGGTTTAGAGGTTCCCGGGTCATTGTTACAACTTAAGGACTTCGGGGGTTGACGATACATATAAAGTTCATCGGGGTTGGAATTAGATTTCTCTATTTTTATGCCCTTTCCCTTATTATTTTCTTTTGCCTTTTTAAATTCAGTTGGGGTAATTTCTATAACATCATCGGAATTCTCGTCGGAATCCGATTCATCGGAGAATTGGTAATCCTCCCAATATTTTGCTTCCTTGGCGGAAACACCATTGACCATAATTAACTTTGGTCGGTTGGTTGAGGATTTTCTTTTACTTAACCGTTTTATTATTTCCCCCACCGGTTCTATTTCTTCATCCGGTTCCGATTCTTCTTCCGGTTTCGATTCTTCTTCCGGTTCCTCTTCGGGAACTTGTGAATCAGTCCACAAATCATTCCAATTTACATTTGACTCTTCATTATTATTAGGTGAGTCAATGGGACTTGTTCTAGAGGTAGACATCTATCACATAATATCAAACACGTTAAGAGATTAATATATCACATAATATTCATATGTTAAAAATATATAGTTTCCAACAAAAATGTTAAGCAATCATTTTTAAAGAAAACACGGTCGAAGTCCAGACTCACTAATGCATCCTAACAAACTCGATAAGACACACTAATGCAAATTTTCTGGTTCTCTAAGACCAACGCTCGGATACCAACTGAAATGTCCCGTTCTTATTGATTAAAAACGTTCCATATTAATTGATTTCGTTGCGAGGTTTTGACCTCTATATGAGACGTTTTTCAAAGACTGCATTCATTTTTAAAACAAACCATAACCTTTATTTCATAAATAAAGGTTTAGAAAGCTTTACGTAGATTATCAAATAATGATAATCTAAAATATCCTGTTTACACACGACCATTACATAATGGTTTACAATACAAATATGTTACATCGAAATCAGTTTCTTGAATGCAGTTTTTACACAATATCATACAAACATGGACTCCAAATCTTGTCCTTATTTTAGTATACAACAGCGGAAGCTCTTAATATTCACCTGAGAATAAACATGCTTTAAACGTCAACAAAAATGTTGGTGAGTTATAGGTTTAACCTATATATATCAAATCGTAACAATAGACCACAAGATTTCATATTTCAATACACATCTCATACATAGAGATAAAAATCATTCATATGGTGAACACCTGGTAACCGACAATAACAAGATGCATATATAAGAATATCCCCATCATTCCGGGACACCCTTCGGATATGATATAAATTTCGAAGTACTAAAGCATCCGGTACTTTGGATGGGGTTTGTTAGGCCCAATAGATCTATCTTTAGGATTCGCGTCAATTAGGGTGTCTGTTCCCTAATTCTTAGATTACCAGACTTAATAAAAAGGGGCATATTCGATTTCGATAATTCAACCATAGAATGTAGTTTCACGTACTTGTGTCTATTTTGTAAATCATTTATAAAACCTGCATGTATTCTCATCCCAAAAATATTAGATTTTAAAAGTGGGACTATAACTCACTTTCACAGATTTTTACTTCGTCGGGAAGTAAGACTTGGCCACTGTTGATTCACGAACCTATAACAATATATACATATATATTAAAGTATGTTCAAAATATATTTACAACACTTTTAATATATTTTGATGTTTTAAGTTTATTAAGTCAGCTGTCCTCGTTAGTAACCTATAACTAGTTGTCCACAGTTAGATGTACAGAAATAAATCGATAAATATTATCTTGAATCAATCCACGACCCAGTGTATACGTATCTCAGTATTGATCACAACTCAAACTATATATATTTTGGAATCAACCTCAACCCTGTATAGCTAACTCCAACATTCACATATAGAGTGTCTATGGTTGTTCCGAAATATATATAGATGTGTCGACATGATAGGTCGAAACATTGTATACGTGTCTATGGTATCTCAAGATTACATAATATACAATACAAGTTGATTAAGTTATGGTTGGAATAGATTTGTTACCAATTTTCACGTAGCTAAAATGAGAAAAATTATCCAATCTTGTTTTACCCATAACTTCTTCATTTTAAATCCGTTTTGAGTGAATCAAATTGCTATGATTTCATATTGAACTCTATTTTATGAATCTAAACAGAAAAAGTATAGGTTTATAGTCGGAAAAATAAGTTACAAGTCGTTTTTGTAAAGGTAGTCATTTCAGTCGAAAGAACGACGTCTAGATGACCATTTTAGAAAACATACTTCCACTTTGAGTTTAACCATAATTTTTGGATATAGTTTCATGTTCATAATAAAAATCATTTTCTCAGAATAACAACTTTTAAATCAAAGTTTATCATAGTTTTTAATTAACAAACCCAAAACAGCCCGCGGTGTTACTACGACGGCGTAAATCCGGTTTTACGGTGTTTTTCGTGTTTCCAGGTTTTAAATCATTAAGTTAGCATATCATATAGATATAGAACATGTGTTTAGTTGATTTTAAAAGTCAAGTTAGAAGGATTAACTTTTGTTTGCGAACAAGTTTAGAATTAACTAAACTATGTTCTAGTGATTACAAGTTTAAACCTTTGAATAAGATAGCTTTATATGTATGAATCGAATGATGTTATGAACATCATTACTACCTTAATTTCCTTGGATAAACCTACTGGAAAAGAGAAAAATGGATCTAGCTTCAATGGATCCTTGGATGGCTCGAAGTTCTTGAAGCAGAATCATGACACGAAAACAAGTTCAAGTAAGATCATCACTTGAAATAAGATTGTTATAGTTATAGAAATTGAACCAAAGTTTGAATATGATTATTACCTTGTATTAGAATGATAACCTACTGTAAGAAACAAAGATTTCTTGAGGTTGGATGATCACCTTACAAGATTGGAAGTGAGCTAGCAAACTTGAAAGTATTCTTGATTTTATGAAACTAGAACTTTTGGAATTTATGAAGAACACTTAGATCTTGAAGATAGAACTTGAGAGAGATCAATTAGATGAAGAAAATTGAAGAATGAAAGTGTTTGTAGGTGTTTTTGGTCGTTGGTGTATGGATTAGATATAAAGGATATGTAATTTTGTTTTCATGTAAATAAGTCATGAATGATTACTCATATTTTTGTAATTTTATGAGATATTTCATGCTAGTTGCCAAATGATGGTTCCCACATGTGTTAGGTGACTCACATGGGCTGCTAAGAGCTGATCATTGGAGTGTATATACCAATAGTACATACATCTAAAAGCTGTGTATTGTACGAGTACGAATACGGGTGCATACGAGTAGAATTGTTGATGAAACTGAACGAGGATGTAATTGTAAGCATTTTTGTTAAGTAGAAGTATTTTGATAAGTGTATTGAAGTCTTTCAAAAGTGTATAAATACATATTAAAACACTACATGTATATACATTTTAACTGAGTCGTTAAGTCATCGTTAGTCGTTACATGTAAGTGTTGTTTTGAAACCTTTAGGTTAACGATCTTGTTAAATGTTGTTAACCCAATGTTTATAATATCAAATGAGATTTTAAATTATTATATTATCATGATATTATCATGTATGAATATCTCTTAATATGATATATATACATTAAATGTCTTTATAACGATAATCGTTACATATATGTCTCGTTTAAAAATCATTAAGTTTGTAGTCTTGTTTTTACATATGTAGTTCATTGTTAATATACTTTATGATATGTTTTCTTATCATAGTATCATGTTAACTATATATATATATCCATATATATGTCATCATATAGTTTTTACAAGTTTTAACGTTCGTGAATCACCGATCAACTTGGGTGGTCAATTGTCTATATGAAACATATTTCAATTAATCAAGTCTTAACAAGTTTGATTGCTTAACATGTTGGAAACATTTAATCATGTAAATATCAATCTCAATTAATATATATAAACATGGAAAAGTTCGGGTCACTACATATATGGACATGATAATATCTAAAAATCATGGTTAAACTCAAAGTGGATGTATGCTTATCAAAATGGTCATCAAGATGTCGTTTGTACGACGGATATGACCACCTTCTTCTAAATTGATATGGAATCTATAACTCTGACTTAAAACCTATACTTTATAGTTTAGTTTTGAAAATTTGAGTTCATTACAAAACCATAGCAATTTGATTCACTCAAATCTGATTTGTAACGAAGAAATTATGGGTAAAACAATATTGGTTAGAAACAAGTTAAATTAGCCACGTGAAATTTTGGTAAAAATCTATACTAACCATATCCTAGCTAACTTTTCATATATCCTACATGTATTTGTACATGTCATGACTATTTCCTTGTAATATACTAGTCTTGGTTAATTCCGAGACAATATAATATAGTCTTGATTAGTTAAGACAACATGTATGCAATACGTTCGGATAAATCATAAGACAATAGATATACAATACGTATTGATTAATTCTAAGACAACACGTGTACAGTGGGTCGTGATTGAGTCTTGAACAATACGTATACAATTGTTATAGGTTCGTGAATCATATCGAGGCCAAGTCTTAATTTTTCAACGATTTGAAAAATCTTATCAAGTGAGTTATACTTCCAATTTTACTATCTAATTATTTTGGGATGAGAATACATGCTATTTCGGAAATATTTTACAAAATAGGCACAAGTAATGAAGCTACATTCTGTGACTGGATTGTTATACCGGATATCCCTATTTTTGCTAGGTAGCCTAAGAATTAGTGTACATTATAATCGACACTAATTGACGTGAATCCTAAAGATAGATCTATATGAACTAACGATCCCCATTCTGAGAATTTGAATTCTTTAATAATTCAATTTTGTACAGATGAGGTTCTTGTATGTTGGGGGATATTCTATATTCATTTTATTAATGTCGGTTACCAGGCAACTCATCATATGAATGATTTTTATTGATGAGATTCCTGTATGTTATTAAAAGAAATAATGTGGCCTATTATTATGATTTATTATATAGGTTAAACCTATGACTCACCAATATTTTTGTTGACATTTTAAGCATGTCTTATTCTCAGGTAATTATTAAAAAGCTTCTGTTGTGATTGAAGTCAACATGCTTGTGTTATATTCTTTAAACTTGCATTCAGAAATCTTTTTGTAATATATTATTAGCCATCATGTAATTGTGGCGTGAAAACTCTGTACTTTTAGATTATCGCTGGTTGATAATCTATATTATGTCATTTAAACCTTTATCAATGAAATAAAGGTTATGGTATGATTTTAAAATGAATGCAAGCTTTGAAAAACGTCTTATATAGAGGTCAAAACCTCGCAATGAAACCAATTAATATGAAATGTTTATAATTGATATGAATGGGGGCATTTTAGTTGGTATCAGAGTGGGGGTCTTAGAGAACCAGAAATTCGCATTAGTGTGTCCAACCGATTTTGTTAGGATGCATTAGTGAGTCCAAAATTTGACCGTGTCTGCTTTAAAAACGATTGCTTATCACTTTTGTTGGAAACTATATATTCTTAACATGTAAATATTATAAGATATATTAATCTCTTTGCGTGCTGGCTGCAATGTGGTAGATGACTACTCCTGATCATATTAGCATCTCTAGCGACTCAGATGTTGAGTCAAAATCCACAGTTATGGTACCAATTGTCAACCTAGTTGATGATGTCACTACCGAAGTACAAAAATTCTGGGAAGAGTCTCAATTTTCGGAAGAACCTGAAGAAGAATCAGAAGAAGAAGATCCTGAGGAGGAAGTGTTAGAAATCACAACGGCACATTTTGATAAGGGAAAGGAACTTGTGGTCCGCCCACTAGAATTTCCCGATCCAGAGTATAATAAAAGATTTGTTGCACAAAGTGAACCTGACACTTCTACCCCTAGTCATCCTCCAGTTATTAACTCTATTGAACCACCTTCCCGACCAAGATACAAACGTACCGCTAGAATGGGAACGATGTCAGTATCTGAGACACAAAAACTCTTTGGTTTCCCAGATCCCGCAAATTTCCCATATTTGTTCCCAAACAATAAGAAGTCTCGTCATTTATAATCTCTCTCAGCAGCTACCATACTTCACGCCTTGTATAATAGTTCTCATGTGCTATATTTCATCTTACCTATGTTTTATGTAAAATAGTGGTATGGTATTATTGTAAATATTGTACCAAAAGTTTAAGCGTGAAGTATTAATGTATTAAGTTTTTCATGGTAGAATATTATTTTGATAGTAGTAGTTAATTTTTGTACTAGCTACTGTGACGCCTCGTACAAAACCATCATGTACGAATCGTCAACAACAGGTCCATTACACGGTATAATACTACATGCTATTTTAAAACGAGTTTTACATTCATGAAAAGATAACGTTTTACAAAACATAATGTGACACAAAGGTCGTTACAAAACCATTATTCAAAATAACATAAGTTGCGAAAGCAAAATAAAAGTTCCATGATTGAGACATCTCTAAGTAATGCAGCAGAAGTCTAACACAGCGAGTCTGTAACAACAAGTCTATAACACCAAGACAGCAAGTCTAACAGCAGAAGCAACAACGTCTAAGCACCTGAGAAATACACGCGTAAAAGGCCAACACGAATGTTGGTGAGCTATAGTTTGTTTGTAATCAGTAACATAATGTTGACCACAAGATTTCAGTGCTTCAACCAGCAGTTTAAATTAGTATTTCAAATCGGTATGATAAAGTATATGCTTATCCATCGGCACCCGGTAACTAACTTAACGTAATAATAATACCCCCTAAAAGTACACTTGGTGAGTGCGTATGTTCTCGAAGTATCAAACACCCGTTAAATGCTAGCGCGACTAGCACGAGTGGGGATGTCAAACCCTATGGATCCATATCTAATATTCGTGTTCACCGGTTCAAAAACCAATGATTAAACGTTACCGTGCTAAGGGGAATCTTTGTGCCGTTATATCACCCACACATATATAAAGTTTAAGTACTCGTGTCTAGTATGTAAAACATAAAAAGCGCATGTATTCTCAGTCTCAAAAATAGTAAAGTAAAAAAGGGAAGCTATAATTCACAGTGAATGTGCGGTAAAAGTCGATACAAAAATGTAAGCAAGTAGTAAGTCGGTCCAAACAAGTAAGTTGGTCGATCCAAAAGGTCCTCAACCTAAGTCAAAGGTTACTAGGTCAGTAAATTTTCCCCAAAAGTTTAAAAGTGAATAAATTAAGTTTAAGTATCATCATCATCATCATCATTTGTAAAAGCTAAAGTAAGTTTTCAACAAGAATAGAGATCGAAACAAAAGGCTGACTTCGGACAGCTGCTACGACCTCTATACAAAACGAAAAGACACTTGGTCAGTGGAAAAGGCTCTGTATGTGAGTCCTATAACCTCTATCCAATTTTCAGATCCTAACTCGATGTCGTTTGACCGTGACGACGGTTCAAGCACGAGTAGGTCAGAATTTTCAGCACGTCATTACAAGGGTGTAGTGATTTTCGGAAGGCTATAAATCCTAAAACGTATATCGGATTTAGGCGAGTCCTAAACGAAAAGTCATCTAATTGAAATGAAATATCTGAAAATCAATTTTCCAGAAGTCCCAGGAGCCTGATCAGACCCCGAAAAACAGAAAAAATGTGATACGGTGGGTTTCTTGGTGCTTGATGCTCATCACGGTTCTCATCCTTGATGCGTGTAAGCTTCAAGTGTACAAATCTTTGATGTTTTAGCATCACTTTGACCAAGTTTCAACCATTAACATACAACTAAGAGTAAAAGCTAACATTCTACAAGTTTTGAACATCAAGGTTGCCTCTTTATTGCATAAACACAATAAAGCTTTAACCTTAGTCCTTTTTACACAAGTTTATGCATCTTCATCATATGAGATGATGAAAACTTGATCTTTATCATCAAAAAAAATCACAAAAAGGTTCCAAGTAAGTGATATCTACAATAATAACTTAGATCTCAAGTATTAAGAAAACCCTAAGCTAGAAAGCTTGGATCCTTACAAGATTAATGAGACCATAAGCTAGAAAGCTAAGATCTTTACAAGATTAATGAGACCATAAGCTAGAAAGCGAAGATCTAAACAAAATAATAAAACCCTAAGCTAGAAAGCTTGTATCTTTAATGTTCTTGAAGATCCTTAAAGCAAAAAAGCTAGATCTACAAGTTACATGAAGATCATAAACACAAGTTTTGATCTTTTTAACAAAATAAAGAGATCATAAGCTAGAAAACTTATATCCAATAAATTAAATGAAGATTCAAAGCTAGAAAGCTTGAATCTTTCATGTTCTTGAATGATTCAAATCAAAGTTTGAATCTATAAGATATAACAAGATCAAGAAGCTAAAAAGCTTGATCTTATGATGATGATGATGATGATGATGATGTCGTGTACATGAAGAAGAGAAGAAGAAGAAGAAAATCTAAAACTTACACTTTTTAGAGTGAGAAAG
The DNA here is from genome assembly GCF_046630445.1 of Rutidosis leptorrhynchoides. Taxonomy (NCBI): domain Eukaryota; kingdom Viridiplantae; phylum Streptophyta; class Magnoliopsida; order Asterales; family Asteraceae; genus Rutidosis; species Rutidosis leptorrhynchoides. The sequence continues at coordinate 207,753,103 of NC_092334.1, forward strand.
ACTAGAGAGAAAATTAGAGAGTAAGTGTGTGTAAAATGTGAATGAGATCAAGTGTAAAATGGAAGGATTAAACTTGGTATTTATAGTGGGGAGAGTGGTGTTTGGCCGTGGGTATGGGGGGGACAAAAGGGGGACAACTTTTGCTTTTTGGTTAGTGGTGGTCTAGAGGTGGTGCTAGTTGTTAGGATCCCATGCAACATGTATGGTAATGGTGAACAAAAATGCTAGTATGTTGGCTCTTTATAATGGGTATTTGTCTTTCATAGTAGTGGGTCATTAACTTATTAAAGTTGGACTAGTTAAATGGTCCATTAGCTAGAGTAGGGTGGACTAAAGTTCAATAAGGTAGAAAGTCCCACAAGACTAACTAGTGTGCATAGTAAATTACTAAGCGTAATTAAGCATCCAATAAGCCAAGTAATTGTTATTAGAAAATAACAATAAGTATTACGTAGTCATAATATTCCAATTATGACAAAAGTTAAACGTGTACCAAGTACATAGGTCGTTCTAAACGTCAAGTGACACTAACGGTCATAAAAGCATTCGGGGACCAAGTTAAGTGATCAAACACTTAATAGTACGTTGTAAGATATTAACCAAAGTAATTATCATGAAATAAGATCCCAGATCATAAACTAGCTCAGTACGCTCAAATACGCAGTTTCGTGAAAGTAATAAGCACAAAAGTATAAGTCAAAAAAGTCGGGTCGTTACATTACCCACCTGTTAAAGAAAATTTCGTCCTGAAATTTTGAGGAGTGACTAACAACGGTACCTAATTTGGAGAAAAAGGAGCGTATCAAAGTTCCGTGAGACTCGTGGGTTCAGAAGTGAACTATTTATCTTGGAAGGTACTTGGGCGTATAAAAGTAAGAATAGGTATATGCCATTGATTAAGTCTCTTATCCTAAGAGATCAACAAATTGATTTCATTTCTGGTTAACATGAGTATGTCATCTGAATATATATTCACAAAAGGAAAGATGATGTTTTTAGCCTTACAGGCATCTTCAGTAAGCTGGATGCATGAAAAGCGTCATGAATGTTACCCAACTCATCTAAAACAATTGAGCGCTTATGCCGCAATACAAAGCTGACCGATAGAATGGAAAACATGGTGATCACAACCTACTACATGTGAACTTATCCTTTGAGGGAATGAAAGCACAGTTCCATAATGTAACTTTATCCTTTCAGTTACATGTTGAAGTTATGGTTAACATTAACTAGAACAACATATAGTTGCAACCAACGAAGGAAAGAATATGTAGAGTAACCACATCTGGGTTATAGACGTTTTAAGCAGTCCCTTCCAAGAGGATAACAAGATTCATAGATTCTTAAAGTATCTTATATTACATTTCCAAAAGAAAATCGCACGAAAGGTGTGATCTTTGAACGAGAGTGAACTCTTCGAGCGGTTCGTTCTGAATTTATCCTTATACTTAAGGGGATGCGCGGTTGAGAAGATACGTGAACCCTTGGTCATAAAGAATGGTTTACTCCAAGTGAAAAGAATCTCAAAAATGATTTCTTGTACCTCAACCTACTTAATCATAGAGATGATGTTTACGAGGGTGTTGCGATTAGCCGGGGAAATATTGGGAGTAGAAACCAACCTAATGCCTTTCCTACAATAGGGTGACCACTGAGTGTACTGATAATGCTAAAAACGAACATATATTTCATAGCATTATTCCTCAAGAAAGACAAGCTTTTAGTTGCAATTGTTCTATTTACAAGTGATATTCGTTTAAATAATAAAAGGTGAAGACAAAAGACAGATTCGACGAATTGAAGACGCAAACGACCAAAAAGCTCAAAAGTACAAAGTACAATCAAAGAGGTTCAAATTATTGATGAGAAATGTCTCAAAATTACAAGAGTGTAAGACGCGAAACGCAAAGTACAAGATATTAAATTATACGCAAGGACGTTCGAAAATCCGGAACCGGGACCAGAGTCAACTCTCAACGCTCGACGCAACGGACTAAAAATTACAAGTCAACTATGCACATAAATATAATATAATATTTAAATAATTCTTATAATTATTTATATATTATATATTATATTATTAAAAACCGTCAGCAGAAAAAACAAAGGCATGTGAGCCTCTCCAGCTGGCCATGCGATCGCATGGCCTTGAAGGGTAAAGCTCATGCGATCGCATGAGCCACTTTTCCAGCCCACATGCCTATAAAATTCGCAGCTTGGTGAACATCAAAACACATATTTTTCCTTCTTCATCATACGTAAATTATATATATATATTTATATTTTAATTTTAATTTCTAATAATAAGGGTATGTTAGCGAATATTGTAAGGGTGTAAGTCGAAATTCTGTCCGTGTAACGCTATGCTATTTTTAATCATTGTAAGTTATGTTCAACCTTTTTAATTTAAGCTTTGTACCATAATTGGGGTTTGGACAAAAGAACGACACTTGTGGAAATTAGACTATGGGCTATTAATGGGCTTTATATTTGTTTACCTAAATGATAATTTGTTAATTTTAATATAAAGATTTACAATTGGACGTCCCTATAAATAACCATATACACTCGATCGGACACGATGGGTGGGGTATTTATATGTATGAATAATCGTTCATTTAACCGGACACGGGAATGGATTAATAGTCACTAGAATTATTAAAACATGGGTGAAATTATGTACAAGGACACTTGGCATAATTGTTAACAAAGTCTTAAAACCTTGGGTTACACGCAGTCGATAACCTGGTGTAATTATTAAACAAAGTATTAAAATCTTGTTACAGTTTAAGTCCCCAATTAGTTGGAATATTTAACTTCGGGTATAAGGATAATTTGACGAGGATACTCGCACTTTATATTTATGACTGATGGACTGTTATGGACAAAAACCAGACGGACATATTAAATAATCCAGGACAAAGGACAATTAACCCATGGGCATAAAACTAAAATCAACACGTCAAACATCATGATTACGGAAGTTTAAATAAGCATAATTCTTTTATTTCATATTTAATTTCCTTTATCTTATATTTAATTGCACTTCTAATTATCGCACTTTTATTTATTGTTATTGTATTTAATTGCACTTTTATTTTATCGCACTTTCATTTATCGCAATTTCATTATCATTATTTACTTTACGCTTTAAATTAAGTCTTTTATTTATTTAATATTTTACATTAGGTTTTAACTGCGACTAAAGTTTTAAAATCGACAAACCGGTCATTAAACGGTAAAAACCGTCCTTTTATAATAATAATATTACTTTTATATATATTTTTATTTTTATAAATTAAACTAATATAGCGTTAATCTTTGTTTAAAGATTTTTTTCCCTGTGGAACGAACCGGACTTACTAAAAACTACACTACTGTACGATTAGGTACACTGCCTATAATTGTTGTAGCAAGGTTTAAGTATATCCATTCTCTAAATAAATAAATATCTTGTGTAAAATTGTATCGTATTTAATAGTATTTCCTAGTAAAATTTAAGCTATTTTATATACACTCGCATAACATCAAGTATTTTTGGCGCCGCTGCAGGGGACTAGAAATCTAGCTTAAAAGCCGGAAGCGCAACGCTAAAAAAAAATTAATTTTAGTTTACTTTTATAAAAAAAATACGCTTTTGTAAAAAATACGTTTTAAAATATTCGAAAATATAAAAAGAAAACAAAAATATAAATATTTTTAAGAGTTTGTTAAATATTTAAGTTCTATAAAAGTTTCTTTATATTTATTTTATAAAAATATAAGTTTTATTTAATTTATAAAAATATATTATAAAAATATTTAAAACATAAAAAATAAACACATCAAAATAAAAAAAAAATAATAAAACATTCGGCCTGCTACTGTAGCAGCCCGTAACCTGGCCTAAAATCCTGGCTCATGCGATCGCATGAGCCCGAAGGCATAAACTCATGCGATCGCATGAGATCGTCTGACACGCCACAGTTTACCCTAATTCTGCATTTATTACGGGTATTATTTATTATTATTAATTTAAAACCCTAATTAGGTTACATATATTATATTATTTAGTTTAGTTATTTTATTATTTGTATTATTTAGTTTAATTAGTTTAATTAATTTATAAAACTAATAGTTTTATAAAATAAATAATATAAAAATAATATTTTTATAAAAATTGTAAATTTTGCAACTTTTAGTATATTTTTATAATTTGTTCCTTTTTATTCATTTTGGCGTAATTTTTGTATTTTTCGCTCATTTTTAGTTTTAAAATATAATTTTTGCCATAGTTATTTTTATTTATAGATTTTTAGGCCTTGCCGTAAAATCCCTTAAATGCTTTTTCTTTAGACTAAGATTTAAGTGCTTTAGAATTTTGCGACGCCTTTTTAAGTTTTAGTACCTTTTTAAGTTATTGCCATTTGGAATATAGTTTTACTTGTAAGCTTTTATATTTTTAGACGCAACTTTTAGTTTTTAGTTTTTAGTTCCTTTTTAAGTTTCAACGCGCTAGTTTCTTATTTTTATTTTTAGACACCTTTTACCTATGTATCAATTATCATTCCAATTAGTAATCTCAATTTGCGATTATAATTTTAAGTTAGTGATAGTAATAAGGTTGGGTTAGTCGAGTGTTTTTAAGTTCTATAAGTCATTTTTTTATTATTTCTTATTTTTCGACGCCTTTTATTTTTCGACCCTTTTCTTTTTCGACGCGCTCTTTTTCTTTCTTATTTCTCGCAATTCTAGTTTTAGGACATAGATTTTTATTCTACTTCTTATCTAAATTTCTTAAAATTACGAAAATTTATTTTAAGTGGTTAAATTGATAGACATCAAAATTTTCTGGTTCGTAGTAATAGTTGGATTTCTACGTGGACCGGGTTATTGGAGCCAAACAGTACTCAATTATATTGAGACCAAACGAATCCTGCCCCTCTGCTGCATCTTTTGGCTATTCGAAACGTGGGCAAAATCAGAAAAGTCTATTAATTGGATAACTTATATAATTTTTCTTTCCTTTTAAAAACTAATAGGATATGATATTCAGTGAATGCACCGAGCAAGACGTTCACCACCTTTTGTACGTTCACCACCTGTAACTAGATCAAGACATCTAGCAAATATTACCGCCGTTGATTTTTCTTTAGAATTGTCATCCAGTCGACCAAGTACTCCAATTCAAATTTCCGATAATCCATTTTTTGAAACCGACCTCATAATTGAGAATCCGGAGAATATTAAGGGACAATTCGTAGATCCTGAACCATTAATTTTTCCTCCGGAACCACCAATCATTCAAACAGAGATTGTTGAGGAACGAACCATTAAATCAGAATCCTCTAGTGATTCCGATTCAACAAATTCAATTATGGAGAATCTGGAACCTTTAAGTATGGAAGACCGAATTGAAATGTCCCGTTCTTATTGATTAAAAACGTTCCATATTAATTGATTTCGTTGCGAGGTTTTGACCTCTATATGAGACGTTTTTCAAAGACTGCATTCATTTTTAAAACAAACCATAACCTTTATTTCATAAATAAAGGTTTAAAAAGCTTTACGTAGATTATCAAATAATGATAATCTAAAATATCCTGTTTACACACGACCATTACATAATGGTTTACAATACAAATATGTTACATCGAATTCAGTTTCTTGAATGCAGTTTTTACACAATATCATACAAACATGGACTCCAAATCTTGTCCTTATTTTAGTATGCAACAGCGGAAGCTCTTAATATTCACCTGAGAATAAACATGCTTTAAACGTCAACAAAAATGTTGGTGAGTTATAGGTTTAACCTATATATATCAAATCGTAACAATAGACCACAAGATTTCATATTTCAATACACATCCCATACATAGAGATAAAAAATCATTCATATGGTGAACACCTGGTAACCGACAATAACAAGATGCATATATAAGAATATCCCCATCATTCCGGGACACCCTTCGGATATGATATAAATTTCGAAGTACTAAAGCATCCGGTACTTTGGATGGGGTTTGTTAGGCCCAATAGATCTATCTTTAGGATTCGCGTCAATTAGGGTGTCTGTTCCCTAATTCTTAGATTACCAGACTTAATAAAAAGGGGCATATTCGATTTCGATAATTCAACCATAGAATGTAGTTTCACGTACTTGTGTCTATTTTGTAAATCATTTATAAAACCTGCATGTATTCTCATCCCAAAAATATTAGATTTTAAAAGTGGGACTATAACTCACTTTCACAGATTTTTACTTCGTCGGGAAGTAAGACTTGGCCACTGGTTGATTCACGAACCTATAACAATATATACATATATATCAAAGTATGTTCAAAATATATTTACAACACTTTTAATATATTTTGATGTTTTAAGTTTATTAAGTCAGCTGTCCTCGTTAGTAACCTATAACTAGTTGTCCACAGTTAGATATACAGAAATAAATCGATAAATATTATCTTGAATCAATCCACGACCCAGTGTATACGTATCTCAGTATTGATCACAACTCAAACTATACATATTTTGGAATCAACCTCAACCCTGTATAGCTAACTCCAACATTCACATATAGAGTGTCTATGGTTGTTCCGAAATATATATAGATGTGTCGACATGATAGGTCGAAACATTGTATACGTGTCTATGGTATCTCAAGATTACATAATATACAATACAAGTTGATTAAGTTATGGTTGGAATAGATTTGTTACCAATTTTCACGTAGCTAAAATGAGAAAAATTATCCAATCTTGTTTTACCCATAACTTCTTCATTTTAAATCCGTTTTGAGTGAATCAAATTGCTATGGTTTCATATTGAACTCTATTTTATGAACCTAAACAGAAAAGTATAGGTTTATAGTCAGAAAAATAAGTTACAAGTCGTTTTTGTAAAGGTAGTCATTTCAGTCGAAAGAACGACGTCTAGATGACCATTTTAGAAAACATACTTCCACTTTGAGTTTAATCATAATTTTTGGATATAGTTTCATGTTCATAATAAAAATCATTTTCTCAGAATAACAACTTTAAAATCAAAGTTTATCATAGTTTTTAATTAACTAACCCAAAACAGCCCGCGGTGTTACTACGACGGCGTAAATCCGGTTTTACGGTGTTTTTCGTGTTTCCAGGTTTTAAATCATTAAGTTAGCATATCATATAGATATAGAACACGTGTTTAGTTTATTTTAAAAGTCAAGTTAGAAGGATTAACTTTTGTTTGCGAACAAGTTTAGAATTAACTAAACTATGTTCTAGTGATTACAAGTTTAAACCTTCGAATAAGATAGCTTTATATGTATGAATCGAATGATGTTATGAACATCATTACTACCTTAAGTTCCTTGGATAAACCTACTGGAAAAGGGAAAAATGGATCTAGCTTCAACGGATCCTTGGATGGCTCGAAGTTCTTGAAGCAGAATCATGACACGAAAACAAGTTCAAGTAAGATCATCACTTGAAATAAGATTGTTATAGTTATAGAAATTGAACCAAAGTTTGAATATGATTATTACCTTGTATTAGAATGATAACCTACTATAAGAAACAAAGATTTCTTGAGGTTGGATGATCACCTTACAAGATTGGAAGTGAGCTAGCAAACTTGAAAGTATTCTTGATTTTATGTAACTAGAACTTGTAAAATATATGAAGAACACTTAGAACTTGAAGATAGAACTTGAGAGAGATCAATTAGATGAAGAAAATTGAAGAATGAAAGTGTTTGTAGGTGTTTTTGGTCGTTGGTGTATGGATTAGATATAAAGGATATGTAATTTTGTTTTCATGTAAATAAGTCATGAATGATTACTCATATTTTTGTAATTTTATGAGATATTTCATGCTAGTTGCCAAATGATGGTTCCCACATGTGTTAGGTGACTCACATGGGCTGCTAAGAGCTGATCATTGGAGTTTATATACCAATAGTACATACATCTAAAAGCTGTGTATTGTACGAGTACGAATACGGGTGCATACGAGTAGAATTGTTGATGAAACTGAACGAGGATGTAATTGTAAGCATTTTTGTTAAGTAGAAGTATTTTGATAAGTGTATTGAAGTCTTTCAAAAGTGTATAAATACATATTAAAACACTACATGTATATACATTTTAACTGAGTCGTTAAGTCATCGTTAGTCGTTACATGTAAGTGTTGTTTTGAAACCTTTAGGTTAACGATCTTGTTAAATGTTGTTAACCCAATGTTTATAATATCAAATGAGATTTTAAATTATTATATTATCATGACATTATCATGTATGAATATCTCTTAATATGATATATATACATTAAATGTCTTTACAACGATAATCGTTACATATATGTCTCGTTTAAAAATCATTAAGTTAGTAGTCTTGTTTTTACATATGTAGTTCATTGTTAATATACTTTATGATATGTTTTCTTATCATAGTATCATGTTAACTATATATATATATCCATATATATGTCATCATATAGTTTTTACAAGTTTTAACGTTCGTGAATCACCGATCAACTTGGGTGGTCAATTGTCTATATGAAACATATTTCAATTAATAAAGTCTTAACAAGTTTGATTACTTAACATGTTGGAAACATTTAATCATGTAAATATCAATCTCAATTAATATATATAAACATGGAAAAGTTCGGGTCACTACAGTACCTACCCGTTAAATAAATTTCGTCCCGAAATTTTAAGCTGTTGAAGGTGTTGATGAATCTTCTGGAAATAGATGCGGGTATTTCTTCTTCATCTGATCTTCACGCTCCCAGGTGAACTCGGGTCCTCTACGAGCATTCCATCGAACCTTAACAATTGGTATCTTGTTTTGCTTAAGTCTTTTAACCTCACGATCCATTATTTCGACGGGTTCTTCGATGAATTGAAGTTTTTCGTTGATTTGGATTTCATCTAACGGAATAGTGAGATCTTCTTTAGCAAAACATTTCTTTAAATTCGAAATGTGGAAAGTGTTATGTACAGCCGCGAGTTGTTGAGGTAACTCTAGTCGGTAAGCTACTGGTCCGACACGATCAATAATCTTGAATGGTCCAATATACCTTGGATTTAATTTCCCTCGTTTACCAAATCGAACAACGCCTTTCCAAGGTGCAACTTTAAACATGACCATCTCTCCAATTTCAAATTCTATATCTTTTCTTTTAATGTCAGCGTAGCTCTTTTGTCGACTTTGGGCGGTTTTCAACCGTTGTTGAATTTGGATGATCTTCTCGGTAGTTTCTTGTATAATCTCCGGATCCGTAATCTGTCTATCCCCCACTTCACTCCAACAAATCGGAGACCTGCACTTTCTACCATAAAGTGCTTCAAACGGCGCCATCTCAATGCTTGAATGGTAGCTGTTGTTGTAGGAAAATTCTGCTAATGGTAGATGTCGATCCCAACTGTTTCCGAAATCAATAACACATGCTCGTAGCATGTCTTCAAGCGTTTGTATCGTCCTTTCGCTCTGCCCATCAGTTTGTGGATGATAGGCAGTACTCATGTCTAGACGAGTTCCTAATGCTTGCTGTAATGTCTGCCAGAATCTTGAAATAAATCTGCCATCCCTATCAGAGATAATAGAGATTGGTATTCCATGTCTGGAGACGACTTCCTTCAAATACAGTCGTGCTAACTTCTCCATCTTGTCATCTTCTCTTATTGGCAGGAAGTGTGCTGATTTGGTGAGACGATCAACTATTACCCAAATAGTATCAAAACCACTTGCAGTCCTTGGCAATTTAGTGATGAAATCCATGGTAATGTTTTCCCATTTCCATTCCGGGATTTCGGGTTGTTGAAGTAGACCTGATGGTTTCTGATGCTCAGCTTTGACCTTAGAACACGTCAAACATTCTCCTACGTATTTATCAACATCGGCTTTCATACCCGGCCACCAAAAATGTTTCTTGAGATCCTTGTACATCTTCCCCGTTCCAGGATGTATTGAGTATCTGGTTTTATGAGCTTCTCTAAGTACCATTTCTCTCATATCTCCAAATTTTGGTACCCAAATCCTTTCAGCCCTATACCGGGTTCCGTCTTCCCGAATATTAAGATGCTTCTCCGATCCTTTGGGTATTTCATCCTTTAAATTTTCCTCTTTTAAAACTCCTTGTTGCGCCTCCTTTATTTGAGTAGTAATGTTATTATGAATCATTATATTCATAGATTTTACTCGAATGGGTTCTCTGTCCTTCCTGCTCAAGGCATCGGCTACCACATTTGCCTTCCCCGGGTGGTAACGAATCTCAAAGTCGTAATCATTCAATAATTCAATCCACCTACGCTGCCTCATATTCAGTTGTTTCTGATTAAATATGTGTTGAAGACTTTTGTGGTCGGTATATATAATACTTTTGACCCCATATAAGTAGTGCCTCCAAGTCTTTAATGCAAAAACAACCGCGCCTAATTCCAAATCATGCGTCGTATAATTTTGTTCGTGAATCTTCAATTGTCTAGACGCATAAGCAATCACCTTCGTTCGTTGCATTAATACACAACCGAGACCTTGCTTTGATGCATCACAATAAATCACAAAATCATCATTCCCTTCAGGCAATGACAATATAGGTGCCGTAGTTAGCTTTTTCTTCAATAACTGAAACGCTTTCTCTTGTTCATCATTCCATTCAAATTTCTTCCCTTTATGCGTTAATGCAGTCAAGGGTTTTGCTATTCTGGAAAAGTCTTGGATGAACCTTCTGTAGTAACCAGCTAGTCCTAAAAACTGGCGTATGTGTTTCGGAGTTTTCGGGGTTTCCCACTTTTCAACAGTTTCTATCTTTGCCGGATCCACCTTAATACCTTCTTTGTTCACTATGTGACCGAGGAATTGAACTTCTTCCAACCAAAATGCACACTTTGAAAACTTAGCGTACAATTCTTCCTTCCTCAATACTTCTAACACCTTTCTCAAATGGTCACCGTGTTCTTGGTCATTCTTTGAGTAAATAAGTATGTCATCAATGAAAACAATGACAAACTTGTCAAGGTATGGTCCACACACTCGGTTCATCAGGTCCATGAACACAGCTGGTGCATTAGTTAAACCAAACGGCATTACCATAAACTCGTAATGACCATAACGTGTTCTGAAAGCAGTCTTTGGAATATCATCTTCTTTCACCCGCATTTGATGATACCCGAAACGTAAGTCAATCTTTGAATAAACAGACGAGCCTTGTAGTTGATCAAATAAGTCGTCGATTCTCGGTAGTGGGTAGCGGTTCTTGATGGTAAGTTTGTTCAACTCTCGGTAGTCGATACACAACCTGAATGTACCATCTTTCTTCTTGACAAACAAAACAGGAGCTCCCCACGGTGATGTGCTTGGTCGAATGAAACCACGCTCTAAAAGTTCTTGTAATTGGCTTTGTAGTTCTTTCATCTCGCTGGGTGCGAGTCTGTAAGGAGCACGAGCTATTGGTGCAGCTCCTGGTACAAGATCTATTTGAAATTCAACGGATCGACGTGGGGGTAATCCCGGTAATTCTTTCGGAAATACATCGGGAAATTCTTTTGCAATGGGAACATCATTGATGCTCTTTTCTTCAGTTTGTACTTTCTCGACGTGTGCTAGAACAGCATAGCAACCTTTTCTTATTAGTTTTTGTGCCTTCAAATTACTAATAAGATGTAGCTTCGTGTTGCCCTTTTCTCCGTACACCATTAAGGGTTTTCCTTTTTCTCGTATAATGCGAATTGCATTTTTGTAACAAACGATCTCCGCTTTCACTTCTTTCAACCAGTCCATACCGATTATCACATCAAAACTCCCTAACTCTACTGGTATCAAATCAATCTTAAATGTTTCGCTAACCAGTTTAATTTCTCGATTCCGACATATATTATCTGCTGAAATTAATTTACCATTTGCTAATTCAAGTAAAAATTTACTATCCAAAGGCGTCAATGGACAACTTAATTTAGCACAAAAATCTCTACTCATATAGCTTCTATCCGCACCCGAATCAAATAAAACGTAAGCAGATTTATTGTCAATAAGAAACGTACCCGTAACAAGCTCCGGGTCTTCCTGTGCCTCTGCCGCATTAATATTGAAAACTCTTCCACGGCCTTGTCCATTCGTGTTCTCCTGGTTCGGGCAATTTCTAATAATGTGGCCCGGTTTTCCACATTTATAACAAACTACATTGGCATAACTTGCTCCGACACTACTTGCTCCGCCATTACTCGTTCCGACACCATTTGTTCCTTTCGTTCTATTAACCCCTGGTCCGTAGACCTCACACTTCGCCGCGCTATGACCATTTCTTTTACACTTGTTGCAAAATTTGGTGCAGAACCCCGAGTGATTCTTTTCACACCTTTGGCATAGCTGCTTCTGATTGTTGTTGTTGTTGCGGTTATTATTGTTGTTGGGATGATTGTTGTAGTTGCTGTTGTTGTTGTTGTTGTTGTTGTTGTTGTTGTTGTTGTTGTTGGGCCGTTTGTTGTAGTTGCGATTGATGTTGCGATTGTTGGGATAATTGTTGCGATTATTGTTGTAATTGCTGTTGTTGTTGTATTGGTGATTCTTATCACCGTTTTCCTCCCACTTTCTTTTGACTTGCTTCACATTGGCCTCTTCAGCAGTCTGTTCTTTAATTCTTTCTTCAATCTGGTTCACTAGTTTGTGAGCCATTCTACATGCCTGTTGTATGGAGGCGGGCTCGTGTGAACTTATATCTTCTTGGATTCTTTCCGGTAATCCTTTCACAAACGCGTCGATCTTCTCTTCCTCATCTTCGAATGCTCCCGGACACAATAGGCACAATTCTGTGAATCATCTTTCGTACGTGGTAATATCAAATCCTTGGGTTCGTAACCCTCTAAGTTCTGTCTTGAGCTTATTGACCTCGGTTCTGGGACGGTACTTCTCGTTCATCAAGTGCTTGAATGCTGACCACGGTAGTGCGTACGCATCATCTTGTCCCACTTGCTCTAGATAGGTATTCCACCATGTTAACGCAGAACCTGTGAAGGTATGCGTAGCGTACTTCACTTTGTCCTCTTCAGTACACTTACTTATGGCAAACACCGATTCAACCTTCTCGGTCCACCGTTTCAATCCGATCGGTCCTTCGGTTCCATCAAATTCCAAAGGTTTGCAGGCAGTGAATTCTTTGTAGGTGCATCCTACACGATTTCCTGTACTGCTAGATCCAAGGTTATTGTTGGTATGTAGCGCAGCCTGTACTGCGGCTATGTTTGAAGCTAGAAAAGTACGGAATTCCTCTTCATTCATATTCACAGTGTGTCGAGTAGTCGGTGCCATTTCCTTCAAAATAGTTAAATGGAACAAGTTAATCATACAGAATATTAAGAGTAGTTAATAGTATTTCGTAGCATAATATGAACTCATTTATAAAAGCTTTTTCTTCATATTAGCGTTTTATAAGTTTAAATTCGGGTAGTACCTACCCGTTAAGTTCATACTTAGTAGCTAATATACAATTCAACTACTACAATTCTATATGAAAAACTGATTGTAATAATATTTCGCGTTCAAACTTTTATACAATATTTTACAAACTTACAATACCGCTTATTTTACATAAAGCATGAAATATAGCACACAATAACTTTGATACAAGATAGTTGGAAAGACAATTCTAGCTAGTACACAAGTCGTTCAGCAAAGACAATAAAGACACGTAATTCATACGTCCAGAAACAAGTCATGCATTCTGGTTTTACTAGGACTACTTCCCATCCTTGGTCTTGTGCAACATAACCGTTATGGCCGTTGATAAGATAGCGTGTTGTAACGTCATCAAAGGGACGAGGGTTACGTAATGTCCAACAGTCCCGTAATAATCTAAAAACCTCATTTCTTACCCCAATTACCGACTCCGTCACTTGTGGAAATGTTTTGTTTAATAGTTGTAGCCCGATGTTCTTGTTCTCACTTTGGTGAGAAGCGAACATTACTAATCCGTAAGCATAACATGCTTCTTTATGTTGCATGTTAGCCGCTTTTTCTAAATCACGAAGTCCAATATTCGGATATATTGAGTCAAAATAATTTCTTAACCCGTTGCGTAAAATAGCATTTGGGTTCCCCGCAATATATGCGTCAAAGTAAACACATCGTAACTTATGGGTTTCCCAATGTGATATCCCCCATCTTTCAAACGAAAGTCTCTTATAAACCAAGACATTCTTGGAACGTTCTTCGAATGTCTTACAAACTGATCTCGCCTTAAATAGTTGTGCCGAAGAATTCTGGCCAACTCTAGACAAGATTTCATCAATCATGTCTCCGGGTAGGTCTCTTAAAATATTGGGTTGTCTATCCATTTTGTGTTTTTAAACTGTAAAATAGACAAGAGTTAGATTCATAAAAAAAATACTTATTAATACAAGCAATTTTTACATATGTCATAAAGCATAAGCACACTATATTACATATATTACACCACACGAATACAACTATCTTATTCCGACTCGCTCGTTTCTTCTTCTTCGGTTTTGGTTCGTTTTGCCAAGTTTCTAGGGATATATGATGTTCCCCTAATACGAGCCGTAATTTTCCACATTGGTTTAGAAAAACCTGGTGGTTTAGAGGTTCCCGGGTCATTGTTACAACTTAAGGACTTCGGGGGTTGACGATACATATAAAGTTCATCGGGGTTGGAATTAGATTTCTCTATTTTTATGCCCTTTCCCTTATTATTTTCTTTTGCCTTTTTAAATTCAGTTGGGGTAATTTCTATAACATCATCGGAATTCTCGTCGGAATTCGATTCATCGGAGAATTGGTAATCCTCCCAATATTTTGCTTCCTTGGCGGAAACACCATTGACCATAATTAACCTTGGTCGGTTGGTTGAGGATTTTCTTTTACTTAACCGTTTTATTATTTCCCCCACCGGTTCTATTTCTTCATCCGGTTCCGATTCTTCTTCCGGTTCCGATTCTTCTTCCGGTTCCGACTCTTCTTCCGGTTCCGACTCTTCTTCAGGTTCCTCTTCGGGAACTTGTGAATCAGTCCACGAATCATTCCAATTTACATTTGACTCTTCATTATTATTAGGTGAGTCAATGGGACTTGTTCTAGAGGTAGACATCTATCACATAATATCAAACGCGTTAAGAGATTAATATATTACATAATATTCATATGTTAAAAATATATAGTTTCTAACAAAAATGTTAAGCAATCATTTTTAAAGAAAACACGGTCGAAGTCCAGACTCACTAATGCATCCTAACAAACTCGATAAGACACACTAATGCAAATTTTCTGGTTCTCTAAGACCAACGCTCTGATACCAACTGAAATGTCCCGTTCTTATTGATTAAAAATGTTCCATATTAATTGATTTCGTTGCGAGGTTTTGACCTCTATATGAGACGTTTTTCAAAGACTGCATTCATTTTTAAAACAAACCATAACCTTTATTTCATAAATAAAGGTTTAAAAAGCTTTACGTAGATTATCAAATAATGATAATCTAAAATATCCTGTTTACACACGACCATTACATAATGGTTTACAATACAAATATGTTACATCGAATTCAGTTTCTTGAATGCAGTTTTTACACAATATCATACAAACATGGACTCCAAATCTTGTCCTTATTTTAGTATGCAACAGCGGAAGCTCTTAATATTCACCTGAGAATAAACATGCTTTAAACGTCAACAAAAATGTTGGTGAGTTATAGGTTTAACCTATATATATCAAATCGTAACAATAGACCACAAGATTTCATATTTCAATACACATCCCATACATAGAGATAAAAATCATTCATATGGTGAACACCTGGTAACCGACAATAACAAGATGCATATATAAGAATATCCCCATCATTCCGGGACACCCTTCGGATATGATATAAATTTCGAAGTACTAAAGCATCCGGTACTTTGGATGGGGTTTGTTAGGCCCAATAGATCTATCTTTAGGATTCGCGTCAATTAGGGTGTCTGTTCCCTAATTCTTAGATTACCAGACTTAATAAAAAGGGGCATATTCGATTTCGATAATTCAACCATAGAATGTAGTTTCACGTACTTGTGTCTATTTTGTAAATCATTTATAAAACCTGCATGTATTCTCATCCCAAAAATATTAGATTTTAAAAGTGGGACTATAACTCACTTTCACAGATTTTTACTTCGTCGGGAAGTAAGACTTGGCCACTGGTTGATTCACGAACCTATAACAATATATACATATATATCAAAGTATGTTCAAAATATATTTACAACACTTTTAATATATTTTGATGTTTTAAGTTTATTAAGTCAGCTGTCCTCGTTAGTAACCTATAACTAGTTGTCCACAGTTAGATATACAGAAATAAATCGATAAATATTATCTTGAATCAATCCACGACCCAGTGTATACGTATCTCAGTATTGATCACAACTCAAACTATACATATTTTGGAATCAACCTCAACCCTGTATAGCTAACTCCAACATTCACATATAGAGTGTCTATGGTTGTTCCGAAATATATATAGATGTGTCGACATGATAGGTCGAAACATTGTATACGTGTCTATGGTATCTCAAGATTACATAATATACAATACAAGTTGATTAAGTTATGGTTGGAATAGATTTGTTACCAATTTTCACGTAGCTAAAATGAGAAAAATTATCCATTCTTGTTTTACCCATAACTTCTTCATATTGAACTCTATTTTATGAACCTAAACAGAAAAGTATAGGTTTATAGTCGGAAAAATAAGTTACAAGTCGTTTTTGTAAAGGTAGTCATTTCAGTCGAAAGAACGACGTCTAGATGACCATTTTAGAAAACATACTTCCACTTTGAGTTTAATCATAATTTTTGGATATAGTTTCATGTTCATAATAAAAATCATTTTCTCAGAATAACAACTTTAAAATCAAAGTTTATCATAGTTTTTAATTAACTAACCCAAAACAGCCCGCGGTGTTACTACGACGGCGTAAATCCGGTTTTACGGTGTTTTTCGTGTTTCCAGGTTTTAAATCATTAAGTTAGCATATCATATAGATATAGAACACGTGTTTAGTTTATTTTAAAAGTCAAGTTAGAAGGATTAACTTTTGTTTGCGAACAAGTTTAGAATTAACTAAACTATGTTCTAGTGATTACAAGTTTAAACCTTCGAATAAGATAGCTTTATATGTATGAATCGAATGATGTTATGAACATCATTACTACCTTAAGTTCCTTGGATAAACCTACTGAAAAAGAGAAAAATGGATCTAGCTTCAATGGATCCATGGATGCCTCGAAGTTCTTGAAGCAGAATCATGACACGAAAACAAGTTCAAGTAAGATCATCACTTGAAATAAGATTGTTATAGTTATAGAAATTGAACCAAAGTTTGAATATGATTATTACCTTGTATTAGAATGATAACCTACTGTAAGAAACAAAGATTTCTTGAGGTTGGATGATCACCTTACAAGATTGGAAGTGAGCTAGCAAACTTGAAAGTATTCTTGATTTTATGAAACTAGAACTTTTGGAATTTATGAAGAACACTTAGAACTTGAAGATAGAACTTGAGAGAGATCAATTAGATGAAGAAAATTGAAGAATGAAAGTGTTTGTAGGTGTTTTTGGTCGTTGGTGTATGGATTAGATATAAAGGATATGTAATTTTGTTTTCATGTAAATAAGTCATGAATGATTACTCATATTTTTGTAATTTTATGAGATATTTCATGCTAGTTGCCAAATGATGGTTCCCACATGTGTTAGGTGACTCACATGGGCTGCTAAGAGCTGATCATTGGAGTTTATATACCAATAGTACATACATCTAAAAGCTGTGTATTGTACGAGTACGAATACGGGTGCATACGAGTAGAATTGTTGATGAAACTGAACGAGGATGTAATTGTAAGCATTTTTGTTAAGTAGAAGTATTTTGATAAGTGTATTGAAGTCTTTCAAAAGTGTATAAATACATATTAAAACACTACATGTATATACATTTTAACTGAGTCGTTAAGTCATCGTTAGTCGTTACATGTAAGTGTTGTTTTGAAACCTTTAGGTTAACGATCTTGTTAAATGTTGTTAACCCAATGTTTATAATATCAAATGAGATTTTAAATTATTATATTATCATGATATTATCATGTATGAATATCTCTTAATATGATATATATACATTAAATGTCTTTACAACGATAATCGTTACATATATGTCTCGTTTAAAAATCATTAAGTTAGTAGTCTTGTTTTTACATATGTAGTTCATTGTTAATATACTTTATGATATGTTTTCTTATCATAGTATCATGTTAACTATATATATATATCCATATATATGTCATCATATAGTTTTTACAAGTTTTAACGTTCGTGAATCACCGATCAACTTGGGTGGTCAATTGTCTATATGAAACATATTTCAATTAATCAAGTCTTAACAAGTTTGATTACTTAACATGTTGGAAACATTTAATCATGTAAATATCAATCTCAATTAATATATATAAACATGGAAAAGTTCGGGTCACTACACGAATGAGAGCTAAACGCACTGGCCAAGGTCACGCAATTACTCATCCAGACATTAATGCGCCAGATTATGAAATCAAAGGACAAATTCTACATATGGTGATTAATCAATGCCAATTTAGTGGTGCGCCGAAGGAAGATCCAAATGAACATCTTCGTACCTTTAATAGGATCTGTACACTATTTAAAATAAGAGAAGTGGACGATGAACAGATATATCTCATGTTATTTTCCTGGACTTTAAAGGGAGAAGCCAAATATTGATTGGAATCGTTACCTGAAGGGGCGATTGATACATGGGATGTTTTAGTTGAAAAATTTCTTAAACAATTCTTTCCGGCATCAAAAGCCGTAAGACTTCAAGGAGAAATTGTTACGTTCACACAGAAACCGAATGAAACTCTATATGAGGCGTGGACTAGATTTGGAAAATTATTAAGAGGATGTCCGCAACATGGTTTAGACACCTATCAAATAGTACAAATATTCTACCAAGGATGCGACATCACTACAAGGAAAGACATCGAGATAGCAGCTGGTGGTTCTATTATAAAGAAAACCGAAACTGATGCTTATAAAATTATTGATAACACTGCTTCCCACTCACATGAGTGGCACCAAGAAAAAGATATCGTTAGATCATCTAAAGCAGCTAGAGCCGATTCTAGCCATGACTTAGATTCCATTTCCGCAAAGATAGATGCTGTCGAGAGACGAATGGAAAAAATGACTAAAGATATACACTCAATACGAATTAGTTGTGAGCAGTGTGGAGGACCACATTTGACAAAAGATTGTCTCAGTATTCAATTAACAATGGAATAAAGAGAGAATGTTTCATATCTAAACCAAAGGCCTGGAAATAATTATCAGAATAATTATCAACCGCCAAGACCGATCTACAATCAAAACCAGAATTATAATCGAAATATTCCATACAACAACCAACAAGGTCCTAGCAATCAACAAGTATCCAATAATACTTACAACCAGCAAAGACCTAATTTTCAAAACAAACCACCACAAACCGATGATAAAAAGCCGAATTTAGAAGATATGATGACAAAGCTAGTTGAAACTTAAACGCAGTTTTTTACATCTCAGAAACAAACGAATGAACAAAATGCTCAAGCATTTAGAAATGAACAAGCTTCTATTCAAAACTTGGAACAAGAAGTAAGTAACCTAGCAAGGTTAATAGGAGAGAGAAAACCGGGAAGTTTACCTAGTGATACAAATGCTAACCCCCGGAATGAAACAGCTAAAGCCATTACCACAAGAAGTGGTACAACACTTAAACCACCTGAAATACCTGTAACATCTGATTAAACTATTCCTACTCCACAAGAACCACAACCTGATCAAGATAAGGAAAAAGAACCGGTAGTTGAAAAGGTTAATGAAGATAACACAGCTAAGGATAAACCTTATGTTAAACCATACCAACCACCACTTCCTTACCCGAGTAAAATGAAAAAAGAGAAACTTGAAGCCGAGCAATCCAAATTCTTGGATATGTTTAAACAAATAAATGTAAATCTTCCTTTCATTGATGTAATTTCAGGAATGCCTAGATATGCTAAATTTCTGAAAGATCTAATCTCAAATAGAAAGAAAATGGAAGAACTCTCGGCTGTTACTATGAATGCAAATTGTTCAGCAGTGCTGTTGAATAAGATACCAGAAAAATTATCTGATCCAGGAAGTTTCACAATTCCATGTTTTCTGGGTAGTCTTAGTTCAATAGAAGCATTGGCAGATTTAAGTGCTAGTATAAATCTAATGCCGTATTCATTATACGCTAAACTAGACCTTGGAGAATTGAAACCAACAAGAATAAGTATACAACTAGCCGATGATCAATAAAATATCCTAGAGGGATAATGGAGAACATGCTAGTTAAAGTTGGTACTTTAGTATTTCCAGTAGATTTTGTTGTTCTGGACATGGAAGAAGATTCTCAAGTTCCTCTCATATTAGGAAGACCATTCTTAAACACGGCTAAAGCAATGATAGACGTGTTTGGTAAGAAACTGACCCTAAGTATAGAGGACGAGAGTGTTACCTTTTCAGTTGATAGAGCAATGCAACAACCGCAATCTGCAGATGATACATGTTATTATATTCAAACTATAGATTCAGATGCAGAATTATTAAAAGAATTTCCAGAATTACAAGGAACAGGAGAATGTTCTTTAGGAGAAGGAACTGAACCAATTGATGAAGTTGAAATGTTAGCTACACTAATAGCTAATGGATATGAACCAACAACAGAAGAAATTCAAATGCTAAAAGAAGAAGACAGATATCCATATAAATCATCGATAGAAGAACCTCCGAAATTAGAGTTAAAGCCACTTCCAAACCATTTGGAATACGCTTATTTACATGGTGAATCTGAATTACCTGTAATAATATCGTCTTCTCTTACTGAAAATGAGAAATCTCAACTCATTTCTGTGTTGAAAGCTCATAAACCAGCCATTGCATGGAAGATTCATGATATTAAAGGAATAAGTCCTTCGTATTGCACACATAAAATCCTTATGGAAGAAGGTCGTAAAACGTATGTGCAACGCCAACGAAGACTAAATCCTAATATGCAAGATGATGTTAAAAAAGAAATTATTAAACTGCTTGATGCAGGTTTAATTTATCCAATTTCTGATAGTCCATGGGTAAGCCCAGTTCAATGCGTGCCTAAGAAGGGTGGCATGACTGTCATCACAAATGAGAAAAATGAGCTTATTCCTACTAGGACTGTAACAGGATGGCGTGTATGTATTGATTATAGAAAATTAAATGACACCACCAGAAAAGATCACTTTCCCTTACCTTTCATTGATCAAATGTTGGAAAGATTAGCCGAAAATAGTTATTATTTTTTTTTGATGGATTTTTCGGATATTTTCAAATTCCAATAGCACCCGAAGATCAAGAGAAAACCATGTTCACGTGCCCTTATGGTACTTTTGCTTACAAATGCATGCCATTTGGACTTTGCAACGCCCCTGCAACCTTTCAAAGGTGCATGATGGCGATTTTTCATGACATGATAGAAGAATGCATAGAAGTTTTCATGGATGACTTTTCAATCTTCGGTGATACATTTGAAACATGTCTAGCTAATCTTGAACGAATGCTTATTAGATGCGAACAATCAAATCTAGTACTTAGTTGGCAGAAATGCCATTTCATGGTTAAAGAAGGCATCGTTCTTGGACATAAAATTTCAAAAGAAGGAATTGAAGTGGATAGAGCTAAAGTAGATGTAATTACTAAACTTCCACATCCCACCAATGTTAGAGGAGTTAGGAGTTTTCTAGGGCATGCCGGTTTTTACCGACGTTTCATAAAAGATTTTTCAAAAATTGCCACTCCTATGAATAAACTCCTAGAAAAGGATGATCCATTCATCTTTTCAGATGAATGCATCAAATCTCTTAATATTCTTAAAGAGAAACTCACTAATGCGCCGATCATGATAACACTAAATTGGAATCTACCGTTTGAACTTATGTGCGATGCAAGTGATTTTGCAATGGGAGCCGTTTTAGGACAAAGGATTGAAAAACGATTTCAACCTATATATTATGCTAGTAAGATGTTACAAGGAGCACAAACAAATTACACAACTACTGAAAAAGAACTCCTTGCTATTGTCTTTGCTTTTGACAAATTTCGTTCATATCTCGTTCTAGCAAAAACGGTGGTCTATACCGACCATTCTGCTCTTAGATACGTATTTTCGAAACAAGATGCCAAACCAAGATTAATCCGTTGGATCTTACTCTTACAAGAGTTCGATATTGAAATCCGAGATAAAAGAGGAGCAGAAAATCTCGCCGCTGATCATATTTCTCGTCTTGAAAATCCCGAATTAGAAGTTCTAAATGAATCGGCCATACAAGACAACTTTCCTGATGAATATCTATTAAAGATAGATTATAATGAAATTCCATGGTTTGCAGACTATGCAAACTACTTAGTATGTGGATTCCTTGAAAAAGGATTGTCGTACCAAAAACGAAAGAAATTCTTTAGTGATATAAAACACTATTTCTGGGAAGATCCACATCTATTTAAAAGTTGTCCAGATGGAATATTACGCCGATGTGTATTCGGAGATGAAGCTAGTAAAATTTTAAACCATTGTCATACAGGACCAACAGGAGGGCACTATGGGCCTCAACTAACAGCAAGAAAAGTTTATGATGCTGGATTCTATTGGCCTACAATTTACAAAGACGCACACCTTATTTGCAAATCCTGTTATGCTTGTCAAAGGGCCGAAAAAATAAGTCAACGTGATGAAATGAAACAAAATGTCATTCAAGTATGTGAAGTATTTGACATTTGGGGTATTGACTTTATGGGTCCATTTCCAAAATCTCATAATAATCTATATATTCTCGTAGCCATTGATTATGTATCTAAATGGGCGGAAGCACAAGCTCTCCCAACTAACGATGCACGAGTTGTAGTCAACTTTTTAAAACGTCTTTTTGTAAGGTTTGGAACACCGAAAGCTTTAATAAGTGATCGGGGAACTCATTTCTGTAATAATCAACTTGAGAAAGTTCTTAAAAGATATGGAGTAACTCATAAAATCTCTACCGCATATCATCCACAAACAAGTGGACAAGTTAAAAATACCAACCGAGCTCTAAAACGTGTTCTAGAGAAAACCGTAGGATCAAATCCGAAGGAATGGTCCATTAAATTGGAGGATGCACTCTGGGCTTTTAGAACAGCCTACAAAACTCCAATTGGAACCACACCTTTTAGACTCGTTTATGGAAAAGCATGTCATCTTCCAGTAGATATTGAACACAAAGCATTTTGGGCTTTGAAGACATGTAATCTTGATTTACATGAAGCCGGACGTCTACGATTAAGTCAACTAAACGAATTAGAAGAATTAAGACATGAAGTATACGAAAATTCGTTAATCTATAAAGAAAGAACGAAGAAATGGCATGATAAAAGAATCAGAAGTTCAAAAGAATTCAAAGAAGGAGACAGAGTTCTTCTTTTCAATTCACGATTCAAGCTATTTCCTGGAAAATTGAAATCAAGATGGTCTGGACCATTCATAGTCAAAAGAGTTTTCCCATACGGAACAGTAGAATTAATAAATTCAAATGGGATTGAATTTAAAGTTAATGGTCACAGAGTTAAACATTACATAGATAGTCCAATGGAAATCGACAACGAAGTTAATCACAATTTCGATACCACAGCTAACTAAGTGTGGGGAGAATCAAGTCTTTAAAGGATAATATGTATTTCTGTTAGAGTTAGATTTTCTATTTTCGTGTAGTTCTCGAAAATGGAACCCGAATGGTCTTTCCCTAGCAGACCCTAAAGAACTAGTCTTCTCCCCCCATTCTGAATTTTTATTTTTTTAGGTTTTTACGAAATGAAGACTTCCTGTGAACTAAACCATGGTCTAATGCTACACGCTTTGATCACTAAACGTAATAATGACACACTTCCGAGTGAAATAGTATCAGTAATCAGAGAAAGATTGGACGGAGTAAGAAAAGAATCCAGATGCGAAGATAATAAGTTACAATTTGGTAAAGGAAAATCAAAATCCGCAGCGAAAAGAAGAGCACGACACCTAGAAAGATGTCACAAATGCGGAAAATGGTCACATGGAGGTAAATGTTCAAATAATCAAACCTATTCAAACACCGAATTTGTTACTTTATGCAGAGACGGACCGTTCATATGTTTAGAAGAAAAAACACTGAATGCTCGAGGTTACGCCTATGTAGCTATGGAAAACCAATTAAACCGACTATGTTATGAGTGGGATAGATCGTATCACTAAGAATACTATCTCACAGGTAAGTCTGTACAGTTTTTATTTTTTTTTATTTTTATTTTTAACCTTTTGATAATAAACGCTAATTTGTTCGCTATAAAGTATTAAATTGGTATTCGATGAAATTAGGTTTGGCGACCGAAATTATTGATATCATTCAAAAATTTATTACATCACTGCGAAATTTAACGTTTATTCTTAAGGTATAAATATCTTTAATCAATCAACCCAAAATATTTCAAAAATTCGTCATGAGTTAAATTAGGTCATGGAACCGAAATTACTTTACCGAAAAGAGGGGCGCATATTTTTGATAATATTTGATTGATTAAAGTGGGATAAAAGCCAAAAAGATTTTTAATTTTATTTTTACTTTGTTTTTAAAATTAGTATTAAAAAAAATTATTGTAAACTTTTTAAATCAATATATTTAAAATTGTAAATATTTGAAAAAATTAATATTTTTAATATAAGTTTGTATGTATAAAAACAAAAATTAAATTTAAGTTTGGTGTGAATTTTTAATATTAATTTTGAATTTTATGCATTTTAAATTTAAGTTGTGTGAATTTAAAAACAAAAATTTACTTTATTTCGCTAAGTTAAAAATATGATTTTCAAAATTCGTCGTGAGTTGAAGACTAGGTCATTGAACCGAAATTGCTTTACCCAAGGGAGGGACGAGAACTTTTATTATCTTTATTTTTAATCTTATTGAATTAAAGTATGTCAAAAGCATTAAAAAACTCAAAAATCTTTACTTTTAAAACCACGCTTTGATTTGACAAATTTTAAAATTTTGTCGAGGGATGGATTAGGACATCGATCTGAAACGCCCTCATCCTAAAAAGAAACAAAATTTTAATTTTTAAATTAATTTTATGTTTTATAAAGTATAAGGTTTTATTAAAAAAAAAAAAAAAAAAGGTGAAAACACTCTACCCGGGACTCCATGCGATCGCATGGAGTTTGGCCTTTGGTGCCATGCGATCGCATGGGGAGAAAATCCAGGCCAGATACAAACGAGCCAGAGAGCTGTTCTTCACGCAAAACACACACAAATACACGAAAATACCCCAAAATACTCTCTAAAATTCGCAATTTTCCACCGTAATTCGTCATTTTTCATGCTCTAATCATGCCTAGATTCTCATTCTTCAGCAAAATGGTAAAAATTACACCCCTAAACTCTATAAATTCCTAGTTTTTGTGATAATTACCAATTTTTTTGCCTAATGCAATTTTGTTAATTTCTAGTGTAATTAGTGTTAAATTGTTAGTATTTTATGCATGTATAACCTAGATTGATGCTATTTAACATGATTTGAAGCCAAAAACTTCAAAAATTTTAGAAATCTAGGGTTTGTGTTCTTGAGCAATTTGGGGCTTTTTGATATAAACCGGTTATGGCCGATTTTTGTCATGAATTATTGCTAAATTGAGTAGTGTAACATGTTTGGATAGTTAAATGATCCAAACATTGATCCTAAACATGATTTTTGGAGATTAAAGTGGACTTTTTAAGTCCAAAATTCATGAACTTGATTAATTTGATATATTTGCCATTTGAGACTTGTTTAATTATTAGTAATGACTATTTTGACATGTTATTTGAGTTAAATGCTTATGAACTTTGTATACATTTTCATATGTGCTTATTTGAAAAGTGTAGAATTGTGAAAAATTGTGAAAATGTGTATAAGTTTAATTTTGATTTAACATGTTATAGTGATTGTTTTAAGTTGTTATTTTGCTAACACTAATGCATATTTGGATGCACAAATTTTGTGTTTAATGTGTTTTGCAGAAAGCCGATACGGGAGGTTCAGGAGCATCATCATCTAGACAACCAGCACCAGCACCAGAACCAGAACCAGAAATGCAACACGAACAAGAACCACAACAAGAACCACAATAACAGCCTGATCAGCACATACCTTATTATGATCCGGTATAGTTTGTTGATGAATTCATAGTATTCCCAATGAGGCCGCCAGAAGAATTCCCAACGATTCCTGAGCACACTCTGCATCCTAATCTGAGATTTGATAGGAGATGGAGAGATTACGAGACATATCAAAGGAACAAATTCAAATTGGTAACAAAAAATGTAGAGGTGCCAAGGGTAATCGATTGGGTTCCTTTGGAAACAGTCCATCTAGCTGACCGTGTTAGACAGCTTTTAGTTCAAAGGTATGGCAGTTCTTCTTTTACAGATTGGGAACGTCTTTTCACCATTCGTAGACCTGTATATAAGGAATGGTGTGTTGAGTTGATGAGTACTGTATAACTTGATACAAATATAGTTAGAATAGAAGATAGAAGATTTCTTAGGTTTATCCTTGGCGGTAGGATGTACAGAATGTCCATGCTGGACGATGGCCAGGGCTTTACAAATATATACTCCTGGTGAGTTGCTACTACCCAATTGTACAAACTTGATTCATTATGGTGAAAGGGTAGATAGCAACTTTGACGCTGACGCCATTTGGAGGCGTATGTCACATTTTGATGTTTTTACACGAGCAGGAGGACACTCCTATACACATATTGACAGAGCTGAGCTTCGTATTATTCATAGATTTTTGGCTAACTCGATTACACGGAGAGGTCATAATAAAGAAAAAATTACCTTACATGATTTATTCTACCTAAAGTGTATGCTTTGTCAATATCCCTTACTGTGTTGCTTTTTATTTATCTAAAATGGTAGAGGGAATGCAGGACGGGAGTATAATAGGAGGAGATATTTTTGTTACTCTCATTGGAGAGTATTTAGGTGTTGATAGGAACCAAGGGGGTCCATTACAGCTTTGTAGAGAACAAGTTGAGCCCTTAGGATTGAAAGTTTATGTGGGTGCTAAGGTATTGAAAAGTAGACGTAACCAGGAAGTACCCTATGAGGGATCTCATCCTCAGGTAGAGAGAGGCTCAGACGAGGAAATGGAGGAGGCGGAAGACATTAGGGATGTCTTTCGAGATGCTATTCTTGACGTCCACGTTCGTATAGATGAGGAAGTAATGACGAACGCGGCCAGACATAGTATGTATGAACAGTTGAACTCCGAGCGAGTATACGAGGATTATAGGTGACGCCAACACAATAGCTGGTTAGTTCATCAGCACCAAATCATGAGCCAGCTATCATATCAGGTACCAAATAACTATGTACCTACTCGACCTGCTCATTTTCCGCCACACAGCCCCGATATCCGACCACCCTTTAACCGGTATGACTATAACCAAGCTTATCAGAACACCTATAACCAACAATGGAACCCACCTGACGAGATGAACTGGAACCCCTATCCAGACTGATTTGGTTTCATTTGGTTATTTATATGATTTTTATGTTTTTATCTTTTTACTTATTCATGTTTAAACTTATGTTATTAAATATACTTATGTAATCTTTATCATTTTTATTATTATTGTGTACTAATATTTCACATTTAGGATTTGAAAGTGGGATATTAATTCCCATTTCAAATTGCCATGCATGTTTATATTTATATGTATATATATTGTCGATTGTACAAAACAGGGTAAAACAGCACATTTTCAAAGACTGGCATTAAGTTCAGCAAAAGCTAGTTTTGACGACAAAACGAAAAACAAATGTGATGTAACAACAAGAAGGAATGAACAAATGATATGCACCATTTATCATTCAGCAAACAAACGCCAATATGTTTGGAAACTTTGGTAAAATTTAATCATTTTTACGCTAATCACCCTCAATAATTTAAATTGTTACTGATTTCTTGCAAATGAGGGCATTGCAAGATCTTAAGTGTGGGAAGGGGTTAAATTCTTTCAGATTTTAAAATTTTTACTTTATACACTTGGTTACCATTAGAAATACTAGTAAAGTAGTAGTTGAATTAGAATCTAGTGCTCTCTGATAATAAAGAACAGCCCTAGTCTTGTATACTGACTACCCAATTCTAGTAAAATTTTTCAAAATTTTCAATTAAATGAACTCAAAATCATGTTTATACATATTTATGAACGATAAAACTAGGTGTTAACACCGAAATTATTGTTACCTCGGAAAGGACATAAATTGAGAAACAAACCAAAATGTTAAAATTCATTTAAAATGGAATAGAGGACAATAAAAAGGAAAATAAAAGCCAAGTGTGGGAAAAATTACCAAGTTATCTTAAACATATGTCACATATTTCTGTAACAAATAATTGAAGATACTTTTGCTTTGGACTAAACTAAACTGTTTTACCCGATGAAAGAAAAGAAGAGATGGATCCACACGATGAATCAATTCCATCGTTAAAAGGAAGTAAAGTCTTTCGAAAAAGAAACGCGCTTCTTGATTTAGGTCATGAAGTTGTCGTCCAGACCAGCTGTAGGTTGATGAAAAATCTAGAAAAGTCATCTCTAAAATCAGCAGGAAATCCACGGACCTCAGCATAAAACAGGGTCGCCAAGTGGTCAGATTTATCCTAACCATGAAAAGGATTTATCTCGTACAATGGGGGGCACCGTGTAAATTAGCTTGATAAGACTAATGAATCCGACCCCCAGAAAGGATAATCTCCTTAAAAGATCAAAAATCAGCTTTTAAGCCTGATATTACTCAATCCTAGAGATTGACCTTAAAGATTGAGAATTATAAACTCATGGAATTCAATGATATCTAAACTCGAGCTTGAACGAGAAAATATTTTGATCAAAATTACAAACCGATTTATTTTCTGAAAACCCATTTTTCAATGCGTTCATTACCATTGAACGTAAAATCCTAGGAATTCACCTGGAATTCATTAGGTCACCCGAACCAAATCAGGTGTCAACCGTAAGAACGGTGGTTGCATAGCATGGTCAAAGACAGGACCTTGTGCCAGACCGAAAAATTATAAGGGTGAGCTTTACTATTGCTCCTACAAAGGATAGTAATTGCATCCAACACGTTATAAGACCATAATTAAAAGCATGTCAGGGGACATTGCCTTAACAGTTGCTTGTTCAACGCTTTCCTTTACAACCGGACGGTAGTTTACCGAAAGCTAATATTCGGAGCAAGTATACTGGACGTGTTGCTTTCCTAATACAAAGTTAGTAAGTGGGTGACACAAAACCGCAAGTTTTGAGCTAAAATTTTCAAATCTGAAACCCACCAAACCCACAAAAATATTTTGCAAACACCGGTGAAGGGTTATTCTGGAAAACTTATCTAGGGTAAAAACTAGATTGAATTTTCAAAAAGATCAAATATTTTCATAAAGATCCAATTTCCTTAATGGATCTAAATTTTATAGTCATGTGGGACTGTAAACCACATCGTTACTACCATTGTTTATACCACCGTAAAGAAATCACTGATGTACAAAGTGTGAAGAATAAAGAAGTGATTCTAGTATTTCAAGACTATATTGCTTGAGGACAAGCAACGCTCAAGTGCGGGAATATTTGATAATGCTAAAAACGAATATATATTTCATAGCATTATTCCTCAAGAAAGACAAGCTTTTGGTTGCAATTGTTCTATTTACAAGTGATATTCGTTTAAATAATAAAAGGTGAAGACAAAAGACAGATTCTACGAATTGAAGACGCAAATGACCAAAAAGCTCAAAAGTACAAAGTACAATCAAAGAGGTTCAAATTATTGATGAGAAACGTCTCAAAATTACAAGAGTACAAGACGCGAAACGCAAAGTACAAGATATTAAATTATACGCAAGGACGTTCGAAAATCCGGAACCGGGACCAGAGTCAACTCTCAACGCTCGACGCAACGGACTAAAAATTACAAGTCAACTATGCACATAAATATAATATAATATTTAAATAATTCTTATAATTATTTATATATTATATATTATATTATTAAAAACCGTCGACAAAAAAACAAAGGCATGTGAGCCTCTCCAGCTGGCCATGCGATCGCATGGCCTTGAAGGGTAAAGCTCATGCGATCGCATGAGCCACTTTTCCAGCCCACATGCCTATAAAATTCGCAGCTTGGTGAACATCAAAACACATCTTTTTCCTTCTTCATCATACGTAAATTATATATATATATATATATTTATATTTTAATTTATATTTTAATTTTAATTTCTAATAATAAGGGTATGTTAGCGAATGTTGTAAGGGTGTAAGTCGAAATTCTGTCCGTGTAACGCTACGATATTTTTAATCATTGTAAGTTATGTTCAACCTTTTTAATTTAATGTCTCGTAGCTAAGTTATTATTATGCTTATTTAATCCGAAGTAATCATGATGTTTGGCTAATTACTAAAATTGGGTAATTGAGCTTTGTACCATAATTGGGGTTTGGACAAAAGAACGACACTTGTGGAAATTAGACTATGGGCTATTAATGGGTTTTATATTTGTTTAACTAAATGATAATTTATTAATTTTAATATAAAGATTTACAATTGGACGTCCCTATAAATAACCATATACACTCGATCGGACACGATGGACGGGTATTTATATGTACGAATAATCGTTCATTTAACCGGACACGGGAATGGATTAATAGTCACTAAAATTATTAAAACAGGGGTGAAATTATATACAAGGACACTTGACATAATTGTTAACAAAGTATTAAAACCTTGGGTTACACGCAGTCGATAACCTGGTGTAATTATTAAACAAAGTATTAAAATCTTGTTACAGTTTAAGTCCCCAATTAGTTGGAATATTTAACTTCGGGTATAAGGATAATTTGACGAGGACACTCGCACTTTATATTTATGACTGATGGACTGTTATGGACAAAAACCAGACGGACATATTAAATAATCCAGGACAAAGGACAATTAACCCATGGGCATAAAACTATAATCAACACGTCAAACATCATGATTACGAAAGTTTAAATAAGCATAATTCTTTTATTTCATATTTAATTTCCTTTATTTTATATTTAATTGCACTTCTAATTATCGCACTTTTATTTATTGTTATTGTATTTAATTGCACTTTTATTTTATCGCACTTTCATTTATCGCAATTTCATTATCATTATTTACTTTACGCTTTAAATTAAATTTTTTATTTATTTAATATTTTACATTAGGTTTTAACTGCGACTAAAGTTTTAAAATCGACAAACCGATCATTAAACGGTAAAAACCCCCCTTTTATAATAATATTATTACTTTTATATATATTTGTATTTTTATAAATTAAACTAATATAGCGTTAATCTTTGTTTAAAGATTTTTTTCCCTGTGGAACGAACCGGACTTACTAAAAACTACACTACTGTACGATTAGGTACACTGCCTATAATTATTGTAGTAAGGTTTAAGTATATCCATTCTCTAAATAAATAAATATCTTGTGTAAAATTATTATGTTATTTAATAGTATTTCCTAGTAAAATTTAAGCTATTTTATATACACCTCGCATAACATCATGTACCTTAGAAAACTGATTTATCTGTCCGCGTTTTTGCCATGTCAAACCTTAAAAGGAACGTTTTATGAGTGCAAAGACTTCTTAACAAATTTTATAAAACTGTCATCCAAAGTGGCTCAAGAGTTTTTAACAAAGATCTTAATGGTAAGCTTCATCCCTAAGCGGGGGACGAGAAGAAGTGTGATCCATACATGGTGTATACTAATACGAAAACCTTTAATAAAATCAACCAAGGAAGTTTTGGAAAACCTTTAAACGTTTGATGTGACAATATAAACGGAATAAAGTTCTTAGTAAATTTAGAAGTAAGTACAACGTGTACCATTTTGCACAAACTATTTGACTTAAGTTAAACAACTCAATAAAGGAGCGATTTTTAAATAATTTGAAGGTATAACTTAGTATGTACTAACCAAAATAAGTAAGGGTAAATTTATTAACCTAATTATATACATACATATATGATTATATAAATCGCATAAGTGACAGAAAAATTTTATTACTTTCATTTATCCATAAATCTCGTGAGGACCGCATAAATAAACAACGTGTAAAAATTTTGATAAACATAGTTTTTCGTATTTCAGAGGTTACGAGTTGAAGAAGATCGAGTGAAAAATATTTGAATCATCGGGTGACATGTCACTAGGTAATGAAAACTAATGAATTAAATGTAATTTTGATAATTATCAGAACATAAGTCTTTGGACCAAAAATGTTCACGTGCAAAGCCGTTGCTAAAAAGTGAGGTATCAAGAATAGAGCATGAGGACAAGAAGTTAATCGCTTCTTGACTTTGCAAAATGCCAAACATGTTATGACTAATATTAAAGTCGTAATACTGATATTGTTAATATCACTAAATGAGAATCTCTTGAAATAAGTCAGGACTTAGAGTTATGTAAGAAAGAGCATCGTTCCAACAGGTGTGGAAAATAAGATCCTTGGGGTAACGCAATAATTTTGAATGGTTTAAGTGTTAGTGGATGCCTGAAGGCTCTGCATGACGTGGTAGTAAGTGCCTTTATCACACACATGAATCTCTCGGTTTCGACGGTTGTGAAGTCTTCATGATGACTTGGATACGAATAAGCGAAGAAAAATTTTATAATAAGCAACAAAAATTTTATAGAAATCGTTTAAGGTGACAATGTAAGAAAAGAAACGAAGTTCTTAGTAAACTAGGGTTATGTACAACATGTACTATTCTAAGTAAAATATCTTTTGAATAAAAGAATTGATTTGTAAAAGTGAGAGTAAAATTTTATATGTACTAGTCAAAAATAAGTAATTATTTACTTCATTATATATAACATATACGGTTTCTAAAATTTGTACGAATGGCAATAAAATAAATTTATTTTTATAAAACTTTGAGAGGATCGCACAGTAAAATAGTGTGTGTAAAATTTTTGCAAACAAAATTTCCATATTTCGGAGGTTACAAGTTGGAAAAAATTGATGAGGATCGAGTAAAAGATTTTTGAAAATTTTGGGTGACATTTGAGCAACAATGTCACGAGGTAATGAAAACTATTGAATTTAAATGTGCTTGATGACTATTAGTATGGCATAAGTCCTTCGACCAAAAATGCTTAAGTGTGAAGCTGTTCCTTATAAGTGAGATACGAATGGGAGGGTATGAGGATGAGAATTAACCACCCATTGAGTTTGGAAAATTTTGAACTGGTATGACTAATATTGAAGTAAGAAGGATGATGGTGTGATTATCATCGAATAAGAAATCTCTCAGAATAAGTTAGGATTTAGAGTCGCGTAAGAATGAGTATCAAATAAGATTCTTGGGTAGTTTTTAATATAGAATTTGAATCGCTGAAGTTACGGGATACAATTTCCTTTATTTATCGTTGTGCAAGTTTGCCCATTATATCGGTTTCCTTCATGGCTAGAAAGTGAGCAGTTTTGGTGAGACGGTCAACAATAATCCAGATAGTGTCTCAACCGCCTACTGTTTTCGGTAGTTTTGTGATGAAATCCATTGTTATTCCTTCCTATTTCAATTGTGGGATTTCGGGTTGTTGAAGTAAGCCATATGGCTTTTGGCTCACCATTCTCGCGAGGTATACGAATAATCTTCTCACTATAAATAACCTTCGCTTTCATCCTTGAAAGCTAGTCCGTTCCAACTATTTCATCAAAGCTTCCTAACTTGATGAGTATTAGGTTAATCCTAAAGTCCATTCCAACTATTACATCAAGCTTCCCAAATTGATGGGTGTTAGGTTAATCTTAAGGTTCATTCCAACCAAATCTTATTATACTACCGTGAAAAATTCCATCAATCTTCTCAAATAACATCTGCTTGTGCGTAGGTAACTAATCCTTTCCAATTACTACTTTAAAACTTCCAAGTTTTGTTGACATGAGGTCATCTCCAAATGACCCACCTATTAATTTTAAGGTACCACCTTAAATTATTCCTCTATCTCTGCCAGCTTACCATTAGCTTGTCCTATAGAATACTTAACTCTCATGATTATTACTGGCTTATTAGTCATAACACTAAGGTTCTTAGATATAAGGTTTCTATCGCTCTAGTATTAAACAACTTCGAGACAATAAAACATTGTGATGAAACGTACCCTAACTAAAATCAGGATCCATGCGAGTCTCCATAGCTGAGATAACGATTGCTCTATCGCAAGTGAGTCCAAAGTTTTTCCTATTTGAGAACTTTTTCTTTAAGTGTCCATGGTGTCTATATCTATAACAAATTTTCGGGTTATCCATTCTGCAATCAAGGCCCTTCTTGTACGGTGTCTGGGCTATGTGGTTATTCTTTCCCTACCTCTAACAGACCATAATACATATACTCAAGTGGTTCCTACCAAAATTTTCTTTGAATCACTCCATATTCCTTATATAGTAGCATTGGGACTTCTGCATGATTTACTTCAATATAATCACGCTGGCCTAGCGTCATTATATTGTACTAAAGCGTACGTTCATTCCAATATCACTCCATATGGTCAATGTAACGTGATCACTTCAATTT
This sequence comes from Rutidosis leptorrhynchoides, assembly GCF_046630445.1. Lineage (NCBI taxonomy): Eukaryota > Viridiplantae > Streptophyta > Magnoliopsida > Asterales > Asteraceae > Rutidosis > Rutidosis leptorrhynchoides. The sequence goes on from NC_092334.1 coordinate 207,787,842, forward strand.
CTACTCAATTTCATCTAACGGTGCTTTACCTATGTTATCTCAAAACAAAATCTACATAATTAATCTCACGGTTTCTGGTGTGGGTGTGTAGGTTCCGTAGGTCATGCTTCAATGCCTAAATAAATTTCTTCAAAATGTTCGGGTTCGGGTAATGTCATTAGGTTCCTTTCTAGAAATTCAATATGGGTCTTGTGTCGGGTTGTACGTGTAGCAAGTAGTAATACGATATGTCGTGAGGCGACTCCCAAGTCTTTGGGTATGGCGAAGCATTAGTAGGAGACACTCTGACCTTGTTAAAGGAAATGCCTTCCTGATTTCTCCAATGCCTAAAACTGTTAGGGACCTAAGTCCAGAAGTGTCATTAGATCGTCGAGCAGTGGTGAAGGATGAAAGAGATAAGTGACAGTCATGAAAGCATACGGGATACGGGTCAACTTTCAAAAACTAAACAACCTTCTAATGTTCATACGTTGTATGTGGCTAATTAGGGTGAGCTCGGGGGTTGGGCGAGGTGCGGTTACTGAAAAGACCCATTCATATACATTATAAACGATTCACAATAGTTGATTACATCGCAAGGTCTTTGACCTCTATATGATACATTTTACAAACATTGCATTTATTTTCAAAAGACAAACTTTATTCACATCAAAAGTTGACGGCATGCATACCATTTCATAATATCCAACTATAAATGATCTAATCTGTCATTTACTTAATCATTATCTTTATTGAACTCAATGACTTGAATGCAACATCTTTTGAAATATGCCATGAATGACTCCAAGTAATATCTCTAAAATGAGCAAATGCACAGCGGAAGATTTCTTTCATACCTGAGAATAAACATGCTTTCAAGTGTCAACCAAAAGGTTGGTGAGTTCATTAGTTATCATAAACGATCATTTTTATCATTTTAATAGACCACAAGATTTTCATTTCTCATAAATACACATCTCATATCAGGCATTTCACAAACTGCATAGAGTTAAAAATCAATCATATGGATTGAACACCTGGTAACCAACGTTAACTTAATGCATAGAATATCCCCAAAACAAAACCTCTCGTTTGTATAACAATCTCGAAGTACTAAAGCATTCGTACCCCGAATGGGACTTGTCAAGGTCCATATATCTATCTTTAGGATTCGCGTCAATCAGGGGCCATTTCCCTAAATTCTTAGGTTACCAGACTTGAAGGGCGATATTCGGTTTAATAATTCAACCATATAATGTAATTTTAAGTACTTGTGTCTATTTCGTAAAGCAGTTGTAAAAGCAGCGCATGTATTCTCAGTCCCAAAAATATATATTGCAAAAGCATTTAAAAAGGGAGCAAATGAAACTCACAATACTATATTTTGTAGTAAAAATACATATGACGTCATTGAACAAGTGCAATGTTGGCCTTGGATTCACAAACCTATATTAATTATATATATTTATATGTTTAATCAATATCTGTCTAACAATTTAGGTCAAGTCGTAGTGTATCACAATCCTAATGCTCGAGACTAAATATGCAAAAGTCAACAAAATCATATTGACCAAAATGTCTTCCAAAATTTATACATGATTATTATATAGTTTAAATATAGTCGTTTTATTTATTTAAATATTTTTAATAGATTTTATTAAAGTAAATAATATAGTTCTTTTATTAATAAATAAAATTTTATATTAAAATTTGTATAATAAAAATATACTTTTATATATCTTACGTAATAAAATTTATAAAGTTCATTTAATATCATAAAAATAATATAATAGGTATTATTAATGTAATTATATTATACGTAGTAAAATATCTTTGTATCACATATTTATTTGATAAAATAATATTGATAATAATAATAATAATAAGTAAAAGTTGTATTATTTTGTAATAATTATTATTATTCTACTAATAAAAATAACAATAATTATATTTTCTAAAAATGATAAAATTATATTTTTTATTAAGAATAGTACTAAAATGATAATAATAATGATGTTTCATATTAATAATGATATTTTTATTAAAAATAATAATTTTAGTAAAAATGATAGTTTTAATATTAATTATACTTTTAATAATAATAATAGTAAAATAATGAAAATGATATTTTTCCTTTAAATCAATATCTTACAATATCCTAATTTCATCATGATAATCATACTCATTATTTCCTAATCGCTTCGTTTAATAGCTTTAATTAGTCGTCTTTTGTATCGCGTTCATATTAATAATAATAATAGTAATCATAATAATTAGATGTTACTAATATTAGTTTTAATTATAATAATACTAATAATAATAATATTAATGATAATATTAATAACTATTTGAATGATAATAATAATAATAATAATAATAATAATAATAATAATAATAATAATTATTATTATTATTATAATAATAATTATAATAATAATTATAACCTTAACGATAATAACGATAGTAATAATAATAAAAATAACAATAATATCTTTTATTAATAACAACAATGATAATAATAATAATAATAATAATAATAATAATAATAATAATAATAATAATAATAATAATAATAATAATAATAATAATAATAATAATAATAATAATAATAATAATAATAATAATAATAATAATAATAATAATAATAATAATAATTAGATTATAATGACGATAATAACGACGATAATAATAATCATTTTTAATAATAATACAAAAATTCAATTGACTTTAACTTCTAAACCGTTCATCGAAACCATTCGATATCTAAATGAAAAGTTCTCAATTTTTCGCTAGCTTTCCAATGACATGCATATCATATACCTTATCTTAATAGCATATGTATTTAATTCAAGATTCGACATAACCTATCTAATGACAATAACGAACATATAAGCATGCATAATCCTATATACTCGAGTACTAGTTAGGGATACACTAATAATATATAAAAGTTAAGTTATGAGTGCTCACGTATCAATATTGAGATTCAATATTGCAGGAAAAGTACGTAGACGCAACGAAGATGATAAACACTAGTTTGACTCACGAGCAATACTCCCGAACCATACCCATAACCTCCATAGCTATAACCCATAATTTCCTTAGCTCTATCCCGCTCGAAAAACAATTTCGAAATCACTCGGACAGCACTCCGTCATAATATTTTATGTATACTAATAATATCTTGAAATAATACGGAGTAAATATATATATGTAAATCGATTGAGAGAGTTTAGAGAAAAATATTTTCAAGTTTCTATGAAATAATGAAACCTATTGAATTCTATTTATAATAGATTTTTGAATTATTAAAGTGAATTATTAAAGTATGAATTATTAAAGTGAATTATTAAAGTATGAATTATTAAAGTAAATTATTAAAGTATGAATTATTAAAGTGAATTATTAAAGTATGAATTATTAAAGTGAATTATTAAAGTTAAAGTAAAGTAAAAATAAAGTAAAGGTAAAGTTTAAGTATAGTAAAAGTATACAACTATGTGCGTATAATACGCGTATAAATATATATAATATTAATTTAAATCGTTATATATATTTAATATAAATATCGTTATCTTTATCATACTGGTTAAGTAATAAGTTGTCAAAAGTGGTTCTAGATATTTATAAAAGTTATATATGTTTTAATAATAATGTTCTTTTTAAACTGAAAACGTTTTTGTACGTTTGAAACTAAATCAAATAAATATGATAATTTTGTTTTCCAAAACTAAATATATTTAAGAATCATTTTGTTTAAAGGTTAAAATAATGGAAATCGCTATATCATAAAACGTTTTAGAAAAGTAGAATCATATATATTCATAATAAGTTTCAAGTTTTTAAATTACAGTCTGTTGGTGAAGCATGCGATAAAGTTCAAAGGTTAAATAAACGTATGAAATCATCTTAATGAAAAATGTCGAGTTACTTAACTTGTCGATATCCAACATCTAAGTTATTTACACTCCACATTCTTACTTATAAATCACTTTACCATTTTCCGAATGTTGTCAAAAAGAATAGATTTCTTAAATCATAGTGGACCTTATAACATAGACCCGTAATCATATCATAATGTATCTGATAAATCAATCATTTGATATTATCTTCTAATTCCATCGATAAACATATTGAAACAAATACATTCATATAAAGTATTATACGTTTAATACTATATTAATATTCTCAAGTTATAATATATATATATATATATATATATATATATATATACACATACATATATATACATATTTATTTATATAAAACGGTTCGTGAATCGTTGAAATTTGGCCGAGGTTATAATGAATGTATGAACACAATTTAAAATTCTTGAGATTTAACTTAACAAACTTTGCTTATCGTGTCGGAATAATATAAAGATAAAGTTTAAATTTGGTTGGAAATTTTCGGGTTGTCACAGTACCTACCCGTTAAAGAAATTTCGTCCTGAAATTTGAATGGGATGGTCATGGCTGACAATAAGTATGTTTTCATGACGTATACGAGTTGGAAATTAGAGTTTTATTATCATCAAGTAATATAGATAAAGCAATTTGATTTTTGTGAAGAGTACGAGTGAAGTTATCACAAAAGAATGAAATGAGTAAATGCACGTTCTTTTCAACCATTGACATAGTCACGGTTGATTTCCGGAATTCAAGGAATTTAGAGAAAATCTTCGTAATAATATTTGGTTCTTCGGTAATTAAAGAAGTTAGGATCAGCTTTGATTGAATGCGATAATTTGTTTTGATTGCTCTGTCGGATATTTTACTATATATCCACCCCCTTCGTTTCCTTATTTCCAAAACTCACACCTTTTATTCTTTCTCCCTCAATTCATACTTTATAGCATTCGCTAATATGCTCCATCTAGTTCTGATTCTTGATATACTCCTAACTTTCATATCTGTCATTTTTCTTTTTCATCTGCCGCAGGAAGAATCTATTTACTTCTACTATACTCTTGGTTTTATAGTGTTTTTTGTTCTCCTGTGTCTTTATATTGCTATATGCATCGATATATATGGTTTGTAATTTCTGGGTTGTTGTTGGATTTTATATCTTCCCTTATACTTCAAAGTCCCTACTTCTGTCTTCTATAATCATTGTCATCCACAGTTAATACTCCCTCCTATTTGCTGTGATATATACTCCAATTTCTATTTTGGGGCTTTGTCCTTTCGTTTCTTCTTCTTGCGATTAAGCATCGCTTGTAATGGTCCATAATTCGTAGATATAGATTTCGGAATGAACATTGTTAATGTTCTAAGAAGGAAATGGTAATGGCACGGTCTTGATTTGTTAAATTACCAGAATACCCTGGAAAATACCGAATCATCAAGAAATATTTTCTTAATATATTAGAGGTTAAATAGAATACAAGAGTCGTGTAACATGGCACATGATGATGTTATGATCTGTGAATCATCACGTTCCATTTAATAACTCAGCATGACTTAATGTAATATAATCACGTTGATCAAGTATCATTATATTATACTAACTCATTCTTCAGTTCCCAATATTACTTCAATAGTATACATATTTTAAATTCGAATTTTTCAGAATTTAGAAACTAAAATAGTTTCTTTTATGATGTAACACAGATAGCGCAAAGAGGTAAATGATTTCGAATAATAATAGTTATGAAGATATCTTCAGAAACATTGAAGATATTTATAATGAAAGATATGATGATATCTTAGAATATCTAAGATCAGAGGATGATGAAGAATATTATTCACAAGGGTTTAGAGTCAGGAGTAAGGTATTTGATAATAATTTCAGCAGACACTGAATCATTTGGATTCTTTGAAGGCAGGTTTAGTCTTTGTGATTTGTCCATAGCCTGCTTCATGGTTTGCTTAATCCATTTTCTAGTTCCAAACCTTCTCTTTTTTCTGAGCTTTTCCAACACACTATCCTTTATTGCTGATTCCCGGTAATTGGCATGACAATTCTTGTTACAAGATGCGGATGAGTAAATGATAGGGTTTCGATAAATATAATGACTTTTCGGAAAGTCAAAGATCAGTGAAGTTGTTGGTAAGTTTATTTCTAATGTGGTTAGACATAAAAGGTTCTCCGGTAATGATGACGAAAGGGCAACGTCTATATCAAGGTTATAATAAGACTGTTTCAACTGAAAAGTCGAAGTTGACTTGCTGAAGCTGTGACAAAACTGACTAATTTGAAAAGGAATTGCAAAGTTATTTTTGCTAATAAATGCCAAAGGGTTTGACACGGATACGTGTTAAATTATGACTCTGGTTTCGAGAGCTTTTCAGATGCAAGACTGTGGTTAATATGTGGTTGGATCATCATCTCGATTGTTCATTATTTGAAGTGTCTTCAGGAATTTCTAAGGGTTTTGAATGCAGATTGTAATAGTTAATATACATATGATGTTCTAACACAGTTTTGAAGTCAAGGTATATCTTGTGAAAGATGTAAGGATCTAAGAGTGATGATTTTGGTCATATCTCGAGTTGAATTCTGAGATTTCAAAATCAGAATATGTAATTAAATTTTGAATGAGTATGGTTGTTTTGATTTCTATAAAAGAATGTATATTTTTGTGAAAGTAGGGAGTATAATGGATGATTTGCTGAATCAGATTCGAAGAATGTAACATATTAATTGTGAATTTACATATCTCTCGGGTATTACCTACCCGTTAAAATTTTTCTTCACAATTAATATTTTATAGAAAAGAATTTTATTACAGTCTTTATGAAAATATATATATGTATATTTTCTTCAGATGTAACATAGATTTAATGAGCTAATGTTAAATTAAACTCATTTGATTTACGGTTGTAACTAGAATTGAATATCCCTAAAGGCTTTAAAAATTACATAACTTTTACAGAGTATTTCTTTAATGACATTGAAATTATGAATCAATACTTCGTTATTTGTTGATGTATGATGTTCGATTCGTGGAATTCTTGTGAATTTCGCAAAGTACGAATGTTGTTATTTGAAAAGTTTCGAGTACATCGATGATGAAAGTGTAAAATCAAACATATATTTGAATAATACACTTGATTTATTATGAGATGGAATTTATTGAATTAAAACAAAGATTGTAGTTAACGATGGTTAAGTTGTTAAGGAAGGGTGTACATCTTAGCATATTAGTAATATGAATTTAATCGAGTAGTATCTACCCTTATTTAATTCATACATAATAGCTTAGTACGAAAGATTTATTTTGATCTCAAAATTTATATATATATAATATACATATAATTTCTTCAGAGGAAATGAGTTAATACTTCATAACTCGTTGATATAATATACGCGTCATTGATTCGTAATGATGTCCACAGTGATTCTTGAACTGACAGAGTTTGTGATGTTATAGGTGCTGCTGATTCTGATGACACTGACAACACTGACTGTGATGGTGATGCTATGGTACTGTTGATGCTGTTGGTAAAACAAGTCTAGCTTATAAATCACGCATCATTCTTGTCAGGGTTTCTACTCTTCCTTCTATCATTTCGATTCACTCATCTGATTTATGGTTAGGGTTAGAATAGATAATCTCTAAGACTTTAGAGATTACATAATCGCCGCGGAGTGTTTCTCCAATGAAGTTATGAATAAATACTTCATCGTTTGTTGTTGTTGGTATTCCTTGGTATCTACAGGACATATGACATTGGTGCTCGTGGGACAGATTGTAAAGTTGAGGTTTACGACGCGGTTGTGGTTGGGGGTGTAATGGTACTGTTGGCGTTGATGATGGTTGTAGTGACCCGAACTTTTCCATGTTTATATATATTAATTGAGATTGATATTTACATGATTAAATGTTTCCAACATGTTAAGAAATCAAACTTGTTAAGACTTGATTAATTGAAATATGTTTCATATAGACAATTGACCACCCAAGTTGACCGTTGATTCACGAACGTTAAAACTTGTAAAAACTATACGATGACATATATATGGTTATATATATAGTTAACATGATTTTATTATAAGTATGTATCTCATTAGGTATTTTAACAATGAGTTATATACATAAAAATGAGACTATTAATTTAAGAAACTCGAAAACGATATATATAACGATTATCGTTATAACAACGTCTTACTAGGTACATATGAATCATATTAAGATATTGATACACTTGGTTAATTATGTTAAATGATAAGTAAATATATTATTAAGTGTATTAACAATGAAATATATATGTAAAAATAAGACTACTAACTTAATGATTTCGAAACGAGACATATATGTAACGATTATCGTTGTAACGACATTTAACTGTATATACACCATACTAAGATATATTATATATTATAATATCATAATAATATAACAATTTAACATCTCAATTGTTATAATAAACAATGGGTTAACAACATTTAACAAGATCGTTAACCTAAAGGTTTCAAAACAACATTTACATGTAACGACTAACGATGACTTAACGACTCAGTTAAAATGTATATACATGTAGTGTTTTAATATGTATTTATACACTTTTGAAAGACTTCAATACACTTATCAAAATACTTCTACTTAACAAAAATGCTTACAATTACATCCTCGTTCAGTTTCATCAACAATTCTACTCGTATGCACCCGTATTCGTACTCGTACAATACACAGCTTTTAGATGTATGTACTATTGGTATATACACTCCAATGATTAGCTCTTAGCAGCCCATGTGAGTCACCTAACACATGTGGGAACCATCATTTGGCAACTAGCATGAAATATCTTATAAAATTACAAAAATATGAGTAATCATTCATGACTTATTTACATGAAAACAAAATTACATATCCTTTATATCTAATCCATACACCAACTACCAAAAACACCTACAAACACTTTCATTCTTCAATTTTCTTCATCTAATTGATCTCTCTCAAGTTCTATCTTCAAGTTCTTAGCGTTCTTCATATATTCTACAAGTTCTAGTTACATAAAATCAAGAATACTTTCAAGTTTGCTAGCTCACTTCCAATCTTGTAAGGTGATCATCCAACCTCAAGAAATCTTTGTTTCTTACAGTAGGTTATCATTCTAATACAAGGTAATAATCATATTCAAACTTTGGTTCAATTTCTATAACTATAACAATCTTATTTCAAGTGATGATCTTACTTGAACTTGTTTTCGTGTCATGATTCTGCTTCAAGAACTTCGAGCCATCCAAGGATCCGTTGAAGCTAGATCCATTTTTCTCTTTTCTAGTAGGTTTATCCAAGGAACTTAAGGTAGTAATGATGTTCATACATCATTCGATTCATATATATAAAGCTATCTTATTCGAAGGTTTAAACTTGTAATCACTAGAACATAGTTTAGTTAATTCTAAACTTGTTCGCAAACAAAAGTTAATCCTTCTAACTTGACTTTTAAAATCAACTAAACACATGTTCTATATCTATATGATATGCTAACTTAATGATTTAAAACCTGGAAACACGAAAAACACCGTAAAACCGGATTTACGCCGTCGTAGTAACACCGCGGGCTGTTTTGGGTTAGTTAATTAAAAACTATGATAAACTTTGATTTAAAAGTTGTTATTCTGAGAAAATGATTTTTATTATGAACATGAAACTATATCCAAAAATTATGGTTAAACTCAAAGTGGAAGTATGTTTTCTAAAATGGTCATCTAGACGTCGTTCTTTCGACTGAAATGACTACCTTTACAAAAACGACTTGTAACTTATTTTTCCGACTATAAACCTATACTTTTTCTGTTTAGATTCATAAAATAGAGTTCAATATGAAACCATAGCAATTTGATTCACTCAAAACAGATTTAAAATGAAGAAGTTATGGGTAAAACAAGATTGGATAATTTTTCTCATTTTAGCTACGTGAAAATTGGTAACAAATCTATTCCAACCATAACTTAATCAACTTGTATTGTATATTATGTAATCTTGAGATACCATAGACATGTATACAATGTTTCGACCTATCATGTCGACACATCTATATATATTTCGGAACAACCATAGACACTCTATATGTGAATGTTGGAGTTAGCTATACAGTGTTGAGGTTGATTCCAAAATATATATAGTTTGAGTTGTGATCAATACTGAGATACGTATACACTGGGTCGTGGATTGATTCAAGATAATATTTATTGATTTATTTCTGTACATCTAACTGTGGACAACTAGTTGTAGGTTACTAACGAGCACAGCTGACTTAATAAACTTAAAACATCAAAATATATTAAAAGTGTTGTAAATATATTTTGAACATACTTTGATATATATGTATATATTGTTATAGGTTCGTGAATCAACCAGTGGCCAAGTCTTACTTCCCGACGAAGTTAAAATATGTGAAAGTGAGTTATAGTCCCACTTTTAAAATCTAATATTTTTGGGATGAGAATACATGCAGGTTTTATAAATGATTTACAAAATAGACACAAGTACGTGAAACTACATTCTATGGTTGAATTATCGAAATCGAATATGCCCCTTTTTATTAAGTCTGGTAATCTAAGAATTAGGGAACAGACACCCTAATTGACGCGAATCCTAAAGATAGATCTGTTGGGCCTAACAAACCCCATCCAAAGTACCGGATGCTTTAGTACTTCGAAATTTATATCATATCCGAAGGGTGTCCCGGAATGATGGGGATATTCTTATATATGCATCTTGTTAATGTCGGTTACCAGGTGTTCACCATATGAATGATTTTTATCTCTATGTATGGGATGTGTATTGAAATATGAAATCTTGTGGTCTATTATTATTATGATTTGATATATATAGGTTAAACCTATAACTCACCAACATTTTTGTTGACGTTTTAAGCATGTTTATTCTCAGGTGATTATTAAGAGCTTCCGCTGTCGCATACTTAAATAAGGACGAGATTTGGAGTCCATGCTTGTATGATATTGTGTAAAAACTGCATTCAAGAAACTTATTTTGTTGTAACATATTTGTATTGTAAACCATTATGTAATGGTCGTGTGTAAACAGGATATTTTAGATTATCATTATTTGATAATCTACGTAAAGCTTTTTAAACCTTTATTGATGAAATAAAGGTTATGGTTTGTTTTAAAATGAATGCAGTCTTTGAAAAACGTCTCATATAGAGGTCAAAACCTCGCAACGAAATCAATTAATATGGAACGTTTTTAATCAATAAGAACGGGACATTTCAGTTGGTATCCGAGCGTTGGTCTTAGAGATCCAGAATTTTGCATTAATGTGTCTTATCGAGTTTGTTAGGATGCATTAGTGAGTTTAGACTTCGATCGTGTTTACTTGAAAAATGATTGCTTAACAAATTTTGTTGGAAACTATATATTTTTAACATGTGAATATTATGTGATATATTAATCTCTTAACGCGTTTGATATTATGTGATAGATGTCTACCTCTAGAACAAGTCCCATTGACTCAGCTAATAATAATGAAGAGTCAAATGTAAATTGGTATGATTCGTGGACTGATTCACAAGTTCCCGAAGAGGAACCGGAAGAAGAGTCGGAACCGGAAGAAGAATCGGAACCGGAAGAAGAATCGGAACTGGATGAAGAAATAGAACCGGTGGGGGAAATAATAAAACGGTTAAGTAAAAGAAAATCCTCAACCAACTGACCAAGATTAATTATGGTCAATGGTGTTTCCGCCAAGGAAGCAAAATATTGGGAGGATTACCAATTCTCCGATGAATCGGATTCCGACGAGAATTCCGATGATGTTATAGAAATTACCCCAACTGAATTTAAAAAGGCAAAAGAAAATAATAAGGGAAAGGGCATAAAAATAGAGAAATCTAATTCCAATCCCGATGAACTTTAGATGTATCGTCAACCCCCGAAGTCCTTAAGTTGTAACAATGACCCGGGAACCTCTAAACCACCAGGTTTTTCTAAACCAATGTGGAAAACGACGGCTCGTATTAGGGGAACATCATATATCCCTAGAAACTTGGCAAAACGAACCAAAACCGAAGAAGAAGAAACAAGCGAGTCGGAATAAGATAGTTGTATTCGTGTGGTGTAATATATGTAATATAGTGTGCTTATGCTTTATGATATATGTAAAAATTGCTTGTATTAATAAGTATTTTTTTAGGAATCTAACTCTTGTCTATTTTACAGTATAAAAACACAAAATGGATAGACAACCCAATATTTTAAGAGACCTACCCGGAGACATGATTGATGAAATCTTGTCTAGAGTCAGTCAGAATTCTTCGGCACAACTATTTAAGGCGAGATCAGTTTGTAAGACATTCGAAGAACGTTCCAAGAATGCCTTGGTTTATAAAAGGCTTTCGTTCGAAAGATGGGGGATATCACATTGGGAAATCCATAAGTTACGATGTGTTTACTTTGACGCATATATTGCGGGGAACCCAAATGCTATTTTACGCAATGGGTTAAGAAATTATTTTGACTCAATATATCCGAATATTGGACTTTGTGATTTAGAAAAAGCGGCTAACATGCAACATAAAGAAGCATGTTATACTTACGGATTAGTAATGTTCGCTTCTCACCAAAGTGAGAACAAGAATATCGGGCTACAACTATTAAACAAAACGTTCCCACAAGTGACGGAGTCGGTAATTGGGGTAAGAAATGAGGTTTTTAGATTGTTACGGGACTGTTGGACATTACGTAACCCTCGTCCCTTTGACGACGTTACAACACGCTGTCTTATCAATGGCCATAACGGTTATGTTCCACAAAACCAAGCATGGGAAGTAATCATAGTAAAACCAGAATGCATGACTTGTTTCTGGACGTATGAATTACGTGTCTTTATTGCCTTTGCTGAACGACTTGTGTACTAGCTAGAATTATCTTCACAACCATCTTGTATCAAATTTATTGTGTGCTATATTTCATGCTATATGTAAAATAAGCGGTATTGTAAGTTTGTAAAATATTGTGTAAAAGTTTGAACGCGAAATATTATTATAATCAGTTTTTCATATAGAATTGTAGTAGTTGAATTGTATATTAGCTACTAAGTATGAACTTAACGGGTAGGTACTACCCGAATTTAAACTTATAAAACGCTAATATGAAGAAAAAGCTTTTATAAATGAGTTCATATTATGCTACGAAATACTATTAACTACTCTTAATATTCTGTATGATTAACTTGTTCCATTTGACTATTTTGAAGGAAATGGCACCGACTACTCGACACACCGTGAATATGAATGAAGAGGAATTCTGTACTTTTCTAGCTTCAAACATAGCCGCAGTACAGGCTGCGCTACATACCAATAATAACATTGGATCTAGCAGTACAGGAAATCGTGTAGGATGAACCTACAAAGAATTCAGTGCCTGCAAACCTTTGGAATTTGATGGAACCGAAGGACCGATCGGATTGAAATGGTGGACCGAGAAGGTCAAATCGGTGTTTGCCATAAGTAAGTGTACTGAAGAGGACAAAGTGAAGTACGCTACGCATACCTTCACAGGTTCTGCGTTAACATGGTGGAATACCTATCTAGAGCAAGTGGGACAAGATGATACGTACGCACTACCGTGGTCAGCATTCAAGCACTTGATGAACGAGAAGTACCGTCCCAGAACCGAGGTCAATAAGCTCAAGACATAACTTAGAGGGTTACGAACCCAAGGATTTGATATTACCACGTACGAAAGACGATTCACAAAATTGTGCCTATTGTGTCCGGGAGCGTTCGAAGATGAGGAAGAGAAGATCGACGCGTTTGTGAAAGGATTACCGGAAAGAATCCAAGAAGATATAAGTTCACACGAGCCCGCCTCCATACAACAGGCATGTAGAATGGCTCACAAACTAGTGACCAGATTGAAGAAAGAATTAAAGAACAGACTGCTGAAGAGGCCAATGTGAAGCAAGTCAAAAGAAAGTGGGAGGAAAACGGTGATAAGAATCACCAATACAACAACAACAGCAATTACAACAATAATCGCAACAATTATCCCAACAATCGCAACATCAATCGCAACTACAACAAACGGCCCAACAACAACAACAACAACAACAACAGCAACTACAACAATCATCCCAACAACAATAATAATCGCAACAACAACAACAATCAGAAGCAGCTATGCCAAAGGTGTGAAAAGTATCACTCGGGGTTCTGCACCAAATTTTGCAACAAGTGTAAAAGAAATGGTCATAGCACGGTGAAGTGTGAAGGCTACGGACCAGGGGTTAATAGAACGAAAGGAACAAATGGTGTCGGAACGAGTAATGGCAGAGCAAGTAGTATCGGAGCAAGTTATGCCAATGTAGTTTGTTATAAATGTGGAAAATCGGGCCACATTATTAGAAATTGCCCGAACCAGGAGAACACGAATGGACAAGGCCGCGGAAGAGTTTTCAATATTAATGCGGCAGAGGCACAGGAAGACCCGGAGCTTGTTACGGGTACGTTTCTTATTGACAATAAATCTGCTTACGTTTTATTTGATTCGGGTGCGGATAGAAGCTATATGAGTAGAGATTTTGGTGCTAAATTAAGTTATCCATTGACGCCTTTGGTAAATTAATTTCAGCAGATAATATATGTCGAAATCGAGAAATTAAACTGGTTAGCGAAACATTTAAGATTGATTTGATACCAGTAGAGTTAGGGAGTTTTGATGTGATAATCGGTATGGACTGGTTGAAAGAAGTGAAAGCAGAGATCGTTTGTTACAAAAATGCAATTCGCATTATACGAGAAAAAGGAAAACCCTTAATGGTGTACGGAGAAAAGGGCAACACGAAGCTACATCTTATTAGTAATTTGAAGGCACAAAAACTAATAAGAAAAGGTTGCTATGCTGTTCTAGCACACGTCGAGAAAGTACAAACTGAAGAAAAGAGCATCAATGATGTTCCCATTGCAAAAGAATTTCCCGATGTATTTCCGAAAGAATTACCGGGATTACCCCCACATCGATCCGTTGAATTTCAAATAGATCTTGTACCAGGAGCTGCACCAATAGCTCGTGCTCCTTACAGACTCGCACCCAGCGAGATGAAAGAACTGCAAAGCCAATTACAAGAACTTTTAGAGCGTGGTTTCATTCGACCAAGCACATCACCGTGGGGAGCTCCTGTTTTGTTTGTCAAGAAGAAAGATGGTACATTCAGGTTGTGTATCGACTACCGAGAGTTGAACAAACTTACCATCAAGAACCGCTACCCACTACCGAGAATCGACGACTTATTTGATCAACTACAAGGCTCGTCTGTTTATTCAAAGATGGACTTACGTTTCGGATATCATCAAATGCGGGTGAAATAAGATGATATTCCAAAGACTGCTTTCAGAACACGTTACGGTCATTACGAGTTTATGGTCATGCCGTTTGGTTTAACTAATGCACCAGCTGTGTTCATGGACCTTATGAACCGAGTGTGTGGACCATACCTTGACAAGTTTGTCATTGTTTTCATTGATGACATATTTATTTACTCAAAGAATGACAAAGAACACGGTGAACATTTGAGAAAGGTGTTAGAAGTCTTGAGGAAGGAACAATTGTACGCTAAGTTTTCAAAGTGTGCATTTTGGTTGGAAGAAGTTCAATTCCTCGGTCACATAGTGAACAAAGAAGGTATTAAGGTGGATCCGGCAAAGATAGAAACTGTTGAAAAGTGGGAAACCCCGAAAACTCTGAAACACATACGCCAGTTTTTAGGACTAGCTGGTTACTACAGAAGGTTCATCCAAGACTTTTCCAGAATAGCAAAACCCTTGACTGCATTAACGCATAAAGGGAAGAAATTTGAATGGAATGATGAACAAGAGAAAGCGTTTCAGTTATTGAAGAAAAAGCTAACTACGGCACCTATATTGTCATTGACTGAAGGGAATGATGATTTTGTGATTTATTGTGACGCATCAAAGCAAGGTCTCGGTTGTGTATTAATGCAACGAACGAAGGTGATTGCTTATGCGTCTAGACAATTGAAGATTCAAGAACAAAATTATACGACGCATGATTTGGAATTAGGCGCGGTTGTTTTTGCATTAAAGACTTGGAGGCACTACTTATATGGGGTCAAAAGTATTATATATACCGACCACAAAAGTCTTCAACACATATTTAATCAGAAACAACTGAATATGAGGCAGCGTAGGTGGATTGAATTATTGAATGATTACGACTTTGAGATTCGTTACCACCCGGGGAAGGCAAATGTGGTAGCCGATGCCTTGAGCAGGAAGGACAGAGAACCCATTCGAGTAAAATCTATGAATATAATGATTCATAATAACCTTACTACTCAAATAAAGGAGGCGCAACAAGGAGTTTTAAAAGAGGGAAATTTAAAGGATGAAATACCCAAAGGATCGGAGAAGCATCTTAATATTCGGGAAGACGGAACCCGGTATAGGGCTGAAAGGATTTGGGTACCAAAATTTGGAGATATGAGAGAAATGGTACTTAGAGAAGCTCATAAAACCAGATACTCAATACATCCTGGAACGGGGAAGATGTACAAGGATCTCAAGAAACATTTTTGGTGGCCGGGTATGAAAGTCGATGTTGCTAAATACGTAGGAGAATGTTTGACGTGTTCTAAGGTCAAAGCTGAGCATCAGAAACCATCAGGTCTACTTCAACAACCCGAAATCCCGGAATGGAAATGGGAAAACATTACCATGGATTTCATCACTAAATTGCCAAGGACTGTAAGTGGTTTTGATACTATTTGGGTAATAGTTGATCATCTCACCAAATCAGCACACTTTCTGCCAATAAGAGAAGATGACAAGATGGAGAAGTTAGCACGACTGTATTTGAAGGAAGTCGTATCCAGACATGGAATACCAATCTCTATTATCTCTGATAGGGATGGTAGATTTATTTCAAGATTCTGGCAGACATTACAGCAAGCATTAGGAACTCGTCTAGACATGAGTACTGCCTATCATCCACAAACTGATGGGCAGAGCGAAAGGACGATACAAACGCTTGAAGACATGCTACGAGCATGTGTTATTGATTTCGGAAACAGTTGGGATCGACATCTACCGTTAGCAGAATATTCCTACAACAACAGCTACCATTCAAGCATTGAGATGGCGCCGTTTGAAGCACTTTATGGTAGAAAGTGCAGGTCTCCGATTTGTTGGAGTGAAGTGGGGGATAGACAGATTACGGGTCCGGAGATTATACAAGAAACTACCGAGAAGATCATCCAAATTTAACAACGGTTGAAAACCGCCCAAAGTCGACAAAAGAGCTACGCTGACATTAAAAGAAAAGATATAGAATTTGAAATTGGAGAGATGGTCATGCTTAAAGTTGCACTTTGGAAAAGCGTTGTTCGATTTGGTAAACGAGGGAAATTAAATCCAAGGTATATTGGACCATTCAAGATTATTGATCGTGTCGGACCAGTAGCTTACCGACTTGAGTTACCTCAACAACTCGCGGCTGTACATAACACTTTCCACGTCTCGAATTTGAAGAAATGTTTTGCTAAAGAAGATATCACTATTCCGTTAGATGAAATCCAAATCAACGAAAAACTTCAATTCATCGAAGAACCCGTCGAAATAATGGATCGTGAGGTTAAAAGACTTAAGCAAAACAAGATACCAATTGTTAAGGTTCGATGGAATGCTCGTAGAGGACCCGAGTTCACTTGGGAGCATGAAGATCAGATGAAGAAGAAATACCCGCATCTATTTCCAGAAGATTCGTCAACACCTTCAACAGCTTAAAATTTCGGGACGAAATTTATTTAACGGGTAGGTACTGTAGTGACCCGAACTTTTCCATGTTTATATATATTAATTGAGATTGATATTTACATGATTAAATGTTTCCAACATGTTAAGAAATCAAACTTGTTAAGACTTGATTAATTGAAATATGTTTCATATAGACAATTGACCACCCAAGTTGACCGGTGATTCACGAACGTTAAAACTTGTAAAAACTATACGATGACATATATATGGTTATATATATAGTTAACATGATTTTATTATAAGTATGTATCTCATTAGGTATTTTAACAATGAGTTATATACATAAAAATGAGACTATTAATTTAAGAAACTCGAAAACGATATATATAACGATTATCGTTATAACAACGTCTTACTAGGTACATATGAATCATAGTAAGATATTGATACACTTGGTTAATTATGTTAAATGATAAGTAAATATATTATTAAGTGTATTAACAATGAAATACATATGTAAAAATAAGACTACTAACTTAATGATTTCGAAACGAGACATATATGTAACGATTATCGTTGTAACGACATTTAACTGTATATATACCATACTAAGATATATTATATATTATAATATCATAATAATATAACAATTTAACATCTCAATTGTTATAATAAACAATGGGTTAACAACATTTAACAAGATCGTTAACCTAAAGGTTTCAAAACAACATTTACATGTAACGACTAACGATGACTTAACGACTCAGTTAAAATATATATACATGTAGTGTTTTAATATGTATTTATACACTTTTGAAAGACTTCAATACACTTATCAAAATACTTCTACTTAACAAAAATGCTTACAATTACATCCTCGTTCAGTTTCATCAACAATTCTACTCGTATGCACCCGTATTCGTACTCGTACAATACACAGCTTTTAGATGTATGTACTATTGGTATATACACTCCAATTATCAGCTCTTAGTAGCCCATGTGAGTCACCTAACACATGTGGGAATCATCATTTGGCAACTAGCATGAAATATCTCATAAAATTACAAAAATATGAGTAATCATTCATGACTTATTTACATGAAAACAAAATTACATATCCTTTATATCTAATCCATACACCAACGACCAAAAATACCTACAAACACTTTCATTCTTCAATTTTCTTCATCTAATTGATCTCTCTCAAGTTCTATCTTCAAGTTCTAAGTGTTCTTCATATATTCTACAAGTTCTAGTTACATAAAATCAAGAATACTTTCAAGTTTGCTAGCTCACTTCTAATCTTGTAAGGTGATCATCCAACCTCAAGAAATCTTTGTTTCTTACAGTAGGTTATCATTCTAATACAAGGTAATAATCATATTCAAACTTTGTTTCAATTTCTATAACTATAACAATCTTATTTCAAGTGATGATCTTACTTGAACTTGTTTTCGTGTCATGATTCTGCTTCAAGAACTTCGAGCCATCCAAGGATCCGTTGAAGCTAGATCAATTTTTCTCTTTTCTAGTAGGTTTATCCAAGGAACTTAAGGTAGTAATGATGTTCATAACATCATTCGATTCATATATATAAAGCTATCTTATTCGAAGGTTTAAACTTGTAATCACTAGAACATAGTTTAGTTAATTCTAAAATTGTTCGCAAACAAAAGTTAATCCTTCTAACTTGACTTTTAAAATCAAATAAACACATTTTCTATATCTATATGATATGCTAACTTAATGATTTAAACCCTGGAAACACGAAAAACACCGTAAAACCGGATTTACGCCGTCGTAGTAACACCGCGGGCTGTTTTGGGTTAGTTAATTAAAAACTATGATAAACTTTGATTTAAAAGTTGTTATTCTGAGAAAATGATTTTTATTATGAACATGAAACTATATCCAAAAATTATGGTTAAACTCAAAGTGGAAGTATGTTTTCTAAAATGGTCATCTAGACGTCGTTCTTTCGACTGAAATGGCTACCTTTACAAAAACGACTTGTAACTTATTTTTCTGACTATAAACCTATAATTTTTCTGTTTAGATTCATAAAATAGAGTTCAATATGAAACCATAGCAATTTGATTCACTCAAAACGGATTTAAAATGAAGAAGTTATGGGTAAAACAAGATTGGATAATTTTTCTCATTTTAGCTACGTGAAAATTGGTAACAAATCTATTCCAACCATAACTTAATCAACTTGTATTGTATATTATGTAATCTTGAGATACCATAGACACGTATACAATGTTTCGACCTATCATGTCGATACATCTATATATATTTCGGAACAACCATAGACACTCTATATGTGAATGTTGGAGTTAGCTATACAGGGTTGAGGTTGATTCCAAAATATATATAGTTTGAGTTGTGATCAATACTGAGATACGTATACACTGGGTCGTGGATTGATTCAAGATAATATTTATCGATTTATTTCTGTACATCTAACTGTGGACAACTAGTTGTAGGTTACTAACGAGGACAGCTGACTTAATAAACTTAAAACATCAAAATATATTAAAAGTGTTGTAAATATATTTTGAACATACTTTGATATATATGTATATATTGTTATAGGTCCGTGAATCAACCAGTGGTCAAGTCTTACTTCCCGACGAAGTAAAAATCTGTGAAAGTGAGTTATAGTCCCACTTTTAAAATCTAATATTTTTGGGATGAGAATACATGCAGGTTTTATAAATGATTTACAAAATAGACACAAGTACGTGAAACTACATTCTATGGTTGAATTATCGAAATCGAATATGCCCCTTTTTATTAAGTCTGGTAATCTAAGAATTAGGGAACAGACACCCTAATTGACGCGAATCCTAAAGATAGATCTATTGGGCCTAACAAACCCCATCCAAAGTATCGGATGCTTTAGTACTTCGAAATTTATATCATATCCGAAGGGTGTCCCGAAATGATGGGGATATTCTTATATATGCATCTTGTTAATGTCGGTTACCAGGTGTTCACCATATGAATGATTTTTATCTCTATGTATGGGATGTGTATTGAAATATGAAATCTTGTGGTCTATTATTATTATGATTTGATATATATAGGTTAAACCTATAACTCACCAACATTTTTGTTGACGTTTTAAGCATGTTTATTCTCAGGTGATTATTAAGAGCTTCCACTGTAGCATACTTAAATAAGGACGAGATTTGGAGTCCATGCTTGTATGATATTGTGTAAAAACTGCATTCAAGAAACTTATTTTGTTGTAACATATTTGTATTGTAAACCATTATGTAATGGTCGTGTGTAAACAGGATATTTTAGATTATCATTATTTGATAATCTACGTAAAGCTTTTTAAACCTTTATTGATGAAATAAAGGTTATGGTTTGTTTTAAAATGAATGCAGTCTTTGAAAAACGTCTCATATAGAGGTCAAAACCTCGCAACGAAATCAATTAATATGGAACGTTTTTAATCAATAAGAACGGGACATTTCAATGGTAGTACTGGTTATGCTGCTGGTTCTACTTTTGGTGTTTGTAACCTTTGCACCATATTCTCCAAAGCCACTACCTGAGCGCGAAGCTCGTTGACTTCTTCTATTACACCGGGGTGATTGTCGGTTCGGACGAGCGGATAAATAAAATCTAGAATTTAATGTAGTATATAATCGTGACGAGATACTCTGGAGATGAGAGAGAAAAAATGGTATTTCAGACAGGTTCGCCGGTAAGTGCTTCAGGTTCTTCGCCAAGAGGGCAATGTGGTGGATGGAAATGATCGCCTTCTTCTTGTCTCCAATGATTGAGGAAGCTACGAACCCATCCCCAATTCATCCAAAATAGATGATGGCTGATTGGTTTATCCATTCCAGTCACACTGCTTTCGGAGCTTGAGTGGGATTCCATATCAGAATTCGAGGGACTTGAACTAATGATGAATTCCATTTCGTTCGATTGAATAAAGGATTTTTCGATATGAAATGATTTTTCAGCTATCGGGTGGTATTCTAATTACATAGAATAACTATATGTATAGCGCAAAAGATTTCGTAGATTACGGAGGAATTTACGGGATATGTTAGGCAAAGTTTACAGTAACATATATGCTAAGATATGAATTTTATCTATACACTATTCATGCAATCAATGCATTTAGACGTGTCTAGACTGAGAATGATAAGCAGGCAATTTTCGACAAAAATGATAAGTAAAACTTTTGACAATGCAGACACGGTCGAAGTCCAGACTCACTAATGCATCCTAACGACTATCAGTTAGACACACTAATGCAGACCTGGTTCCCTAAGACCACCGCTCTGATACCAACTGCAAGGACCCGTTCATATACACTATAAACGATTCACAATAGTTGATTACATCGCGAGGTATTTGACCTCTATATGATACATTTTACAAACATTGCATTTGTTTTTAAAAGACAAACTTTATTCGCATCAAAAGTTGACGGCATGCATACCATTTCATAATATCCAACTATAAATGATCTAATCTGTCATTTACTTAATCATAATCTTTATTGAACTCAATGACTTGAATGCAACGTCTTTTGAAATATGCCATGAATGACTCCAAGTAATATCTCTAAAATGAGCAAATGCACAGCGGAAGATTTCTTTCATACCTGAGAATAAACATGCTTTCAAGTGTCAACCAAAAGGTTGGTAAGTTCATTAGTTTATCATAAACGATCATTTTCATCATTTTAATAGACCACAAAATTTTCATTTCTCATAAATACACATCTCATATCAGGCATTTCGCAAACTGCATAGAGTTGAAAATCATTCATATGGATTGAACACCTGGTAACCGACGTTAACTTAATGCATAGAATATCCCCAAAATAGAACCTCTCGTTTGTATAATAATCTCGAAGTACTAAAGCATTCGTACCCCGAATGGGACTTGTCAAGATCCATAGATCTATCTTTAGGATTCGCGTCAATCAGGGGTCATTTCCCTAAATTCTTAGGTTACCAGACATGAAGGGCGATATTCGGTTTAATAATCCAACCATAGAATGTAATGTTAAGTACTTGTGTCTATTTCGTAAAGCAGTTGTAAAAGCAGCGCATGTATTCTCAGTCCTAAAAATATATATTGCAAAAGCATTTAAAAAGGGAGCAAATGAAACTCACAATACTGTATTTTGTAGTAAAAATACATATGACGTCATTGAACAAGTGCAATGTTGGCCTTGGATTCACGAACCTATATTAATTATATATATTTATACGTTTGATCAATATCTGTCTAACAATTTAGGTCAAGTCATAGTGTATCACAATCCTAATGCTCGAGACTAAATATGCAAAAGTCAACAAAATCATATTGACCAAAATATCTTCCAAAATTTATACATGATTATTATATAGTTTAAATATAGTCATTTTATTTATTTAAATATTTTTAATAGATTTTATTAAAGTAAATAATATAGTTCTTTTATTAACAAATAAAATTTTATATTAAAATTTATATAATACTTTTATATATCTTAAGTAATAAAATTTATAAAGTTCATTTAATATCATAAAAATAATATAATAGGTATTATTAATGTAATTATATTATACGTAGTAAAATATCTTTGTATCACATATTTATTTGATAAAATAATATTGATAATAATAATAATAATAATAATAATAATAAGTAAAAGTTGTATTATTTTGTAATAATTATTATTATTCTACTAATAAAAATAACAATAATTATATTTTCTAAAAATGATAAAATGATATTTTTTTATTAAGAATAGTACTAAAATGATAATAATAATAATGATGTTTCATATTAATAATGATATTTTTATTAAAAATAATAATTTTAGTAAAAATGATATTTTTAATATTAATAATACTTTTAATAATAATAATAATAGTAAAATAATGAAAATGATATTTTTCCTTTAAATCAATATCTTACAATATCCTAATTTCATCATGATACTCATACTCATTATTTCCTAATCGCTTCGTTTAATAGCTTTTAGTCGTCTTTTATATCGCGTTCATATTAATACTAATAATAGTAATCATAATAATTAGATGTTACTAATATTAGTTTTAATTATAATTATACTAATAATAATAATATTAATGATAATACTAATAACTATTTGAATGATAATGATAATAATAATAATAATAATAATAATAATAATAATAATAATAATAATAATAATAATAATAATAATAATAATAATAATAATAATTATTATTATTATTATAATAATACTAATTATAACCTTAACGATAATAACGATAGTAATAATAATAAAAATAACAATAATATCTTTTATTAATAATGAAAATGATAATAATAATAATAATAATAATAATAATAATAATAATTATAATAATTAGATTATAACGATGATAATAACGACGATAATAATAATCATTTTTAATAATAATACAAAAATTCAATTGACTTTAACTTCTAAACCGTTCATCGAAACCATTCGATATCTAAATGAAAAGTTCTCAAGTTTTCGCTAGCTTTCCAATGACATGCATATCATATACCTTATCTTAATAGCATATGTATTTAATTCAAGATTCGACATAACCTATCTAACGACAATAACGAACGTATAAGCATGCATAATCCTATATACTCGAGCACTAGTCAGGGATACACTAATAATATATAAAAGTTAAGTTATGAGTGCTCATGTATCAATATCGAGATTCAATATTGCAGTACAAGTAAGTAGACGCTACGAAGATGATAAACACTAGTTTGACTCACGAGCAATACTCCCGAACCATACCCATAACCTCCATAGCTATAACCCATAATTTCCTTAGCTCTATCCCGCTCGAAAACAATTTTGAAATCACTCGGACAGCACTCCGTCATAATATTTTATGTATACTAATAATATCTTGAAATAATACGGAGTAAATATATATATATGTAAATCGATTGACAGAGTTTAGAGAAAAATATTTTCAAGTTTCTATGAAATAATGAAACCTATTGAATTCTATTTATACTAGATTTTTGAATTATTAAAGTGAATTATTAAAGTATGAATTATTAAAGTGAATTATTAAAGTATGAATTATTAATGTGAATTATTAAAGTATGAATTATTAAAGTTAATTATTAAAGTATGAATTATTAAAGTGAATTATTAAAGTTAACGTAAAGAAAAAATAAAGTAAAGGTAAAGTTTAAGTATAGTAAAAGTATAAAACTATGTACGTATAATACGCGTATAAATATATATAATATTAAATGAAATCGTTATATATATTTAATATAAATATCGTTATCTTTATCATACTGGTTAAGTAATGAGTTGTCAAAAGTGGTTCTAGATATTTATAGAAGTTATATATGTTTTAATAATAATGTTGTAGATATTATCTTCTAATTCCATCGATAAACATATTGAAATAAATACATTCATATAAAGTATTATACGTTTAATACTTTATTAATATTCTCAAGTTATAATATGTATATATATATATATATATATATATACACATATATAAACATATTTATTTATATAAAACGGTTCGTAAATCGTTGAAATTTGGCCGAGGTTATAATGAATGTATGAACACAATTTATAATTCTTGAGATTTAACTTAACAAACTTTGCTTATCGTGTCGGAATAATATAAAGATAAAGTTTAAATTTGGTTGGAAATTTCCGAGTTGTCACAGTTACTCCGACAAGTCCTCACATATCTCCTCCTTCGAGAATCAACTTTAGTGAGCGTGTAATCTGAGGGGTACTCTTCCTAGATTGCGTGAAGTAATGTTTCAATCTCTAGAACGGTGGAACGGTAGTAACATGTAGATTACAATACTAGTCCTTAGGATTTAGACGAGTGGGAAAAGGGTTCAGAAAAACATCTGGACTAGGAAAGATAAATTTTCCAAGTCGGTACAGCGAATAGCAGACATGTAGCAAGAACGTAATCAGGCATATTAACTACAGCAGCTTAGATCGTCTACAACAGTACATATCATGGCAATAATAACAGTATCATACCGAAGTAGCATGCAAGTAAAAGCAGATAGCCGCATGCAGTAGCGAGAATAAGCAGTAGCATACAACAAGATCATATAGCAGTAAAAGTAAGCAGTAGCATGCAGCAGTTTCGCAGAAACAAGTAAACGAGCAAGTTGTAGATTAGTCCTATTAGTGAATCCTACTCGACTCGGTCAAGACGTACTAATGCAACCTAATTTCTTACAACCAATGCTCTGATACCAAATGTGACGCCCTGTACAAAACCATCATGTACGAATCGTCAACAACAGGTCCATTATACGGTATAATACTACATGTTGTTTTAAAACGAGTTTTGCATTCATGAAAAGATAACGTTTTACAAAAGATAACGTGGCACAAAGGTCGTTACAAAGCCATTATTCAAAATAATATAAGTTGCGAATGCAAAATAAAAGTTCCATGATTGAGACATCTCTAAGTAATGCAGCGGAAGTCTAACACAGCGAGTCTGTAACAGCAAGTCTATAACGCCAAGACAGCAAGTCTAACAGCAGAAGAAACAACGTCTAAGCACCTGAGAAATACACGCTAAAAAGGTCAACACGAATGTTGGTGAGCTATAGTTTGTTTGTAATCAGTAACGTAATGTAGACCACGAGATTTCAGTACTTCAACCAGCAGTTTAAATCCATATTTCAATTCGGTATGATAAAGTATATGCTTATCCGTGGGCACCCGGTAACTAACTTAACGTAATAATAATACCCCCTAAAGGTACACTTGGCGAGTGTGTAAGTTCTCGAAGTATCAAACACCCGTTAAATGCTAGCGCGACTAGCCTGAGTGGGGATGTCAAACCCTATGGATCCATATCTAATATTCGCGTTCACCGGTTCAAAAACCAATGATTAAACGTTACCGTGCTAAGGGGAATCTTTGTGCTGTTATATCATCCACACATATATAAAGTTTAAGTACTCGTGTCTAGCATGTAAAACATAAAAAGCGCATGTACTCTCAGTCCCAAAAATAGTAAAGTAAAAAAGGGAAGCTATAACTCACAGTGAATGTGCGGTAAAAGTCGATACGAAATTGTAAGCAAGTAGTAAGTCGGTCCAAACAGGTAAGTTGGTCGATCCAAAAGGTCCTCAACCTAAGTCAAAGGTTACTAGGTCAGTAAATTGTCCCCAAAAGTTTAAAAGTGAATAAATTAAGTTTAATAATCATCATCATCATCATCATTTGTAAAAGCTAAAGTAAGTTTTCAACAAGAATAGAGATCGAAACAAAAGGCTGAGTTCGGACAGCTTCTACGACCTCTATACAAAACAAAAAGATTCTTGGTCAGTGGCCAAGGCTCCGTATGTGAGTCTTATAACCTCTATCCAATTTTCAGATCCTAACTCAATGTCGTTTGACCGTGGAGACGGTTTAAGCGCGAGTAGGTCAGAATTTTCACCACCTCATTACAAGGGCATAGTGATTTTCGGAAGGCTATAAATCCTAAACCGTATATCGGATTTAGGCGAGTCCTAAACGAAAAGTCATCTACTCGAA
Organism: Rutidosis leptorrhynchoides; assembly: GCF_046630445.1. NCBI lineage: Eukaryota > Viridiplantae > Streptophyta > Magnoliopsida > Asterales > Asteraceae > Rutidosis > Rutidosis leptorrhynchoides. The sequence goes on from NC_092334.1 coordinate 207,815,064, forward strand.
ACGAAATATCTGAAAATAAATTTTCCAGAAGTCCCAGGAGCCTGATCAGACCCCTAAAAACAGAAAACAAGTGCTCCAGTGGGTTTGTTGGTGCTTGATGCTCATCACGGTTCTCATCCTTGATGCGTGTAAGCTTCAAGTGTAAAACTCTTTGATGTTTTAGCATCACTTTGACCAAGTTTCAACCATAAACACACAACTAAGAGTAAAAGCTAACATTCTACAAGTTTTGAACATCAAAGTTGCCTCTTTATTGCATAAATACAATAAAGCTTCAACCTTTGTCCTTTTGACACAAGTTTATACATCTTCATCATATGAGATGATGAAGACTTGATCTTTATCATCACAAAAATCACAAAAAGGTTCCAAGTAAGTGAGATCTACAATAATAATTTAGATCTCAAGTACTAAGAAAACCCTAAGCTAGAAAACTTAGATCCTTACAAGATTAATGAGACCATAAGATAGAAAGCTAAGATCTTTACAAGACTAATGAGAATGTAAGCTAGAAAGCTAAGATCTAAACAAAATAATGAAACCCTAAGCTAGAAAGCATGGATCTTTAATGTTCTTGAAGAATCTTAAAGCAAAAAAGCTAGATCTACAAGTTACATGAAGATCATAAACACGAGTTTTGATCTTTTTAACAAAATAAAGATATCATAAGCTAGAAAACTTAGATTCAACAAAGTAAGTAAAGATTCAAAGCTATAAAGCTTGAATCTTTCATGTTCTTGAAGGATTCAAATCGAAGTTTGAATCTACAAGATATAACAAGATCAAGAAGCTAAAAAGCTTGATCTTATGATGATGATGATGATGTCATATACATGAAGAAGAGAAGAAGAAGAAGAAGAAAATTTAAAACTTACACTTTTTAGAGTGAGAAAGACTAGAGAGAAAATTAGAGAGTAAGTGTGTGTAAAATGTGAATGAGATCAAGTGTAAAATGAAAAGAATAAACTTGGTATTTATAGTGGGGAGGGTGGTGTTTGGCCGTGGGTATGGGGGGGACAAAAGGGGGACAACTTTTACTTTTTGGCTAGTGGTGGTCTAAAGGTGATGCTAGTTGTTAGGATCTCATGCAACATGTATGGTAATGGTGAACAAAAATGTTAGTATGTTGGCTCTTAATAATGGGTATTTGTCTTTCATATTAGTGGGTCATTAACTTATTAAAATTGGGCTAATTAAATGATCCATTAGCTAGAGTAGGGTGGGCTAAAGTCCAATAAGGTTGAAAGTCCAACAAGACTAACTAGTGTGCATAGTAAATTACTAATCGTAATTAAGCATCCAATAAGCCAAGTAATTGTTATTAGAAAATAAAATTTAGTATTACGTAGTCATAATATTCCAAATATGACAAAAGTTAAATGTGTACCAAGTACATAGCTCGTTCTAAACGTCAAGTGACACTAACAGTCATAAAAGCATTCGGGGACCAAGTTAAGTGATCAAACACTTAATAGCACGTTGTAAGATATTAACCAAAGTAACTATCATGAAATAAGATCCCAGAGCATAAACTAGCTCAGTACGCACAAATACGCAGTTTCGTGAAAGTAATAAGCACAAAAGTATAAGCCGAAAAAGTTGGGTCATTACAGCTACTAAGTATGAACTTTAACGGGTAGGTACAACCAAAATTACAATTATAAAATGCTAATATGAAGAAAAAGCTTTTATAATGATAAGTTCATATTATGCTACAAAATACTATTGACTACTCCTAATATTCTATATGATTAACTTAACTCTTTTGGCTATTTATGAAGGAAATGGCTCCAACTACCAGACAAACCTTGAACATGAGAGAGAAAGATTTTCGTGCATTCCTTATTGCGAACATAGTCGCAGTGCAGGCTACAATGCAAAACAACAATCAGTGAGGGTCTACCAGTGGAACTAACTCCACAGTAAATCGTGTAGGATGCTCCTACAAGGCTTTCACTGCCTATAAACCCCTTGAGTTCGATGGAACCGAAGGATCAGTCGGACTAAAATTATGGACTGAGAAGATTGAATCTGTTTTTGCAATAAGCAAATGTGCCAAAGAGGATAGGGTGAAATACGCCACGCATACTTTCATAGGTACTGCGTTAACATGGTGGAACACCTATCTCGAGCAAGTGGGATAAAATACTGCTTACGCGCTACCGTGGACAGCATTCAAACACATGATGAATGAGCAGTACCGTCCTAGGAATGAGGTCAATAAGCTCAAGACAAAGCTTAGGGAATTACGAACTGAAGGATACGATATCACCACATTCGAGCGAAGATTTACAGAGTTGTCTTTATTATGTCCAGGAATATTTGAGGATGATGAAGAATAAATAGACGCGTTTGTGAATGTGCTATCGAAGAGAATTCAGGAGAATGTAACTCCATACGCACCCACCTCAATGCAGAACCCAAGTCGAATGGTTAACAAACTCATGGGCCAGATTGAGAGAAGAATTAAAGGGCAGGCGGCCGAGGAGGCAAAAATGAAAGAAGGCAAGAGGAAGTGGGAAGAAAACAGTGACAAGGGTCACCAATACAACAACAATCACAAAACCAATCGCAACATTAATCGCAACAACAATCGTAACAACAATCATCGTAACCCCAACAACAACTACAACAACAACTACTACTACTACTACAACAACCGTTCCAATAACAATAACAACCGTAACAACAAAAACCTCAACAATAAGAACAATGACAATAAGAGGCAGAAAACTCAATGCCTAAAGTGTCAGAAATACCATCCGGATAAGTTTTGTAAGGAGTTATGCACCAATTGCAACATATCGGGTCATGGTGCAGCGAAGTGTGATGTCTATGGACCAAAAAGGGCAAATAATTCTATAATTTGTTTTGGATGTGGAAAGCCAGGTCACTTCAAAAGTGATTGCCGGAACCAATGGAACAATAATGGGTAAGGTCATGGAAGAACCTTCAACATCAATGCGCAGAAGTGCAGGAAGACCCGGAGCTTGTTACGGTTACGTTTCTTATTGACGATAAACCTGCTTATGTTTTATTTGATTCGGGTGCGGATAGGAGCTATATGAGTACAGTTTTTTGTGTCAAACTAAGTTGTCTATTAATGCCTTTGGATGATAAGTGTATAATTTAATTAGCAAACTGTAAACTAGTTAAGGTTCATAAAATTTGTCTCAACCAAAAAATCAAATTGGCTAGCAAAACGTTTGAAATTAATTTGATACCGGTGGAAATGGGGATTTTTGATGTAATAATTGGCATGGACTGAATGACCAAAGTGAGAGCAGAGATCATTTGTTACAAGAAGGCGATTCGTAATCCGCGCAAAAATGGAATACCCTTAATGGTGTATGGAGAAAAGGGTAATGCGAAGTTAAATCTTATTGGCAGTTTGAAGGTGCAAAAGCTAAATAGAAAGGGTTGCTATGCCATTCTAGCACACGTCAAGAAAGTCAAACCCGAAGAAAAGAACATCAATAATGTTCTCGTCGCAAAAGAATATCCCGATGTATTTTCGAAAGAATTTCCAGGACTACCTCCACACCGATCCGTCGAATTTCAAATAGATCTTGTACCAGGAGCTGCACCCACCGAAGTGAAGGAATTACAAAGTCAATTACAAGAACTATTGGAGCGTGGTTTCATTCGATCAAGCACATCACCGTGGGAAGCTCCTGTTCTGTTTGTCAAGAAGAAGGATGGTACGTTCAGGTTGTGTATCGGTTACTTAGAGTTGAACAAGCTTACCATCAATAAACGTTATCCACTACCAAGAATCGAAGATTTATTTGATCAACTGCAAAGTTCGTCTATTTATTCAAAGATCAATTTACGTTCCGATTATCATTAAATGTGGGTTAAGGAGGATGATATCCCAAAGACTGCTTTTAGAATGCGTTACAGTCATTATGAGTTTATGGTTATGCAGTTTGGATTGACTAATGCACAGGCTGTGTGGGTCATATCTGGACAAATTTGTCATTATTTTCATCGATGAAGTACTTATTTACTCTAAGAATGACCAAGTGCACGAAGAACATTTGAGAATGGTGCTAGAATTGTTGATGAAAGAAGAATTGCACGCTAAATTTTCTAAGTATGCATTTTGGTTGGAGGAAGTGCAATTCCTCGGTCGTATAGTTAGCAAAGAAGGCATTCAGGTTAACCCGAAAAATATTGAAGCTATTGAAAAGTGGGAAACCCCAAAAACTCCAACGCACATACGTCAATTTTTAGGATTGGCTGGTTACTACAGGAGGTTCATCCAAGACTTTTCCAGAGTAGCAAAACCCCTTACTGCATTAACGCATAAAGGGAAGAAGTTAAACTAGAAGGATGAGCAAGAGAATGCGTTTCAATTGTTGAAGAAAAAGTTAACTACATCACCTATATTGTCACTACCCGAAGGGAATGATGATTTTGTGATTTATTGTGATGCTTCAAAGCAAGGTCTCTGTTGTGTGTTAATGCAACGTATGAAGGTGATTGCTTATGCGTCTAGGCAATTGAAGATTCACGAACAAAATTACACGACTCACGATTTGGAATTGGGCGCTGTTTTTTTTACATTAAAGATGTAGAGGCACTACTTATATGGGGTCAAATGTATCATATATACCGACCACAAAAGTCTACCACATATATTTGATGAAAAGTAACTGAACATGATGTAGCGTAGGTGGGTTGAGCTGCTAAATGATTATGAGTGTGAGATTCATTACCACCCGGGGAAGGTAAATGTTGTAGCCATCGCCTTGAGTAGAAAGGAAAGGGAACCTATCCGAGTAAAAGATATGAATATGATTATTCATACGAACCTTACAACTCGAATAAAAGAGGCACAACAGGGGGTCTTGAAAGGAGGAAGTTTTGGAATTGAAATACCCAAAGGATTGGATAAACATCTTAATATTCGGGAAGACAAAACCTGGTATTTGGCTGAAAGAATTTGGGTACCAAAGTTTGGGGATTCGAGGAAAGTGGTACTTGATGAAGCACATAAAACCAGATACTCAATACATCCAGGAGCGGGGAAAATATACCAAGACCTCAAGAAACACTTTTGGTGGCCAGGTATGAAAGCCGATATTGCTACATATGTCGGAGAATGTTTGACTTATTCTAAAGTCAAAGTTGAACATCAAAAACCATCACGTCTACTTCAACAACCTGAAATCCCGGAATGGAAGTGAGAAAATATTACCATGGATTTCATTACTAAGTTACCGAGAACTGCAGGTGGTTCTGATACGATTTGTTTAATAGTCGATCTTCTTACCAAATCAGCACACTTTCTTCCAATGAAAGAAGATGACAAGATGGAGAGATTGGCATGATTATACTTGAAAGAAGTCGTCTCCAGACATGGGATACCAATCTCTATTATCTCTGATCGTGATGGCAGGTTTACTTCAAAATTTTGGCAGTCATTACATAAAGCATTGGGAACTCGTCTAGACTTAAGTACTGCATATCATCCACAAACGGATGGGCAAAGTGAAAGGATGATTCAGACACTTGAAGACATGCTACGAGCCTGTGTATTGATTTTGGAAACGGTTGGGATCGACATCTACCATTAGCTGAATTTTCCTATAACAACAGCTACCACTCGAGTATTGATGCGGCACAGTTCGAGGCACTTTATGATAGGAAGTGTAGGTCTCCGATTTGTTGAAGTGAGATGGGGGATAAACAAATTAAGGGTCCAGAAATTATCCAGGAAACTACCGAGAAAATCATCCAGATTCAACAACGATTGAAAACAGTCCGGAGTCGGCAAAAGACCTACGCGGATGTTAGAAGAAATCCTTTAGAATTTGAGATTGGTGATATGGTCATGCTTAAGTATCACCTTGGAAAGGTGTCATTCATTTCGGAAAAAGGGGAAACTAAACCCAAGATACGTTGGGCCATTCAAGATTATTGATCGTTTTGGGCCGGTGGCTTATCGACTTGAGCTACCTCAACAACTTGTCGGCGTACATAATACCTTCCACATCTCGAATTGAAGAAATTCTTAACTAAAGAAGATCTCATTATCCCTTTAGGCGAAATTAAGATTGACGAGAAACTACATTTCGTTGAAGAACTCGTCGAAATAATGGATAGTGAGGTTAAACGAATCATGCAAAGCAAAATACCAATCTTTAAAGTTCGATGGAATGCTCGTAGACGACCTGCATTCACATGGGATCATGAAGATCATATGAATTAGAAATATCCACAATTATTTCCAGATGATGCGTCAACATCTACTACTACCGAAATTTATTTTAACGGGTAGGTACAACGACCCGAATTTTTCCGTAGAAATATATGAGATTAATATTTACATAAATAAATTTTTCCAACATGTTAAGCAATCAAACTTGTTAAGACTTAAATATTTGAAACGAGTTTTATATAAACGTTTAACCACCCAGTTTGTCCGACGACTCACGAACGTCATAACTTGTAATAATTATACATTGGTGTATATATATATGGATACATATATCTAACTTGATAATATGGTAGTTAAGTATCTCATTAACTATATTAACAATGGATTATATACATAAATTGAGACTACTAACTTAAGGGTTTCGAAACGATATATATATATATATATATATATATATATATATATATATATATATATATATAACATTTAATGACGTAATAACTCTTAAGTATTAAGATGTATTAATACACTTTTGAAAGACTTAAATACATGTATCAATATACGTATACTCAACAAAGATAGCTATACTCGTATTCGCATTTGATTTTCTTAAGAATTCTACTCGTATTCATACAGTATTTTTACCCGTATTATACACAGCTTCTAGAAGTATTTACTATTGGTATATACCAATAATAAACTTCAATGATCAGCCATTAAACATGATGTAACATGTGAGAACCAACCATTTAACTTTTACCTTGATATTTATACAAGAAAATATATATATATATATATATATATCATGTATCATGTATCATATATCAATATATCTACATCATTTCCATTTTATTTTTACAACTTAATTCACTCGCAAAAACACCTACTTGCAAGATCAAACAACCTCTTTCATAACCTTCATCATCTTCATCAAAAACTACTTCAAGAATCAAGCTTAAATCACAATAAAAAGAATCATTCAAGAACACTTCAAGAATTCTTTCAAGTTTACAAGATTACTTCCAAGCTTTCTAATCTATTCCAAGAAATCATCCAAGATCAATAATTTCCATTCAATCTCAGTAACTTTTCATTCTTAATCAAAGGTAAGAATCATATTCAAACTTTGGTTCAATTCCTATAATCATAACTATCTTGAATCAAAGTAGAAATCTTACTTAAACTTTTGTTCATTCCAAGCTACTACTTTAAAAGTTTCCAAGCTTTCATGAACATCATCAAGCTCAAGATCAATTCCTTATTTTTCCAGAAACTTTATTCATTTGATTTGAGGTAATAACCTTGTTCATAATCTTGTTCGATTCATATTCATATAGCTATCTTATTTGGAGTATATAACTTGTAATCACTAGAACATAGTTTAGTTAATTCTAAACTTATTTGCAAATAGAGTTAATCCTTCTAACTTGACTCTTAAAACACTTAAATACATGTAATATATCTATATGATATGCTGATGTGCGTAGAGGTGTATACGAAATAGTTATATTTTTACTACGACAAACTATTAAATACGATACAATTTTACACAAGTTATTTATTTATTTATAGAGTGGATATACCTAAACCTTGCTACAACACTTATAGGCAGTGCACCTAATCGTACAGTAGTATAGTTTTTAGTAAGTCTGGTTCGTTCCACAGGGATCTTAGCCAAGTTTAACGCTATATTTTTAAAAACTATATTTGTATAAATATAAATATAAATATATATATATAAGTAGTATTATTATTATAAAAAGGGGTTTTTACTGTCTAATGACCTGTTTGTCCATTTTAAAACTTTAGTCGTAGTTAAAACCTAATGTAAAATATTAAAAATAAATACAACTTAATTTAAAGCGTAAAGTAAATAACAATAATGGAATTGCGATAAATAAAATGACAATAAATAAAGTGAGACAATTAGAAAGTACGATAATTAAAAGTGCAATTAAATACAATGACAGTAAATAAAAGTGCGATAATTAAAAGTGCATTTAAATATGAAATATATAAATTATTCTTATTTAAACTTCCGTAATCATGATGTTTGACGTGTTGATTTTACTTTATTCCCATGGGTTAATTGTCCTTTGTCCTGGATTATTCGATATGTCCATACGGATTTGTCCATAATAGTCCATCAGTCATAATCATAAAGTGCGGAAGTCTTCGTCAAATTATTCTTATTCCCGAAGCCAAATATTTCAACTAATTGGGGATTCGAACTGTAACAAGGTTTTATTACTTTGTTTAATGAATACACCAGGTTATCGACTGCGTGTAAACCAAGGTTTTAATACTTTATTAACAATTACACCAATTACCCTTGAATATAATCCACCCCTGTTTTAACTAGTCCATTAACTATTAATCCAGTCCAGTGTCTGGTATAATGAACAATTGTTGGTATTTATAGATATCCCGCCCACCGTACCCAGTCAAGCGTATGTAGTTATATATAAATATGTCAAATTATAACCTTTGTATTAAATTAACGATGTATTGTTAAGTTAATATAAAACCCATTAATAGCCCATAGTCTAATTTCCACAAGTGTCGTTCTTTTATTCAAACCCCAATTATGGTACAAAGCTCAATTACCCAATTTTAATATTTAGCCCAACATCACGATTACTTCGGCATTAAATAAGCATAATAATAACTTAGCTACAAGACATTAATTTAAAAAGGTTGAACATAACTTACAATGATTAAAAATAGCGTAGCGTTACACGGACATAATTTTGACTTACACCCTTACAACATTCGCTAACATACCCTTATTATTAGAATTTAAAATTAATATTAAAATTATATATATATATATATATATATATATATATATATATATATATATATATATATATATATATATATATATATATATATATATATATATATATATATATATATATATATATATATATATATATATATATATATATATATATGTATGTATGTATGTATACGTTGAGTGAGAGATAGAGAAAAAGATATATAAATTCGTCCAAAACTCTCAAACTTTATAGGACCTGATGTGCTACAGGATGCCATGCGATCGCATGGCTTTTGTGCCTCCAGGCCATGCGATCGCATGGCCAGCTGGATCCAGTCACATGATTTTGTTTTCTTGTTTTACCGACGGTTTAATAAATAAATATAATATATAAATAATTTTAAGAATTATTTAAATATTATATTATATTTATGTGCATAGTTTGAAATGTCCCGTTCTTATTGATTAAAAACGTTCCATATTAATTGATTTCGTTGCGAGGTTTTGACCTCTATATGAGACGTTTTTCAAAAACTGCATTCATTTTAAAACAAACCATAACCTTTATTTCATCAATAAAGGTTTAAAAAGCTTTACGTAGATTATCAAATAATGATAATCTAAAATATCCCGTTTACACACGACCATTACATAATGGTTTACAATACAAATATGTTACAACAAAATAAGTTTCTTGAATGCAGTTTTTACACAATATCATACAAGCATGGACTCCAAATCTCGTCCTTATTTAAGTATGCGATAGCGGAAGCTCTTAATAATCACCTGAGAATAAACATGCTTAAAACGTCAACAAAAATGTTGGTGAGTTATAGGTTTAACCTATATATATCAAATCATAATAATAGACCACAAGATTTCATATTTCAATACACATCCCATACATAGAGATAAAAATCATTCATATGGTGAACACCTGGTAACCGACAATAACAAGATGCATATATAAGAATATCCCCATCATTCCGGGACACCCTTCGGATATGATATAAATTTCAAAGTACTAAAGCATCCGGTGAAGGTATTTCGTGTGCCCGAGAGACATATTAAAGTAATGTGGCTAATATGTTATGATCCAAGTCGGGTCATACCCAATAACAAACTTACCAACACCTTATACGTATTTGATCTTAACGATTGGATCATTAAACAAATACGCGACACTTGAATTTTAGAAAATCGGGTTTCTAAAATATTATTACTTGAGATAAATTATTTGGATAATTTATATATAATTGTTTATAGGTTTAAATGATTATATTGTGTTATATTTTATAAAAGGTTTTATAAAATATAAAAGTAACAAAAACAATTACATGTTTTATATATATGTAACATGTTTTATATATTAAAACATTGTTATTAATATAAGAAGAGTGCAGATTTTGGGACTCCTAGGAGACCACCCATGCTTGCCTTTTGTTACTTTCTATATGCACAATTCCTCAAGTGCAAGACCACACACTTCTACCAAGTAGCCTTGACTCTCACATGCAACTAGACATTCAAACTAGCAAGAAAAAACTGCAAAAAAAACCCTGCTGCTGGCCGTGGACTGTTTGGGAGCAAGAGAGGGTCAAAATTTGGTTTTGCAAGCAAGTTTCAAGTGTCACACAAATCCTAACCAATAGCAAGAGTGTTGGGTTAATAGTTTGGGGTATTTCTCCTTGAGGTTTCATCATTTTGAAGCTCCATTCTTCATCATCTTCATTACTTACTACCTTGCTTGGAGAAGGTATAAATACTTTACTTGCTTGTAGTTTGTAAGTATATATCACAACTTGATCCTAATTGGGATTTAACTTTAATTGGTTAAAGTTTAACAAGTCTAAAATTGGTAATTAACATGCTTCCGCTTTCTTAATTCTTAAAATGGTTTAAGTATATTTTGAACTTGTTAAATCCCAACAATGGTATCTAGAGCCGAAGTTGTTGAAATATGCTTCGAGATGGTTATTAAACCCACTATAATTTTGCATTCTATGAACATGCATGAAGTAGAATGTAAAATTTTCGATTTTGGGTGGTTGTCATTTTGGCCAAAATCACTTGTGATTCTGCATTCTGTACTGCCAATCACTTGTGATTCTGTACTGCCAATCACTTGTGATTCTGTACTGCCAATCACTTGTGATTCTGTGTTGCCGATCACTTGTGATTCTGTATTGCCAATCACTTGTGATTCTGTGTTGCAGATCACTTGTGATTCTGTGTTTCCAATCACTTGTGATTCTATATTGCCTATCACTTATGTTGATGATGTTCACAATCTAAGCCTTGACCTTGTGTTTGGTTGATTGATATTTATTCAATTGGTTTGTAATAATATTTATTCATTTGGCATGTAATAATTCATTTGGTTATGTAATTTATTTTTTATTTGGTATGTAAAATAGATTAGGTTGTAATTTCATTTTTTTTAGACAAAATGTATTAGGATATATTTTGTAAAATGATGAAGAATGATGAAGACTTGAAGAACACATGAAGAAGCATTTGGATGCAAGGTTAAGTGGGAGATTTGAAATCTCCTACTTTGTGTAATTACCCCTTATCCGGTGGCATTTGTTTTCGGCTAAACAAATGTCTACCAAAATGGCTTGATTGTGAACATATTTGTTTTGCATGCATGGTTGTTTATTGTATGATTGTGGATTGTATGTTTGTATGCTACAAGTTAATCACACAAGTTAACAACAAGCAAAATGGAAATTTAATTGGTTAAATTATACATTAATTAACGACATGCAAAATGACAATTTAATTGGTTGAATTAAAAATGGCTAAAAGGACATTAATAAACGGTTATTAAGATCATGATTAGGATCATACATATAAAATGGTTTATAGACATGAAATTGGCTTTTCATAATGAACTATACACCAAATGCATGTTGGTGTATGGCAAATGTTTTCTTAAACTAGAATTTATGAAAACTTAAAATCCCTTAACTAAAACAAGGTAAACAAGTTAAACGCCATCCTTTTGTGGAAACACTTAGACATATTAGGAATCTCTTGATGGGATAAAGGTCACCTAACCGTCATGAGTGAACTAATATGAATAAGGTATACTTCGCATACATGTGGGATAAAGGTCACCTAACCACTTGTATGTTAAGTCTACATGTTTACACAAGTAGGACGACTTGATTTAGGAATCATGAACTTAGGGTCACCGAAGCATGAGGAACAAATAGGCGTTGATGGGATAAATATGCCATGCAAAAGGATTGCATGATCCCATAACTTAGAAGTTGCAAAAGGATTGCAATTGTCACATAAATGACTACCTAGCTAAATTAAATAACGGGATAAAGGTCACCTAACCGAAATTTGATTTACCGTTGGATTCTAAGATTTAATAAAACAATTAAAAATAAAAGGGTATTGTTTATTAAATTTAAAATCGATACTTAAAAGGACTTTGTTAAATTTTGTAGATGGCCGCAAATAACAACAACATGCAAAATGCACCACTTAACCTAAACAACCTATCATTAAGGTCTCTCCTCGAGAAAGACAAACTCAACCATACGAACTTTATGGATTGGTTCCGTAATCTTAGGATTGTCCTCAAACTTGAGGACAAAGCGTATGTGTTGGAGGACCCTATTCCCGACCAACCGGATGAGGAAGATATAGAGGGCATGGCTTATTATGACAAATATTGCGCCGATTCGGTGCAAGTCGCTTGTCTAATGCTTGGGACTATGATACCCGAACTCCAAAAGGATTTCGAACATCATAGTGCATATGACATGATTACGCAATTGAAGGAGATGTTCCTTCAACAAGCACGTGTCGAGCGCTTCGAAACGGTTCGAGCGCTACATGCATGTCGTATGGATGACACCCAATCCGTCTCCTCTTATGTCCTCAAAATGAAGAGCCTTATTGATCGTGCTAACCGTCTTAACCTAAACATATCAAATGAGTTAGCCACCGATCTTATCCTTAATTCCCTATCAAAAAGGTTTGATCAATTTGTAATTAATTACAATATGAATGGGATGGATAAGAGCATAGGTGAGCTTCACGGTATGCTTAGAACGGCGGAAACTAGCATGGGTAAAAGGGCTTTACCCGTGTTAGCAATCGATCAAGGTGGGTCCAAAGGTAACACCTCTAAGCCAAAGGTGGCTAAGAGAAAAGGACCCGCCTATCAAGGCAAAGGGAAGGGGAAGATGGTTACCCCAACCATCAACAAGGCCAAGAAGCAAAAGGTCACCGAGAAGGCAAACCCCAAGGAAGACCCATGTTTCGGTTGCGGTGAGATGGGTCATTGGAAACGAAACTGTCCGGTCTACCTTAAGGAGTTGAAGGACAAGAGGGATGCAGGGCAAACCTCAGGTAATATATATATGGTATATATAGAGCTAAGTATTACTTCCTCTAATACATGGGTATTAGACACTGGATGTGGAACTCATATTTGCAATTCTTTGCAGGGGTTCAAAAGAAGTGATCATAAGGCGGGAACATCAAGTCTCTATATGGGCAATGGTGCAAAGGTGCATGTTAAAGCTCAAGGAGATTTTATTTTGAAGCTTCCAAGTGGATTGGAACTTATTTTAGAAAATGTTTTGTATGCTCCGGATTTGTGTAGAAACATTATTTCTATTTCTCGCTTAAAACAATGTGGTTACATTGTTAATTTTATTGATGATGATATTCATGTTTCTAAAGATAATGTATTCTATTTCAAGGCTTCGCCTTCAAATGGAATTTATGAATTGGTTCATGATGATACATCATCTAGTAGCTCAATGTACCATACAAGCACCAAGAAACTCAAAAGGGATTTGAGTGATTCCTACTTATGGCATTGTCGCCTTGGTCACATAAACAAGAACCGAATACATACACTTCAAAAGAATGGACTTTTGAAATCAAATGAAATGGATTCGTTTGAAGTATGTGAATCTTGTTTACAAGGCAAGATGACTAAAGCACCTTTCAAAGGGACCTATGAAAGGGCTAAAGATTTATTGGGATTAATACATTCGGATGTATGTGGACCCTTTAAACCCATGACTAGGAAAGGTGAAAGATACTTTGTTACTTTTATTGATGACTTTAGTCGTTTCGGATATGTCTACTTATTAAGACACAAGGACGAAACGTTTGAAGCATTCAAAGAATATCAAAACGAAGTACAAAATCAACTCAATAAGACAATTAAGGTACTACGTACCGATAGAGGAGGTGAATACCTAAGCGATGCCTTCCAAGATCATCTTAGGAGTTGTGGGATTATCTCACAACTTACTCCACCCGGAACACCCCAACTCAATGGAGTTTCTGAAAGGAGGAACCGAACCCTAATGGATATGGTTCGATCTATGATGGCAAGAAGCTCGTTGCCTCTATCATTTTGGGGTTATTGTCTAAGCTCCGCGGCTCGTATTTTAAATATGGCCCCAACCAAGAAGGTGGAACGAACTCCTCATGAGATGTGGTTTGGAAAACCTCCTTCTCTTTCATACTTGAAAGTATGGGGATGTGAAGCTTATCCTAAGCGTTATGTAGCAAATAAGCTACATGCTCGATCCACAAAGTGTATCTTCATAGGATATCCCAAAGATGACATGGGATATTACTTCTATGATCCATCCGAGCAAACCGTATTTGTTGCTCGGAAAGTGGAATTCCTTGAAACCAAGTTCCTTATGGAAGGTGATGGTGAAAGGAAGATAGATCTTGTAGAGGTACAAGATCAAGCCGATGATACACAATTGGTTAACACTAGTACTCAACATGAGGATGTTGAAAATGATCAAGTGGATGATCAAGGTACACAAGACGTTCGAAGATCTAGTAGGATTAGTAATCCTCCCGAGAGATATGGGTTTCTCGTGGAAGGTTGCTATACGGTTGATTTGGATGAACCGACAAACTACAAAGATGCTTTATCAAGAATTGATAAAAATAAATGGCAGGAAGCCATGAACGCCGAGATGCAATCCATGTATGAAAACCAAGTTTGGGAACTTGTTGTGCAACCTCCTAGCTCCAAGCTAGTTGATTGCAAATGGCTTTTCAAGAAGAAAACCGACATACATGGAAACTTGGATACATACAAAGCTAGACTTGTAGCAAAAGGTTTCACTCAAACTCAAGGGGTTGATTATGATGAAACTTTCTCGCCAGTGGCAATGCTAAAGTCTATTAGGATATTATTTGCCATTGCTGCTCACTATGACTATGAAATATGGCAAATGGATGTCAAAACCGCTTTCCTAAATGGATATCTTGAGGAAGATGTCTATATGGTACAGCCCGAAGGTTTTGTTGATCCGAAAAATCCTAAAAAGGTATGCAAGTTGAAGAAATCAATCTACGGATTGAAACAAGCATCTAGAATGTGGAATCATCGCTTTAATGAAGAGGCAAAGAAATTTGGCTTCATTAAAAATGGTGATGAAGCTTGTGTGTACAAGAAGGCTAGTGGGAGCTCTATAATGTTCCTTGTGCTATATGTGGATGATATATTATTATTTGGGAATGATATTACCACAATGCAAGGAGTCAAAACTTGGCTAAAGAGTTGCTTCTCCATTAAGGATCTTGGAGACGCACAATACATATTGGGGATAGGGATCTATAGGAATAGATCCAAGAGATTGATAGGTTTAAGTCAAAGTACATACATTGATAAAATCTTGAAAAGGTTCAAGATGGAAAACTCTAAGAAAGGTTTGGTACCTATTCAAAGAGGAACCGTTCTCAATTCATCTCAGTGTCCTACCACGAAAGATGAACAAGAGAGAATGAAGAAAGTCCCATACGCATCTGCTATTGGGTCTATCATGTATGCAATGATATGTACTAGACCGGATGTGTCATGCGCTCTAAGCTTGACTAGTAGATACCAGAATAACCCAGGAAATAGTCATTGGATTGCTGTTAAAAGCATATTGAAATACCTTAGGAGGACTAAGGATATGTTTCTAATATATGGGTCTGGTGAGGAGGAACTCGCTGTAAAAGGTTACGTGGACGCGAGTTTCCAAACTGATCGAGATGACTCTCGATCACAATCCGGTTATGTCTTCATGTTAAATGGTGGTGCGGTCTCTTGGAAGAGTTCGAAACAGGAGGTTGTTGCGTTATCCACTACAGAGTCGGAGTACATTGCCGCCTCACTGGCAGCTCAGGAAGCTGCATGGATGAAGAAATTCATCGACGACTTAGGAGTGGTCCCTTCCATTCAGGACCCTCTTGAGATCTTTTGTGACAACGAGGGTGCGATTGCTCAAATCAAGGAACCTCGTGCCCATCAAAAGACTCGTCACATTGAGCGGAGATTCAACTACATAAGGGATGAAGTTGAAAAAGGAAAGATATGTATTCGCAAAGTTCACACAGATCATAATGTTGCGGATCCACTCACGAAGCTTTTACATGGGCCAAAACATGAGGGACATGTTTGTGCATTAGGGCTTCGATATTCTAGTGATTGGATATGATCTATTTTATGTATTGTACCGGAACGAAATTATTCAAACTCATTAATATAACTATGGTGTTAATTTATCTGAGTTATGTTCCTATTTTGCATATTTCATCCATGAATAAGCAATTATTCTAAATTTCCGTAGTCGATCACATTTGTGGGAACAAGTGTGAGGTTTAGACTATTATGAACTCTGATTGGTATACATTCATAGGTTGAATGTGGGGCAAGGTTGCAACCAAGGTTCATAGATATTTGTGGGAAACAAATATTGGAAGACCCGCTCTCAAGAATTACTGTATAGAGCCTTTGTGGTTGATCACATGTAATCTTGAGTAAAGGCGAATATCATTGTATCCTCTGACCTGAGATACATATTGGGTTCGGATATTCACCAAGTACTGTGCCTTGATTCTTTCCTTCGCTATTCTGAAACATGATAGTACATAAGGAAGAACTCAGGTATATTACAAAGTGTATATCTAGGACGTATGTAGTCAAGATGGAATTTGTCCCTCTTATTCGTTGAGAGTCAGATGTCTAAGGCCTGAAAAGTTAAATCTATAAGAGAGTGATCACTCTGTATCTCTTGGATTTAACATGACATCTAGGACGAAAGGATATAATGAAAGATTCACCTACATATATCAGTTCGAGTAGGGAGCTCGAAAGGGATGATCTTATTGAATGGCACAAAGTCATAACATATTAGGGGTGATGGACGGTGTGTTAGGCTGTATCCATCACTTGCATTAATTTCTTATGTTTCTCGTGCAAGTGGGAGATTGAAGGTATTTCGTGTGCCCGAGAGACATATTAAAGTAATGTGGCTAATATGTTATGATCCAAGTTGGGTCATACCCAATAACAAACTTACCAACACCTTATACGTATTTGATCTTAACGATTGGATCATTAAACAAATACGCGACACTTGAATTTTAGAAAATCGGGTTTCTAAAATATTATTACTTGAGATAAATTATTTGGATAATTTATATATAATTGTTTATAGGTTTAAATGATTATATTGTGTTATATTTTATAAAAGGTTTTATAAAATATAAAAGTAACAAAAACAATTACATGTTTTATATATATGTAACATGTTTTATATATTAAAACATTGTTATTAATATAAGAAGAGTGCAGATTTTGGGACTCCTAGGAGACCACCCATGCTTGCCTTTTGTTACTTTCTATATGCACAATTCCTCAAGTGCAAGACCACACACTTCTACCAAGTAGCCTTGACTCTCACATGCAACTAGACATTCAAACTAGCAAGAAAAAACTGCAAAAAAAACCCTGCTGCTGGCCGTGGACTGTTTGGGAGCAAGAGAGGGTCAAAATTTGGTTTTGCAAGCAAGTTTCAAGTGTCACACAAATCCTAACCAATAGCAAGAGTGTTGGGTTAATAGTTTGGGGTATTTCTCCTTGAGGTTTCATCATTTTGAAGCTCCATTCTTCATCATCTTCATTACTTACTACCTTGCTTGGAGAAGGTATAAATACTTTACTTGCTTGTAGTTTGTAAGTATATATCACAACTTGATCCTAATTGGGATTTAACTTTAATTGGTTAAAGTTTAACAAGTCTAAAATTGGTAATTAACATGCTTCCGCTTTCTTAATTCTTAAAATGGTTTAAGTATATTTTGAACTTGTTAAATCCCAACATCCGGTACTTTGGATGGGGTTTGTTAGGCCCAATAGATCTATCTTTAGGATTCGCGTCAATTAGGGTGTCTGTTCCCTAATTCTTAGATTACCATACTTAATAAAAAGGGGCATATTCGATTTCGATAATTCAACCATAGAATGTAGTTTCACGTACTTGTGTCTATTTTGTAAATCATTTATAAAACCTGCATGTATTCTCATCCCAAAAATATTAGATTTTAAAAGTGGGACTATAACTCACTTTCACAGATTTTTACTTCGTCGGGAAGTAAGACTTGGCCACTGTTGATTCACGAACCTATAACAATATATACATATATATTAAAGTATGTTCAAAATATATTTACAACACTTTTAATATATTTTGATGTTTTAAGTTTATTAAGTCAGCTGTCCTTGTTAGTAACCTATAACTAGTTATCCACAGTTAGATGTACAGAAATAAATCGATAAATATTATCTTGAATCAATCCACGACCCAGTGTATACGTATCTCAGTATTGATCACAACTCAAACTATATATATTTTGGAATCAACCTCAACCCTGTATAGCTAACTCCAACATTCACATATAGAGTGTCTATGGTTGTTCCGAAATATATATAGATGTGTCGACATGATAGGTCGAAACATTGTATACGTGTCTATGGTATCTCAAGATTACATAATATACAATACAAGTTGATTAAGTTATGGTTGGAATAGATTTGTTACCAATTTTCACGTAGCTAAAATGAGAAAAATTATCCAATCTTGTTTTACCCATAACTTCTTCATTTTAAATCTGTTTTGAGTGAATCAAATTGCTATGATTTCATATTGAACTCTATTTTATGAATCTAAACAGAAAAAGTATAGGTTTATAGTCGGAAAAATAAGTTACAAGTCGTTTTTGTAAAGGTAGTCATTTCAGTCGAAAGAACGACGTCTAGATGACCATTTTAGAAAACATACTTCCACTTTGAGTTTAACCATAATTTTTGGATATAGTTTCATGTTCAAAATAAAAATCATTTTCTCAGAATAACAACTTTTAAATCAAAGTTTATCATACTTTTTAATTAACTAACCCAAAACAGCCCGCGGTGTTACTACGACGGCGTAAATCCGGTTTTACGGTGTTTTTCGTGTTTCCAGGTTTTAAATCATTAAGTTAGCATATCATATAGATATAGAACATGTGTTTAGTTGATTTTAAAAGTCAAGTTAGAAGGATTAACTTTTGTTTGCGAACAAGTTTAGAATTAACTAAACTATGTTCTAGTGATTACAAGTTTAAACCTTCGAATAAGATAGCTTTATATGTATGAATCGAATGATGTTATGAACATCATTACTACCTTAATTTCCTTGGATAAACCTACTGGAAAAGAGAAAAATGGATCTAGCTTCAATGGATCCTTGGATGGCTCGAAGTTCTTGAAGCAGAATCATGACACGAAAACAAGTTCAAGTAAGATCATCACTTGAAATAAGATTGTTATAGTTAAAGAAATTGAACCAAAGTTTGAATATGATTATTACCTTGTATTAGAATGATAACCTACTATAAGAAACAAAGATTTCTTGAGGTTGGATGATCACCTTACAAGATTGGAAGTGAGCTAGCAAACTTGAAAGTATTCTTGATTTTATGAAACTAGAACTTTTGGAATTTATGAAGAACACTTAGAACTTGAAGATAGAACTTGAGAGAGATCAATTAGATGAAGAAAATTGAAGAATGAAAGTGTTTGTAGGTGTTTTTGGTCGTTGGTGTATGGATTAGATATAAAGGATATGTAATTTTGTTTTCATGTAAATAAGTCATGAATGATTACTCATATTTTTGTAATTTTATGAGATATTTCATGCTAGTTGCCAAATTATGGTTCCCACATGTGTTAGGTGACTCACATGGGCTGCTAATAGCTGATCATTGGAGTGTATATACCAATAGTACATACATCTAAAAGCTGTGTATTGTACGAGTACGAATACGGGTGCATACGAGTAGAATTGTTGATGAAACTGAACGAGGATGTAATTGTAAGCATTTTTGTTAAGTATAAGTATTTTGATAAGTGTATTGAAGTCTTTCAAAAGTGTATAAATACATATTAAAACACTACATGTATATACATTTTAACTGAGTCGTTAAGTCATCGTTAGTCGTTACATGTAAGTGTTGTTTTGAAACCTTTAGGTTAACGATCTTGTTAAATGTTGTTAACCCAATGTTTATAATATCAAATGAGATTTTAAATTATTATATTATCATGATATTATCATGTATGAATATCTCTTAATATGATATATATACATTAAATGTCTTTATAACGATAATCGTTACATATATGTCTCGTTTAAAAATCATTAAGTTAGTAGTCTTGTTTTTACATATGTAGTTCATTGTTAATATACTTTATGATATGTTTTCTTATCATAGTATCATGTTAACTATATATATATATATATATATCCATATATATGTCATCATATAGTTTTTACAAGTTTTAACGTTCGTGAATCACCGATCAACTTGGGTGGTCAATTGTCTATATGAAACATATTTCAATTAATCAAGTCTTAACAAGTTTGATTGCTTAACATGTTGGAAACATTTAATCATGTAAATATCAATCTCAATTAATATATATAAACATGGAAAAGTTCGGGTCACTACAGTACCTACCCGTTAAATAAATTTCGTCCCGAAATTTTAAGCTGTTGAAGGTGTTGACGAATCTTCTGGAAATAGATGCGGGTATTTCTTCTTCATCTGATCTTCACGCTCCCAGGTGAACTCGGGTCCTCTACGAGCATTCCATCGAACCTTAACAATTGGTATCTTTTTTTGCTTAAGTCTTTTAACCTCACGATCCATTATTTCGACGGGTTCTTCGAAGAATTGAAGTTTTTCGTTGATTTGGATTTCATCTAACGGAATAGTGAGATCTTCTTTAGCAAAACATTTCTTTAAATTCGAGACGTGGAAAGTGTTATGTACAGCCGCGAGTTGTTGAGGTAACTCTAGTCGGTAAGCTACTGGTCCGACACGATCAATAATCTTGAATGGTCCAATATACCTTGGATTTAATTTCCCTCGTTTACCAAATCGAACAACGCCTTTCCAAGGTGCAACTTTAAGCATGACCATCTCTCCAATTTCAAATTCTATATCATTTCTTTTAATGTCAGCGTAGCTCTTTTGTCGACTTTGGGCGGTTTTCAACCGTTGTTGAATTTGGATGATCTTCTCGGTAGTTTCTTGTATAATCTCCGGACCCATAATCTGTCTATCCCCCACTTTACTCCAACAAATCGGAGACCTGCACTTTCTACCATAAAGTGCTTCAAACGGCGCCATCTCAATGCTTGAATGGTAGCTGTTGTTGTAGGAAAATTCTGCTAACGGTAGATGTCGATCCCAACTGTTTCCGAAATCAATAACACATGCTCGTAGCATGTCTTCAAGCGTTTGTATCGTCCTTTCGCTCTGCCCATCAGTTTGTGGATGATAGGCAGTACTCATGTCTAGACGAGTTCCTAATGCTTGCTGTAATGTCTGCCAGAATCTTGAAATAAATCTGCCATCCCTATCAGAGATAATAGAGATTGGTATTCCATGTCTGGAGACGACTTCCTTCAAATACAGTCGTGCTAACTTCTCCATCTTGTCATCTTCTCTTATTGGTAGGAAGTGTGCTGATTTGGTGAGACGATCAACTATTACCCAAATAGTATCAAAACCACTTGCAGTCCTTGGCAATTTAGTGATGAAATCCATGGTAATGTTTTCCCATTTCCATTCCGGGATTTCGGGTTGTTGAAGTAGACCTGATGGTTTCTGGTGCTCAGCTTTGACCTTAGAACACGTCAAACATTCTCCTACGTATTTAGCAACATCGGCTTTCATACCCGGCCACCAAAAATGTTTCTTGAGATCCTTGTACATCTTCCCCGTTCCAGGATGTATTGAGTATTTGGTTTTATGAGCTTCTCTAAGTACCATTTCTCTCATATCTCCAAATTTTGGTACCCAAATCCTTTCAGCCCTATACCGGGTTCCGTCTTCCCGAATATTAAGATGCTTCTCCGATCCTTTGGGTATTTCATCTTTTAAATTTCCCTCTTTTAAAACTCCTTGTTGCGCCTCCTTTATTTGAGTAGTAATGTTATTATGAATCATTATATTCATAGATTTTACTCGAATGGGTTCTCTGTCCTTCCTGCTCAAGGCATCGGCTACCACATTTGCCTTCCCCGGGTGGTAACGAATCTCAAAGTCGTAATCATTCAATAATTCAATCCACCTACGCTTCCTCATATTCAGTTGTTTCTGATTAAATATGTGTTGAAGACTTTTGTGGTCGGTATATATAATACTTTTGACCCCATATAAGTAGTGCCTCCAAGTCTTTAATGCAAAAACAACCGCGCCTAATTCCAAATCATGCATCGTATAATTTTGTTCGTGAATCTTCAATTGTCTAGACGCATAAGCAATCACCTTCGTTCGTTGCATTAATACACAACCGAGACCTTGCTTTGATGCATCACAATAAATCACAAAATCATCATTCCCTTCAGGCAATGACAATATAGGTGCCGTAGTTAGCTTTTTCTTCAATAACTGAAACGCTTTCTCTTGTTCATCATTCCATTCAAATTTCTTCCCTTTATGCGTTAATGCAGTCAAGGGTTTTGCTATTCTGGAAAAGTCTTGGATGAACCTTCTGTAGTAACCAGCTAGTCCTAAAAACTGGCGTATGTGTTTCGGAGTTTTCGGGGTTTCCCACTTTTCAACAGTTTCTATCTTTGCCGTATCCACCTTAATACCTTCTTTGTTCACTATGTGACCGAGGAATTGAACTTCTTCCAACCAGAATGCACACTTTGAAAACTTAGCGTACAATTCTTCCTTCCTCAATACTTCTAACACCTTTCTCAAATGTTCACCGTGTTCTTGGTCATTCTTTGAGTAAATAAGTATGTCATCAATGAAAACAATGACAAACTTGTCAAGGTATGGTCCACACACTCGGTTCATAAGGTCCATGAACACAGCTGGTGCATTAGTTAAACCAAACGGCATGACCATAAACTCGTAATGACCGTAACGTGTTCTGAAAGCAGTCTTTGGAATATCATCTTCTTTCACCCGCATTTGATGATACCCGGAACGTAAGTCAATCTTTGAATAAACAGACGAGCCTTGTAGTTGATCAAATAAGTCGTCGATTCTCGGTAGTGGGTAGCGGTTCTTGATGGTAAGTTTGTTCAACTCTCGGTAGTCGATACACAACCTGAATGTACCATCTTTCTTCTTGACAAACAAAACAGGAGCTCCCCACGGTGATGTGCTTGGTCGAATGAAACCACGCTCTAAAAGTTCTTGTAATTGGCTTTGCAGTTCCTTCATCTCGCTGGGTGCGAGTCTGTAAGGAGCACGAGCTATTGGTGCAGCTCCTGGTACAAGATCTATTTGAAATTCAACGGATCGATGTGGGGGTAATCCCGGTAATTCTTTCGGAAATACATCGGGAAATTCTTTTGCAATGGGAACATCATTGATGCTCTTTTCTTCAGTTTGTACTTTCTCGACGTGTGCTAGAACAGCATAGCAACCTTTTCTTATTAGTTTTTGTGCCTTCAAATTACTAATAAGATGTAGCTTCGTGTTGCCCTTTTCTCCGTACACCATTAAGGGTTTTCCTTTTTCTCGTATAATGCGAATTGCATTTTTGTAACAAACGATCTCCGCTTTCACTTCTTTCAACCAGTCCATACCGATTATCACATCAAAACTCCCTAACTCTACTGGTATCAAATCAATCTTAAATGTTTCGCTAACCAGTTTAATTTCTCGATTTCGACATATATTATCTGCTGAAATTAATTTACCATTTGCTAATTCGAGTAAAAATTTACTATCCAAAGGCGTCAATGGACAACTTAATTTAGCACAAAAATCTCTACTCATATAGCTTCTATCCGCACCCGAATCAAATAAAACGTAAGTAGATTTATTGTCAATAAGAAACGTACCCGTAACAAGCTCCGGGTCTTCCTGTGCCTCTACCGCATTAATATTGAAAACTCTTCCACGGCCTTGTCCATTCGTGTTCTCCTGGTTCGGGCAATTTCTAATAATGTGGCCTGGTTTTCCACATTTATAACAAACTACATTGGCATAACTTGCTCCGACACTACTTGCTCCGCCATTACTCGTTCCGACACCATTTGTTCCTTTCGTTCTATTAACCCCTGGTCCGTAGACCTCACACTTCGCCGCGCTATGACCATTTCTTTTACACTTGTTGCAAAATTTGGTGCAGAACCCCGAGTGATTCTTTTCACACCTTTGGCATAGCTGCTTCTGATTGTTGTTGTTGTTGCGGTTATTATTGTTGTTGGGATGATTGTTGTAGTTGCTGTTGTTGTTGTTGTTGTTATTGTTGTTGTTGGGCCGTTTGTTGTAGTTGCGATTGATGTTGCGATTGTTGGGATAATTGTTGCGATTATTGTTGTAATTGCTGTTGTTGTTGTATTGGTGATTCTTATCACCATTTTCCTCCCACTTTCTTTTGACTTGCTTCACATTGGCCTCTTCAGCAGTCTGTTCTTTAATTCTTTCTTCAATCTGGTTCACTAGTTTGTGAGCCATTCTACATGCCTGTTGTATGGAGGCGGGCTCGTGTGAACTTATATCTTCTTGGATTCTTTCCGGTAATCCTTTCACAAACGCATCGATCTTCTCTTCCTCATCTTCGAATGCTCCCGGACACAATAGGCACAATTCTGTGAATCGTCTTTCGTACGTGGTAATATCAAATCCTTGGGTTCGTAACCCTCTAAGTTCTGTCTTGAGCTTATTGACCTCGGTTCTGGGACGGTACTTCTCGTTCATCAAGTGCTTGAATGCTGACCACGGTAGTGCGTACGCATCGTCTTGTCCCACTTGCTCTAGATAGGTATTCCACCATGTTAACGCAGAACCTGTGAAGGTATGCGTAGCGTACTTTACTTTGTCCTCTTCAGTACACTTACTTATGGCAAACACCGATTCGACCCTTCTCGGTCCACCGTTTCAATCTGATAGGTCCTTCGGTTCCATCAAATTCCAAAGGTTTGCAGGCAGTGAATTCTTTGTAGGTGCATCCTACACGATTTCCTGTACTGTTAGATCCAAGGTTATTGTTGGTATGTAGCGCAGCCTGTACTGCGGCTATGTTTGAAGCTAGAAAAGTACGGAATTCCTCTTCATTCATATTCACGGTGTGTCGAGTAGTCGGTGCCATTTCCTTCAAAATAGTCAAATGGAACCAGTTAATCATACAGAATATCAAGAGTAGTTAATAGTATTTCGTAGCATAATATGAACTCATTTATAAAAGCTTTTTCTTCATATTAGCTTTTTATAAGTTTAAATTTGGGTAGTACCTACCCGTTAAGTTCATACTTAGTAGCTAATATACAATTCAACTACTACAATTCTATATGAAAAACTGATTATAATAATATTTCGCGTTCAAACTTTTATACAATATTTTACAAACTTACAATACCGTTTATTTTACATAAAGCATGAAATATAGCACACAATAACTTTGATACAAGATAATTGTGAAGATAATTCTAGCTAGTACACAAGTCGTTCAGCAAAGGCAATAAAGACACGTAATTCATACGTCCAGAAACAAGTCATGCATTCTGGTTTTACTAGGACTACTTCCCATCCTTGGTCTTGTGGAACATAACCGTTATGGCCGTTGATAAGACAGCGTGTTGTAACGTCGTCAAAGGGACGAGGGTTACGTAATGTCCAACAGTCCCGTAACAATCTAAAAACCTCATTTCTTACCCCAATTACCGACTCCGTCACTTGTGGGAACGTTTTGTTTAATAGTTGTAGGCCGATGTTCTTGTTCTCACTTTGGTGAGAAGCGAACATTACTAATCCGTAAGCATAACATGCTTCTTTATGCTGCATGTTAGCCACTTTTTCTATATCACGAAGTCCAATATTCGGATATATTGAGTCAAAATAATTTCTTAACCCATTGCGTAAAATAGCATTTGGGTTCCCCGCAATATATGCGTCAAAGTAAACACATCGTAACTTATGGATTTCCCAATGTGATATCCCCCATCTTTCAAACGAAAGCCTTTTATAAACCAAGGCATTCTTGGAACGTTCTTCGAATGTCTTACAAACTGATCTCGCCTTAAATAGTTGTGCCGAAGAATTCTGACCGACTCTAGACAAGATTTCATCAATCATGTCTCCGGGTAGGTCTCTTAAAATATTGGGTTGTGTATCCATTTTGTGTTTTTATACTGTAAAATAGACAAGAGTTAGATTCATAAAAAAAATACTTATTAATACAAGCAATTTTTACATATATCATAAAGCATAAGCACACTATATTACATATATTACACCACACGAATACAACTATCTTATTCCGACTCGCTTGTTTCTTCTTCTTCGGTTTTGGTTCGTTTTTCCAAGTTTCTAGGGATATATGATGTTCCCCTAATACGAGCCGTCGTTATCCACATTGGTTTAGAAAAACCTGGTGGTTTAGAGGTTCCCGGGTCATTATTACAACTTAAGGACTTCGGGGGTTGACGATACATATAAAGTTCATCGGGGTTGGAATTAGATTTCTCTATTTTTATGCCCTTTCCCTTATTATTTTCTTTTGCCTTTTTAAATTCAGTTGGGGTAATTTCTATAACATCATCGGAATTCTCGTCGGAATCCGATTCATCGGAGAATTGGTAATCCTCCCAATATTTTGCTTCCTTGGCGGAAACACCATTGACCATAATTAACTTTGGTCGGTTGGTTGAGGATTTTCTTTTACTTAACCGTTTTATTATTTCCCCCACCGGTTCTATTTCTTCATCCGGTTCCGATTCTTATTCCGGTTCCGATTCTTCTTTCGGTTCCGACTCTTCTTCCGGTTCCTCTTCGGGAACTTGTGAATCAGTCCACAAATCATTCCAATTTACATTTGACTCTTCATTATTATTAGGTGAGTC
The DNA here is from genome assembly GCF_046630445.1 of Rutidosis leptorrhynchoides. Classification (NCBI taxonomy): domain Eukaryota; kingdom Viridiplantae; phylum Streptophyta; class Magnoliopsida; order Asterales; family Asteraceae; genus Rutidosis; species Rutidosis leptorrhynchoides. The sequence goes on from NC_092334.1 coordinate 207,842,209, forward strand.
AATGGGACTTGTTCTAGAGGTAGACATCTATCACATAATATCAAACACGTTAAGAGATTAATATATCACATAATATTCATATGTTAAAAATATATAGTTTCCAACAAAAATGTTAAGCAATCATTTTTAAAGAAAACACGGTCGAAGTCCAGACTCACTAATGCATCCTAACAAACTCGATAAGACACACTAATGCAAATTTTCTGGTTCTCTAAGACCAACGCTCGGATACCAACTGAAATGTCCCGTTCTTATTGATTAAAAACGTTCCATATTAATTGATTTCGTTGCGAGGTTTTGACCTCTATATGAGACGTTTTTCAAAGACTGCATTCATTTTAAAACAAACCATAACCTTTATTTCATCAATAAAGGTTTAAAAAGCTTTACGTAGATTATCAAATAATGATAATCTAAAATATCCCGTTTACACACGACCATTACATAATGGTTTACAATACAAATATGTTACAACAAAATAAGTTTCTTGAATGCAGTTTTTACACAATATCATACAAGCATGGACTCCAAATCTCGTCCTTATTTAAGTATGCGATAGCGGAAGCTCTTAATAATCACCTGAGAATAAACATGCTTAAAACGTCAACAAAAATGTTGGTGAGTTATAGGTTTAACCTATATATATCAAATCATAATAATAGACCACAAGATTTCATATTTCAATACACATCCCATACATAGAGATAAAAATCATTCATATGGTGAACACCTGGTAACCGACAATAACAAGATGCATATATAAGAATATCCCCATCATTCCGGGACACCCTTCGGATATGATATAAATTTCGAAGTACTAAAGCATCCGGTACTTTGGATGGGGTTTGTTAGGCCCAATAGATCTATCTTTAGGATTCGCGTCAATTAGGGTGTCTGTTCCCTAATTCTTAGATTACCAGACTTAATAAAAAGGGGCATATTCGATTTCGATAATTCAACCATAGAATGTAGTTTCACGTACTTGTGTCTATTTTGTAAATCATTTATAAAACCTGCATGTATTCTCATCCCAAAAATATTAGATTTTAAAAGTGGGACTATAACTCACTTTCACAGATTTTTACTTCGTCGGGAAGTAAGACTTGGCCACTGTTGATTCACGAACCTATAACAATATATACATATATATTAAAGTATGTTCAAAATATATTTACAACACTTTTAATATATTTTGATGTTTTAAGTTTATTAAGTCAGCTGTCCTCGTTAGTAACCTATAACTAGTTGTCCACAGTTAGATGTACAGAAATAAATCGATAAATATTATCTTGAATCAATCCACGACCCAGTGTATACGTATCTCAGTATTGATCACAACTCAAACTATATATATTTTGGAATCAACCTCAACCCTGTATAGCTAACTCCAACATTCACATATAGAGTGTCTATGGTTGTTCCGAAATATATATAGATGTGTCGACATGATAGGTCGAAACATTGTATACGTGTCTATGGTATCTCAAGATTACATAATATACAATACAAGTTGATTAAGTTATGGTTGGAATAGATTTGTTACCAATTTTCACGTAGCTAAAATGAGAAAAATTATCCAATCTTGTTTTACCCATAACTTCTTCATTTTAAATCCGTTTTGAGTGAATCAAATTGCTATGATTTCATATTGAACTCTATTTTATGAATCTAAACAGAAAAAGTATAGGTTTATAGTCGGAAAAATAAGTTACAAGTCGTTTTTGTAAAGGTAGTCATTTCAGTCGAAAAAACGACGTCTAGATGACCATTTTAGAAAACATACTTCCACTTTGAGTTTAACCATAATCTTTGGATATAGTTTCATGTTCATAATAAAAATCATTTTCTAAGAATAACAACTTTTAAATCAAAGTTTATCATAGTTTTTAATTAACTAACCCAAAACAGCCCGCGGTGTTACTACGACGGCGTAAATCCGGTTTTACGGTGTTTTTCGTGTTTCCAGGTTTTAAATCATTAAGTTAGCATATCATATAGATATAGAACATGTGTTTAGTTGATTTTAAAAGTCAAGTTAGAAGGATTAACTTTTGTTTGCGAACAAGTTTAGAATTAACTAAACTATGTTCTAGTGATTACAAGTTTAAACCTTCGAATAAGATAGCTTTATATGTATGAATCGAATGATGTTATGAACATCATTACTACCTTAATTTCCTTGGATAAACCTACTAGAAAAGAGAAAAATGTATCTAGCTTCAATGGATCCTTGGATGGCTCGAAGTTCTTGAAGCAGAATCATGACACGAAAACAAGTTCAAGTAAGATCATCACTTGAAATAAGATTGTTATAGTTATAGAAATTGAACCAAAGTTTGAATATGATTATTACCTTGTATTAGAATGATAACCTACTGTAAGAAACAAATATTTCTTGAGGTTGGATGATCACCTTACAAGATTGGAAGTGAGCTAGCAAACTTGAAAGTATTCTTGATTTTATGAAACTAGAACTTTTGGAATTTATGAAGAACACTTAGAACTTGAAGATAGAACTTGAGAGAGATCAATTAGATGAAGAAAATTGAAGAATGAAAGTGTTTGTAGGTGTTTTTGGTCGTTGGTGTATGGATTAGATATAAAGGATATGTAATTTTGTTTTCATGTAAATAAGTCATGAATGATTACTCATATTTTTGTAATTTTATGAGATATTTCATGCTAGTTGCCAAATGATGGTTCCCACATGTGTTAGGTGACTCACATGGGCTGCTAAGAGCTGATCATTGGAGTGTATATACCAATAGTACATACATCTAAAAGCTATGTATTGTACGAGTACGAATACGGGTGCATACGAGTAGAATTGTTGATGAAACTGAACGAGGATGTAATTGTAAGCATTTTTGTTAAGTAGAAGTATTTTGATAAGTGTATTGAAGTCTTTCAAAATTTTATAAATACATATTAAAACACTACATGTATATACATTTTAACTGAGTCGTTAAGTCATCGTTAGTCGTTACATGTAAGTGTTGTTTTGAAACCTTTAGGTTAACGATCTTGTTAAATGTTGTTAACCCAATGTTTATAATATCAAATGAGATTTTAAATTATTATATTATCATGATATTATCATGTATGAATATCTCTTAATATGATATATATACATTAAATGTCTTTATAATGATAATCGTTACATATATGTCTCGTTTAAAAATCATTAAGTTAGTAGTCTTGTTTTTACATATGTAGTTCATTGTTAATATACTTTATGATATGTTTTCTTATCATAGTATCATGTTAACTATATATATATATATCCATATATATGTCATCATATAGTTTTTACAAATTTTAACGTTCGTGAATCACCGATCAACTTGGGTGGTCAATTGTCTATATGAAACATATTTCAATTAATCAAGTCTTAACAAGTTTGATTGCTTAACATGTTGGAAACATTTAATCATGTAAATATCAATCTCAATTAATATATATAAACATGGAAAAGTTCGGGTCACTACATAGTTGACTTGTAATTTTAGTCCGTTGCGTCGAGCGTTGAGAGTTGACTCTGGTCCCGGTTCCGGATTTTTGAACGTCCTTGCGTACAATTTAATATCTTGTATTTTGCGTTTCGTGGCTCGTACTCTTGTAATTTTGAGACGTTTCTCATCAATAATTTGAACCACTTTGATTGTACTTTGTACTTTTTAGCTTTTTGGTCGTTTGCGTCTTCAATTCGTCGAATCTGTCTTTTGTCTTCACCTTTTATTATTTAAACGAATATCACTTGTGAACAGAACAATTGCAACTAAAAGCTTGTCTTTCTTGAGGGATAATGCTATGAAATATATGTTCGTTTTTAGCATTATCAAATATTCTCACACTTGAGCGTTGCTTGCCCTCAAGCAATATAGTCTTGAAATAAAAATACTAGAATCACTTTATTCTTCACACTTTGTACATCAGTGATTTCTATACGGTGGTATGAACAATGGTAGTAACGATGTGGTTTACAGTCCCACATGACTATGAAAATTTAGATCCTTAAGGAAATTGGATCTTTATGAAAACATTTGATCTTTTGAAAATTAAATCTAGTTTTTACCCTATATAAGTTTTCCGAAATAACCCTTCACCGGTGTTTGCAAATTGTTTTTGTGGGATTGGTGGGTTTCAGATTTGAAAATTTTAGCTCAAAACTTGTGGTTTTGTGTCACCCACTTGCTAACCTTGTATTAGGAAAGCAACACGTCCAGTATACTTGCTCCATATATTACCTTTAGGTAAACTACCATCCAGTTGTAAAGGAAAGCGTTGAACAAGCAACTGTTAAGGCAATGTCCCCTGACATGCTTTTAATTATGGTCTATAACGTGTCGGATGCAATTACTATCCTTTATAGGAGCAATAGTAAAGCTCACCCTTTGGTTTTTCGGTCTGGCACAAAGTCTTGTCTTTGATCATGCTATGCAACCACCGTTCTTACGGTTGACATCCGATTTGGTTCAGGTGACCTAATGAATTTCAGGTGAATTCCTAGGATTTTACGTTCAATGGTAATGAACGCATTAAAAATGGGTTTTCATAAAACAAATCGGTTTGTAATTTTAATCAAAATATTTTCTCGTTCAAGCTGGAGTTTAGATATCATCGAATTCCATGAGTTTGTAATTCTCAATCTTTAAAAGTCAATCTCAAGGATTGAGTAATATCAGTCTTAAAAGCTGATTTTTGATCTTTTAAGGAGATTATCCTTTCTGGGGGTCTGATTCATTAGTCTTATCAAGCTAATTTTCACGGCGCCCTCCCCATTTTACGAGACTGATCCTCTCATGGTTAGGATAAGTCTGACCACTTGGTGACCCTGTTTGATGCTGAGGTCCGTGGATTTCCAGCTGATTTTCGAGAAAACTTTTCAAGTTTTTTCGTAGACTCTACAACTGGTCTGGACGACAACTTCCTGACCTAAATCAAGAAGCGCGTTTCTTTTTCGGAAGACTTTACTTCCTTTTAATGATGGAATTGATTCATCGTGTAGATCCATCTTTCTTTCAAATATATTACAGTTTTTTGGGTAAAACGGTTAATTTTGTCCAAAACAAAAGTATCTTCAATTATTTGTACAAAAATATGTGATATATGTTCAAAATAACTTGGTAAATTTTTCCCACACTTGGCTTTTATTTTCCTTTCTTTGCCTTTTTATTGTCCTCTATTCCATTTTAAATGAATTCTAACATTTTGGGTTGTTTCTCAATTTATATCCTTTCTGAGGTAACAATAATATCGGTGTAATACCTAGTTTTATCACTCATAAATATGTATAAACATGATTTTGAGTTCATTTAATTAAAAATTTTGAAAAATTTTACTAGAATTGGGTAATCAGTATATAAGACTGTGGCTGTTCTTTATTATCAGAGAGCACTAGATTCTAATACAACTACTGCGTTACTAGTATTTTTAATGGTAACCAAGTGTATAAGTTAAAATTTTTAAAAATTCGAAATAATTTAACCCCTTCCCACACTTAAGATTGTGCAATGCCCTCATTTGCAAGAAAAACGATTAAATTTTACCAAAGTTTCCAAATATATTGGCGTTTATTTGTTGAATGATAAATGGTGCACATCATTTGTTCATTCCGTCTTATTGTTACATCACATTTGTTTTTCGTTTTGTCGTCAAAATTAGTAGCTTTTGCTGAACTTAATGCCAGTCTTTGAAAATGCACTGTTTTACCCTGTTGTGTACATGAAATAAAATACATACAATACAAATATAAACATGCATAGTAATTTGAAATGGGACTTAAAATCCCACTTTCAAATCAAATATGAAATATTAGTACAACAAATAAAAATATTAAATATTACAATAAAAGTATCACAATATTATATGTTTAAACATAAATAAATAAAAAGATAAAAATCACAGAAATCACCAACAGGAACTATATCAATCTGGATAGGGGTTCCAGTTCATGTCATCGTCCGGGTTCCATGGTTGGTGATAGGTATACTGGTAGGCCTGGTTAGGGTCGTAGAGAGTATATTGTGGTCTCATCTCGGGCTGGTGTGGAGGATAGTAAGCGGGTCGGGTCGTAACATAGTTATCCTGAGGTGACAGCTGGCTCATGATCTGATGCTGATGATAGTCCCATCTATCATGATGTCGTTGCCTGAAATGCTCGTAATCATTCCGGACTTACCACTGCTCCATCCGACTAAATCTCTCCCCGTTTGTCATATCTACCTCATCTACACGCTGGTAGACGTCAGTCATAGCCTCCCTAATGACATCCCTAATGTCATCCGCTTCCTTCATTTCCTCATCTGATCCTCTCTCTACCTGAGGATGACTACCAACATAGGGTATTGCCTGATTGCATCTGCTTTTTAATACCTTAGCACCCTGATAGACCCTCAATCCTAAAGGCTCAACATGTTCCCTACATACCATAAGTGGACCCCCTTGGTCCCTATCTACACCCAAATACTCTCCAATGAGAGTAACAAAAATACCTCCTCCTATTATTCCCCCTTCCTGTATTCCTTCCACCATCTTAGACAAATAAAAACCAACACAGTAAGAGATATTAACAAAGCCTCTTGGGTTTCGAATACACTTTAGGTAAAATAAATCATGTAAAGTCATTTTCTCTTTATTGTGACCTCTCTGTGTAATCGAGTTAGCCAAAAATCTATGAATTATACGAAGCTCGGCTTTGTTAATATGTAAGTAGGAGTGTTTTCCTCCTAGCGTAAAAACATTATAATCTGACATACGCCTCCAGACGGCATTTTCGTCAAATTTCCTATCTACCCTTTCACCACGATAAATCAAATTCATACAATCGGGTAGTAGTAATTCACCAGGAGTATATATCTGCAAAGCCCTGGCCATGTCCAGCATGGACATCCTGTACATCCTACGGCCAAGTATAAATCTAAGAAAACTTCTATCGTCTAATCTATCTACATCCGCATTTAACGCTATAGTACTCATAAGCTCAATGCACCATTCCTTATATACAGGTCTATGAATGGTGAATAAACGTTCCCAATCGTGAAAAGAAGAGCTGCCATACCTTTGGATCAGATGCTCCCTAACTGAGTTAACTAGTTAGACCCTTTCTAAAGGCTCCCAATCGATTACCCTCGGCACTTTTACATTTTTCGGTATCAGTTTGAATTTGTTACTTTGATATGTCGTGTAATCTCTCCAGCTTTTATCGAATCTCAGATTAGGATGCAACGTGTGTTCAGGAATCTTTGGGTATTCTACAGGCGGATGCATCAGAAATACTATGAAGGCATCAACAAATTGTAGCGGATCATAATAAGGTACGTGTTGATCAGGTTGATGTTGTGGTTCCTGTTGTGGTTCTTGTTCGGGTTCTGGTTCGTATTGCATTTCTGGTTCAGGTTCTGGAGCAGGTTGTCTAGATGATGATGATGCACCATCAGTATTAGTAAATCTCTACAAAACACATTAAACAAAAAATTTGTGCATTCAAATATGCATTAGTGTTAGCAAGATAACAAACTAAAACAATCACAATGACATGTTTAATCTATACTAAACTTATGCTCATTTTCATATTTTTATCAAAATCTACACTTTTTCAAATAAGCATATATGAAAATGTATACAAAGTTCATAAGCATTTAACTCAAATAACATGTCAAAATAGTCATTACTAACAATTAAACAAGTCTCAAATGGCAATTATATCAAATTAATCAAGTTCATGAATTTTAGACTTAAAAAGTCCAATTTAATTCTCAAAAATCATGTTTAGGATCAAAGTTTGGATCATTTAGCTACCTAAACATGTTACACTACATAATTTAGCAATAATTCATGACAAAAATCGACCATAACATGTTTATATCAAAAAGCCCCAAATTGCTCAAGAACACAAACCCTAGATTTCTAAAATTTTTGAAGTTTTTGGCTTCAAATCATGTTAAATAGCATCAATCTAGGTTATACATGTATAATATACTAACAATTTAACTCTAATTACACTAGAAATTAACAAAATCAAATTAAGAAAATTATAGCTCAAGAACACTAAAAATTAAATTTAAAGAGGTTCAGGGATGAAATTGTTACCCTTCTTGATAAACTTCTTATCAAATTCATGATTAAAGTGGATTGTAACGAGAAATTTGGTGAAAAAATGATGAAATTTGAGAGATTTTGGGGTGTATGTTCGTGTATTTGTGTGTGTGTTGTGTGGAGAGCAGAACACAGCTCGCTGGTACTTGTTCCTGACCAGTTTTCTCTCTCCATGCGATCGCATGGATTTGCAGGGGAAACCCCATGCGATCGCATGGGGTCTGTTTTTTTTTTTTTTTTTTTTTTTTTATAAACCTTATACTTTTTAAAACAAATAATTAAATATTAAAATTTTGTTGTCCTTGTTATTTAGGACGAGGTTGTTTCGGATCGTTGTCCTAGTCCGTCCCTCAACAAAATTTTAAAATTTGTCATTTTTAAGCGCAGTTTTAAAAGTAAAGATTTTTATATTTTTTAATGTTTTTGGCATACTTTAATTCAATAATATTAAAAATAATGATAATAAAAGTTCTCGTCCCTCCCTTGGGTAGAGCAATTTCGGTTCAACGACCTAGTTTTCAACTCACGAAGAATTTTAAAAATCATATTTTTAACTTAGTGAAATAAAGTAAATTTTTGTTTTTAAATTCACACCAAACTTAAATTTAAAATGCATAAAATTAAAAATTCATATTATAATCAATTTTATACATACAAACTTATATTAAAAATATTAATTTTTCAAATATTTACAAACTTAAATATATTGATTTTTTTAAAAAATTTACAATATTAATTTAATATTTATATATTAATTTTAAAAACATAGTAAAAATTAAAATCTTTTTGGTCTTTTATCCCACTTTAATCAATCAAATATTATCAAAAATATACGCCCCTCTTTTCGGTAAAGTAATTTCGGTTCAACGACCTAGTTTTACTCCTGACAAATTTTTGAAATATTTTGGGTTGATTGATTATAGATATTTATACCTTAAGAATAAATGGTAAATTTCGCAGTGATGTAATAAATTTTTTTATGGTATCAATAATTTTGGTTACGCATACCTAATTTTATTGAATACCAATTTAATACTTTATAGCGAACGATTCAGCGTTTATTATCAAAAGGTTAAGAATATAAAAATAAAAATAAAAACTGTACATACTTACCTGTGAGAAAGAATTCTCAGAGACCTGCTTTAGCCGACTCATAGGAGAGTCGTGTGATTTGGTTTTCCATAACTACATAAGCATAACCTCGAATCTTCAATATCTTTTCTTCTAAACATATGAATGGTCCTTCTCTGCATAGAGTAACAAATTCGGTATTTGAATATGTTTGATTGTTTGAACATTTACCTTCATGTGACCATTTTCCGCATTTATAACATCTTTCAAGGTGTCGTGCTCTTCTTTTTGTTGCGGATTTTGATTTGCCTTTACCAAAATGTATCTTATGGTGATCTTTTCTGAGTTCTTTTCTTACTCCCTCCATTTTTCCTCTTATGAATGATACCAGTTCACTCGGAAGTGTGTCATTATTACGTTTAGTGATCAAAGCGTGTAGCATTAGACCATGGTTCAAATCAAAGGAATTCTTCATCTCGTAAAACCTAAAAAAATAAAAATTCAGAATGGGGGGAGAAGACTAGTTCTATAGGGTCTGCTAGGGAAAGACCATACGGATTCCATTTTCAAAAACTACACGAAAATAGAATATCTAACTCTAACAGAATTACATATTACACTAAAAAGATTCGAACCTCCCCACACTTAGTTAGATGTGGTGTTGAAATTGTGATTAACTTCATTGTCAACTTCCATCGGACCATGTATGTAATGTTTAATTCTGTGACCATTAACCTTAAATTCAATCCCATTTGAATTTATTAATTCTACTGTTCCGTACTGGAAAACTGTTTTGACTATGAATGGTCCAGACCATCTTGATTTCAATTTTTCAGGAAATAGCTTGAATCGTGAATTGAAAAGAAGAACTCTGTCTCCTTCTTTAAATTCTTTTGAACTTCTGATTCTTTTATCATGCCATTTCTTTGTTCTTTCCTTATAGATTAAGGAATTTTCATATGCCTCAAGTCTTAATTCTTCTAATTCGTTTAGTTGACTTAATCGTAGACGTCCGGCTTCATGTAAATCAAGATTACATGTCTTCAAAGCCCAAAATGCTTTGTGTTCAATTTCTACTGGAAGATGACATGCTTTTCCGTAAATGAGTCTAAAAGGTGTGGTTCCAATTGGAGTTTTGTAGGCTGTTCTAAAAGCCCAGAGTGCATCCTCCAATTTCATGGACCATTCTTTCGGATTTGATCCTACGGTTCTCTCTAGAATACGTTTTAAAGCTCGGTTGGTATTTTCAACTTGTCCACTTGTTTATGGATGATAAGCGGTTGAGATTTTATGAGTTACTCCATATCTTTTGAGAACTTTCTCAAGTTGATTATTACAAAAATGAGTACCCCGATCACTTATTAAAGATTTCGGTGTTCCGAACCTTGCAAAAAGACGTTTTAAAAAGTTGACTACAACTCGTGCATCGTTAGTTGGGAGAGCTTGTGCTTCCTCCCATTTAGATACATAATCAATGGCAATGAGAATATAGAGATTATTATGAGATTTTGGAAATGGACCCATAAAGTCAATACCCCAAATGTCAAATACTTCACATACTTGAATGACATTTTGTGGCATTTCATCACATTGACTTATTTTTCCAGCCCTTTGACAAGCATCACAGGATTTGCAAAGAAGGTGTGCGTCTTTGAAAATTGTAGGCCAATAGAATCCAGCATCATAAACTTTTCTTGCTGTGAGCTGAGGCCCATAATGCCCTCCTGTTGGTCCTGTGTGACAATGGTTTAAAATTTGACTGGCTTCATCTCCGAATACACATCGGCGTATTATTCCATCGGGACAACTTTTAAATAAATGTGGATCTTCCCAGAAATAGTGTTTTATATCACTAAAGATTTTCTTTCGTTTTTGGTACGACAATCCTTTTTCAATGAATCCACATACTAAGTAGTTTGCATTGTCTGAAAACCATGGAATTTCATTATAATCTATCTTCAATAGATATTCATCAGGAAAGTTATCTTGTATGGCCGATTCATTTAGAACTTCTAATTCAGGATTTTCAAGACGAGAAAGATGATCAGCGGTGAGATTTTCTGCTCCCTTTTTATCTCGGATTTCAATATCGAACTCTTGTAAGAGAAAGATCCAACGGATTAATCGTGGTTTAGCATCTTGTTTCGAAAATAGGTATCTAAGAGCAGAATGGTCGGTATATACCACCGTTTTAGCTAGAACGAGATATGAACGAAATTTGTCAAAAGCAAAGACAATAGCAAGGAGTTCTTTTTCAGTAGTTGTGTAATTTGTTTGTGCTCCTTGTAACGTCTTACTAGCGTAATAAATAGGTTGAAATCGTTTTTCAATCCTTTGTCCTAAAACGGCTCCCATTGCAAAATCACTTGCATCGCACATTAGTTCAAACGGTAGATTCTAATTTGGAGTTATCATGATCGGCGCATTAGTGATTTTCTCTTTAAGAATATTAAAAGATTTGATACATTCATCTGAAAAGATGAATGGAGCATCCTTTTCTAGGAGTTTATTCATAGGAGTGGCAATTTTAGAAAAAATCTTTTATGAAACGTCGGTAAAAACCGGCATGCCCTAGAAAACTCCTAACTCCTCTAACATTGGTGGGATGTGGAAGTTTAGCAATTACATCTACTTTAGCTCTATCCACTTCAATTCCTTCCTTTGAATCTTATGACCAAGAATGATGCCTTCTTTAACCATGAAATGGCATTTCTCCCAATTAAGAACTAGATTTGATTGTTCGCATCTAATAAGCATTCGTTCAAGATTAACTAGACATGATTCAAAAGTATCACCGAAGACTGAAAAGTCATCCATGAAAACTTCCATGCATTCTTCTATCATGTCGTGAAAATCGCCATCATGCACCTTTGAAAGGTTGCAGGGGCATTGCAAAGTCCAAATGGCATGCGTTTGTAAGCAAAAGTACCATAAGGGAATGTGAACGTGGTTTTCTCTTGGTCCTCGGGTGCTATTGGAATTTGAAAATATCCGGAAAAACGGTCAATAAAACAATAGTAACTATTTCCGGCTAATCTTTCCAACATTTGATCAATGAAAGGTAAGGGAAAGTGATCTTTTCTGGTGGCGTCATTTAATTTTCTATAATCAATACAAACACACCATCATGTTACAGTCCTAGTAGGAATAAGCTCATTTTTCTCATTTGTGATGACAGTCATGCCACCCTTCTTAGGTACACATTGAACTGGGCTTACCCATGGACTATCAGAGATTGGATAAATTAAACCTGCATCAAACAGTTTAATAATTTCTTTCTTAACAACATCTTTCATATTAGGATTTAGTCTTCGTTGGCGTTGCACATACGTTTTATGACCTTCTTCCATAAGGATTTTATGTGTGCAATACGAAGGACTTATTCCTTTAATATCATGAATCTTCCATGCAATAGCTGGTTTATGAGCTTTTAGCACATAAATGAGTTGTGATTTTTCATTTTCAGTAAGAGAAGACGATATTATTACAGGTAATTCAGATTCACCATGTAAATAAGCCTATTCCAAATGGTTTGGAAGTGGCTTAAACTCTAATGTCGATAGTTCTTCTATCGATGATTTATATCGATATCTGTCTTCCTCTTTTAGCATTTGAATTTCTTCTATTGTTGGTTCATATCCATTAGCCATAAGTGTAGCTAACATTTCAGTTTCATCAATTGGTTCAGTTCCTTCTCCTAAAGAACATTCTTCTGTTCCTTGTAATTCTGGAAATTCTTCTAACAATTTTGCATATGAATCTATAGTTTGAATATAATAACATGTATCATCTGCAGATTGCGGTTGTTGCATGGCTCTATCAACAGAAAAGGTAACACTCTCATCCTCTATACTTAGGGTCAGTTTCTTACCGAACACGTCTATTATTGCTTTAGCCGTGTTTAAGAATGGTCTTTCTAATATGAGAGGAACTCGAGAATCTTCTTCCATGTCCAGAATAACAAAATCTACTGGAAATACTAAAGTGCCAACTTTAACTAGCATGTTCTCCATTATCCATCTAGGATATTTTACTGATCGATCGGCTAGTTGTATGCTTATTCGTGTTGGTTTCAATTCTCCAAGGTCTAGTTTAGCGTATAATGAATACGGCATTAAATTAATACTAGCACCTAAATATGCCAATGCTTCTATTGAACTAAGACTACCCAGAAAACATGGAATTGTGAAACTTCCTGGATCAGAGAGTTTTTCTGGTATCTTATTCAACAGCACTGCAGAACAATTAGCATTCAAAGTAACAGCCGTGAGTTCTTCCATTTTCTTTCTATTTGTGATTAGATCTTTCAAGAATTTAGCATATCTAGGCATTCCTGAAATCACATTAATGAAAGGAAGATTGACATTTATTTGTTTAAACATATCCAAGAATTTGGATTGCTCGGCTTCAAGTCTCTCTTTTCTCATTTTATTAGGGTAAGAAAGTGGTGGTTGGTATGGTTTAACATAAAGTTTAGCCTTAACTGTGTTATCTTCATTAACCTTTTTAACTACCGGTTCTGTTTCCTTATCTTGTTCAGATTGTGGTTCTTGTAGAGTAGGAATAGTGTCATCAGAAATTACAGGCATTTCAGGTGGTTTAAGTGTAATACCACTTCTTGTGGTAATGGATTTAGCTATTTCATTCCGGGGGTTAGCATTTGTATCACTAGGTAGACTTCTCGGTTTTCTTTCACTTATTAACCTTGCTAGGTTACTTACTTCTTGTTCCAAATTTTGATTAGAAGCTTGTTGATTTCTAAATGCTTGAGCATTTTGTTCATTGGTTTGTTTCTGAGATGTGAAAAACTGCGTTCGAGATTCAACTAGCTTCGACATCATATCTTCTAAATTTGGCTTTTTATCATCGGTTTGTGGTGGTTTGTTTTGAAAATTAGGTCTTTGCTGATTGTAAGTATTATTGGATACTTGTTGATTGCTAGGACCTTGTTGGTTGTTGTATGGAACATTTCGGTTATAATTCTGGTTTTGATTGTAGATTGGTCTTGGCGGTTGATAATTATTCTGATAATTATTTCCAGGCCTTTGGTTTATGCATGAAACATTCTCTCTTTGTTCCATTGTTGGTTCAATACTGAGACAATCTTTTGTTAAATGTGGTCCTCCACACTACTCACAACTAATTCGTATTGAGTGAATATCTTTAGTCATCTTTTACATTCGTCTCTCGAGAGCATCTATCTTTGCGGAAATAGAATCAAAGTCATGGCTAGAATCGGCTCTAGCTGCTTTAGATGATCTAACGATATCTTTTTCTTGGTGCCACTCATGTGAGTGGGAAGCAGTGTTATCAATAATTTTGTAAGCATCAGTTGCTGTTTTCTTCATAATGGAACCACCAGCTGCTATATCTATGTCTTTTCTTGTAGTGATGTCACATCCTTGGTAGAATATTTGTACTATTTGACAAGTGTCTAAACCATGTTGCGGACATCCTCTTAATAACTTTCCAAATCTGGCCCATGCCTCATATAGAGTTTCATTTGGCTTTTGTGTGAACGTAACAATTTCTCCGTGAAGTCTCATGGCTTTAGATGCTGGAAAGAATTGTTTAAGAAATTTTTCAACTAAAACATCCCATGTATCAATCGCCCCTTCAGGTAACGATTTTAACCAATCTTTGGCTTCTCCCTTTAAAGTCCAGGGAAATAACATGAGATATATCTGTTCATTCTCTACTTCTCTGATTTTAAATAAAGTACAGATCGTATTAAATGTACGAAGATATTCATTTGGATCTTCCTTCGGTGCACCACTAAATTGGCATTGATTAGTTACCATATGTAGGATTTGTCCTTTGATTTCATAATCTGGCGCATTAATGTCTGGTTGAGTAATTGCGTGACCTTGGCCAGTGCGTTTAGCTCGCATTCGGTCTTCCATACTTAGAGGTTTCAGATTCTCCATGATTGAATTTGTTGAATCTGAATCACTAAGGGATTCTGATTTAATGGGTTGTTCCTCAACAATCTCTGTTTGAATGATTGGTGGTTCCAGAGGAAAGACTAATGGTTCAGGATCTCTGAATTGTCCCTGAATATCCTCCGGATTCTCAATTGTGAGGTCGGGTTCAAAAAATGGATTATCGGAAATTTGAATTGGAGTACTTGGTCGACTTGATGACGATTTTAAAGAAAAATCAACGGCGACAATATTTGCTAGATGTCTTGATCTGGTTACAGGTGGTGAACGTTTTGCTCGGTGCATTCACTGAATATCCTATTAGTTATAAAAGATAAAAAATTATATAAGTTATCAAATTAATAGACTTTTCTGATTTTACCCACGTTTCGAATAGCCAAAAGATGTAGCAGGTAGCCAGGACCCTTTAAATCGGAAGCCCACAACTCGCCAGTAACAAATCCAACTATTACTACGAACCAGAAAATTTTGGATGTCTATCAATTTAACCACTTAAAATAATTTTTCGTTGAAATTTAAAGAAATTTTAGAGAAGAAATAGAAAATTCTATGTCCTAAAAACTAGAGCGTCGAGAAATAAGAAAGAAAAAGTGCGCGTCAAAAAACGTCGAAAAATAAAAGGTCGAAAAAAATAGGCGTCCAAAAATAAAAATAAGAAAGTAGCGTGTCGAAACTTAAAAGGGAACTAAAAACTAAGAATTAAAAGTTACGTCTAAAAATATTAAAGCTTAGAGAAATTCTAAATCCAAAACGGCAATTACTTAAAAAGGTACTAAAATATAAAAACGGCGTCGCAAAATTCTAAAGCACCTAAATCTTAGTCTAAAGAAAAAGTACTTAAGGAATTTTACGGCAAAGCCTAAAAATCTAGAAATAAAAAGAACTATGGCAAAAACTATGACTTAAAACTAAATACGAACGAAAAATACAAATATTACGCTAAAACAAATAAAAGGATACAAAATATAAAAATAAACTTAAAGTTGTAAAAAGTACAATTTTTATAAAAATATTATTTTTATATTATTTATTTTATAAAACTATTAATTTTATATATTAATAAAACTAATTTAAACTAAAAATACAAATTAATAATAAAAACTAAACTAATTAATTAAAAACTAAACCCTAATTAAGGTTTTAATAATAATAATAATATACTCCGTAATTATTGCTGTAATCAGGTCAACTTCGGCGTGTCAGAACAGGCCATGCGATCGCATGGTCTTCACGTTATATATCCATGTAGTCGCATGGAGTAGGGTTTCGGGCCAGAGTTGGGCTGCTACAGTACCAGGCCGTTTGATTTCTTTTATATTTTTTTTCTGTTTTAAAATATATAGAATATTTATATAGAGTAAATAAAAACTTAATTGTTAAAAAATAAAAATAAAAATAGAAAATTTTATAATTTTATATATTTTTATCAATCTCTTAAAAATATATATATTTTTATTTTTCTTTTCTTTTTAAATTTTTGTATTTTTAATTTTTAAAACGTATATTTTTATAGAAAGAACTAAATAAAAATTTTTTTATAGCGTTGCGCTTTCTGTGTTTTAGCTATTCCCCGGCAGCGGCACCAAAAATGCTTGATGTGCGTAGAGGTGTATACGAAATAGTTATATTTTTACTACGAAAAACTATTAAATACGATACAATTTTACACAAGTTATTTATTTATTTATAGAGTGGATATACCTAAACCTTGCTACAACACTTATAGGCAGTGCACCTAATCGTACATTAGTGTAGTTTTTAGTAAGTCCGGTTCGTTCCATAGAGATCTTAGCCAAGTTTAACGCTATATTTTTTAAAACTATATTTGTATAAATATAAATATAAATATAAATATAAGTAGTATTATTATTATAAAAAGGGTTTTTACCGTTTAATGACCGGTTTGTCGATTTTAAAACTTTAGTCGCAGTTAAAACCTAATGTAAAATACTAAAAATAAATACAACTTAATTTAATGCGTAAAGTAAATAACGATAATGGAATTGCGATAAATAAAATGACAATAAATAAATTGCGATAATTAGAAAGTACGATAATTAAAAGTGCAATTAAATACAATGACATTAAATAAAAGTGCGATAATTAAAAGTGCAATTAAATATGAAATATATAAATTATGCTTATTTAAACTTCCGTAATCATGATGTTTGACGTGTTGATTTTAGTTTATTCCCATTGGTTAATTGTCCTTTGTCCTGGATTATTCGATATGTCCATACGGATTTGTCCATAATAGTCCATCAGTCATAATCATAAAGTGCGGAAGTCTTCGTCAAATTATTCTTATTCCCGAAGTCAAATATTTCAACTATTGGGGATTCGAACTGTAACAAGGTTTTATAACTTTGTTTAATGAATACACCAGATTATCGACTGCGTGTAAACCAAGGTTTTAATACTTTGTTAACAATTACACCAATTACCCTTGAATGTAATCCACCCCTGTTTTAACTAGTCAATTAACTATTAATCCAGTCCCGTGTCCGGTAAAATGAACAATTTGTAGTGACCCGAACTTTTCCATGTTTATATATATTAAATTAAATTGTTATTTACATGATTAAGTGTTTTCAACATGTTAAGCAATCAAACTTGTCAAGACTTGATTAATTGAAATATGTTTCATATAGACAATTGACCACCCAAGTTGACTAGTGATTCACGAACGTTAAAACTTGTAAAAACGATATGATGACATGAGTTGTATTCCCTTGAAATCAAAAATTTGCTTGAAATTCAATGGACCAATCAGAGCGTGACATGTGGCGCGACAATCACATGTGATTGGAAAAAAAAACATTTTTAAATTTTTTTTTAAAATTTTTAAAAAAAAAAAATTTTTTTTTATGAAATTTTTTTAAATTTAGCATGTCAAATCCAATCACATGTGATTGTGGAACTCAATCACAGGTGATTCTGCATATCAAATCCAATCACATGTGATTAAAAAAATTACAATTTTTTTAAAATAATTTCAACCGTAAACATACTTTAATTCGGTGATTTGATCAAGTTTGTTAGCGTTTCGTGATCATATCTTCAAAATTTTAGACTTTAATTCGGTGATTTGATCAAATTTTGATTAAAAACTTGGTGTTTGAAGGTTTTAGCACAAATTTAGTGAAATTCGTCATTATTCGTCATTTTACTGAATTTTTTTTTCCAATCACATGTGATTGGATTTGACATTCAATAATCACATGTGATTGGGTTTTACAATCACATGTGATTGACATGCACAATCACATGTGATTTACTGCATGTCAAATTTAATCACTTGTGATTGAAAAAAAAATTTGAAAAAAAAAATTTTGAAAAAAAAAAATTTTGAAATTTTTATTTTTTTCGAATTTTTTTTTTTTGAATTTTTTTTCCAATCACATGTGATTATCGCGCCACGTGTCGCAATATGATTGATCCCTTGAATCTCAACTTAAAAATTGATCTCATTTGAATAAACCTCATGATGACATATATATGATTATATATATAGTTAACATGATATTATGATAAGTAAGTATCTCATTAGGTATTTTAACAATGAGTTATATACATAAAATTGAGTTTATTGAATTAAGAAACTCGAAACGATATATATAACGATTATCGTTATAACAACGTCTTACTAAATACATATGAATCATATTAAGATATTGATACACTATGTTTAATCATGATAAATGATAAATAAACATGTCATTAAGTGTATTAACAATGAACTACATATGTAAAAACAAGACTGCTAACTTAATGATTTCGAAACGAGACATATATGTAACGATTATCGTTGTAACGACATTTAAATGTATATATATCATATTAAGATATATTAATATATCATAATATCATGATAATATAATAATTTAACATCTCATTAGATATAATAAACATTAGGTTAACAACATTTAACATGATCGTAAACTTAAAGGTTTCAAATCAACATTTACATGTAACGACTAACGATGACTTAACGACTCAGTTAAAATGTATATACATGTAGTGTTCTAATATGTATTCATACACTTTTGAAAGACTTCAAGACACTTATCAAAATACTTCTACTTAACAAAAATGTTTACAATTACATCCTCGTTCAGTTTCATCAACAATTCTACTCGTATGCACCCGTATTCGTACTCGTACAATACACTGCTTTTAGATGTATGTACTATTGGTATATACACTCCAATTATTAGCTCTTAGCCGCCCATGTGAGTCATCTAACACATGTGGGAACCATCATTTGGCAACTAGCATGAAATATCTCATAAAATTACAAAAATATGAGTAATCATTCATGACTTATTTACATGTAAACAAAATTACACATCCTTTATATCTAATCCATATACCAACGACCAAAAACACCTACAAACACTTTCATTCTTCAATTTTATTCATCTAATTGATCTCTCTCAAGTTCTATCTTCAATTTCTAAGTGTTCTTCATAAATTCTACAAGTTCTAGTTTCATAAAATCAAGAATACTTCAAGTTTACTAGCTCACTTCCAATCTTGTAAAGTGATCATCCAACCTCAAGAAATACTTGTTGTTTAAAGTAATATATCATTCTAAATCAAGGTAATACTCATATAAAAACTTTGATTCAATTCCTATAACTATAACTATCTTAATTCGAGTGATAATCATACTTGAACTTGTTTTTGTGTCATGATTCTACTTCAAGAACTTTCAAGCTATCCAAGATCCTTTGAAGCTAGATCATTTATTGTCACTTCCAGTAGGTTTACCTACTAAACTTGAGATAGTAATGATGTTCATAACATCATTCGATTCATACATATAAAACTATCTTATTCGAAGATTTGAAATGTAATCACTAGAACATAGTTTAGTTAATTCTAAACTTGTTCGCAAACAAAAGTTAATCTTTCTAACTTTACTTTTAAAATCAACTAAACACATGTTCTATATCTATATGATATGCTAACTTAATGATTTAAAACCTGGAAACACGATGAACACCATAAAATCGGATATACGCCGTCGTAGTGAAACCGGGGGCTGTTTTGGTTTGGATAATTAAAAACTATGATAAACTTTAATTTAAAAGTTATTCTTCTGGGAAAATGATTTTCCATATGAACATGAAATTATATCCAAAAATCTTGGTTAAACTCAAAGTGAAAGTATGTTTTTCAAAATGGTCATCATGATGTCGTTCTTTCGACGGAAATGACTACCTCTTTAGTAATTGAAATGTAACTTAAATTTCCGACTATAAACCTATACTTTTTCTGTTTGGATTCTTAAATTAGAGTTCAATATGAAACCATAGCAATTTGATTCACTCAATACGGATTTAAAATGAAGAAGTTATGGGTAAAACAAGATTGGATATTTTTTATCTTTTTAGCTACGGGAAATGTTTAACAAATCTATACAAATCATATCCTAGCTAACTTATATTGTATTATACATGTATTCTAATATATTATGTAATCTTGGGATACCATAGACACGTATGCAAATGTTTTGACATATCATATTGACCCATGTATATATATTATTTGGAACAACCATAGACACTCGATATGCAGTAATGTTGGAGTTAGCTATACAGGGTTGAGGTTGATTCCAAAAATATATATACTTTGAGTTGTGATCTAACCTGAGACATGTATACACTGGGTTGTGGATTGATTCAAGATAATATATATATATATATATATATCGATTTATTTCTATACATCTAACTGTGGACAACTAGTTGTAGGTTACTAACGAGGACAGCTGACTTAATACACTCAAATCTTTAAAACATAATAAAAATGGTTGTAATTATATTTTGATCATACTTTGATATATATGTACATATTTGTATAGGTTCGTGAATCGATCCGTGGCCAAGTCTTATTTCCAAGGAAGGAAATATCTGTGAAAGTGAGTTATAGTCCCACTTTTAAAATCTAATATTTTGGGATGAGAATACATGCAGTTTTATAAATGTTTTACGAAATAGACACAAGTAAATGAAACTACATTATATGGGTGAATGATCGAAGCCGAATATGCCCCTTTTGCTTGGTAGCCTAAGAATTAGTAAACCGATCTACTAATTGACACGAACCCTAAAGATAGATCTATTGGGCCTAACGAACCCCATCCAAAGTACCGGATACTTTAGTACTTCGAATTCGTTTTTATCATGTCCGAAGGATTTCCCGGAATGATAGGGGATATTCTTATATGCATCTTGTTAATGTCGGTTACCAGGTGTTCACCATATAAATGAATTTTATCTCTATGTATGGGATGTATATTGAAATATTAAATCTTGTGGTCTATTATTATGATTTGATAATATATAGGTTAAACCTATAACTCACCAACATTTTTATTGACGTTTTAAGCATGTTTATTCTCAGGTGATTATTAAGAGCTTCCGCTGTTGCATACTAAAATAAGGACAAGATTTGGAGTCCATGCTTGTATGATATTATGTAAAAACTGCATTCAAGAAACTTATTTTTGATGTAATATATTCTTATTGTAAACCATTATGTAATGGTCGTGTGTAAACGGTATATTTTAGATTATCATTATTTGATAATCTACGTAATGCTTTTTAAACCTTTATAGATAAAATAAAGGTTATGGTTGTTTTAAAAATGAATGCTGTCTTTGAAAAACGTCTCATATAGAGGTTAAAACCTCGCGACGAAATCAATTAATATGGAACATTTATAATCAATATGAACGGGACATTTCACAATTGTTGGTATTTATAGATATCCCGCCCACCGTACCCAGTCAAGCGTATGTGGTTATATATAAATATGTCAAATTATAACCTTTATATTAAATTAACGAGGTATCGTTAAGTTAATATAAAACCCATTAATAGCCCATAGTCTAATTTCCACAAGTGTCGTTCTTTTATCCAAACCTCAATTATGGTACAAAGCCCAATTACCCAATTTTAATATTTAGCCCAACATCACGATTACTTCGGCATTAAATAAGCATAATAATAACTTAGCTATGAGACATTAACTTAAAAAGGTTGAACATAACTTACAATGATTAAAAATAGCGTAGCGTTACACGGACAGAATTTTGACTTACACCCTTACAACATTCGCTAACATACCCTTATTATTAGAATTTAAAATTAAAATTAAAATTATAATATATATATATATATATATATATATATATATATATATATATATATATATATATATATATATATATATATATATATATATATATACGTTGAGTGAGAGATAGAGAAAAAGATATATAAATTCGTCCAAAACTCGCGAACTTTATAGGACCTGAGGTGCTACAGGATGCCATGCGATCGCATGGCTTTTGTGCCTCCAGGCCATACGATCGCATGGCCAGCTGGATCCAGTCACATGATTTTGTTTTCTTGTTTTGCCTACGGTTTAATATATAAATATAATATATAAATAATTTTAAGAATTATTTAAATATTATATTATATTTTTGTGCATAGTTGACTTGTAATTTTTAGTTCGTTGCGTCGAGCGTTGAGAGTTGACTCTGGTCCCGGTTCCCCGGATTTTCGAACGTCCTTACGTACAATTTAATATCTTGTATTTTGCGTTTCGCGGCTCGTACTCTTGTAATTTTGAGACGTTTCTCATCAATAATTTGAACCACTTTGATTGTACTTTGTACTTTTGAGCTTTTTGGTTGTTTGCGTCTTCAATTCGTCGAATCTGTCTTTTGTCTTCATCTTTTATTATTTAAACGAATATCACTTGTGAATAGAACAATTGCAACTAAAAGTTTGTCTTTCTTGAGAGATAATGCTATGAAATATATGTTCGTTTTTAGCATTATCATATGCTAACATAAGGATATATATAACTTGTAAATACGAAGAACACCTTAAAACTGAACATACGCCGTCGTAGAGAAATCGGGGGCTGTTTTGGGTTGGATATTTAAAACCTATCTTAAACTTTGACTTGAAATTTCATATTCTGGAAAAATGTTATTTCATATGGACATGATAATATATCTAAAAATCATGGTTAAACTCAAAGTGGATGTATGTTTATCAAAATGGTCATCAAGATGTCGTTTTTACGACGGATATGACCACCTTCTTCTAAATTGATATTTAATATGTAACTCTAACTTAAAACCTATAATTTTACATTTTAGTTTTGGAAAATTGAGTTCATTAAAAAAGCATAGAAATTCGATTCACTCAAATCTGATTTGTAACGAAGAAATTATGGGCAAAACAATATTGGTTAGAAACAAGCTAAATTAGCTACGTGGAATTTTGATAAAAATCCATACTAACCATATCCTAGCTAACTTTTCCTATATCCTACATGTATTTGTACATGTCATGACTATTTCCTTGTAATATACTAGTCTTGGTTAATTCCCAGACAATATAATATAGTCTTGATTAGTTAACACAACATGTATGCAATACGTTCGGATAAATCATAAGACACCGAGTATACAATACGTCTTGATTAATTCTAAGACAACACGTGTATAATGGGTCGTGAGTGAGTCTTGAACAATACGTATACAATATGTCTTGATTAAATTCTAAAATTATATATTGGACTATTGAACTATATTTGGACTACTAACATTGGACTACTAACTTGACAACTTATATCATGACACGTAACAGAAAATATTATAAGAATATAATTGTATTATATTTTGATATATATATATATATATATATATATATATATATATATATATATATATATATATATATATATATATATATATATATATATATATATATATATATATATATATATATATATATATAATTGTTATAGGTTCGTGAATCATATCGAGGCCAAGTCTTAATTTTTCAATGATTTGAAAAATCTTATCAAGTGAGTTATAGTTCCAATTTTACTATCTAATTATTTTGAGATGAAAATACTTGTTATTTTGGAAATGTTTCACAAAATAGGCACAAGTAATGAAACTACATTCTATGACTGAATTATTATACCGGATATCCCTATTTTTGCTTGGTAGCTTAAGAATTAATGTACATTATAATCGACACTAATTGACGCGAATCCTAAAGATAGATCTATGGGAATTAACGATCCCCATTCTAAGAATTTGAATGCTTTAGTACTTTAATTTTGTACAGATTAGGTTCTTGTATGTTGAGGGATATTCTATATGCATTTTGTTAATGTCGGTTACAAGGCAACTCATCATATGAATGATTTTTATACAGACGAGATTCATGTATGTTATTAAAAGAAATCTTGTGGCCTATTATTATGATTTATTATATAGGTTAACCTATGACTCACCAATATTTTTGTTGTCATTTTAAGCATGTCTTATTCTCAGGTAATTATTAAAAACCTTACGCTGTTGCATGCTATCAATGGTTGCGTGAAAACTCTGTACTTTTAGATTATCGCTGGTTGATAATCTATATTATGTTATTTAAACCTTTATCAATGAAATAAAGGTTATGGTTTGATTTTAAAACGAGTGCAAGCTTTGAAAAACGTCTCATATAGAGGTCAAAACCTCGCAATGAAACCAATTAATATGAAACGTTTATAATCGATATGAATGGGGCATTTCAGCAAGTTTAACAAAAAACATTTTCATGCTCGATGGAATACTATTTATTCTTCGTTTAACAGGTGCTTACTGATGACACCGAGAGGATCAAACACCATCACATCTCAAATGCTGCGGATGTTCTATGCTTTCTCTAGTGGTCATCATGTTGATTACTGTAAGTTGATATGAGAGATGGTAAAATATCATGTAACCAAAAGAAACAAGGTATATTCCCTACGGACGCTTTTTCTGTCTCATGATAGATTATACACAAACCATGTGCAGGGGGATAATGTACTTATTCCTGATGTGATAAATCATACTTCTAGGAATCCAGATCACTTGGTCAACATGTTACTCATCTCTGGCAGATGTATTAGAAGATATTTAGCAGAGATAAGAGTTGATCTTCTGGCCATGGAAGAACAAGAACCAGTTGAACAAATGCAGGTGCCTACCCAAAGATCATCTAAGACAATGGGTGAAGGTTCATCCAGACAACCAAGGGGGTTCCTAAAAGAACAAATATTACCCGTAGACAGCAAACTAGGACACCTATTTCAAGTTCTAGACCGGTAACACCAACAACAACCCTAATAGATGAATCTGATGAGTCATCACCTAGTTCTAGGACCTCTACACCAAACCCGCTAGACTTAGCCTACGAACTATCTGATTCTAATACTAACTTAGAAATAACTGATGTTAATTCACCTAAACCATAATCTTACTGTGTTCTGGCCCAGAACCAAAGCTGACTCCTAAGAAAAAAAATCCTTTGGTTTTACAATGATAAATAAAAGAGTAGGCCAATGAAAATTGAAAATAACCGGCAAATGAATTTGAATTGGAGAAGTTTCTTCAATAGCAAATTCTGCACATGATGATTCAACACCATCCTTAGAGAAAGTAAAGTCTTCGGACAAGACGCGTTTGTCTGACTTAGGTCAGAAGTCAACGTCATGGCAACTGTAGAGAAGATGAAAAATCTTGGAAAGTCATTTTTATCATCGGCTGAGAATCAACATGTACCTCAACGTCAAACACGAACTGGTAGTCAGACTTATCTTCATCATGAGGAAGATCAGTCTCGAACAATGGGGGAAACCATGATACTACTTCGGTAGATTACTCAGTTCCTTATACGGATGATCTCAGTAAGGATAAAGCTACTTTATCTAATTACGATCAGAATAGTGATGCCATAACAGATAGAGGTGTGCAAACTCATGGCTCACTAATGAAATCAGAACGTACTGTAGCATCTTCCTACCTTACATTACATTCAATCCACATAAGTATTATGTTAGATTTTGTTGGAAGCCTCGGCTTGACCGAGAGCGCGAGAAACTCGTCATCACGAACCAATAAAAATATCGCACTAGAATAAGCACCCCAGATAGAGTCCCATGAGACTATAATCATTGAAGTGGATAGCTTGCTTCCACCGATTGGAACTTTAGTTTCTAGTTAACCAATCCCAATGAGGGTAAATCCGGAGAAGCCTTCCAGCATAACAACTGGAGCAATGGTGATAGCTTCGACTTTGCAGTTTGTAACTATAACTTTGAGTTCATCCACAACGTCAGATGACTCTTGTATAAATTATCATTTCCCGGCAACATTAACCCTGAAAATCATTACTAGCGTAACAACTAGAGCGAAAGTGGAAGCTCTATCTCTGCAAACTAAAAGTATCACTGAAAATCTATCCATTCAGTTGGATACAACTTGTACAAAAAGTCCGATTGTGGCAAGTCTATCAACTCCTCAACATGAAACTTCTAGTACACAACTTCCGATCTTCCTTGAAACACTACTGATTGTATCATTACCTTCACCAACTCATGTATCATCACCACCTCGTGCTTCAACATCAACATCTTCTACTCAACAACCAGATTTATCAAAACTATTCGTTAAGGAGTTAGATTTTGTGTTTCTTGCTCGTGCATTATCAAGGGTGAATCTAGATTGTCTTTGAGTTGCTGCTTTACAAATACTTCAACGAGCGCAACAACAACATCCCATACAATTTGCAATCCACCATTAAGTCCAAAACAAGATAAGCATGAAGATTCTGATCTTGAGAATCGTCATGAGGGGGAGAAGGGATCAAGTGTAATTGATTTTGAATTGGGAAATACAATTTCTATACATCATGATGATAATGTTGGTACGTCCGATAGAGCAAAGGGTAGAAATAATGATGATGATGATGATGATGATGTGATGATGATGACGATGACTTACATCTTGATGATTTAGATCTTGACGATCTCTATTTTTATGAAGTTAATGACAATTTGTTCATATGTCTCATTTCATTACTATACTATTATATTCCAAAACCTTCTGTCATTGTGTCAACAAATGAAAATGAGGATGATGATGATCGATTAGAAGAAGAGGAGGATTCAGATGATGGTGAAGATGTTGATTGTTTTCATGAGCTGCATCCTGATGAAAGTATTTTATACGAACATATGGAAAAGGAGACAAGAGATACTTTAGCAACAATATCAATTACATAAAATACCACATCTAAACCATATACTTCAACATCAACTCCCAAAATCTATGAACAGTTTCAGTTAATCATGAGATTTTTTTTACAAGAACGGTGAAAATAGACTGAAGATGGGAATTGATCATGACTTTTTGACCTTGAATGATACATTCATTGAAGAAAGAGCATAGAGGATCTTCCGCAAACAAGAATTACCTCGAAAACAACGTTTTACAGTTCTAGGTGCGAAAGTACTTCCGAAAGCTCTAATTACTACATATTGTTGGACGTGGAGAGCGAACATAATCTTGGATGAAGAAAATACTTATATCCAGGGAAGTCAATAATAGATCATATTCGAGAGATAATTTTAGGATAAAAATGCCTCGGTTTCATGTCCTTCAAAAGGACAAAGTGGAGTACGTCTTCTCTAAATTTGATTTTTAGTTTCTCAATCTGATAGATGTTCTTCACATCTACAATTATCTCTGAAATCAACATGTCAGACCATATACATTACAAAGCGCTATGGAAGGCGTGAAGATTATGAATGAAGCTATTGAGGTGATAAGACGTGAAGATTACTAAATTGGATTGATGCTAGAAGGATAAAGAACTATCTTACGTGTCCAAATCATTTAGTAGAAAATCTAGAAAGAACGAATCTTTTTACTTAAAAGATACATCCAAAGGGATTCGTTTTCATCAATTCCAGGAAAGAAAAGGTTTTCATCAGAGCTTACAAACTCAAAAAGTATTATGATGGAACTTCAAGTACGCAAGAAGATTTCTAAAGTATTAAAATGAAAAGATGAAGATATGGATGAGAAGATGATCATTGATTCAATTGCCAAATCGAATTAATATTCAAATTCTTACTCAAATTTTTAAGATCTTACAAGGCCCGATGAAGCGAAGTAATTTCAATGAAATGAATGAATATCCAAGTTTCCTGGAGATATGAGAGGTCCTTAGCTGCTAGAGTATGTTCTACTATAGATGATTTCTAAAATGGATAAGAACATATCCAGATGGAATGAAATGGATGATCACATAAGGACCACACAAGATTTATGATTATGAGTGATAATGCTAAAAACGAACATATATTTCATAGCATTATTCCTCAAGAAAAACAAGCTTTTAGTTGCAACTGTTCTATTTACAAGTGATATTCGTTTAAATAATAAAAGGTGAAGACAAAAGACAGATTCGACGAATTGAAGACGCAAAAGACCAAAAAGCACAAAAGTACAAAATACAATCAATGAGGTTCCAATTATTGATAAGAAACGTCTCAAAATTACAAGAGTACAAGATTCAAAATGCAAAGTACAAGATATTAAATTGTACGCAAGGACATTCGAAAATCCGGAACCGGGACCAGAGTCAACTCTCAACGCTCGACGCAACGAACTAAAAATTACAATTCAACTATGCACATGAATATAATATAATATATAATTAATTCTTAAAATTAATATATATATTATATTATTATAAAACCGTCGACAGAAGAAAACAACCAAATGTGAGCCTCCCCAGCTGGCCATGCGATCGCATGGCCTTGAAGAGCAAAGCTCATGCGATCGCATGAGCTCCTTTTTCAGTTCACAGGCCTATAAATTCACAGTTTGGTGAACGTAATAAATCATAATATCAATCTCTCTATCTATATACGTAGTATATATTTATATTTATATTTTAATTTTAATTTTAATTTTAATTCTAATAATAAGGGTATGTTAGCGAATGTTGTAAGGGTGTAAGTCGAAATTCTGTCCGTGTAACGCTACGCTATTTTTAATCATTGTAAGTTATGTTCAACCTTTTTAATTTAATGTCTCGTAGCTAAGTTATTATTATGCTTATTTAATCCAAAGTAATCATGATGTTGGGCTAAAAATATTAAAATTGGGTAAGTGGGCTTTGTACCATAATTGGGGTTTGGACAAAAGAACGACACTTGTGAAAATTAGACTATGGGCTATTAATGGGCTTTATATTTGTTTAACTAAATGATAGTTTGTTAATGTTAATATAAAGATTTACAATTGGACGTCCCTATAAATAACCATATACACTCAATCGGACACGATGGGCGGGATATTTATATGTACGAATAATCGTTCATTTAACCGGACACGGGAATGGATTAATAGCCACTAGAATTATTAAAGCAGGGGTGAAATTATGTATAAGGACACTTGGCATAATTGATAACAAAGTACTAAAACCTTGGGTTACACTCAGTCGACATCCTGGTGTAATTATTAAACAAAGTATTAAAATCTTGTTACAGTTTAAGTCCCCAATTAGTTGGAATATTTAAACTTCGGGTATAAGGATAATTTGACGAGGACACTCGCACTTTATATTTATGACTAATGGACTGTTATGGACAAAAACCAGACGGACATATTAAATAATCCAGGACAAAGGACAATTAACCCATGGGCATAAAACTAAAATCAACACGTCAAACATCATGATTACGGAAAGTTTAAATAAGCATAATTCTTTTATTTCATATTTAATTTCCTTTATTTTATATTTAATTGCACTTCTAATTATCGCACTTTTATTTATTGTTATTATATTTAATTGCAATTTTAATTATCGTACTTTTTAATTATCGCAAGTTTATTTTATCGCACTTTTATTTATCGCAATTTCATTATCGTTATTAACTTTACGCTTTAAATTAAGTCTTTTATTTATTTAATATTTTACATTTTGTTTTAACTGCGACTAAAGTTTTAAAATCGACAAACCGGTCATTAAACGGTAAAAACCCCCCCTTTTAAAATAATAATATTACTTATATATATATTCGTATTTTTATAAATTAAACTAATATAGCGTTAAGCTTTGATTAAAAGATTTTCCCTGTGGAACGAACCAGACTTACTAAAAACTACACTACTGTACGATTAGGTACACTGCCTATAAGTGTTGTAGCAAGGTTTAAGTATATCCATTCAATAAATAAATAAATATCTTGTGTAAAATTGTATCGTATTTAATAGTATTTCCTGCTAAAATTTAAGCAATTTTATATACACCTCGCATAACATCAAGTATTTTTGGCGCCGCTGCCGGGGACCCATCTAGCTTAAAAGCCGGAAGCGCAACGCTAATATAAAAAAAAATTTACGCTTTTGTAAAAATACGTTTTAATATATTCGAAAATATAAAAAGAAAACAAAAATATAAATATTTTTAAGAGTTTGTTAAATATTTAAGTTCTATAAAAGTTTATTTATATTTATTTTATAAAAATATAAGTTTTATTTAATTTATATAAATATATTACATAAATATATAAAACCGAAAATTCAACACAGCAAAAAAAAAACACTCGAGTCCGGTACTGTAGCAGCCCACTCTGTGGCCCGAAACCCTAGCCCATGCGATCGCATGGCTGGATAACTTAGGACTCATGCGATCGCATGAGCCCGTCTGACACGCCACAGTTGACTGAGTACTGCATTAATTACGGTTTATAATTATTATTATTAT
Organism: Rutidosis leptorrhynchoides; assembly: GCF_046630445.1. Lineage (NCBI taxonomy): Eukaryota > Viridiplantae > Streptophyta > Magnoliopsida > Asterales > Asteraceae > Rutidosis > Rutidosis leptorrhynchoides. The sequence goes on from NC_092334.1 coordinate 207,872,951, forward strand.
ATTTAAACCCTAATTAGGTTAGATTAGTTAAATATTTAATTTAGTTATTTATTTAATTTGTATTTTTAAGTTTAATTAGTTTTATAAAATATAAAATTAATAGTTTTATAAAATAAATAATAAAAAAATAATATTTTTATAAAATTGTACTTTTTACAACTTTTAGTATATTTTTATATTTTATCCCTTTTTAATTGTTTTAGCGTAACTTTTGTAATTTTTGCTCGTATTTATTTTTAATTCATAGTTTTTGCCATAGTTATTTTTATTTCTAGATTTTTAGGCTTTGCCGTAAAATCCCTTAAGTGATTTTTTTTTTAGACTAAGATTTAAGTGCTTTAGAATTCTGCAACGTTTTTTTTAAGTTTTAATACCTTTTTGAGATATTGCCATTTGGGATATAGTTTTTCCTGTAAGCTTAATATTTTTAGACACATTTTACCTATGTATCAATTATCATTCCAATTAGTAATCTCAATTTGCCATTATAATTTTAAGTTAGTGATAGTAATAAGGTTGGGTTAGTCGAGTTTTTTTTTAAGTTTTATAGTCTTTTTTTTTTTCTTTCTTATTTTTCGAAGCCTTTTATTTTTCGATCTTTTCTTTTTCGACCTTTTTCGACGCGCTCTTTTTCTTTCTTATTTCTTGTCATTCTAGTTTTTAGGACTTAGAATTTTTTTCTACTTCTTATCTATACTTCTTAAAATTACGAAAATTTATTTTAAGTGGTTAAATTGATAGACATCAAAATTTTCTGGTTCGTAGTAATAGTTGGATTTGTACGTGGACCGGGTTATTGGAGCCAAACAGTCCTCAATTATATTGAGACCAAACAAATCTTGCCCCTCTGCTGCATCTTTTGGCTATTCGAAACGTGGGCAAAATTAGAAAAGTCTATTGATTGGATAACTTATATAATTTTTCTTTCCTTTTTAAAAACTAATAGGATATTCAGTGAATGCACCGAGCAAGACGTTCACCACCTTTTGTACATTCACCACCTGTAACTAGATCAAGACATCTAGCAAATATTATCGCCGTTGATTTTCCTTTAGAATCATCATCCAGTCGACCAAGTACTCCAATTCAAATTTCCGATAATCCATTTTTTGAACCAGACCTCACAATTGAGAATCCGGATAATATTCAGGGACAATTCATAGATCCTGAACCATTAAATTTTCCTCCGGAACCACCAATCATTCAAACAGAGATTGTTGAGGAACGAACCATTAAATCAGAATCCTCTAGTGATTCGGATTCAACAAATTCAATCATGGAGAATCTGGAACCTTTAAGTATGGAAGACCGAATGAGAGCTAAACGCACTGGCCAAGGTCACGCAATTACTCATCCAGACATTAATGCGCCAGATTATGAAATCAAAGGACAAATTCTACATATGGTGACTAATCAATGCCAATTTAGTGGTGCGCCGAAGGAGGATCCAAATGAACATCTTCGTACCTTTAATAGGATCTGCACACTATTTAAAATAAGAGAAGTTGAGGATGAACAGATATATCTCATGTTATTTCCCTGGACTTTAAAGGGAGAAGCCAAAGATTGGTTGGAATCGTTACCTGAAGGGGCGATCGATACATGGGACGTTTTAGTTGAAAAATTTCTTAAACAATTCTTTCCGGCATCTAAAGCCGTAAGACTTCAAGGAGAAATTGTTACGTTCACACAGAAGCCAAATGAAACTCTATATGAGGCGTGGACAAGATTTGGAAAGTTATTAAGAGGATGTCCGCAACATGGTTTAGATACCTGTCAAATAGTACAAATATTCTACCAAGGATGCGACATCACTACAAGGAAAGACATAGATATTGCAGCTGGTGATTCCATTATGAAGAAAACCGAAACTGATGCTTACAAAATTATTGATAACACTGCTTCCCACTCACATGAGTGGCACCAAGAAAAAGATATCGTTAGATCATCTAAAGCAGCTAGAGCCAATTCTAGCCATGACTTAGATTCCATTTCTGCAAAGATAGATGCTGTCGAGAGACGAATGGAAAAGATGACTAAAGATATTCACTCAATAAGAATTAGTTGTGAGCAGTGTGGAGGACCACATTTGACAAAAGATTGTCTTAGTATTGAATTAACAATGGAACAAAGAGAGAATATTTCATACATAAACCAAAGGCCTGGAAATAATTATCAGAATAATTATCAACCGCCAAGACCGATTTACAATCAAAATCAGAATTATAACCGAAATATTTCATACAACAACCAACAAGGTCCTAGCAATCAACAAATATCCAATAATACTTACAATCAGCAAAGACCTAATTTTCAAAACAAACCACCACAAACCGATGATAAAAAAGCCGAATTTAGAAGATATGATGACGAAGCTAGTTGAATCTCAAACTCAATTTTTCACATCTCAGAAACAAACTAATGAACAAAATGCTCAAGCATTTAGAAATCAACAAGCTTCTATTCAAAATTTGGAACAAGAAGTAAGTAACCTAGCAAGGTTAATAGGTGAAAGAAAGCCGGGAAGTCTACCTAGTGATACAAATGCTAACCCCCGGAATGAAACAGCTAAAGCCATTACCACAAGAAGTGGTACAACACTTAAATCACCTGAAATACCTGTAACTTCTGATGAAGCTATTCCTACTCCACAAGAACCACAACCTGAATAAGATAAGGAAAAAGAACCGGTAGTTGAAAAGGTTAATGAAGATAACACAGCTAAGGATAAACCTTATGTTAAACCATACCAACCACCACTTCCTTACCCAAGTAAAATGAAAAAAGAGAAACTTGAAGCCGAGCAATCCAAATTCTTGGATATGTTTAAACAGATAAATGTAAATCTTCCTTTCATTGATGTGATTTCAGGAATGCCTAGATATGCTAAATTTCTGAAAGATCTAATCTCGAATAGAAAGAAAATGGAAGAACTCTCAGCTGTTACTATGAATGCTAATTGTTCAGCAGTGCTGTTGAATAAGATACCAGAAAAACTATCTGATCCAGGAAGTTTCACAATTCCATGTTTTCTGGGTAGTCTTAGATCAATAGAAGCATTGGCAGACTTAGGTGCTAGTATAAATTTAATGCCGTTTTCACTATACACTAAACTAGACCTTGGAGAATTGAAACCAACAAGAATAAGCATACAACTAGCCGATCGATCAATAAAATATCCTAGAGGGATAATGGAGAACATGCTAGTTAAAGTTGGTACTTTAGTATTTCCAGTAGATTTTGTTGTTCTGGACATGAAAGAAGATTCTCAAGTTCCTCTCATATTAGGAAGACCATTCTTAAACACGGCTAAAGCAATGATAGACTTGTTCGGTAAGAAACTGACCCTAAGTATAGAGGATGAGAGTGTTACCTTTTCAGTTGATAGAGCAATGCAACAACCGCAATCTACAGATGATACATGTTATTATATTCAAACTATAGATTCACATGCAGAATTGTTGAAGGAATTTCCAGAATTACAAGGAACAGGAGAATGTTCTTTAGGAGAAGGAACTGAACCAATTGATGAAGCTGAAATGTTAGCTACACTTATAGCTAATGGATATGAACCAACAACAGAAGAAATTCAAATGCTAAAAGAAGAAGACAGATATCGATACAAATCATCGATAGAAGAACCACCGACATTAGAGTTAAAGCCACTTCCAAACCATTTGGAATACGCTTATTTACATGGTGAATCTGAATTACCTGTAATAATATCTTCTTCTCTTACTGAAAATGAGAAATCACAACTCATTTCTGTGTTGAAAGCTCATAAACCAGCCATTGCATGGAAGATTCATGATATTAAAGGAATAAGTCCTTCGTATTGCACAAATAAAATCCTTATGGAAGAAGGTCATAAAACGTATGTGCAACGCCAATGAAGACTAAATCCGAATATGCAAGATGTAGTTAAAAAAGAAATTATTAAACTGCTAGATGCAGGTTTAATTTATCCAATCTCTAATAGTCTATGGGTAAGCCCAGTTCAATGCGTGCCTAAGAAGGGTGGCATGACTGTCATTACAAATGAAAAAAATGAGCTTATTTCTACAAGGACTGTAACAGGATGGCGTGTATGTATTGATTATAGAAAATTAAATGACGCCACCAGAAAAGATCACTTTCCCTTACCTTTCATTGATCAAATGTTGGAAAGATTAGCCGGAAATAGTTATTATTGTTTTCTAGATAGATTTTTCGGATACTTTCAAATTCCAATAGCACCCGAAGATCAAGAGAAAACCACATTCACGTGCCCTTATGGTACTTTTTCTTACAAACGCATGCCATTTGGACTTTGCAACGCCCCTGCAACCTTTCAAAGGTGCATGATGGCGATTTTTCACGACATGATAGAAGAATGCATGGAAGTTTTCATGGATGACTTTTCAGTCTTCGGTGATACATTTGAATCATGTCTAGTTAATCTGGAACGAATGCTTATTAGATGCGAACAATCAAATCTAGTTCTTAATTGGGAGAAATGCCATTTCATGGTTAAAGAAGGCATCATTCTTGGACATAAAATTTCAAAAGAAGGAATTGAAGTGGATAGAGCTAAAGTAGATGTAATTGCTAAACTTCCACATCCCGCCAATGTTAGAGGAGTTAGGAGTTTTCTAGGGCATGCCGGTTTTTACCGACGTTTCATAAAAGATTTTTCTAAAATTGCCACTCCTATGAATAAACTCCTAGAAAAGGATGCTCCATTCATCTTTTCAGATGAATGTATCAAATCTTTTAATATTCTTAAAGAGAAACTCACTAATGCACCGATCATGATAACACCAAATTGGAATCTACCGTTTGAACTAATGTGCGATGCAAGTGATTTTGCAATGGGAGCCGTTTTAAGACAAAGGATTGAAAAACGATTTCAACTTATATATTATGCTAGTAAGACGTTACAAGGAGCACAAATAAATTATACAACTACTAAAAAAGAACTCCTTGCTATTGTCTTTGCTTTTGACAAATTTCGTTCATATCTCGTTCTAGCAAAAACGGTGGTCTATACCGACCATTCTGCTCTTAGATACCTATTTTCGAAACAAGATGCCAAACCAAGATTAATCCGTTGGATCTTACTCTTACAAGAATTCGATATTGAAATCCGAGATAAAAGAGGAGCAGAAAATCTCGCCGCTGATCATCTTTCTCGTCTTGAAAATCCTGAATTAGAAGTTCTAAATGAATCGGCCATACAAGACAACTTCCCTAATGAATATCTATTGAAGATAGATTATAATGAAATACCATGGTTTGCAGACTATGCAAACTACTTAGTATGTGGATTCCTTGAAAAAGGATTATCGTACCAAAAACGAAAGAAATTCTTCAGTGATATAAAACACTATTTTTGGGAAGATCCACATCTGTTTAAAAGTTGTCCCGATGGAATAATACGCCGATGTGTATTCGGAGATGAAGCTAGTAAAATTTTAAACCATTGTCACACAGGACCAACAGGAGGGCACTATGGGCCTCAACTAACAGCAAGAAAAGTTTATGATGCTGGATTCTATTGGCCTACAATTTACAAAGACGCACACCTTCTTTGCAAATCTTGTGATACTTGTCAAAGGGCCGGAAAAATAAGTCAACGTGATGAAATGCCACAAAATGTCATTCAAGTATGTGAAGTATTTGACATTTGGGGTATTGACTTTATGGGTCCATTTCCAAAATCTCATAATAATCTCTATATTCTCGTAGCCATTGATTATGTATCTAAATGGGCGGAAGCACAAGCTCTCCCAACTAATGATGCACGAGTTGTAGTCAACTTTTTAAAACGTCTTTTTGCAAGGTTTGGAACACCGAAAGCTTTAATAAGTGATCGGGGTACTCATTTCTGTAATAATCAACTTGAGAAAGTTCTCAAAAGATATGGAGTAACTCATAAAATCTCCACCGCATATCATCCATAAACAAGTGGACAAGTTGAAAATACCAACCGAGCTTTAAAACGTATTCTAGAGAAAATCGTAGGATCAAATCCGAAGGAATGGTCCATTAAATTGGAGGATGCACTCTGGGCTTTTAGAACAGCCTACAAAACTCCAATTGGAACCACACCTTTTAAACTCGTCTACGGAAAAGCATGTCATCTTCCAGTAGAAATTGAACACAGAGCATTTTAGGCTTTGAAGACATGTAATCTTGATTTACATGAAGCTGGACGTCTACGATTAAGTCAACTAAACGAATTAGAAGAATTAAGACATGAAGCATACAAAAATTCGTTAATCTATAAAGAAAGAACGAAGAAATGGCATGATAAAAGAATCAGAAGTTCAAAAGAATTTAAAGAAGGAGACAGAGTTCTTCTTTTCAATTCACGATTCAAGCTATTTCCTGGAAAATTGAAATCAAGATGGTCTGGACCATTCATAGTCAAAAGAGTTTTCCCATACGGAACGATAGAATTAATAAATTTAAATGGAATTGAATTTAAAGTTAATGGTCACAGAGTTAAACATTACATAGATAGTCCGATGGAAGTCGACAACGAAGTTTATCACAATTTCGATACCACAGCTAACTAAGTGTGGGGAGAATCAAGTCTTTTAAGGATTTTATGTATTTCTGTTAGAGTTAGATTGTCTGTTTTCGTGTAGTTCTCGAAAATGGAACCCGAATGGTCTTTCTCTAGCAGACCCTAAAGAACTAGTCTTCTCCCCCCATTCTGAATTTTTAATTTTTTTAGGTTTTTACGAAATGAAGACTTCCTGTGAACTAAACCATGGTCTAATGCTACACGCCTTGATCACTAAACGTAATAATGACACACTTCCGAGTGAAATAGTATCAGTAATCAGAGAAAGATTGGACGGAGTAAGAAAAGAATCCAGATGCGAAGATAATAAGTTACAATTTGGTAAAGGAAAATCAAAATCCGCAGCGAAAAGAAGAGCACGACACCTAGAAAGATGTCACAAATGCGGAAAATGGTCACATGGAGGTAAATGCTCAAATAATCAAACCTATTCAAACACCGAATTTGTTACTTTATGCAGAGACGGACCGTTCATATGTTTAGAAGAAAAAACACTGAATGCTCGAGGTTACGCCTATGTAGCTATGGAAAACCAATTAAACCGACTATCTTATGAATGGGATAGATCATATAACTAAGAATACTATCTCACAGGTAAGTCTGTACAGTTTTTATTTTTTTATTTTTATTTTTAATCTTTTGATAATAAACGCTAATTTGTTCGCTATAAAGTATTAAATAGATATTGAATAAAATTAGGTTTGGCGACCGAAATTATTGATATCATACAAAAATTTATTACATCACTGCGAAATTTAACGTTTATTCTTAAGGTATAAATATTTTTAATCAATCAACCCAAAATATTTTAAAAATTCGTCATGAGTTAAATTAGGTCATGGAACCGAAATTACTTTACCGAAAAGAGGGGCGCATATTTTTGATAATATTTGATTGATTGAAGTGGGATAAAAGCCAAAAAGATTTTTAATTTTATTTTTTTACCACGTTTTTAAAATTAATATATAAATATTAAATTAATATTTTGAAGTTTGTAAAATCAATATATTTAAAATTGTAAATATTTGAAAAATTAATCTTTTTACTATAATTTTGTATGTACAAAAACAAAAATATAATATAAGTTTGGTGTGAATTTATAATATGAATTTTTATTTAAGTTTGGTGTGAATTTTTAATTTATGCATATTTTAAATTTAAGTTTGGTGTGAATTTAAAAACAAAAATTTACTTTATTTCGCTAAGTTAAAAATATGATTTTTAAAATTCGTCGTGAGTTGAAGACTAGGTCGTTGAACCGAAATTGCTTTACCCGAGGGAGGGACGAGAACTTTTATTATCATTATTTTTAATCTTATTGAATTAAAGTATGCCAAAAACATTAAAAAATTCAAAAATCTTTACTTTTAAAACCGCGCTTTAAATTGACAAATTTTAAATTTTTGTCGAGGGACGGACTAGGACAACGATCCGAAACACCCTCGCTCCTAAAGGAAAACAAAATTTTTAGAATTTAATTAATTATAAGTTTTATAAAGTATAAGGTTTTATAAAAAAAAAATGCAAAAGTACTGTACCCGGGGCTCCATGCGATCGCATGGAGTTAGGCCTTTGTTTCCATGCGATCGCATGGGGAGTAAAATCAGGCCTGATACAAGCAGTCGCCTGTTCTATTCTTCAACACACAAAACACACAACACATACGAAAACACTCCCAAATCACCTCTATAATTCGCAATTTTTCACCGTAATTCGTCATTTTTCTTGCTCTAATCATGCCTAGATTCTCATTCTTCAGCAAAATGGTAAAAATTACACCCCTAAACTCTATAAATTCCTAGTTTTTGTGATAATTACCAATTTTTTACCTAATGCAATTTTGTTAATTTCTAGTGTAATTAGTGTTAAATTGTTAGTATTATATGCATGTATAACCTAGATTGATGCTATTTAACATGATTTGAAGCCAAAAACTTCAAAATTTTTAGAAATCTAGGATTTGTGTTCTTGAGCAATTTGGGGCTTTTTGATATAAACAGGTTATGGCCAATTTTTGTCATGAATTATTGCTAAATTGAGTAGTGTAACATGTTTAGATAGTTAAATGATCCAAACATTGATCATAAACATGATTTTTAGAGATTAAAGTGGACTTTTTAAGTCTAAAATTCATGAACTTGATTAATTTGATATATTTGCCATTTGAGACATGTTTAATTATTAGTAATGAATACTTTTGACATGTTATTTGAGTTAAAAGCTTATGAACTTTTTATACATTCTCATATTTGCTTATTTGAAAAGTGTAGAATTGTGAAAAATTGTGAAAATGTGTATAAGTTTAATTTTGATTTAACATGTTATAGTGATTGTTTTAAGTTGTTATTTTGCTAACACTAATGCATATTTGGATGCACAAATTTTGTGTTTAATGTGTTTTGCAGAAAGCCGATACTGGAGGTTCAGGAGCATCATCATCTAGACGACCAGCACCAGAACCAGAACCAGAAATGCAACACGAACAAGAACCACAACAGGAACAACAACAGCCTGATCAGTATGTACCTTATTATGATCCGGTACAGTTTGTTGATGAATTCATAGTATTCCCAATGAGGCCGCCAGTAGAATTCCCAACGATTCCTGAGCACACTCTACATCCTAATCTGAGATTTGATAGGAGATGGAGAGATTACGAGACATATCAAAGGAACAAATTCAAATTGGTAACAAAAAACGTAGAGGTGCCAAGGGTAATCGATTGGGCCCCTTTAGAAACGGTCCATCTAGCTGACCGTGTTAGACAGCTTTTAGTTCAAAGGTATGGCAGTTCTTCTTTTACAGATTGGGAACGTCTTTTCACCATTCGTAGACCTGTATATAAGGAATGGTGTGTTGAGTTGATGAGTACTGTATCACTTGATACAAATATAGTTAGAATAGATGATAGAAGATTTCTTAGGTTTATCCTTGGTGGTAGGATGTACAGAATGTCCATGCTGGACATGGCCAGGGCATTACAGATATATACTCCTGGTGAGTTGCTATTACCCGATTGTACAAATTTGATTCATTATAGTGAAAGGGTAGATAGTAACTTTGACGCTGACGCCATTTGGAGGCGTATGTCACATTTTGATGTTTTTACACGAGCAGGAGGACACTCCTATACACATATTGACAGAGCCGAGCTTCGTATTATTCATAGATTTTTGGCTAACTCGATTACACAGAGAGGTCATAATAAAGAAAAAATTACCTTACATGATTTATTCTACCTAAAGTGTATTCGGGATCCTAGAAGCTTTGTCAATATCCCTTACTGTGTTGCTTTTTATTTATCTAAAATGGTAGAGGGAATGCAGGACGGGAGTATAATAGGAGGAGGTATTTTTGTTACTCTCATTGGAGAGTATTTAGGTGTTGATAGGAACTAAGGGGGTCCATTACAGCTTTGTAGAGAACAGGTTGAGCCCTTAGGATTGAAAGTTTATGTGGGTGCTAAGGTATTGAAAAGTAGACGTAACCAGGCAGTACCCTATGAGGGATCTCATCCTCAGGTAGAGAGAGGCTCAGATGAGTAAATGGAGGAGGCAGAAGACATTAGGGATGTCTTTCGAGATGCTATTCTTGACGTCCACATTCGTATAGATGAGGAAGCAATGAAGAACGCGGCCAGACATAGTATGTATGAGCAGTGGAACTTCGAGCGAGTATACGAGGATTATAGGCGACGCCAACACGATAGCTGGTTAGTTCATCAGCACCAAATCATGAGCCAGCTATCATATCAGGTACCAAATAATTACGTACCTACTTGACCTGCTCATTTTCCGCCACACAGCCCCGATATCCGACCACCCTTTAACCGGTATGACTATAATCAAGCCTATCAGAACACCTATAACCAACAATGGAACCCACCTGACGAGATGAACTGGAACCCATATCCAGACTAATTTAGTTCCATTTGGTTATTTATATGATTTTTATGTTTTTATCTTTTTACTTATTCATGTTTAAACTTATGTTATTGAATATACTTATGTAATCTTTATCATTTTTATTATTATTGTGTACTAATATTTCACATTTAGGATTTGAAAGTGGGATATTAAGTCCCATTTCAAATTGCCATGCATGTTTATATTTGTATGTATGTATATGGTAAATTGTACAAAACAGGATAAAACAGCACATTTTCAAAGACTGGCATTAAGTTCAGCAAAAGCTACTAATTTTGACGACAAGATGACAAATAAATGTGATGTAACAACAGACAAAATGAACAAATGATATGCACCATTTATCATTCAGCAACCAAACGCCAATATGTTTGGAAACTTTGGTAAAATTTAATCATTTCTACGCTAATCACCCTCAATAATTTAAATTGTTACTGATTTCTTGCAAATGAGGGCATTGCAAGATCTTAAGTGTGGGAAAGGGTTAAATTCTTTCGGATTTTTTTAATTTTTTTTTACTTTAAACACTTGGTTACCATTAGAAATACTAGTAAAGTAGTAGTTGTATTAGAATCTAGTGCTCTCTGATAATAAAGAACAGCCCTAGTCTTATATACTGACTACCCAATTCTAGTAAAATTTTTCAAAATTTTCAATTAAATGAACTCAAAATCATGTTTATACATATTTATGAACGATAAAAATAGGTGTTAACACCGAAATTATTGTTACCTCGGAAAGGACATAAATTGAGAAACAAACCAAAATGTTAGAATTCATTTAAAATGGAATAGAGGACAGTAAAAAGGAAAATAAAAGCCAAGTATGGGAAAAATTACCAAGTTATCTTAAACATATGTCACATATTTCTGTAACAAATAATTGAAGATACTTTTGCTTTGGACTAAACTAAACTGTTTTACCCGATGAAAGAAAAGAAGAGATGGATCTACACGATGAAACAATTCCATCGTTAAAAGGAAGTAAAGTCTTTCAAAAAAGACACGCGCTTCTTGATTTAGGTCATGAAGTTGTCGTCCAGACCAGCTGTAGGTTGATGAAAAATCTAGAAAAGTCATCTCTAAAATCAGCAGGAAATCCACGGACCTCAGCATCAAACAGGGTCGCCAAGTGGTCAGACTTATCCTAACCATGAGAAGGATTTATCTCATACAATGGGGGGCACTGTGAAAATTAGCTTGATAAGACTAATGAATCAGATCCCCAGAAAGGATAATCTCCTTTAAAGATCAAAAATCAGCTTTTAAGACTGATATTACTCAATCCTAGAGATTGACCTTAAAGATTGAGAATTACAAACTCATGGAAATCAATGATATCTAAACTCGAGCTTGAACGAGAAAATATTTTGATCAAATTATAAACCGATTTGTTTTCTGAAAACCCATTTTCAATGCGTTCATTACCATTGAATGTAAAATCCTAAGAATTCACCTGGAATCCATTAGGTCACCTGAACCAAATCGGGTGTCAACCGTAAGAACGGTGGTTGCTTAGCATGGTCGAAGACAGGACCTTGTGCCAGACCGAAAAATCATAAGGGTGAGCTTTACTATTGCTCCTACTAAGGATAGTAATTGCGTCCGACACGTTATAGACCATAATTAAAAGCATGTCAGGGGACATTGCCTTAACAGTTGCTTGTTCAACGCTTTCCTTTACAACCGGACGGTAGTTTACCGAAAGGTAATATACGGAGCAAGTATACTGGACGTGTTGCTTTCCTAATACAAGGTTAGCAAGTGGGTGACACAAAACCACAAGTTTTGAGCTAAAATTTTCAAATCTGAAACCCACCAAACCCACAAAAATATTTTGCAAACACCGGTGAAGGGTTATTCCAGAAAACTTATCTAGGGTAAAAACTAGATTTAATTTTCAAAAGATCAAATGTTTTCATAAAGATCCAATTTCCTTAATGGATCTAAATTTTATATTCATGTGGGACTGTAAACCACATCGTTACTACCATTGTTTATACCGCCATAAAGAAATCACTGATGTAAAAAGTGTGAAGAATAAAGAAGTGATTCTAGTATTTCAAGACTATATTGCTTGAGGACAAGCAACGCTCAAGTGTGGGAATATTTGATAATGCTAAAAACGAACATATATTTCATAGCATTATTCCTCAAGAAAGACAAGCTTTTAGTTGCAAATGTTCTATTTACAAGTGATATTCGTTTAAATAATAAAAGGTGAATACAAAAGTCAGATTCGACGAATTGAAGACGCAAACGACCAAAAAGCTCAAAAGTACAAAATACAATCAATGAGGTTCCAATTATTGATAAGAAACGTCTCAAAATTACAAGAGTACAAGATTTAAAACGCAAAGTACAAGATATTAAATTGTACGCAAGGACGTTCGAAAATTCGAAACCGGGACCAGAGTCAACTCTCAACGCTCGACGCAACGGACTAAAAATTACAAGTCAACTATGCACATTAATATAATATAATATATAATTAATTCTTAAAATTAATATATATATATATTATATTATTATAAAACCGGCGGAAGAAAACAACCAAATGATGCGATCGCATGGCCTTGAAGAGCAAAGCTCATGCGATCGCATGAGCTCCTTTTTCAGTTCACAGGCCTATAAATTCGCAGTTTGGTGAACGTAATAAATCATAATATCAATCTCTCTATCTATATACGTAGTATATATTTATATTTATATTTTAATTTTAATTTTAATTTTAATTCTAATAATAAGGGTATGTTAGCGAATGTTGTAAGGGTGTAATTCGAAATTCTGTCCGTGTAACGCTACGCTATTTTTAATCATTGTAAGTTATGTTCAACCTTTTTAATTTAATGTCTCGTAGCTAAGTTATTATTATGCTTATTTAATCCGAAGTAATCATGATGTTGGGCTAAAAATATTAAAATTGGGTAAGTGGGCTTTGTACCATAATTGGGGTTTGGACAAAAGAAAGACACTTGTGAAAATTAGACTATGGGCTATTAATGGGCTTTATATTTGTTTAACTAAATGATAGTTTGTTAATGTTAATATAAAGATTTACAATTGGACGTCCCTATAAATAACCATATACACTCAATCGGACACGATGGGCGGGATATTTATGTGTACGAATAATCGTTCATTTAACCGGACACGGGAATGGATTAATAGCCACTAGAATTATTAAAACAGGGGTGAAATTATGTACAAGGACACTTGGCATAATTGATAACAAAGTATTAAAACCTTGGGTTACACTCAGTCGACATCCTGGTGTAATTATTAAACAAAGTATTAAAATCTTGTTACAGTTTAAGTCCCCAATTAGTTGGAATATTTAAACTTCGGGTATAAGGATAATTTGACGAGGACACTCGCACTTTATATTTATGACTGATGGACTGTTATGGACAAAAACCAGACGGACATATTAAATAATACAGGACAAAGGACAATTAACCCATGGGCATAAAACTAAAATCAACACATCAAACATCATGATTACGGAAAGTTTAAATAAGCATAATTCTTTTATTTCATATTTAATTTCCTTTATTTTATATTTAATTGCACTTCTAATTATCGCACTTTTATTTATTGTTATTATATTTAATTGCAATTTTAATTATCGTACTTTTTAATTATCGCAAGTTTATTTTATCGCACTTTTATTTATCGCAATTTCATTATCGTTATTTACTTTACGCTTTAAATTAAGTCTTTTATTTATTTAATATTTTACATTTTGTTTTAACTACGACTAAAGTTTTAAAATTGACAAACCGGCCATTAAACGGTAAAAACCCCCCCTTTTAAAATAATAATATTACTTATATATATATATATATATATATATATATATATATATATATATATATATATATATATATATATATATATATATATATATATATTCGTATTTTTATAAATTAAACTAATATAGCGTTAAGCTTTGATTAAAAGATTTTCCCTGTGGAACGAACCGGACTTACTAAAAACTACACTACTGTACGATTAGGTACACTGCCTATAAGTGTTGTAGCAAGGTTTAAGAATATCCATTCAATAAATAAATAAATATCTTGTGTAAAATTGTATCGTATTTAATAGTATTTTCTGCTAAAATTTAAGCTATTTTATATACACCTCGCATAACATCAATGAGTGCTAAAGATCCACAACCGACACTAAAGGGGAGATTGTTAGGATCCTAGAAATATAAAATGAATGTGTAAGTTGTGTATTTACTTTATTGTAAAGGGGGTATTAATGAAAGCTAAAAAATCACCCCAGTCTCCTAAGAAACATACCCGTTTCATTGTAACTGAGTTTAAGATGTTGTGGAATACAAAATTTTGATTGCTCTCTACTACAAAATTTCATCTTGTCTGGATTGTACTGTTACCATATTTGCTCTTTGGATCCAAATCCATCGTTCATTCACTGTTATGATGTGATCAAGCCTCCTACATCTTTTATCCACAAAATTGACCGATTACTTTGCTTTTTGGGGAGAAATGAGAAAGAGCTACTAAGTGTATAGTAAACAATTTTTGTGAGCTAAACATTTTGAAGATAAAAGAAAAAGTTAGAAGTTATTTGAAGAGCAAAGAAATACAGATATAAATCTCAGTCCACTGGCCATATTCAGCAGCCATCGACCTGATAGAAGTCAACAATAGTTCAAATCCAAGTCAAAACAGAGAAAATATCCGGCATAAATTAGCTCCAAATGTCGACCAGAAAATATTGGCTGCTGACCCAACTTATGAAAACTATTTTTAAAAGCTTTAAATGAGAATCCCAAATTTCACGCTCTCAGCTGTCGTCCCAGAAGTCAACGCCTCCAGCTCCACCTCTGGATTAAACCATAAAAGAATTTTCAAGTTACAGGATGCCAGCGAGAAGGCAGTAGCCACTGGCCAAGCCTTGATTGACATACCTAGAGGCGCCCCATAATGCATGGCCGGCGGCCAATTTTTCCTATATAAATACAACTCCGGTTCCGGTTGAGAGAGTTTTTGGTAGTTTTTTTTGGGGTTAGGTTTACAGTTCATTTCCGTTTCAAGTTTATACTTCAATTTACAATTTAAATTACTTTTCAAGCATTATAATTTCAAATCCAAGTTATTCACTTATTTAAGAATGATTGTAGGAGTTTTATTCAAGTTACTAAAGTCATTTCCATTCATATTTATCCCTTTTAAATCTTAATTAAAGTTATATTTACGCTTCTATTTTTATTCTTTTTCATGAATGCTATGATATTCACTTGTTTTTACTGCTTTTCAATTGTCGTAAGTATCTAAACACTCTTAGGGTATTCCTATAGGTAAGAAGGGATGTAAAACTTTAATCGGATCAACTTTTGTACAAGTTAGCCCGGCGGCTGGGTGGAAACAACTGGCGGCCCAGATATCTTAAAAAATCGTAATTTGTTCGATGATTGTCTATGGCTTTTCGAATAAAATTCTATCTGTTAACACTCCTAGCTGGCAGCTGTCTATGGCTAGCCGGTGACGGAGTATAGAACACTTAGGTTTCTATAAAATTTTGGAAAGAGCGAGTGTTCGTTGACGACTGTCTATGGCTAGCCGACGGCCCTCCTTGTTTAATATGTTAGCATGCGGTTAGATGATAACATGCAGCGACTTAACATGAGTTGAAGATTAAAACTTGGTTTTTGAATAATTTATGTTGTTTATACTTTCGTACTGAATCAAATCAATCCACTGTTATGTGTTTTTTTCTTGCATGCGTAGTTAGTTGTATTATTAATCATTTGGTGACCCGACAAAATCGTCATTGACGGCGCCGTTAACTTAGGTCCCGTTACGTGGTCATAATCCCTATATGAGACGCGTTTGACCAAAATTATGTCGCATTCATTTGAAACGTACAAGACATACAAAGTTTAGTTTACCAAACGGTTCGACAACAAGTTTAAGTCTACAAAAGTTATAAAGTATAAATGAAATAACTTGCGACACAATTAGTTTAAAATCACGGTTGCTATAAATAGCGTATGTATGTATGCTTGACCCCAAGCAAGTATATCAAAGTGTGCGCATGTATGCTTGACCTCAAGCAAGAAATCAGAATGTATGCATGTATGCTTGACTCCAAGCAAGTATAAGTGTACGCGGAAGCATGTATCAAATAGCCATTCATGAACCTGAGAAACATATAGAAAACTGTCAATGAAAAACGTCGGTGAAATCATAGGTGTTTGTAATAAACGTTGTTTTTGAACCACAAGATTTTGTATTTCCATAACGTTGATTATCTGAATCTTTTGCATTCCAAAAGTATGATCACGAGCACCCAATTATCAAGACTTAACTGTTTTGTACCCTGTTACGTAGTGTTAGAACATACACTAAACCCGAAAATATATTTCATCCGCTAACGGTAGCGAACCGTCCGAATGAGGCTCGTCAAGCCCATGTGATCACATAATATAAGTTCTCGCTTACACCCTGCAAGTGTAACTAATGATAATTGAATTGAGTCTTTTTGTTCTAACTCGCTGTGAAATGTTTGTTTTCGTACTTATGTTCAAAGTATAAAGAATGTAGTATAAAACTGTATATGTTTCTTATCCCATGATTTAAAAGTATAAAAGTTGTTGAAAGATGGGACTATGATCTCACCTCGGGTGCACGAGTATAAAAGTACTTCACAAAGTAAACGTATGCATGAAAGTTTCTTAGCCTTGACCTAAACAAGTAAGTTGTATCAATTAACCGGTTACGACACAAGGTAGGGCAAAATGTGTCCAATTAGTCCTATGGCTCGTTACGACTAGGGATGGCAATGGATCGGATATGGATCGGGTGAGGCCGTATCCATATCCTTAACCATTTAATTTTTTTACTTTTCATCCATCCATATGCATATCCGTCGGGTGAAGCAGGTTAATGGATAATTATCCATATCCGTTTAAATTTATTTTATTTTTAACAATTATAAGCGGTGGTTCACTATATACGATCAAAAGTAATATTTTTAATAGTTTATATGACCGAAAGTCACATTTTACTAATCTATATAACAAATATTCAATAGATAACTTATTAAACGTGTAAACATATCGACATGTATGTTGCTTACTTTTAGTTATATGGAATCACATTTGAACCACCAAAATACGATAAATACATTTGATTATTTAAACAAAACAAAATATAAGAAAAAAGTTATATTTTTAGAAAAAATATAAAGAAAGATGAATATGAATATAATTAATGAAATATCACTACATAAATGATACTAATTTGAGTGATAAATTTAAAAATATAGTTATTTCGGGTGAAAGCGGGTTCATCCATGGATGAAATTTTTTCATCCACATCCATATCCATATCCATTTAGATCGTCCATATCCACGAATAATTGGGTGGATCAGATGGATATCTACTGGATCGGGTATCCATTGCCATCCCTAGTTACGACTTGATTAAATATAGCATGTGAATCACGTTGTCAAGTTTCATGCAAGAATCAAGTATAAAATAAGATTTGATCGATTGCATAAGTGTTTGGTTAAGTTTGACTAAAAGTCAAACTCGGTCATGTCAAAGTCAACGAAAATGTCAACACATTCGGGTCGGGTCCCGAACTATTTTTCTGAGGTTTTTAATCATATATAAGCATGTTAGAACAAGTTACATGTGAATCGGAGGTGCGTAGCATAGCAAACATTTTTCAAAATTTGACAATGTAGGTCAAAAGCCAAACACGGCAAATGCCGCGCCGCGGCCCATGGTGTCGCGCCGCACCAATAGGCGTTGCCTGGTGCCTGGTGTGTTTCAAAAGTTTAAGTCTTGATCCAAAATTCAATTTAGCACAAAACACAAACCGTAAACAATTAGAATACGTATCTTATATCGTTGGAAAGCTCTTTTGACAAGGAATACAACAAACCACTTTTCATCAAGCAAAAACATCAATTACAATAACTGAAATCTCGTCAAGTGATCATTAAAGGTTTATTTTCAAAGTTTCAAGTTCACAAAATGCATTTTAAGATTCGGGAATCCAATTCACACATATGATATGCCGTTTTGAAGGTAATGAAACATACATTACAACTAAACACTTACTAATAACATTTCATGGCATTCAAAGCATCGAAAGTTTGTTTTAAGTCTATCAAACCCTAACCAAAATTCACAAAAAATCAATAATCATGTGTTTGAAGTTTTCTTAATCAACCTACGCATCAAAACGAAGCTAGTGATACTAGTAACACAATTAAAACATGAACTTTAACAATTTAACAACATTAACTCATCCAAAATCAAAGATTAAGCACACCCATTTTCAAGTTCATGCTAGTTACTCCAAAACAACATAATCGAGCAATCAAATCATATATTCATACTAGACACGAGCCATAGACACTAACTAACCCCATTTCAAGTTAAAAACAAGAATTAGAGAAATCTAGAATTTTAGAAATGTTACCCAAACGAGATGAAATTGGTACCAAAATGTAGAGGATGATGAGAGGATCACGAATATGTAATTTGTTTTGATGTTTGCTTGCTTGAATTGATTTAGATGATGATTCTTTGAAGATGTTAAAAAGTGTGTTCTTGAGTTAGAGAGGAAAAAGGAGATGAGGAGGTGAAAGTATGAATGAATGGATGAGATGGGGTTGACTAGTTGACCTAGTCAACTAGTTTGGCCCCTTGGAAACTTCGGTCCCTCGAGTTTGAAAGCGGGTGCGTGAATTAACCGAACGAATATTTTAAAAATGCTAGAGTAGCCGGGAGATGTTATAACCAAATAACGGAAATATTTAGAACGTTAGTCAATGAAAGGTACGAATTTAGATAACGAAAGATATTATCTAAAAAAAGACGGTGTTAAAATAAATTTAACGGAAAAATGCGGGATGTTACATTACCTACACCTTAAAAGAAATTTCGTCCCGAAATTTAGTTGGAAGTAGTAGTTGTTGTTTCTTCTTCGAAACCTCGCGTTGCAAATTCTACGAATAAGTGAAGGTACTTCCTTGGGCATTTCAACGAACTTGACAGTCGGGATTTTACGTTGTTTCAGAGTTTGGTTTCACAATTCATAGTTTCAACCGGTTCATCGAAGAGGATAACAAGTTCTTGTTTCGCAAGACACGTCTTTAAGTTTGATACATAGAACGTAGGATGAATGGAATTTGTTTGAGTTGGGAATTCGAAACGGTAAGCAACGGGTCCAATACGTCCCAAGATTTCAAAAGGATTAAAATATCGCGGATTTAGCTTCCTACATTTCCCGAAACAGATTACACCTCCTCAAGGAGCGACTTTTAACGTTACGCGGTTTCCCATTTGGAATTCGAGAAGATTACGTCTAACATTTGCATGGCTCTTTTGGTGGCTACGGATCGTCTTGGGTCTCTCTTGGATTTGAACGATCTTAACGGTTATTTCATGAATGAGTTCGATTCTGGTGGTCTGATTGTTGCCTACGTCGGCCCAACAAATTGTAGAACGATAATTGTGGTCATATAAAGTTTCGAAAAGGTGCGGCGTTAATACACGAAAGAAAATTTTGTAGTAATAGAATTTGACTAAAGGCAAGTACTTTTCCTCAAATAAATTTGAAGTCGATAACACAAACTCGTATTATGGTTTCCAAGGTTTGAATCGTATGTTTATTTGGTCCTTCGGGATGTGGTTGATGTGTTGTACTCATGTTTAAACGTGGTCCCGAGGCTTTTTAT
The DNA here is from genome assembly GCF_046630445.1 of Rutidosis leptorrhynchoides. NCBI lineage: Eukaryota > Viridiplantae > Streptophyta > Magnoliopsida > Asterales > Asteraceae > Rutidosis > Rutidosis leptorrhynchoides. The sequence goes on from NC_092334.1 coordinate 207,893,177, forward strand.
AAAGCACCCCGAAATTTAGAAGTGAACGAGGATCTCGATCCGAAACGAGGTACAGTTCTTTTAAGATACATTTGAACAAGCTTGTTAGGACCTGAAAACGTTTGTTGGAACAAGTTTATGTTTCACAAGACTTTTGCACCGCAGAAGATTTATCGGTTTTCGAAAACGTTCGTTAGGAATATTCTCCCTTGTGGTGAATACTAGTATAATGTGAAGAGTCTCTCTCTCCATTGAGAATTTAGATACATGATTTCCTTATACGGAAGTACGAGTGTAATGCGAGAGAAGTTTCCACTTCGATGTGGGCATATCAAGCATGTTGTAGTTCGTCGATAAAACTGTGCGAAAATGAAATAGTATACACGTGTAACATACGTCTAATGTTGAAAGAAATTGCCATTCATTTGGAAGCATAAATATGGTTCGACAATAATCGAAGATATGTCCCGGGTATGGTTGTTATCAGTATTCTCGGAATTTTCGGATGTTCAAACAAGAAAAATGAAGTCATGTACATGGCACATGGTGGTGATTAGGTTGATCGAGTCCAATCACCATCACGAGTCATTAGAACTTTGGTATGACTTACCGTAATATAACCACGTTGATCGAGTGTCGTTATATTACGCTAACTCATACCTCCATTCCCACATCACTCCATAGATTCAAGTTCGTGTAATCGTGAAGTTTTAAAATAAACAAAGTGTAACGACGTCTCTAACGTGACTCGTATTGAATCGAAAGAATTAGTGCAACTCTAAAGAAGCGTTCCCCGAGGGAAGTGTATAAATGATTGTTCACGTCAATGCGGTTCAAGTCAAACAATAATGTATTCCGGTACGAGAAGTGTAACGAATCATGATAATGAATAGTACGCAACCGTAGTGATAATTAGCGATGATGATACTCACCTAGAGTAGTGATAGTAGTAACAAGAAGTGGTAGATAGTAAGGAACACCGGTGTGACACCGATAGTAAGTTGAAACGGTGGCGAATAACAAGCTGGGAGACAGAGTTCCCGAACAAGTATGACTAATGAAGTCGTCGTCGTCCTTACGCGTATGAATCTTAAGTTTACGAGTGTTACCCGAAAGTGGTAGATTACAGATTCGTATGATGAAAACTTGGTACCATTAAGAAGTTTTCCTAAGAATGATTTAAGTATAATGCACAAGTAGTCAAGTAAGTGCTATCTATAGCAAATGTATGTCAGAATGCAATGGCAAACTATCCGGTTGTAGTCTAGATTCACTAATACGTCCTAACGACTCTGTCAGACACACTAATGCATATCCTAGTTCCCTACAACCAACACTCTGATACCATCTGTGGCGACCCGACAAAATCGTCATTGACGGCGTCGTTAACTTAGGTCCCGTTACGTGGTCTTAGTCCCTATATGAGATGCGTTTGACCAAAATTATGTCGCATTCATTTGAAACGTACAAGACTTACAAAGTTTAGTTTACCAAATGGTTCGACAACAAGTTTAAGTTTACAAAAGTCATAAAGTATAAATGAAATAACTTGCGACACAATTAGTTTAAAATCACGGTTGCTATAAATAGCGTATGTATGTATGCTTGACCCCAAGCAAGTATATCAAAGTGTGCGCATGTATGCTTGACCTCAAGCAAGAAATCAGAATGTATGCATGTATGCTTGACTCCAAGCAAGTATAAGTGTACGCGAAAGCATGTATCAAATAGCCATTCATGAACCTGAGAAACATATAGAAAACTGTCAACGAAAAACGTTGGTGAAATCATAGGTGTTTGTAATAAACGTTGTTTTTGAACCACAATATTTTGTATTTCCATAATGTTGATTATCTGAATCATTTGCATTCCAAAAGTATGATCGCGAGCACCCAATTATCAAGACTTAACTGTTTTGTACCCTGTTATGTAGTGTTAGAACATACACTAAAATCGAAAATATATTTCATCCGCTAACGGTAGCGAACCGTCCGAATGAGGCTCGTCAAGCCCATTTGATCACATAATATAAGTTCTCGCTTGAACCCTGCAAGTGTAACTAATGATAATTGAATTGAGTCTTTTTGTTCTAACTCGATGTGGAATGTTTGTTTTCGTACTTGTGTTCAAAGTATAAAGTATGTAGTATAAAACTGTATATGTTTCTCATCCCATGATTTAAAAGTATAAAAGTTGTTGAAAGATAGGACTATGATCTCACCTCGAGTGCACGAGTATAAAAGTACTTCACAAAGTAAATGTATGCATGAAAGTTTCTTAGCCTTGACCTAAACAAGTAAGTTGTATCAATTAACCGGTTACGACACAAGGTCGGGCGAAATGTGTCTAATTAGTCCTATGGCTCGTTACGACTCGATTAAATATAGCATGTGAATCACGTTGTCAAGTTTCATGCAAGAATCAAGTATAAAATAAGATTTGAACGATTGCATAAGTGTTTGGTTAAGTTTGACTAAAAGTCAAACTCAGTCAAGTCAAAGTCAATGAAAAAGTCAACACGTTCGGGTCGGGTCCCGAACTATTTTTCTGAGGTTTTTAATCATATATAAGCATGTTAGAACAAGTTACATGTGAATCGGAGGTGCGTAGCATAGCAAACATTTTTCAAAATTTGACAATGTAGGTCAGAAGCCAAATACGGCAAATGCCGCGCCGCGGCCCATGGTGTCGCGCCGCGCCAATAGGCGTGGCCTGGTGCCTGGTCTGTTTCAAAAGTTCAAGTCTTGATCCAAAATTCAATTTAGCACAAAACACAAACCGTAAACACTTAGAATACGTATCTTATATCGTTGAAAAGCTCTTTTGACAAGGAATACAACTAACCATTTTTCATCAAGCAAAAACATCAATTACAATAGCCGAAATCTCGTCAAGTGATCATTAAAGGTTTATTTTCAAAGTTTCAAGTTCACAAAATGCATTTTAAGATTCGGGAATCCAATTCACACATATGATATGCCGTTTTGAAGGTAATGAAACATACATTACAACTAAACACTTACTAATAATATTTCATGGCATTCAAAACATCGAAAGTTCGTTTTAAGTCTATCAAACCCTAACCAAAATTCACAAAAAATCAATAATCATGTGTTTGAAGTTTTCTTAATCAACCTACGCATCAAAATGAAGCTAGTGATACTAGTAACACAATTACAACATGAACTTTAACAATTTAATAACATTAACTCATCCAAAATCAAAGATTAAGCACACCCATTTTCAAGTTCATGCTAGTTACTCCAAAACAACAAAATCGAGCAATCAAATCATATATTCATGCTAGACACGAGCCATAGACACTAACTAACCCCATTTCAAGTCAAAAACACGAATTAGAGAAATCTAGAGTTTTAGAAATGTTACCCAAACGCGATGAAATTAGTACCAAAATGTAGAGGATGATGAGAGGATCACGAATATGTAATTTGTTTTGATGTTTGCTTGCTTGAATTGATTTAGATGATGATTCTTTGAAGATGTTAAAAAGTGTGTTCTTGAGTTAGAGAGGAAAAAGGAGATGAGGAGGTGAAAGTATGAATGAATGGAAGAGATGGGGTTGACTAGTTGACCTAGTCAACTAGTTTGGCCCCTTGGCAACTTCGGTCCCTCGAGTTTGAAAGCGGGTGCGTGAATTAACCGAACGAATATTTTAAAAACGCTAGAGTAACCGTGAGATGTTATAACCAAATAACGAAAATATTTAGAACGTTAGTCAATGAAAGGTACGAATTTAGATAACGGAAGATATTATCTATAAAAAAAAGACGGTGTTAAAATAAATTTAACGGAAAAATGCGGGATGTTACAAATCACATCTGTACAATTAATTCCACTTGTAGTAAATCATAAAACTAGAATGAAACCCCTGCTTGTAATAGTCAAACGACCTAGAATTTTGTCCATTAACCATGAACCTTAAAACACGCAGAGTCGTGATATTACATCACACATCCACTTTGTAATATTGTTGGCTAATCACGTGACATGTGGGAACTATTTTGTGGGTAAATCGGTTAATCACACCGCTACCCGTATTGGACACTTAAAATAATTCGGAAATAGGTTCTTATTTCTTTTAATCCGATTATAAGTAACATCCTCAACTAAACCAACATCGTTCCCTTTATTATTATTCTCCCAAAATCAATCAATCACTATAGATCCTGCAATAACCAATCCCCTAAATATATTAAATATAACTCAAGATATAAGAATTCATAAATTCATCAACCTTTGACTCCCACACTTCTCTTGAGACGATCTTGTAGTTATTGATACTTTACTACATCGATCATGACACTGCTCATAAGTGTGAAGTCGTCATATTATATGTTTATAAATTTAATGGTTGATTTCGCACACGCACGGGACTGCACGACACACACATCAATGAGAACAACAAAAGCAAAAGTGACTCCAACCTGCTTCAAATAGAGGGAAGAAGAAGCCACCGAGATTAGGTCACCAAACCGACTCGTGAACCGCAAAATTCTCCTCAAAATAATAAGCATCCGACAATCCTCTAATTTCTAATCACATTAGCTCTCCTAGAGCCCAGCAAAGAGATCAACTCGAATCCGTATTTATCACTTTTAGCCGTTTCCATAAGATTGGAAAAGCTAACCTCGTCCAAGCAAAGAATGAAGCATCCAAAAATGCCCAATTTACGCCAATGTTTAATAAGAACCTTAGTTTTTATCAAGCATGCCACCAATTTATCAATAGGAATGGAAACTTATTAAGGATCAAAACACTGAGATCCATTCTATCATCCACCAGGTTGTTAACCTGGATTCTGATAGGAACATGTTAACCCAACTTCGACGGCTAACCACCTTGCACGAACAGCTTTGCCAATGTAGATACAAACACCATTCAACACAGTACCATTCATGCATGAGATTACTTCATTCACCGAGATGTTAGATGCAAAAGTAATAAACATGTATCTTCGCTCGATCCACCATTTCACCTCCATGATACGTCCAAACTTAAGGAAATCTTCCTTAAGATAATGGGGACGATCCACACTTTTTAATCGCCCGATAAAATTGGTATCTGGAATTTGGTCTTGACCTCAGTTTACATCATATGTTCTACTATCGGTGGAAAAACAAAGAGTCGATGACCCAACTTTCCTATTCCCGCCTTCGTCGTTAACCCTCAAAGTAGAAGAACTACGGTTAATAGGACCATACTATTATTCATCGGCGCTGGCAAACCACCGAGTGATTGTATGATCAGGTCAGAGAAAGAAAGGTTTGGAGCTAGGTTAAGTGAGGAGATCACAACAGTTGTGAATGTTTAATTGAAGGCTGAAGGTTGGGAATATTAGACGGTGAAGAGGAGTTAGCCGGAGTGAAACCTCCTATGTTGTGAGAGTTGAAGATGGTAAAGGGGAAAAATGGTTAGATTTTAAAAACTAAAAAATAGGAAGGATCCGTTTCCATGAGAGCGGGTAACGATTTTTTTCTGTCACGAGTGTTCATAAGCCTATAAATATTGAAACGACTCGCTAATATACTATATACTGAGATCGTACCAAATTAAAAATTGAGAGGTGATGTTTCCATTATTATCTTACACTATTCTAAAATGCCCTTGTTCGGGTAACATATTTGAGATGGTGTAGTAGGGATAATATAAAGGGTATCTTGAGAAATGAAATACAATAATTGTGGATCTATCAAAATTAAATTAAATGTAGAAACTTCATTTCCTTTACAAGTTGAAATACCTTATATGAGTCTGAGTTTAACACATGAAAATAAAAAAACGTAACAACGTATTAAAAGATTTTACTATATAACAAAATCATACTATGTTTTTAAAGATAGGACATCCTATCATATTGATAGTTTATTATTGAATTAACAATTATTCTTTGAAAATGAGATAATTGCAAATTATTAAACAAATTGTAGATGACTTATTTAAATTTTATTTCAAGAATTGCCATTGTGTATATATGAACGCTCACATATCTCTAGACGGTTATTGCAATGGAATTAATAACAATTGTTATTAAATCACCGAAACCACACGGAATAAAGAGCTGACTCTTGTACTTCATCTTATTTTTCTCACAGTCTACTCACTCAAAATAATCTTAACAACTCCTACATGTATATAGATAACAAGGGTTGTGGGCCCCCACATAAGGTTATATATATATATATATATATATATATATATATATATATATATATATATATATATATATATAGAGAGAGAGAGAGAGAGAGAGAGAATTAGAACACAAACTTAAGTGGTTAAGGCCACTCCCTATCGTGACTAACACTATTCATCCTCTTAACTATCACATCAACACTTATATCTTATAACTAACCCATAAAATCATATAACTAAACACTCCCTATAATAATTACCAATAACTAACAATTAATGTACAAAAAAATATAGCACAAAGTATAAACAATTTAAAGCATTGATGGTCCCACGTGCATATAACACTCTCGCCAAATCCATGGTGAATGCGGGTAACTAACGCGGATAACTAAACGGTGTCTATGGTTAGTTACGGGTAATGATGGGTAACTAACGGTTAACTAGCAGATAACTAACTATAGGGAGTGGTCTAAGAAAACACTAACTTAATGACAAACATAGCCGAGTCATTAAACAATGTTTTGTGTCATGCCCGTATGATGTCAATCAAAGCATGTATTGAATATACCTTTCACTAAACAAGAGAGCATTTCCTCAACCAACAAAAAAATGTTCGCCAATAGAATGCACCACTATCCAAGCAGTGTTGTAAACAACGGTCGAAACGGGCGCCGCAACGGATTTGCCTTAGTATCGTTGCAACGGGACTTGAAACGGAAAAAAAGACGGTCAACGCTTAAAAAACGGTCAACAACGCTAAAAAACGGTAAAAAACAGTCAAAGACGAAAAAAAACGAAAAAAACGAAAAAACGGTCAAAGACAGAAAAAACGGTCAACTTTATATATATATATATATATATATATATATATATATATATATATATATAAGTCAACGTTAGTCAACATCCGTTTCGACCCCGTTTTTTCCGTTGCGACGTTTTAAGGTCGCTAACGTTTCTGCACCGTCTCACGTCTTTTTCAACCTTGTATCCAAGACTATGTAGCTACAATTTCAAGATCGTGAAAAACTAGCAGCCACCTACACAGCAACATGCTATAACATGCAAATATGCGTATACAAGGACCACTCCACTTATTAAAGAAACAGTGATGGTGGGACCGAGTATGATTTTTAAGATATAGCCAAGAAGTTCTCGTGTGGAAGATGATAACATAAAAGAATTCCTTGCTCGCATGCCATTGCATTGTGTCTCCAACGAAACATTAATTCAAAGACTTTGATTAATAATTTTACACAACTACCATTTGAAGAGAACAATATCAAGAATCATTTAAACCACTTAAAGACGTGACATACTGTTGGAGTATGATACAAATTCAAAGCGAGCGGAAGCATTTTTAAAACTTTACAAAATCATACTCTTCCACGGATCATTGTACAAAACTTTACAAAATCATACTCTTCCACGGATCATTATACAAAACTTTAGCAAACAAAACAAAATTAACGAAATTAAACAAGAGAAGATTAGAATACAACCTTTGTAGCCTTTTGAAGATCGAATCTAAGAGTTCCTCTAAACGGTAGACACTCAAAGTTTCAACCTTGTTTCAATCTATACCTTCTACTTAACGGATCTTTTCTTTTTCCTTATTTCCACCAAAACCGAACCCAATTATAGATCTCAAGTATTTTGGTTAAAAGAGAAAGAGAAATATCATTTTGTATGTGTGTTTTTGTATCTCAAGTTTCTATATATATTTTCAATACCAAGACTTGGTATTATATAGAATAAAATTGATACATATAATACAAATATAAAGATTTGGAAAGATTTTAAAAGATTTGCAAAATCAAATCTTTATATAAAATAAGATTTACAAATCAAATCAAATCTTATTTATATCAAATCAAATCTTATATATTTAGATTTGTAAGTATATGTACACACATAAAAAAAACTTACTTAATTTATTAAACCATTAACTAATGATTAATAAATTAATTTTCGATTAGAAGGTATATCAAACAATTTACGATTGGCCTTTGTGTGTGACCGAATAGGATAAATGGACTTTTATTATTTAATGTCATGGGCATATCTTCGGAATATATGTACCACGGTCAAACCACGATCGAACCGTAGCCAACCCGAGAACATATTTCTAACAGACTCCCACTTGCACTGACATTAATAATATTGGCCTGTCTTAAAAGACACACCGTGTGTAACAACTAGTCTGCTACGTTACACTCTTATATTTTGATTTATATCAGTCATCCTTTTGTTCAAGATATCTATATGAACGTGTGACATGGTTAAGTGTCAGTCATCATCATTCAAGATTATGTTTCCCGATAGAGATTTGTGGTGATCAAATAGACTGCTATTGCATCAATTCAGTCGTAGCATGGCCATGCATTTAATGCAGCATAAATCAACGAGGGGCCCAGAGATATCACTTCAACTTGCTATGAGAAGAAGGAACAAATTGCTTCAACTGTATAGACATCCACCACATCCCATATTGTACCTGATCTGCACCCTTATGACTGGCATTTACGCACAGCGTTAAATACAGGTCAAAGTAGAATATAGTTTGTGTCAGGATTCCTCATACATATCCACTCTAGGATAAATGATATTGCCATCTTAGAGCTTACTTGTGACTTAAAACCATGAAGTAGCATCTAAGTGTGGTCATTCCAGAACCTTGAATCAACTATCAAGTTCCTCATGAATGTAGTTTCATATAAGCCTATATTACTACACTTCATAGCAGCCTTAATTCAATTCTCTCTTCCTTAGAGAATGACCGACTGTGGAAGTTTATGAAATAGTATTCATTGGAAGTTAAAACATGCAAAATGAAACATGGCAATATACAATGAAATGATCGCATCGTGCGTATAATATAATCTCAATATATTAATCATCAGATCAATTGCAACATATATTATTGCCCAATGTTTAAAGTTTCAAACTTAACATAATAAATACAATCAAACTTTATCATCAATGACACGAATGCCAATAGACATGCTATGAGCATCATGCTTAGTCTGTGGCAAAGGCTTGGTGAAAGGATCAGCCAAGTTATTAGTCGTGTCTACTCTACTTAATAATATGTCATTTTCTGCTACAAGTTGACAGATGTAATGGTACTTTCTGAGTATATACCGTGTGCGCTTTTGTGACCTCAGTTCTTGAGCCAAGACAACCGCACTCACATTGTCGCAGAAAATTTCAACAGGATCATGGATTGTAGGAACCACTCCTAGATCCCCGATGAATTTCTTTATCCACATGGCCTCTTTAGCAGCTTCATTTACCGCTATATACTCAGCTTCTGTCATAGAATCAGCAATAGTACTTTGCTTGCCACTTCTCCATGTGACGGCTCCACCGTTCAATATAAATACAAATCCTGATTGTGAAGAGCAATCATCTCTATCTGATTGGAAACTAGCGTCTGAGTATCCTTTGACGCTCAGCTCGTCATTCCCACCATAGACCAAGAACATCTCTTTGGTCCTCCTAAGATACTTTAGAATGTTCTTGACTGCTATCCAATGAGCTTCACCAGGATTGGCCTGATAACGACTAGTCATGCTTAGTGCATACGACACGTCAGGCCTAGTGCATATCATCGCATACATGATCAATCCTATTACTGAAGCATATGGAGTACGACTCATGGTAGCTGACTCCAAGTCAGAATTAGGACATTGAAACTTGCTCAATATCATTCCAGAGTTCATAGGAACGCACCCTTTCTTAGAGTAATGCATACCGAATTTCTTCAGTATCTTATCTATATATGCACTTTGGTTTAGCCCAATTAATCTCCTTGACCTATCTCGATAGATCTTTATTCCCAAAATATATGATACATCTCCTATGTCTTTCATGGAGAAACATTTCCCTAGCCAAGCTTTGATATCTTTCAGTGTCGGGATATCGTTTCCCATGAGTAATATGTCATCGACATATAGTACAAGGAAGACTACAACACTCCCACTAGACCTAACATAGACACATGGCTCATCTTCGCCTCTAATAAAACCAAATTTTTTGATCTTCTCATTAAAGCAAAGATTCCAGGTACGGGAAGCTTGTTTAAGTCCATAAATGGACCTTTGAAGCTTGCATACACTATTAGGATACTTAGGATGTACATAACCCTCAGGTTGTGTCATAAACACATCCTTTGTTAGTTTACCATTAAGGAAAGCTGTTTTTACATCCATTTGCCATATCTCATAGTCATAAAATGCAGCTATGGCAAGAAGTATTCTAATGGATTTCAACATAGCTACTGGTGAAAAAGTTTCATCATAGTCTACACCATATTGTTGCGTGTAACCCTTAGCCACCAGTTGTGACAACCCGGAAATTTCCAACCAAATTTAAACTTTAATCTTTATATGTTTCCGACACGATAAGCAATATTTGTTAAGTTAAATTTCAAGAATTTTAAACTATGTTCATACATTCATTCAACCTCGACCAAGTTCCAATGATTCATGAACCATTAAACGAATATAATTATATATGTATATGTGTATATATATTATAACTTGAAACGTAAACAAAATATTAGATTAAATACTTTATATGATTGTATCTGTTTCAAAATGTTTATCAATGGAATTAGAAGATAAGATCTAATGATTGAATTATCAGATATATTGAATTATGATTACAAGTCTCTGTTGAAAGGCCCACGTTGATTTGAGAAATATATCCATTTTAACAATATTCGGAAAATGGTAAAGTGATTTATAAATAAGAACAAATTGTCAATCATTGAGAACTAGATAAAGGATAGTGGAAGATTGAATCTCATAAAGACTCAATTGATCTATTTAGTTTCAAACGTACAAAAACGTTTTCAGTTTAAAAAGAACTTTATTATTAAAACTTATATAACTTTTATAAATATCTAGAACCACTTTTGACAACTCATTACTTAACTAGTATGATAAAGATAATGATATTTATATTTTATTTTATATATATAACGATTTAAATTAATATTATATATATTTATACGCGTATTATACGTACATAGTTTTATACTTTTACTATACTTAAACTTTACCTTTACTTTATTTTTACTTTACTTTAACTTTAATAATTCACTTTAATAATTCATACTTTAATAATTCACTTTAATAATTCATACTTTAATAATTCACTTTAATAATTCATACTTTAATAATTCACTTTAATAATTCATACTTTAATAATTCACTTTAATAATTTAAAAATCTATTATAAATAGAATTCAATAGGTTTCATTATTTCATAGAAACTTGAAAATATTTTTCTCTAAACTCTCTCAATCGATTTACATATATATATTTACTCCGTATTATTTCAAGATATTATTAGTATACATAAAATATTACGACGGAGTGCTGTCCGAGTGATTTCGAAATTGTTTTTCGAGTGGGATAGGATTAAGGAAATTATGGGTTATAGCTATAGAGGTGATTGAGTATGGTTCATGGGTATGCTCATGAGGTCAATATAGTGTTTATCATTTTCGTCGCGTCTACGTACCTTTCCTGCAATATTGAATCTCAATATTGATACGTAAGTACTCATAATTTAACTTTTACATACTAATAGTGTATCCCTGACTAGTGCTCGAGTATTTAGGATTATGCATGCTTGTACTTTTGATATTGCCCTTAGACAGGTTAGGTTGAATGTTGAATTAGTTACACTTGCGGTTGAGATAAGGTATAAGATATGCATGTCCTTGGAAAGCTAGCGAAAAATTAAGAACTTTTCCTTTAGATATCGAATGGTTTCGATGAACGGATTAGAAGTTATAATCAATTAAATTTTCGATATTTTTATTAAAAATGATTATTATTATCGTCGTTTTTATCGTCGTTCTAGTTTTATCTTATTATTATCATTATTATTATCTTTATCAATAAAAGGGATTTATCATTAAAAATTGTTATTTTTTTTATTATTACTATCGTTATTATCGTTAAAGTTATAATTAGTATTATTATTATTATCCAATTATTATTATTATTATTATTATTGGTATTATTATTATTATTATTATTATCATTATTAATATATATATCATTATTTAAAAATGGTTATTGTTATTGTTATTATTATTATTACTATATTATCATTAAGATAATTATTAGTATTATCGTTAATAATGTTATAGTAACTATCATTATTAATATTAGTGTAATTAAAACAAATATTTGTCACACCTAATTATTTTGATTACTATTATTATCATTATTATGAACACGATATAGAAGACGATTAAAAGCTATTAAACGAAACGATTAGGAAATAATGGGTAAGAGTATCATGATGAAATTAAAATGTTATATTGATTTAGATAAAATTATCGTTCTTATTATTTTTATCATTACTATTATTATTAAAAGTATCGTTAGTATTAAAACTATCATTTTAACAAAAATTATCATTTTAATAGAAATGTCATTGTTACTATAAAATATCATTATTATTATTATTTTAAATAGAATTATTATTTTAAAGATAATATTAAAAATTATCGTAAATATTAAAGTTATCATAATTAGAATTATCGTTTTATCTAATGTCATCTTAGTAATTATAAATATTGATATTTTTATAATAATAATTATTATTACAAAATAATACAACTTTTACTTACTATCATTATAGATATTATTTTATCAAATAAATATGTGATACAAACATATTTTACTACGTGTAATAACTTACTTTAATAATACCTATCATATTATCTTTATGATATTAAATGAACTCTATAAATTTTATTACTTAATATATATATAAGTATATTTTATTATATAAATTTAATATAAAATTTTATTTATTAATAAATAAATTATATTATTTACTCTAATAAATCTTTTAAAAAATATTTAAAATGTAAAACAACGATATTTAAACTATATATTAATCATGTATAGATTTTTGGAAATTATTTTGAGTCAAGTTTACTTTTGTTGACTTTTGCATATTAGTCTCGAGCATTAGGATTGTGGTACACTATGACTTGACCTAATTTGTTAGACAAATATTGATCAAGACATAAATATATATAATTAATTTAGGTTCGTGAATCCGAGGCCAACCTTGCACTTGTTCAATGACGTTATATGTATTTTTACTACGAAATACAATATGGTGAGTTTCATTTGCCTTTTTACCCTTTATATTTTTTGGGACTGAGAATACATGCGCTTTTATAAATGTTTGACGAAATAGACACAAGTAATTGAAACTACATTCTATGGTTGAATTATCGAAATCGAATATGCCCCTTTTTATTAAAGTCTGGTAATCTAAGAATTAGAGAACAGACACCCTAATTGACGCGAATCCTAAAGATAGATCTATTGGGCCTAACAAACCCCATCCAAAGTACCGGATGCTTTAGTACTTCGAAATTTATATCATGTCCGAAGGAGGATCCCGGAATGATAGGGGATATTCTTATATGTATCTAGTTAATGTCGGTTACCAGGTGTTCACCATATGAATGATTATTTTTGTCTCTATGCATGGGACGTATATTTATGAGAACTGGAAATGAAATTCTTGTGGTCTATTAAAATGATGGAAATAAATGATTATGATAAACTAATGAACTCACCAACCTTTTGGTTGACACTTTAAAGCATGTTTATTCTCAGGTGTTAAAGAAATCTTCCGCTGTGCATTTGCTCATTTTAAAGATATTACTTGGAGTCTTTCATAGCATATTTCGAAGAACGTTGCATTCGAGTCATTGAGTTCATCAAAGATTATTATTAAATCAATTTATAGTTGGATAGTGGATATTATGAAATGGTATGCATGCCTGTCAATTTTCGATGTAAAGAAAGATTGTCTTTTAAAAACGAATGCAATGTTTGTAAAATGTATCATATAGAGGTCAAATACCTCGCAATGTAATCAACTATTGTGAATCGTTCATAATGTATATGAACGGGTCCTTTCAGTTGGTATCAGAGCGGTGGTCTTAGCGAACCAGGTCTGCATTAGTGTGTCTAACTGATAAGTCGATAGGATGCATTAGTGAGTCTGGACTTCGACCGTGTCTGCATGTCAAAAGTTTTGCTTATCATTTTGTGTCAAAAATTAACTACTTATCATCCTCAGGAAATTACCTGCTTATCATTTTTAGTCTAAGACACGTCTTGCTGCATTGATTGCATGAATAGTGTATAGACAAAAATTCATATCTTAGCATATCTGCTAAATCATATCTTATCGTATCTGTTACTTTAAACTTTGCCTGACATATCCCGCAAAGTCCTCCGTAATCTACGAAATCTTTTGATCTATATATATATATATTCTATGTAATTAGAATACTATCCGTTAGCCAAAATCATTTCATATAAAAAAAAATCCTTTATCCAATCGTACGAAATGGAATTCGTCATCAGATTAAGTCACTCATATTCCAAAATGGAATCCCATTCAAGCTCCGAAAGCAGTGTGACCGGAATAGATCAACCAATCAGTCATCACCTATTCTGGATGAATTGGGGATGGGTTCGTAGCCTCCTCAATCATTGGAGACAAGAAGAAGGTGATCCCTTCCATCCACCACATTGCCCTCTTGACGAAGAACCTGAAGCACTTACCGGCGAACCTGTCCGAAACACCATGTTCTCGCTCATTTCCAGAGTATCTCGTCACGATTATATATTACATCAAATTTTAGATTTTATTTATCCGCTCGTCCGAACCGACAATCACCCCGGTGTAATAGAAGAAGTCAACGAGCTTCGCGCTCGGGTAGTGGCTTTGAAGAATATGGTGCAGAGATTACAAACACCAGCAGCAGCATAACCAGTACCACCATCATCAACGCCAACAGTACCATTACCACCTCCAACCACAACCGCGTCGTAAACCTCAACTTCACAATCTGTCCCACGAGCATCAACGTCATACGCACCATAGATACCAAGGAGTACCAACAACAATAACTGATGAGGTATTAATTCATAACTTCATTGGAGAAACATTCTGCGGCGATTATGTAATCTCAAAAGTCTTAGAGATTATCTAATCTAGCCCTAACCATAAATCAGTTAAGCGAACCAAAAATGATAAAAGGAAGAGTAGAAACCCTGACAAAAATGGTGTGTGATTAACAAGCTAAACTTGCTTTACCAACAGCATCAGCAGTACCGTCAGAGTTACCAGCATCGTCAGTACAGTCAACATCCGAATCAACAACACCGATAACATCACAATCTCCGTCAGTTCAAGAATCACTGTGGACATCATTACGAATCAATAACGTGTATATTGTATCAACGATTTATGAAGAATTAACTCATTCCCTCTCAAGAAATTAATATATATATATATATATATATATATATATATATATATATATATATATATATATATATATATATATTTTGAAATAAATCTTTCCGTGCTAAACTATTGTGTGTGAATCTTAACTACTCGGTTAATTCATATTACAAATATGCAATAATGTACGTCCTTCGGCAGCAACTTAACCAACATTAACTACAATCTCTGTCGCAATTCAACAAATTCCAATTCATAATAAATCAAGTATATACTTGATTTTACACTTTCATCATCGATGTACCCGAAACTTTTCAGATAACATCATTCGTACTTTGTGAAATTCACAAGAATTCCGCGAACCGAACATCATACATCAACAAATAACGAAGTATTGATTCATAATTTCAATATCATTAAAGAAATACTGCGTAAAAGTTATGTACTTTTTAAAGCCTTTAGGGATTATTAAATTCTAGTTTCAACCGTAAATCAAATGAGTTTAATTTAACATTAACTCATTAAATCTATGTTACATCTGAATAAAATATACATATATATATATATTTTCATAAAGACTGTAATAAAATTCTTTTGTACAAAATATTAATTGTGAATTTTTTTTAACGGGTAGGTAATACCCGAGAGATATATAAATTCACAAATAATATATTACATTCTTCGAATCTGATTCAGCAAATTATCCATTATACTCCCTACTTTCACAACAATATACATTATTTTATAGAAATCAAAACAACCATACTCATTCAAAATTTAATTACATATTCTGATTTTGAAATCTCAAAATTCAACTCGAGATATGACCAAAATCATCACTCTTAGATCCTTACATCTTTCACAAGCTATATTTTGACTTCAAAACTGTGTTAGAACATCAAATGTATGTTAACGATTACAATCTGTGTTCAAACCCTTCGAAAATTTCTGAAGACACTTCGAATGATGAGCAATCGAGATGATGATCCAACCACATGTTACCCACAGTTATGTACCCGAAAAAAAAAACTCTTGAAACCAAAGTAAAAGTTTAAACAAAGTATCCGCGTCAGATTCTTTGGCATTTATTAGCAAAAATAACTTTGCGACTCCTATTCAAAGTAGCCAGTTTTGTCATAGCTCCAGCAAGTCAACTTCGACTTTTCAGTCAGACTAACCTTATTATAACCTTGAGATATACACCATCGTTACCAGGGAACCTTTTACATTCTACCACATTATTAGCAGATGTACCAACAACTTCATTACCCTTTGACTTTAGCCTCTCCAAAAAGTCATTATAATTATTTATTGAAAGCCCATCATTTACTCATTCGCATCTTGTAATGAGAATTGCCATACGAATCATTGGGAATTAGCAATCAGTATTTTGAAATCTCGCAGCATGTCTACGCCAACAGTTATATGTGTATATATAACGTCTATCTTCTGGACTTAATTTGAATGTGAAGTTTCTGAAAAACACTCCGAACTAAGAATTGGTTCTCCGAAAATGGAAAAATGCTGATGAAGCAGCAAAAACTAAAAACGACTTTAAACGGTAAAATCTGAATGATAATGATGAAGTGTGCTGGCAAAGCGCAGAAAAAGAGAAGTTTTGGAACTGGAAAACGGATTGAGCAAAGTAGGAAGGAGGCTTTGGACAAATTACAAAGACTGAACCTGACTTCAAAGGATCCAAATGATTCAGTACCTGCTGAAGTCATTAACGAATACCTTGCTCCTGACTCTAAACCCCTGCGGACAATATTCTTCATCATCCTCTGATATTAGAAATTTTAAAATATCATCATATCTTTCATTATAAATATCCTCCATATTTCTGAAGATATTTTCTTAATTTTTCTTATTTAAAATCATTTACCTCTTCGCACTATCTGTATTACATCATAAAAGAAACTATTTTAGTTTCTAAATTCTGAAACATTCAAGTTTAAAATAGGAATATTTTGAAGTAGTGTTGGGAACCGAAGCATGAATTAGTATAATATAATGACACTTGATCAACGTGATTATATTACAGTAAGTCATGCTGAGTTTCTAAATGGAACGTGATGATTCACAGATCATAATATCATCATGTGCCATGTTATACGACTCTTGTATTCTATTTAACCTCTAAAATATCAAGAAAATATTTCTTGATGATTCGGCCTTTTCCAAGGTATTCTAGTAATTTGACAAGTCAAGATCGTGCCATCACAATTTCCTTCCTAGAACATTAACAATGTTCATTCTGAAATTCATATCTGTGAATTCTGGACCATTACAAGCGGTGCTTAATCGCAAGAAGAAGAAACAAAAGGACAAAACTCCGAAATAAAAATTGGGGTATAAATTGCAGCAAATAAAAGAGAGCATTAACTGTTAATGATAATGATTATAGAAGACAGAAGCAGAGACTTTGAAATATAAGGGAACATATAAAGCCCAACGATAAACCAGAAATTATAAACCATATATATCGATGCATATAGCAATATAAAGACACGGGAGAACTAGAAACACTATAAATCCAAGAGTATAGTAGAAGTAAATAGATTCTTCCGGCGGTAGATGAAAAAGAAGAATGACCGATATGAAAGTTAGAAGTATATCGAGAATCAGAACTGGATGGAGCATATTGATGAATACTTTAAAATATGAGTTGAGGGGGAAAGAATAGAAGGTGATGAAACATGACTAGGAACTTAGAAATCAATAGATTTAACTCACACAATGGCGGAATAAGTGAATCAAACCCTCTAGTGAATAGGTTAATTTTTTTTGATTAATTTAGTCAAACCACACCTAAATCAAGTGTGATTAGATCAACACCTAGAGCTATTATTCACCACCTGGGTGATTTGGACTGAGAGAAAATTGGAGAGCTCACTAGATCTGAGTGTGTGTAACAAATGAGAGGCTTAACCTAAAATGAAGAACATAAGACTTTATATACCCCTGATGTTGACTCACCCATATGATTCATTCATCACACGTACGAGTTGGCTTCATCAGCCGTACGGGTGATCACTCACACGTGTCTTCTCATTTAGGTTGTAATTGTGACTTAGCTCAGCATCAACCGTGCGTATGAGCCTGTCAGCCGTACTAGTGAGGCTTCACTCGTACATCTAACTAAATCTAACATGTCAAACATCTAAATCTCGTTCTTGCAGTTCCTGTAACCACATACAGACACGTATAGGATAATAACGAGCAATCATGGTGGCCTGTAAACTGTTGTACCTGCAATAGACGTGGGTAGATGTCTAGGGACTTGCATAAAATGCATCAACAGAAGGTGTGAGTTGTAAGGAAACGAAGGAGGTGAATTTATAAGAAAATCTCTGACAGAACAATTAAAATGGACGATCGCATTTAAAGCGGATCCTAATTCCCTTGATTACCGGAGAGTCAAATCTTATTAAGAAGATTTTCTTCAAATCCCTTAAAATCTGGTAATCAATCATATCTACGTCAAATGATAAGATGAATCTACACTTACTCATTTCACTCTTCTATGTTAGCTTCATTCGTACTCTTCATATAAATGGATTATTTATCCAAATTATTCGCTGATGATAAAACTCTAATTTTTAGCCCGTATGCATCATGAAAACATACTTATTATCATTCACGACCTTTCCACTCAAATTTCGGGACGAAATTTCTTTAACGGGTAGGTACTGTGACAACCCGGAAATTTCCAACCAAATTTAAACTTTAATCTTTATATGTTTCCGACACGATAAGCAATATTTGTTAAGTTAAATTTCAAGAATTTTAAACTATGTTCATACATTCATTCAACCTCGACCAAGTTCCAACGATTCATGAACCATTAAACGAATATAATTATATATGTATATGTGTATATATATTATAACTTGAAACGTAAACAAAATATTTGATTAAATACTTTATATGATTGTATCTGTTTCAAAATGTTTATCAATGGAATTAGAAGATAAGATCAAATGATTGAATTATCAGATATATTGAATTATGATTACAAGTCTCTGTTGAAAGGTCCACGTTGATTTGAGAAATCTTTCCATTTTAACAATATTCGGAAAATGGTTAAGTGATTTATAAATAAGAACAAATTGTCAATCATTGAGAACTAGATAAAGGATAGTGGAAGATTGAATCTCATAAAGACTCGATTGATCTATTTAGTTTCAAACGTACAAAAACGTTTTCAGTTTAAAAAGAACTTTATTATTAAAACTTATATAACTTTTATAAATATCTAGAACCACTTTTGACAACTCATTACTTAACTAGTATGATAAAGATAATGATATTTATATTTTATTTTATATATATAACGATTTAAATTAATATTATATATATTTATACGCGTATTATACGTACATAGTTTTATACTTTTACTATACTTAAACTTTACCTTTACTTTATTTTTACTTTACTTTAACTTTAATAATTCACTTTAATAATTCATACTTTAATAATTCACTTTAATAATTCATACTTTAATAATTCACTTTAATAATTCATACTTTAATAATTCACTTTAATAATTCATACTTTAATAATTCACTTTAATAATTCAAACTTTAATAATTCACTTTAATAATTTAAAAATCTATTATAAATAGAATTCAATAGGTTTCATTATTTCATAGAAACTTGAAAATATTTTTCTCTAAACTCTCTCAATCGATTTACATATATATATTTACTCCGTATTATTTCAAGATATTATTAGTATACATAAAATATTACGACGGAGTGCTGTCCGAGTGATTTCGAAATTGTTTTTCGAGTGGGATAGGATTAAGGAAATTATGAGTTATAGCTATAGAGGTGATTGAGTATGGTTCATGGGTATGCTCGTGAGGTCAATATAGTGTTTATCGTTTTCGTTGCGTCTACGTACCTTTCCTGCAATATTGAATCTCAATATTGATACGTGAGTACTCATAATTTAACTTTTACATACTAATAGTGTATCCCTGACTAATGCTCGAGTATTTAGGATTATGCATGCTTGTACTTTTGATATTGCCCTTAGACAGGTTAGGTTGAATGTTGAATTAGTTACACTTGCGGTTGAGATAAGGTATAAGATATGCATGTCCTTGGAAAGCTAGCAAAAAATTAAGAACTTTTCCTTTAGATATCGAATGGTTTCGATGAACGGATTAGAAGTTATAATCAATTAAATTTTCGATATTTTTATTAAAAATGATTATTATTATCGTCGTTTTTATCGTCGTTCTAGTTTTATCTTATTATTATCATTATTATTATCTTTATCAATAAAAGGGATTTGTCATTAAAAATTGTTATTTTTTTTATTATTACTATCGTTATTATCGTTAAAGTTATAATTAGTATTATTATTATTATCCAATTATTATTATTATTATTATTATTGGTATTATTATTATTATTATTATTATCATTATTAATATATATATCATTATTTAAAAATGGTTATTGTTATTGTTATTATTATTATTACTATATTATCATTAAGATAATTATTAGTATTATCGTTAATAATGTTATAGTAACTATCATTATTAATATTAGTGTAATTAAAACAAATATTTGTAACACCTAATTATTTTGATTACTATTATTATCATTATTATGAACACGATATAAAAGACGATTAAAAGCTATTAAACGAAACGATTAGGAAATAATGGGTAAGAGTATCATGATGAAATTAAAATGTTATATTGATTTAGATAAAATTATCGTTCTTATTATTTTTATCATTACTATTATTATTAAAAGTATCGTTAGTATTAAAACTATCATTTTAACAAAAATTATCATTTTAATAGAAATGTCATTGTTACTATAAAATATCATTATTATTATTATTATTTTAAATAGAATTATTATTTTAAAGATAATATTAAAAATTATCGTAAATATTAAAGTTATCATAATTAGAATTATCGTTTTATCTAATGTCATCTTAGTAATTATAAATATTGATATTTTTATAATAATAATTATTATTACAAAATAATACAACTTTTACTTACTATCATTATAGATATTATTTTATCAAATAAATATGTGATACAAACATATTTTACTACGTGTAATAACTTACTTTAATAATACCTATCATATTATCTTTATGATATTAAATGAACCCTATAAATTTTATTACTTAATATATATATAAGTATATTTTATTATATAAATTTAATATAAAAGACTGCATGGGAATTACCATGGATTTCATCACGAAGTTACCAAAGACTGCCTGGGGATACGACACCATTTGGGTGATTGTTGATCGTCTTACCAAATCTGCACATTTCTTGCCTATAAAGGAAACGGATAGAATGGAGAAATTATTACGATTATATATAAAGGAAATAGTTTCAAGGCATGGAATACCTATTTCCATTATATCTGATCGTGATAGTAGATTTACCTCAAAGTTCTGGCAATCACTACAGGAGGCACTAGGAACTCGTTTGGATATGAGTACCGCATATCATCCGCAAACCGACGGGCAGAGTGAAAGAACAATTCAGACTCTTGAAGACATGCTCAGGGCATGTGTGATCGATTTTGGAAACGGATGGGATAAGTATTTACCGTTAGCAGAATTCTCGTATAATAATAGTTATCATGCGAGCATTAAAACTGCGCCATTCGAAGCATTGTACGGAAGGAAGTGTAGATCTCCTATTTGTTGGAATGAAGTAGGAGATCGACAATTAACTGGTCCCGAGATCATACACGAAACGACTGAGAAGATAGTACAAATCAAGGAGAGATTGAAAACAGCCCGTAGTCGCCAAAAGAGCTACGTTGATGTCCGAAGGAAACCATTAGAGTTTCAGATCGGTGACATGGTTATGTTAAAGGTGTCACCGTGGAAAGGTGTAATACGTTTCGGCAAAAGGGGTAAACTGAACCCAAGGTATGTAGGCCCGTTCAAGATCATCGAACGCATTGGACCTGTAGCTTATCGACTTGAGTTACCGCAACAACTCGCCGGAGTACATAATACATTTCACGTCTCGAACCTTAAAAAGTGTCTTGCGAAGGAAGACCTCACCATTCCTCTTGAAGAAATTCAAGTTGACGAGAAACTACAATTCATAGAAGAACCAATCGAGATCATGGACCGTGAAGTTAAACGGCTCAAGCAGAGCAACATACCGATCGTTAAAGTTCGTTGGAATGCACGAAGAGGTCCCGAGTTTACTTGGGAGTGAGAAGATCAAATGAAACAAAAGTACCCGCATTTGTTTCCCGATGATGCAAAATAGGTACAATTTTAAAATTTCGGGACGAAATTTATTTAACGGGTAGGTACTGTAATGACCCGGACTTTTTCGATCAATTTATACTTACAAGATTAATATTTACATAAATTAAACCTTACCAACATGATAAGCAATCCAAATTGTTGATATTTATGTTTTTAAAAAAGAGTTTTACACAACGTTTGACTGTCTAGTTGACCGATGATATCACGAACTATATAACATATGATAATTATACGTTTGTGTATATATATGTATATATACATATTTAACATGATCTAAGGATGTTTTAATACCTCATTTTGTATTAATAACAATAAGTTATAAGTATATTTTGAAACTACTAACTTAAGTTTTCAAAACGATAACCATACGTAACGTTATTTGACATAAATACTTATGACCTATAATGTTTATACATATATCGTATAAGTAATGTATTTAATCACTTTTAAGGACTTAAATACATAAAACAATATAAGTGTATTCACAAAAGATAGCTATATTTGAATCCTCGTTCCGTTTTCACAAGATTTCTATACGTATATCTAGAGTATATGTACTCGTATCATACCTAGCTTCTATACGTATTTACTATTGGTATATACACATCAAATCACCACCAACCAGCCCTTGTTCATGCCTTATGTATAAGGTAACTACCTTGTTCATGCCCTAGGTATAAGGTAATTACAATTTGGAAGAATGCTTGACTAATTACATAAAATTACAAACTTGAAAATCTTGTTTTTGTCTCCTTGGTTCACGTTTTTAATAAGCCATGGGGGATCATCATTTTGATTCATTTTTACTTCAATTTTCTAGCTAAATACACACACACTTATGAGCCTTAAACACCTTAACCATCTCAGCTCACAACCATGAAGATCTAGCTTCAAAAACATCACTTAATCACCATAAGAAAACCCTTACAAAAACACTTCAAGAATCCTTCCAAGAACACAAGTTTACTTCCAATCTTTCATCCAATTCCATCACTCTTTTGGTTCTAGGTTTTTACTTCTCTTTTACAGCAATCTTGTCCAAGTAACTTGAGGTAGTAACTTTGTTCATAACCTTATTTGATTCATATATATATAGCTATTTTATTTTATGGTATACAATTTTAACAACAAGAACATAGTTTGAATGATTTCAAACTTGTTTGCAAACTAAATAGATCCTTCTAACTTAACTTTTAAAATACTTCAAGACCTGTAATATATCATAAATATATGCTAATTTAACAAGGTATAACTTGGTTTTTCAAAGAACACCTTAAAAACTGAATTTACGACGTCGGAGTGCAACCGGGGGCTGTTTTGGGTTGGATAATTAAAAACTATTTTGAACCTTGAATTAGAGGTTTATTTTCTGGAAAAATGATATTTACTATGAATATGATAACACATAAAAATTTCATGATTTAACTCAAAGTATAAGTATTTTTAGAAAAATAATCATTTAATGTTGTTTACATAAGGGAAAATGATTAACTTCATAAGTTTCACCAAAGTTTGACCTATGACCTGTGATTTCGAATACAAACTAAGGTATTTACTGTTCATATTCTTAAAGAAGGACTCGATCCAAGGAAGTGGCAAGTTGAACCAACGAAAACGGAGTTGTAATGAAGAAACTATGACCAAAACGAGATCGGATATCCAAAACTAGTTTAGCCACGAAAATAATTGGAGAAAAATTAAATAAATCACATCTTTCTAAAATAACATGATATTTTATATATATGTACTCATAATTTAATTTTATATATTTCAGGATCACCCGTAAACAACACGAGAAGATTAATCATAAGACCTCATGCACGTACGCAACACGTCATTTGACAACACCGGTACTTTATGTACGCAACACGTCATTTGACAACACCGGTACCGTGGATCAAGATTAATCCCGACCAATACGATTACGATGGGGGGTTTTATTTATTTCGATGGGGGTTTATTTATTTATTAAACACCTAAATATGGACCATTAAAATTGAATTGCTAACTACGGACTAAGAAGACATTAAAAGTATTATAAGTATATATATACGTGACGATTGTTTAAAATGAAAATATATTGATATATTATATATGGATAGGTTCGTGATATCAACCGGAGACCAAGTCAAAATATATATATCTTCAAGGCAAAAGTGAGTATATAGTCCCACTTTTAAACTCTAAGTATTTCGGGATGAGAATACATGTATTTTATATTTTACGTTATGGACACAAGTAACTGAAAAATATATTCTACGTTGAGTTGTACCACTGGCATACTTCCCTGTAGCTTGGTAACTACTATTTATAGCGGTATTGTAAACGCGAATCCTGTTGATAGATCTATTGGGCTTGACAACCCCAACCGGACTGGACGACCAGTATTCAACGGTTGCACAGTACTTCGTTTCGTGACTACACTTGGTACAGTGTAGTAAGATTTAATAATAAAGGGAATATGCGACGTGATTAAATGTTAAGTATGGTTACGAAGTGCTCAACCACTTAGAATATTTTTATTAAAATGTTTACATATGAAATCTTGTGGTCTATATTTATATCGCTGCCGGCATTAAACCTATATCTCACCAACTTTATGTTGACGTTTTAAACATGTCTATTCTCAGGTGATAACTAAAAGCTTCCGCTGCAACATGTTGAATTTAAGCAAGATCTTGTGTATGCATATTTGTGTCAAAAACAAAACTGCATATCCGAGGAGTTGTAATGTAAAATATGCTACAAATCGTATTGTTATCATCACATGTAAAGTTTGTAAGTCTAAGATTATTGCTAAACGATAATCATCTTTATATTGTCTAAAGCTTGTATTATCATAAGAGTTATGGTTTGCAATGTAAAATAAATGCAGTTGTTCTTTTAAAAATGTCGCATATTGAAATGTCCCGTTCTTATTGATTAAAAACGTTCCATATTAATTGATTTCGTTGCGAGGTTTTGACCTCTATATGAGACGTTTTTCAAAGACTGCATTCATTTTAAAACAAACCATAACCTTTATTTCATCAATAAAGGTTTAAAAAGCTTTACGTAGATTATCAAATAATGATAATCTAAAATATCCTGTTTACACACGACCATTACATAATGGTTTACAATACAAATATGTTACAACAAAATAAGTTTCTTGAATGCAGTTTTTACACAATATCATACAAGCATGGATTCCAAATCTCGTCCTTATTTAAGTATGCGACAGCGGAAGCTCTTAATAATCACCTGAGAATAAACATGCTTAAAACGTCAACAAAAATGTTGGTGAGTTATAGGTTTAACCTATATATATCAAATCATAATAATAGACCACAAGATTTCATATTTCAATACACATCCCATACATAGAGATAAAAATCATTCATATGGTGAACACCTGGTAACCGACAATAACAAGATGCATATATAAGAATATCCCCATCATTCCGGGACACCCTTCGGATATGATATAAATTTCGAAGTACTAAAGCATCCGGTACTTTGGATGGGGTTTGTTAGGCCCAATAGATCTATCTTTAGGATTCGCGTCAATTAGGGTGTCTGTTCCCTAATTCTTAGATTACCAGACTTAATAAAAAGGGGCATATTCGATTTCGATAATTCAACCATAGAATGTAGTTTCACGTACTTGTGTCTATTTTGTAAATCATTTATAAAACCTGCATGTATTCTCATCCCAAAAATATTAGATTTTAAAAGTGGGACTATAACTCACTTTCACAGATTTTTACTTCGTCGGGAAGTAAGACTTGGCCACTGGTTGATTCACGAACCTATAACAATATATACATATATATCAAAGTATGTTCAAAATATATTTACAACACTTTTAATATATTTTGATGTTTTAAGTTTATTAAGTCAGCTGTCCTCGTTAGTAACCTACAACTAGTTGTCCACAGTTGGATGTACAGAAATAAATCGATAAATATTATCTTGAATCAATCCACGACCCAGTGTATACGTATCTCAGTATTGATCACAACTCAAACTATATATATTTTGGAATCAACCTCAACCCTGTATAGCTAACTCCAACATTCACATATAGAGTGTCTATGGTTGTTCCGAAATATATATAGATGTGTCGACATGATAGGTCGAAACATTGTATACGTGTCTATGGTATCTCAAGATTACATAATATATAATACAAGTTGATTAAGTTATGGTTGGAATAGATTTGTTACCAATTTTCACGTAGCTAAAATGAGAAAAATTATCCAATCTTGTTTTACCCATAACTTCTTCATTTTAAATCCGTTTTGAGTGAATCAAATTGCTATGGTTTCATATTGAACTCTATTTTATGAATCTAAACAAAAAAAAGTATAGGTTTCTAGTCGGAAAAATAAGTTACAAGTCGTTTTTGTAAAGGTAGTCATTTCAGTCGAAAGAACGACGTCTAGATGACCATTTTAGAAAACATACTTCCACTTTGAGTTTAACCATAATTTTTGGATATAGTTTCATGTTCATAATAAAAATCATTTTCTCAGAATAACAACTTTTAAATCAAAGTTTATCATAGTTTTTAATTAACTAACCCAAAACAGCCCGCGGTGTTACTACGACGGCGTAAATCCGGTTTTACGGTGTTTTTCGTGTTTCCAGGTTTTAAATCATTAAGTTAGCATATCATATAGATATAGAACATGTGTTTAGTTGATTTTAAAAGTCAAGTTAGAAGGATTAACTTTTGTTTGCGAACAAGTTTAGAATTAACTAAACTATGTTCTAGTGATTACAAGTTTAAACCTTCGAATAAGATAACTTTATATGTATGAATCGAATGATGTTATGAACATCATTACTACCTTAAGTTCCTTGGATGAACCTACTGGAAAAGAGAAAAATGGATCTAGCTTCAATGGATCCTTGGATGGCTCAAAGTTCTTGAAGCAAAATCATGACACGAAAACAAGTTCAAGTAAGATCATCACTTGAAATAAGATTGTTATAGTTATAGAAATTGAACCAAAGTTTGAATATGATTATTACCTTGTATTAGAATGATAACCTACTGTAAGAAACAAAGATTTCTTGAGGTTGGATGATCACCTTACAAGATTGGAAGTGAGCTAGCAAACTTGAAAGTATTCTTGATTTTATGAAACTAGAACTTTTGGAATTTATGAAGAACACTTAGAACTTGAAGATAGAACTTGAGAGAGTTCAATTAGATGAAGAAAATTGAAGAATGAAAGTGTTTATAGGTGTTTTTGGTCGTTGGTGTATGGATTAGATATAAAGGATATGTAATTTTGTTTTCATGTAAATAAGTCATGAATGATTACTCATATTTTTGTAATCTTATGAGATATTTCATGCTAGTTGCCAAATGATGGTTCCCACATGTGTTAGGTGACTCACATGGGCTGCTAAGAGCTGATCATTGGAGTGTATATACCAATAGTACATACATCTAAAAGCTGTGTATTGTACGAGTACGAATACGGGTGCATACGAGTAGAATTGTTGATGAAACTGAACGAGAATGTAATTTTAAGCATTTTTGTTAAGTAGAAGTATTTTGATAAGTGTATTGAAGTCTTTCAAAAGTGTATAAATACATATTAAAACACTACATGTATATACATTTTAACTGAGTCGTTAAGTCATCGTTAGTCGTTACATGTAAGTGTTGTTTTGAAACCTTTAGGTTAACGATCTTGTTAAATGTTGTTAACCCAATGTTTATAATATCAAAAGAGATTTTAAATTATTATATTATCATGATATTATGATGTACTAATATCTCTTAATATGATATATATACATTAAATGTCGTTACAACGATAAACGTTACATATATGTCTCGTTTCAAAATCATTAAGTTAGTAGTCTTGTTTTTACATATGTAGTTCATTGTTAATATAATTAATGATATGTTTACTTATCATAATATCATGTTAACTATATATATAACCATATATATGTCATCATATAGTTTTTTTACAAGTTTTAACGTTCGTGAATCACCGGTCAACTTGGGTGGTCAATTGTCTATATGAAACCTATTTCAATTAATCAAGTCTTAACAAGTTTGATTGCTTAACATGTTGGAAACATTTAATCATGTAAATATCAATCTCAATTAATATATATAAACATGGAAAAGTTCGGGTCACTACAGTACCTACCCGTTAAATAAATTTCGTCCCGAAATTTTAAGCTGTTGAAGGTGTTGATGAATCTTCTGGAAATAGATGCGGGTATTTCTTCTTCATCTGATCTTCACGCTCCCAGGTGAACTCGGGTCCTCTACGAGCATTCCATCGAACCTTAACAATTGGTATCTTGTTTTGCTTAAGTCTTTTAACCTCACGATCCATTATTTCGACGGGTTCTTCGATGAATTGAAGTTTTTCGTTGATTTGGATTTCATCTAACGGAATAGTGAGATCTTCTTTAGCAAAACATTTCTTCAAATTCGAGACGTGGAAAGTGTTATGTACAGCCGCGAGTTGTTGAGGTAACTCAAGTCGGTAAGCTACTGGTCCGACACGATCAATAATCTTGAATGGTCCAATATACCTTGGATTTAATTTCCCTCGTTTACCAAATCGAACAACGCCTTTCCAAGGTGCAACTTTAAGCATGACCATCTCTCCAATTTCAAATTCTATATCTTTTCTTTTAATGTCAGCGTAGCTCTTTTGTCGACTTTGGGCAGTTTTCAACCGTTGTTGAATTTGGATGATCTTCTCGGTAGTTTCTTGTATAATCTCCGGACCCGTAATCTGTCTATCCCCCACTTCACTCCAACAAATCGGAGACCTGCACTTTCTACCATAAAGTGCTTCAAACGGCGCCATCTCAATGCTTGAATGGTAGCTGTTGTTGTAGGAAAATTCTGCTAACGGTAGATGTCGATCCCAACTGTTTCCGAAATCAATAACACATGCTCGTAGCATGTCTTCAAGCGTTTGTATCGTCCTTTCGCTCTGCCCATCAGTTTGTGGATGATAGGCAGTACTCATGTCTAGACGAGTTCCTAATGCTTGCTGTAATGTCTGCCAGAATCTTGAAATAAATCTGCCATCCCTATCAGAGATAATAGAGATTAGTATTCCATGTCTGGAGACGACTTCCTTCAAATACAGTCGTGCTAACTTCTCCATCTTGTCATCTTCTCTTATTGGTAGGAAGTGTGCTGATTTGGTGAGACGATCAACTATTACCCAAATAGTATCAAAACCACTTGCAGTCCTTGGCAATTTAGTGATGAAATCCATGGTAATGTTTTCCCATTTCCATTCCGGGATTTCGGGTTGTTGAAGTAGACCTGATGGTTTCTGATGCTCAGCTTTGACCTTAGAACACGTCAAACATTCTCCTACGTATTTAGCAACATCGGCTTTCATACCCGGCCACCAAAAATGTTTCTTGAGATCCTTGTACATCTTCCCCGTTCCAGGATGTATTGAGTATCTGGTTTTATGAGCTTCTCTAAGTACCATTTCTCTCATATCTCCAAATTTTGGTACCCAAATCCTTTCAGCCCTATACCGGGTTCCGTCTTCCCGAATATTAAGATGCTTCTCCGATCCTTTGGGTATTTCATCCTTTAAATTTCCCTCTTTTAAAACTCCTTGTTGCGCCTCCTTTATTTGAGTAGTAATGTTATTATGAATCATTATATTCATAGATTTTACTCGAATGGGTTCTCTATCCTTCCTGCTCAAGGCATCGGCTACCACATTTGCCTTCCCCGGGTGGTAACGAATCTCAAAATCGTAATCATTCAATAATTCAATCCACCTACGCTGCCTCATATTCAGTTGTTTCTGATTAAATATGTGTTGAAGACTTTTGTGGTCGGTATATATAATACTTTTGACCCCATATAAGTAGTGCCTCCAAGTCTTTAATGCAAAAACAACCGCGCCTAATTCCAAATCATGCGTCGTATAATTTTGTTCGTGAATCTTCAATTGTCTAGACGCATAAGCAATCACCTTCGTTCGTTGCATTAATACACAACCGAGACCTTGCTTTGATGCATCACAATAAATCACAAAATCATCATTCCCTTCAGGCAATGACAATATAGGTGCCGTAGTTAGCTTTTTCTTCAATAACTGAAACGCTTTCTCTTGTTCATCATTCCATTCAAATTTCTTCCCTTTATGCGTTAATGCAGTCAAGGGTTTTGCTATTCTGGAAAAGTCTTGGATGAACCTTCTGTAGTAACCAGCTAGTCCTAAAAACTGGCGTATGTGTTTCGGAGTTTTCGGGGTTTCCCACTTTTCAACAGTTTCTATCTTTGCCGGATCCACCTTAATACCTTCTTTGTTCACTATGTGACCGAGGAATTGAACTTCTTCCAACCAAAATGCACACTTTGAAAACTTAGCGTACAATTCTTCCTTCCTCAATACTTCTAACACCTTTCTCAAATGTTCACCGTGTTCTTGGTCATTCTTTGAGTAAATAAGTATGTCATCAATGAAAACAATGACAAACTTGTCAAGGTATGGTCCACACACTCGGTTCATAAGGTCCATGAACACAGCTGGTGCATTAGTTAAACCAAACGGCATGACCATAAACTCGTAATGACCGTAACGTGTTCTGAAAGCAGTCTTTGGAATATCATCTTCTTTCACCCGCATTTGATGATACCCGGAACGTAAGTCAATCTTTGAATAAACAGACGAGCCTTGTAGTTGATCAAATAAGTCGTCGATTCTCGGTAGTGGGTAGCGGTTCTTGATGGTAAGTTTGTTCAACTCTCGGTAGTCGATACACAACCTGAATGTACCATCTTTCTTCTTGACAAACAAAACAGGAGCTCCCCACGGTGATGTGCTTGGTCGAATGAAACCACGCTCTAAAAGTTCTTGTAATTGGCTTTTTAGTTCTTTCATCTCGTTGGGTGCGAGTCTGTAAGGAGCACGAGCTATTGGTGCAGCTCCTGGTACAAGATCTATTTGAAATTCAACGGATCGATGTGGGGGTAATCCCGGTAATTCTTTCGGAAATACATCGGGAAATTCTTTTGCAATGGGAACATCATTGATGCTCTTTTCTTCAGTTTGTACTTTCTCGACGTGTGCTAGAACAGCATAGCAACCTTTTCTTATTAGTTTTTGTGCCTTCAAATTACTAATAAGATGTAGCTTCGTGTTGCCCTTTTCTCCGTACACCATTAAGGGTTTTCCTTTTTCTCGTATAATGCGAATTGCATTTTTGTAACAAACGATCTCCGCTTTCACTTCTTTCAACCAGTCCATACCGATTATCACATCAAAACTCCCTAACTCTACTGGTATCAAATCAATCTTAAATGTTTCGCTAACCAGTTTAATTTCTCGATTCCGACATATATTATCTGCTGAAATTAATTTACCATTTGCTAATTCGAGTAAAAATTTACTATCCAAAGGCGTCAATGGACAACTTAATTTAGCACAAAAATCTCTACTCATATAGCTTCTATCCGCACCCGAATCAAATAAAACGTAAGCAGATTTATTGTCAATAAGAAACGTACCCGTAACAAGCTCCGGGTCTTCCTGTGCCTCTACCGCATTAATATTGAAAACTCTTCCACGGCCTTGTCCATTCGTGTTCTCCTGGTTCGGGCAATTTCTAATAATGTGGCCTGGTTTTCCACATTTATAACAAACTACATTGGCATAACTTGCTCCGACACTACTTGCTCCGCCATTACTCGTTCCGACACCATTTGTTCCTTTCGTTCTATTAACCCCTGGTCCGTAGACCTCACACTTCGCCGCGCTATGACCATTTCTTTTACACTTGTTGCAAAATTTGGTGCAGAACCCCGAGTGATTCTTTTCACACCTTTGGCATAGCTGCTTCTGATTGTTGTTGTTGTTGCGGTTATTATTGTTGTTGGGATGATTGTTGTAGTTGTTGTTGTTGTTGTTGTTGTTGTTGTTGGGCCGTTTGTTGTAGTTGCGATTGATGTTGCGATTGTTGGGATAATTGTTGCGATTATTGTTGTAATTGCTGTTGTTGTTGTATTGGTGATTCTTATCACCGTTTTCCTCCCACTTTCTTTTGACTTGCTTCACATTGGCCTCTTCAGCAGTCTGTTCTTTAATTCTTTCTTCAATTTGGTTCACGAGTTTGTGAGCCATTCTACATGCCTGTTGTATGGAGGCGGGCTAGTGTGAACTTATATCTTCTTGGATTCTTTCCGGTAATCCTTTCACAAACGCGTCGATCTTCTCTTCCTCATCTTCGAATGCTCCCGGACACAATAGGCACAATTCTGTGAATCGTCTTTCGTACGTGGTAATATCAAATCCTTGGGTTCGTAACCCTCTAAGTTCTGTCTTGAGCTTATTGACCTCGGTTCTGGGACGGTACTTCTCGTTCATCAAGTGCTTGAATGCTGACCACGGTAGTGCGTACGCATCATCTTGTCCCACTTGCTCTAGATAGGTATTCCACCATGTTAATGCAGAACCTGTGAAGGTATGCGTAGCGTACTTCACTTTGTCCTCTTCAGTACACTTACTTATGGCAAACACCGATTCAACCTTCTCGGTCCACCGTTTCAATCCGATCGGTCCTTCGGTTCCATCAAATTCCAAAGGTTTGCAGGCAGTGAATTCTTTGTAGGTGCATCCTACACGATTTCCTGTACTGCTAGATCCAAGGTTATTGTTGGTATGTAGCGCAGCCTGTACTGCGGCTATGTTTGAAGCTAGAAAAGTACGGAATTCCTCTTCATTCATATTCACGGTGTGTCGAGTAGTCGGTGCCATTTCCTTCAAAATAGTTAAATGGAACAAGTTAATCATACAGAATATTAAGAGTAGTTAATAGTATTTCGTAGCATAATATGAACTCATTTATAAAAGCTTTTTCTTCATATTAGCGTTTTATAAGTTTAAATTCGGGTAGTACCTACCCGTTAAGTTCATACTTAGTAGCTAATATACAATTCAACTACTACAATTCTATATGAAAAACTGATTATAATAATATTTCGCATTCAAACTTTTATACAATATTTTACAAACTTACAATACCGCTTATTTTACATAAAGCATGAAATATAGCACACAATAACTTTGATACAAGATAGTTGTGAAGATAATTCTAGCTAGTACACAAGTCGTTCAGCAAAGGCAATAAAGACACGTAATTCATACGTCCAGAAACAAGTCATGCATTCTGGTTTTACTAGGACTACTTCCCATCCTTGGTCTTGTGCAACATAACCGTTATGGCCGTTGATAAGACAGCGTGTTGTAACGTCATCAAAGGGACGAGGGTTACGTAATGTCCAACAGTCCCGTAATAATCTAAAAACCTCATTTCTTACCCCAATTACCGACTCCGTCACTTGTGGAAACGTTTTGTTTAATAGTTGTAGCCCGATGTTCTTGTTCTCACTTTGGTGAGAAGCGAACATTACTAATCCGTAAGCATAACATGCTTCTTTATGTTGCATGTTAGCCGCTTTTTCTAAATCACGAAGTCCAATATTCGGATATATTGAGTCAAAATAATTTCTTAACCCGTTGCGTAAAATAGCATTTGGGTTCCCCGCAATATATGCGTCAAAGTAAACACATCGTAACTTATGGGTTTCCCAATGTGATATCCCCCATCTTTCAAACGAAAGTCTCTTATAAACCAAGACATTCTTGGAACGTTCTTCGAATGTCTTACAAACTGATCTCGCCTTAAATAGTTGTGCCGAAGAATTCTGGCCGACTCTAGACAAGATTTCATCAATCATGTCTCCGGGTAGGTCTCTTAAAATATTGGGTTGTCTATCCATTTTGTGTTTTTAAACTGTAAAATAGACAAGAGTTAGATTCATAAAAAAAATACTTATTAATACACGCAATTTTTACATATATCATAAAGCATAAGAACACTATATTCCATATATTACACCACACGAATACAACTATCTTATTCCGACTCGCTCGTTTCTTCTTCTTCGGTTTTGGTTCGTTTTGCCAAGTTTCTAGGGATATATGATGTTCCCCTAATACGAGCCGTCGTTGTCCACATTGGTTTAGAAAAACCTGGTGGTTTAGAGGTTCCCGGGTCATTGTTACAACTTAAGGACTTCGGGGGTTGACGATACATATAAAGTTCATCGGGGTTGGAATTATATTTCTCTATTTTTATGCCCTTTCCCTTATTATTTTCTTTTGCCTTTTTAAATTCAGTTGGGGTAATTTCTATAACATCATCGGAATTCTCGTCGAAATCCGATTCATCGGAGAATTGGTAATCCTCCCAATATTTTGCTTCCTTGGCGGAAACACCATTGACCATAATTAACTTTGGTCGGTTGGTTGAGGATTTTCTTTTACTTAACCGTTTTATTATTTCCCCCACCGGTTCTATTTCTTCATCCGATTCCGATTCTTCTTCCGGTTCCGATTCTTCTTCCGGTTCCGACTCTTCTTCCGGTTCCTCTTCGGGAACTTGTGAATCAGTCCACAAATCATTCCAATTTACATTTGACTCTTCATTATTATTAGGTGAGTCAATGGGACTTGTTCTAGAGGTAGACATCTATCACATAATATCAAACACGTTAAGAGATTAATATATCACATAATATTCATATGTTAAAAATATATAGTTTCCAACAAAAATGTTAAGCAATCATTTTTAAAGAAAACACGGTCGAAGTCCAGACTCACTAATGCATCCTAACAAACTCGATAAGACACACTAATGCAAATTTTCTGGTTCTCTAAGACCAACGCTCGGATACCAACTGAAATGTCCCGTTCTTATTGATTAAAAACGTTCCATATTAATTGATTTCGTTGCGAGGTTTTGACCTCTATATGAGACGTTTTTCAAAGACTGCATTCATTTTAAAACAAACCATAACCTTTATTTCATCAATAAAGGTTTAAAAAGCTTTACGTAGATTATCAAATAATGATAATCTAAAATATCCTGTTTACACACGACCATTACATAATGGTTTACAATACAAATATGTTACAACAAAATAAGTTTCTTGAATGCAGTTTTTACACAATATCATACAAGCATGGATTCCAAATCTCGTCCTTATTTAAGTATGCGACAGCGGAAGCTCTTAATAATCACTTGAGAATAAACATGCTTAAAACGTCAACAAAAATGTTGGTGAGTTATAGGTTTAACCTATATATATCAAATCATAATAATAGACCACAAGATTTCATATTTCAATACACATCCCATTCATAGAGATAAAAATCATTCATATGGTGAACACCTGGTAACCGACAATAACAAGATGCATATATAAGAATATCCCCATCATTCCGGGACACCCTTCGGATATGATATAAATTTCGAAGTACTAAAGCATCCGGTACTTTGGATGGGGTTTGTTAGGCCCAATAGATCTATCTTTAGGATTCGCGTCAATTAGGGTGTCTGTTCCCTAATTCTTAGATTACCAGACTTAATAAAAAGGGGCATATTCGATTTCGATAATTCAACCATAGAATGTAGTTTCACGTACTTGTGTCTATTTTGTAAATCATTTATAAAACCTGCATGTATTCTCATCCCAAAAATATTAGATTTTAAAAGTGGGACTATAACTCACTTTCACAGATTTTTACTTCGTCGGGAAGTAAGACTTGGCCACTGGTTGATTCACGAACCTATAACAATATATACATATATATCAAAGTATGTTCAAAATATATTTACAACACTTTTAATATATTTTGATGTTTTAAGTTTATTAAGTCAGCTGTCCTCGTTAGTAACCTACAACTAGTTGTCCACAGTTGGATGTACAGAAATAAATCGATAAATATTATCTTGAATCAATCCACGACCCAGTGTATACGTATCTCAGTATTGATCACAACTCAAACTATATATATTTTGGAATCAACCTCAACCCTGTATAGCTAACTCCAACATTCACATATAGAGTGTCTATGGTTGTTCCGAAATATATATAGATGTGTCGACATGATAGGTCGAAACATTGTATACGTGTCTATGGTATCTCAAGATTACATAATATATAATACAAGTTGATTAAGTTATGGTTGGAATAGATTTGTTACCAATTTTCACGTAGCTAAAATGAGAAAAATTATCCAATCTTGTTTTACCCATAACTTCTTCATTTTAAATCCGTTTTGAGTGAATCAAATTGCTATGGTTTCATATTGAACTCTATTTTATGAATCTAAACAAAAAAAAGTATAGGTTTCTAGTCGGAAAAATAAGTTACAAGTCGTTTTTGTAAAGGTAGTCATTTCAGTCGAAAGAACGACGTCTAGATGACCATTTTAGAAAACATACTTCCACTTTGAGTTTAACCATAATTTTTGGATATAGTTTCATGTTCATAATAAAAATCATTTTCTCAGAATAACAACTTTTAAATCAAAGTTTATCATAGTTTTTAATTAACTAACCCAAAACAGCCCGCGGTGTTACTACGACGGCGTAAATCCGGTTTTACGGTGTTTTTCGTGTTTCCAGGTTTTAAATCATTAAGTTAGCATATCATATAGATATAGAACATGTGTTTAGTTGATTTTAAAAGTCAAGTTAGAAGGATTAACTTTTGTTTGCGAACAAGTTTAGAATTAACTAAACTATGTTCTAGTGATTACAAGTTTAAACCTTCGAATAAGATAACTTTATATGTATGAATCGAATGATGTTATGAACATCATTACTACCTTAAGTTCCTTGGATGAACCTACTGGAAAAGAGAAAAATGGATCTAGCTTCAATGGATCCTTGGATGGCTCAAAGTTCTTGAAGCAAAATCATGACACGAAAACAAGTTCAAGTAAGATCATCACTTGAAATAAGATTGTTATAGTTATAGAAATTGAACCAAAGTTTGAATATGATTATTACCTTGTATTAGAATGATAACCTACTGTAAGAAACAAAGATTTCTTGAGGTTGGATGATCACCTTACAAGATTGGAAGTGAGCTAGCAAACTTGAAAGTATTCTTGATTTTATGAAACTAGAACTTTTGGAATTTATGAAGAACACTTAGAACTTGAAGATAGAACTTGAGAGAGTTCAATTAGATGAAGAAAATTGAAGAATGAAAGTGTTTGTAGGTGTTTTTGGTCGTTGGTGTATGGATTAGATATAAAGGATATGTAATTTTGTTTTCATGTAAATAAGTCATGAATGATTACTCATATTTTTGTAATCTTATGAGATATTTCATGCTAGTTGCCAAATGATGGTTCCCACATGTGTTAGGTGACTCACATGGGCTGCTAAGAGCTGATCATTGGAGTGTATATACCAATAGTACATACATCTAAAAGCTGTGTATTGTACGAGTACGAATACGGGTGCATACGAGTAGAATTGTTGATGAAACTGAACGAGAATGTAATTTTAAGCATTTTTGTTAAGTAGAAGTATTTTGATAAGTGTATTGAAGTCTTTCAAAAGTGTATAAATACATATTAAAACACTACATGTATATACATTTTAACTGAGTCGTTA
The DNA here is from genome assembly GCF_046630445.1 of Rutidosis leptorrhynchoides. NCBI lineage: Eukaryota > Viridiplantae > Streptophyta > Magnoliopsida > Asterales > Asteraceae > Rutidosis > Rutidosis leptorrhynchoides. The sequence goes on from NC_092334.1 coordinate 207,931,386, forward strand.
AGTCATCGTTAGTCGTTACATGTAAGTGTTGTTTTGAAACCTTTAGGTTAACGATCTTGTTAAATGTTGTTAACCCAATGTTTATAATATCAAAAGAGATTTTAAATTATTATATTATCATGATATTATGATGTACGAATATCTCTTAATATGATATATATACATTAAATGTCGTTACAACGATAAACGTTACATATATGTCTCGTTTCAAAATCATTAAGTTAGTAGTCTTGTTTTTACATATGTAGTTCATTGTTAATATAATTAATGATATGTTTACTTATCATAATATCATGTTAACTATATATATAACCATATATATGTCATCATATAGTTTTTTTTACAAGTTTTAACGTTCGTGAATCACCGGTCAACTTGGGTGGTCAATTGTCTATATGAAACCTATTTCAATTAATCAAGTCTTAACAAGTTTGATTGCTTAACATGTTGGAAACATTTAATCATGTAAATATCAATCTCAATTAATATATATAAACATGGAAAAGTTCGGGTCACTACACATATAGAGGTCAATACCTCGCAATGAAATCATACGTTATCTAACTTGTTCTTATGGTTAAGGACGGGTTATGACATGTGGTATCAGAGCGGTGGTCTTAGCGAACCAGGTTTGCATTAGTGTGTCTAACTGATAAGTCGTTAGGATACATTAGTAAGTCTGGACTTTGACCGGGTCTGATTTTAAAAACCATTGCTTATCATTGTTGGTTAAAATTTATATGTAAATATTATGTAGTTCTAATGGGTTAGTTGTTGTGTGATAGATGTCGGGCTCAAAACTTGTTATCACATTCAGCGACTCCGAACCAGAATCTTCAGATGGTGTTCCAGTCATTAACCTATCCGATGACGAAAATGATATCTTTGGGGAAGACTCGCAAATTCCGGATGAACCAACTATAGGGAACCCGGAAAGTGAACCCGAGGAGGAAAGTGAACCCGAGGAGAAAAGTGAACCCGAGGAAGAAAGTGAACCCGAGGAAGAAATACAGGAAATTACGAAAGACAAGTTCGAACTAGGAAAGAAACGAAAGGCTAATGAATTAGAAAATTTAAATCTCGAGTTTAGTGAGAATGATGTGGCACCAACTCCACTAGACACTACCACCCCTATTCCCGCTATTCCTATTCGTTCTATCCCGGCATCCAGTTCTTCAGCCCCACAGCCAAAATATAGGCAGACAGCTAGGATAAGCGTTAAGCGATTCATTGAACCTAAACGTCCTAGAAAATAGACCAAACGATGCGCTGCCGTATTAAACCATGGGATCATATAATGTTTTGTATAATATTATTAGTGTGGTTTGCTTAATGTTCGATGTAAGATAAGCATATGTAAAATAGTGAAGTATGAAATGCAATAATTTTCCATGGTTAAATATTATTTAGATAGTAGTAATTGGTTCTGTACTAAGCTATTAAGTATGAACATTAACGGGTAGGTACTACCCTAGATATAATTATAAAACGCTAATAAGAAGAAAAGGCTTTTATAATAATACCTGGTTCATATTATTAATAAGCTATAATGTACTGTAAATATACACTACATCTATAATATTCCATGTGAATAATTATTTTCTTTTCATTCTTATAGAAGAATATGGCGCGATTGAATCGAATGACGGAACAAGAAGTCGAGGAATTCATCAACCATCGAGTAAACGACAGAATGTTATGGGTCGAGGCTGCAAGAGCTGCTGCAGTTAACCCAAATCCTCGTGTAGGATGCACCTACAAGACTTTTCAAGCTTGCAAGCCCTCATCATTCAGTGGAACGGAAGGACCGATCGGTTTAACCCGGTGGATAGAAAAAATGGAGACTGTGTTTAAAATCAGTGGTTGTGTTGAAAAGGACATGACCAAGTATGCATCGTGCACTTTACAAGATAGTGCACTCACGTGGTGGAAAAATTATGTGAAGGCTGTAGGAGGAGATGTAGCTTATGATACTCCATGGGAAGAATTCAAAACAATGTTAATCAACGAATATTGTCCAAGGAACGAGGTTAGGAAGTTGGAAGATGAATTACGAAGTCTGAAGGTTGTTGGTACTGAAATCACCAACTACAATCAGCGATTCATGGAATTAGTTTTGCTATGTCCTGAATTGGTTCCAACCGAAGAACGGAAGATTGAAATGTACAAAGATGGTTTGCCCAAAAAAGGTCAAGGCAAATGTTACAGCATCGAAACCTAAGACAATTCATGAAGCTATAACCATGGCAAACGAGCTAATGGATCAGGTCATCATGGATAAGAAAGTATCCAATACTGATGTGAAGGTATCAGGTAACAAAAGAAAGTGGAATGGAAATTATGATCGAGGTAATCAACAATAATCTTTTAAGAAACAAGAAATCACGCGAGGTGCGGGTAGTGGTTTAAGCTTTGGTTACAAAGGACAAAATCCTTTATGTAACCGATGCCACAAACATCACTCTGGCTACTGTAATGTGGTATGCAACAAATGTAATCGAAAGGGTCATCTTGCTGAAGATTGTAGGGCTCTCGTTACAAATACAAATGGTACCAAGACTCCTGCCACCAATGCAAATAGAACTGCTTTGGCTACCATTACTTGTTATGGGTGTGGAAAACAAGGTCACTATAAGAGCCAGTGCCCGAATCCTGAGAAGAATATCGGACCTGCACGTGGGAGAGCATTTATTATTAATGCTAGAGAGGCATGTGAAGACCCGGAGCTTGTTACGGGTACGTTTACCATTAATAACTTATCAGCATCTATTATATTTGATACTGCTGCCGATAGAAGTTACATGTGTAGAAATTTTTACACTAAATTGAATTGTTCATCATTACCTCTAGATGCTAAGTACATGATTGAGTTAGCTAATGGTAAACTAATTAAAGCCGATAAAATTTGTCGTGATTGTAAAATAAATTTAGCCGGAGAAACGTTTAAAATTGACTTGATACCCGTAGAATTAGGAAGTTTTGATGTAATAGTCGGCATGGACTGGATGTCCAAAGTAGGAGCTGAAGTTGTGTGTGCCAAGAAGGCAATTCGCATTCCTTGTAAGGATAAAATGCCGGTGATGATTTATGGAGAGAAGGGTAACTCAAAGCTAAAACTTATTAGCTGTTTGAAAGCCAAGAAGTGTTTAGAAAAGGGATGTTATGCTATTCTAGCACATGTTAATAAAGTCGAAAAGAAAGAAAAAGAGAAGTGCATCAACGACGTGCCTGTGGCAAGAGATTTTCCTGAAGTTTTTCCGGAAGAGTTGCCGGGATTACCTCCATTTAGATCTGTAGAATTTCAAATAGATTTAGTACCAGGAGCTGCACCAGTGGCTCGTGCTCCATATAGACTTGCACCGTCCGAATTAAAAGAACTTCAAGATCAGTTAAAAGAATTACTGGACCGTGGATTTATACGACCAAGCACTTCACCGTGGGGAGCTCCAATTTTGTTTGTTAAGAAGAAAGATGGATCTTTTAGGATGTGTATAGATTATCGTGAATTAAATAAGTTAACTATCAAGAATCGGTATCCACTACCGAGAATTGATGACTTATTTGATCAAATGCAAGGATCATGTGTTTATTCGAAAATCGACCTAAGATCGGGTTATCATCAATTACGTGTCAAAGAAGAGGACATTCCGAAAACTGCTTTTCGGACACGTTATGGTCATTACGAATTTTTGGTCATGCCGTTTGGGTTGACAAATGCGCCAGCTGTATTCATGGACCTCATGAATCGAGTTTGTAGTCCGTATTTAGATAAGTTTGTTATCGTTTTCATTGATGATATTCTTATCTATTCCAAGAGTGAGCAAGAGCATGAGCAGCATTTAAGGTTGATATTAGAGTTGTTGAGAAAAGAACAGCTATATGCTAAATTTTCTAAATGTGCTTTCTGGTTGAAAGAAGTGCAATTTCTTGGCCACGTTGTTAGTAGCAAAGGAATTCAGGTTGATCCAGCAAAAATTGAAGCCATTGAAAAATGGGAGACTCCTAAGACACCAATGCAGATACGCCAATTTTTGGGTTTAGCCGGTTATTATAGAAGGTTTATTCAAGATTTTTCCCGAATAGCTAAGCCGTTGACAGCGTTAACGCAAAAAGGGAAGAAATATGAATGGACTTCTGAGCAGGAGAGTGCATTTCAATTACTAAAGAAGAAGTTAACTACGGCGCCTATTTTATCGTTACCTGAAGGGAACGATGATTTTGAAATATATTGTGACGCTTCGCGACAAGGTTTTAGTTGCGTTCTTATGCAACGAAAGAAAGTTATTGCATACGCATCCCGACAATTAAAGATTCACGAGCGGAATTATACGACGCATGATCTAGAACTGGAAGCAGTCGTGTTTGCATTGAAGATATGGAGACACTATTTGTATGGGGTTAAATGCACTGTGTTTACTGATCATAAAAGCCTTCAACATATTTTTGATCAGAAACAGCTGAACATGAGGCAACGTAGGTGGGTCGAGTTAATAAATGACTATGATTGTGAAATTCATTATCATCCCGGGAAAGCGACTGTGGTGGCTGACGCACTAAGCAGAAAGGAACGAGAACCAATTCGAGTACGAGCGATGAACATAAAAATTCGCATGAATCTCAACTCACAAATCAAAGAAGTTCAACGAGAAGCACTTACTAAAGAAAATATAGGAAATGAAATAATGAAGAAGTATGAGAAGCAACTCGTTATACGGGAAGATGGAATTCGATATTTTGCAAATCGTATTTGGGTACCGAAGTTGGGTGGATTAAGGAAGTTGATATTGAACGAGGCACATAAGACAAGATACTCGATACATCCTGGAGTTGGAAAGATGTACCAAGATCTTAAGACACATTATTGGTGGCCTAATTTAAAGACAGACGTTGCAACATATGTTGGGGAGTGTTTAACTTGTTCCAAAGTCAAAGCAGAACACCAAAAGCCGTCAGGGTTACTTCAACAACCAGAAATCCCAGAATGGAAATGGGATGGTATTACCATGGATTTCATCACGAAGTTACCAAAGACTGCCTGGGGATACGACACCATTTGGGTGATTGTTGATCGTCTTACCAAATCTGCACATTTCTTGCCTATAAAGGAAACAGATAGAATGGAGAAATTATTACGATTATATATAAAGGAAATAGTTTCAAGGCATGGAATACCTATTTCCATTATATCTGATCGTGATAGTAGATTTACCTCAAAGTTCTGGCAATCACTACAGGAGGCACTAGGAACTCGTTTGGATATGAGTACCGCATATCATCCGCAAACCGACGGGCAGAGTGAAAGAACAATTCAGACTCTTGAAGACATGCTCAGGGCATGTGTGATCGATTTTGGAAACGGATGGGATAAGTATTTACCGTTAGCAGAATTCTCGTATAATAATAGTTATCATGCGAGCATTAAAGCTGCGCCATTCGAAGCATTGTATGGAAGGAAGTGTAGATCTCCTATTTGTTGGAATGAAGTAGGAGATCGACAATTAACTGGTCCCGAGATCATACACGAAACGACTGAGAAGATAGTACAAATCAAGGAGAGATTGAAAACAGCCCGTAGTCGCCAAAAGAGCTACGCCGATGTCCGAAGGAAACCATTAGAGTTTCAGATCGGTGACATGGTTATGTTAAAGGTGTCACCGTGGAAAGGTGTAATACGTTTCGGCAAAAGGGGTAAACTGAACCCAAGGTATGTAGGCCCGTTCAAGATCATCGAACGCATTGGACCTGTAGCTTATCGACTTGAGTTACCGCAACAACTCGCCGGAGTACATAATACATTTCACGTCTCGAACCTTAAAAAGTGTCTTGCGAAGGAAGACCTCACCATTCCTCTTGAAGAAATTCAAGTTGACGAGAAACTACAATTCATAGAAGAACCAATCGAGATCATGGACCGTGAAGTTAAACGGCTCAAGCAGAGCAACATACCGATCGTTAAAGTTCGTTGGAATGCACGAAGAGGTCCCGAGTTTACTTAGGAGCGAGAAGATCAAATGAAACAAAAGTACCCGCATTTGTTTCCCGATGATGCAAAATAGGTACAATTTTAAAATTTCGGGACGAAATTTATTTAACGGGTAGGTACTGTAATGACCCGGACTTTTTCAATCAATTTATACTTATAAGATTAATATTTACATAAATTAAACCTTACCAACATGATAAGCAATCCAAATTGTTGATATTTATGTTTTTAAAAAAGAGTTTTACACAACGTTTGACTGTCTAGTTGACCGATGATATCACGAACTATATAACATATGATAATTATACGTTTGTGTATATATATGTATATATACATATTTAACATGATCTAAGGATGTTTTAATACCTCATTTTGTATTAATAACAATAAGTTATAAGTATATTTTGAAACTACTAACTTAAGTTTTCAAAACGATAACCATACGTAACGTTATTTGACATAAATACTTATGACCTATAATGTTTATACATATATCGTATAAGTAATGTATTTAATCACTTTTAAGGACTTAAATACATAAAACAATATAAGTGTATTCACAAAAGATAGCTATATTTGAATCCTCGTTCCGTTTTCACAAGATTTCTATACGTATATCTAGAGTATATGTACTCGTATCATACCTAGCTTCTATACGTATTAACTATTGGTATATACACATCAAATCACCACTAACCAGCCCTTGTTCATGCCTTATGTATAAGGTAACTACCTTGTTCATGCCCTAGGTATAAGGTAATTACAATTTGGAAGAATGCTTGACTAATTACATAAAATTACAAACTTGAAAATCTTGTTTTTGTCTCCTTGGTTCACGTTTTTAATAAGCCATGGGGGATCATCATTTTGATTCATTCTTACTTCAATTTTCTAGCTAAATACACACACACTTATGATCCTTAAACACCTTAACCATCTCAGCTCACAACCATGAAGATCTAGCTTCAAAAACATCACTTAATCACCATAAGAAAACCCTTACAAAAACACTTCAAGAATCCTTCCAAGAACACAAGTTTACTTCCAATCTTTCATCCAATTCCATCACTCTTTTGGTTCTAGGTTTTTACTTCTCTTTTACAGCAATCTTGTCCAAGTAACTTGAGGTAGTAACTTTGTTCATAACCTTATTCGATTCATATATATATAGCTATTTTATTTTATGGTATACAATTTTAACAACAAGAACATAGTTTGAATGATTTCAAACTTGTTTGCAAACTAAATAGATCCTTCTAACTTAACTTTTAAAATACTTTAAGACCTGTAATATATCATAAATATATGCTAATTTAACAAGGTATAACTTGGTTTTTCAAAGAACACCTTAAAAACTGAATTTACGACGTCGGAGTGCAACCGGGGGCTGTTTTGGGTTGGATAATTAAAAACTATTTTGAACCTCGAATTGGAGGTTTATTTTCTAGAAAAATGATATTTACTTTGAATATGATAACACATAAAAATTTCATGATTTAACTCAAAGTATAAGTATTTTTAGAAAAATAATCATTTAATGTTGTTTACATAAGGGAAAATGATTAACTTCATAAGTTTCACCAAAGTTTGACCTATGACCTGTGATTTCGAATACAAACTAAGGTATTTACAAATCATATTCTTAATGAAGGACTCGATCCAAGGAAGTGGCAAGTTGAACCAACGAAAACGGAGTTGTAACGAAGAAACTATGACCAAAACGAGATCGGATATCCAAAACTAGTTTAGCCACGAAAATAATTGGAGAAAAATTAAATAAATCACATCTTTCTAAAATAACATGATATTTTATATATATGTACTCATAATTTAATTTTATATATTTCAGGATCACCCGTAAACATCACGAGAAGATTAATCATAAGACCTCATGCACGTACGCAACACGTCATTTGACAACACCGGTACTTTATGTACGCAACACGTCATTTGACAACACCGGTACCGTGGGTCAAGATTAATCCCGACCAATACGATTATGATGGGGGTTTTATTTATTTCGATGGGGGTTTATTTATTTATTAAACACCTAAATATGAACCATTAAAATTGAATTGCTAACTACGGACTAAGAAGACATTAAAAGTATTATAAGTATATATATACGTGACGATTGTTTAAAATGAAAATATATTGATATATTATATATGGATAGGTTTGTGATATCAACCGGAGACCAAGTCAAAATATATATATCTTCAAGGCAAAAGAGAGTATATAGTCCCACTTTTAAACTCTAAGTATTTCGGGATGAGAATACATGTATTTTATGTTTTACGTTATGGACACAAGTAACTGAAAAATATATTCTACGTTGAGTTGTACCACTGGCATACTTCCCTGTAGCTTGGTAACTACTATTTACAGCGGTATTGTAAACGCGAATCCTGTTGATAGATCTATTGGGCTTGACAACCCCAACCGGACTGGACGACCAGTATTCAACGGTTGCACAGTACTTCGTTTCGTGACTACACTTGGTACAGTGTAGTAAGATTTCATAATAAAGAGAATATGCGACGTGATTAAATGTTAAGTATGGTTACCAAGTGCTCAACCACTTAGAATATTTTTATTAAAATGTTTACATATGAAATCTTGTGGTCTATATTTATATCGCTGCCGGCATTAAACCTATATCTCACCAACTTTATGTTGACGTTTTAAACATGTCTATTCTCAGGTGATAACTAAAAGCTTCCGCTGCAACATGTTGAATTTAAGCAAGATCTTGTGTATGCATATTTGTGTCAAAAACAAAACTGCATATCCGAGGAGTTGTAATGTAAAATATGCTAGAAATCGTATTGTTATCATCACATGTAAAGTTTGTAAGTCTAAGATTATCACTAAACGATAATCATCTTTATATTGTCTAAAGCTTGTATTATCATAAGAGTTATGGTTTGTAATGTAAAATAAATGCAGTTGTTCTTTTAAAAATGTCGCATATAGAGGTCAATACCTCGCAATGAAATCATACGTTATCTAACTTGTTCTTATGGTTAAGGACGGGTTATGACAACGTATATTTATGAGAACTGGAAATGAAATTCTTGTGGTCTATTAAAATGATGGAAATAAATGATTATGATAAACTAATGAACTCACCAACCTTTTGGTTAACACTTTAAAGCATGTTTATTCTCAGGTGTTAAAGAAATCTTTCGCTGTGCATTTGCTCATTTTAAAGATATTACTTGGAGTCTTTCATAGCATATTTCGAAGAACGTTGCATTCGAGTCATTGAGTTCATCAAAGATTATTATTAAATCAATTTATAGTTGGATAGTGGATATTATGAAATGGTATGCATGCCTGTCAATTTTCGATGTAAAGAAAGATTGTCTTTTAAAAACGAATGCAATGTTTGTAAAATGTATCATATAGAGGTCAAATACCTCGCAATGTAATCAACTATTGTGAATCGTTCATAATGTATATGAACGGGTCCTTTCACCAGTCTGGCTTTGAATGTGTGTACATTTCCATCCATATCGGTCTTCTTCTTGAAGACCCACTTACAACCAATAGTTTTAATACCTGGTATATGATCAATCAAGATCCAGACTTGATTATCATGCATGGATTGGATCTCGTTGTCCATAGCCTCCATCCATTTGGCAGACTCGGGGCCTGTCATCGCTTCCTGATAGGTAATAGATTCATCAGAATCTATATTTTCGTCATCACCCTCAAATATGTGTAAACTATATTTCTTTGGTGTTCGACGCACTCTATCAGATCTACGTATGGGTGGTGGCTGTAGGTCAGTTTCTCTTTCAATTGCAGGCTCGTCGACCTCTTGAGGAGAATCGGTTCTAATATCGGTTTCCATGTCGGTTGATTCTTGAATTTCTTCAAGGTCAATTTTGCTCCCACTGGTTCCTTTCGATATGAGATCCTTTTCAAGGAAGACTCCCCTTCGAGACACAAAGACTTTGTTCTCAGTAGGGTTGTAAAACAAATATCCAAAAGAATCAGTCGGGTAACCAACAAATAAACACTTTTCAGATCTGGGTTCAAGTTTATCTTGAGCTTCACGACGAACGTAAGCCTCACAACCCCAGATTCTTAGATATGAGAGAGACACAGTTTTACCATGCCATATCTCATAAGGTGTTTTGGAAACTTTCTTGGTTGGGATGAGGTTAAGGATCCTTGCGGCAGTTTGTAGGGCGTAACCCCAAAAACTGATTGGAAGCATTGTGCGGCTCATCATGGATCGAACCATATCAAGTAATGTTGGATTCCTCCTTTCAGCCACACCATTATGTTGTGGTGTTCTAGGAGGAGCTAATTGTGAGATTATCCCACAACCCCATAGATGATCACGAAATTTATCATTAAGATATTCACCACCTCTATCAGATCGGAGAATCTTAATTCTTTTGTTCAGTTGATTTTCTACTTCGTTTTGGTATGCCTTGAACACTCCAAAAGTTTCAGACTTTTGTTTAATTAAATAAACATAGCCATATCTACTGAAGTCATCAGTATATGTAACGAAGTATCGTTCCTTGTGTCTAGTAGGCGATCTGAACGGACCGCACACATCAGTGTGTACCAACCCCAACAGATCCTTTGCCCGTTCACAGTTTCCTGTTAAAGGTGCCTTTGTCATTTTTCCTGATAAGCAAGATTCGCATTCATCATACGATATTATATCAAATGATTCTAGAATTCCATCTGACTGGAGTTTGGCTATGCGTTTCTTGTTTATGTGGCCTAAATGACAATGCCATAGATACGTTTTATCCAAAACATCTTTGGATGAATCAACATTGTAGATTGAACTATCATTTAGCTTTGCTGTGGTTTCTAAGATGCCTTTACAACGACTAGCCTTGAAATAAAACATCCCATTTTTGTGAACAAGTATTGATCCATTATCAAAACTAAAATTAAAACCATCATTAAATAAAGCATCAAAAGATATAATGTTTCTTGCCATTTCGGCACTGTAGCAAACATTAGATAAAACAATACATAAACCAGAATCAAAAGAAAGCTTGTATTCTCCAATCATGTCAACAGAGGCAACATTCTTATTCCCCATGATTAGATTAAGCTCCCCGATCTTCAGCTTCCTACTTCTTGTGAGTCCCTGCACATTTTTACAAATGTGAGTACCACATCCCGTGTCTAATACCCAGAAATTAGAAATAGTAGTATTGTTTAGTTCAATCATGAACAAACCTGAAGGTACGGCGACTCCCTTAGCCCGTAGTTCATTAAGTTCCTTCAAGTACTTAGTACAATTGTGCCTCCAATGTCCTTTATCCCCACAATGAAAGCATATTGCTTCTTCAGGAGACTTGGTTTGCGAGATCTTTGAAGTAGAAGAGTTAGCAATGCCCATAGGTTTAGGTTTGAAGTTGGACGTGCCAACCTTACCCTTGCCCTTGTTCTTGCCCTTTGCTTTGTTTTTCTTTTTCTTAATCCCACCTTCACGAATGGCTAGAACGGTAGTTGCGGGTTTAGCTTTGGCCATGTTAGCCTCAGCGGTTTTTAACATGCCATGGAGCTCCATGATTGTTTTCTCCATATTGTTCATATTATAGTTCATAATGAATCCTTCATATGCACTAGTCAGCGAGTTCAGGATAAAATCCGTTGCAAGCTCCTGACTTATGGAAAAACCAAGGTGCTCCAACCGGTCTATGTACCCTTTCATTTGTAGTACATGGACACTAACACTACTTCCCGTTGCCATTTTGCAAGATACGAGAGCTTTCACGGTGTCAAACCTTTCTTGCTTTGCTTGTTGTTGGAACATGTCCTTGAGTTGGTTAAGCATGTCATATGACCCTAAGCTCTCCATGCCCTTTTGGTGCTCTGGAGACATGGTCGCCAACATCAAGCATGCTACCACATTAGACTCGGAACGCCATTTTTCAAACTCGTCCCTAGCCGCTTGAGTAGCTCTTGATCCGGGTTCTGCCGGTAAGGGTTCCTCAATAGCCCTGATCTTTCCTTCCATCCTAAGAGCAATTCTTAGGTTGCGAAGCCAGTCCATGTAGTTCAAACCCGTAAGCTTGTCCTTTTCGAGGAGCCCTTTAAGGCAGAAATTAGTAATTGATGACGGAGTAGGATTTATGTTTGTTGCAGACATCTGTCATATTTTTATTTTTAAAGTAAGTTGTATTAGTTAGTTTGATATGTTTAAACCTTGTTAAGATAATTACCCAAGTGTGTTTAATATTCAAACAATTATAATTAACAAGGCTAAGATCCATATTTCACTTATGTTAATGACGGGTTCGCCGCGGATCGCCAACCATAAGCTATTTAGGTAGGTAACTATATTACCAATTTCATCCATTATGAAATTCTTAGGTTTTGCGGGATTTAGTGATAATCAATTATTTCACTTGGCATGTTTAATCCCTTCTACGCTAATCCTTCCTCGTGGCGGGTTTGCCGCAAACCACGATTTCAGAATGTAAACCGTCCGTGATAGATACACGTGAAATCCGGCCCAAGACTCTCGGGTATCGCGAAATTCACCTCACCCTTCCCAACACCCAATTAAAGTCCGTCCCAAGACTCTCGGGTATCGCAAACTCTAACAGGTAGAAGGTTCGGATGTGTGTACTACTCATGGATAGCGTAAAGTTTACATTTAAAACGGGTTTTTTTTTCTTTTAGCAAAAGTAGTTTACACCATTTTAAAACATTTGCTAATTATGTATTGCGTGTTGCGTTTGTTAAACTAATTTTAACCAAACCGTTTTATATGATTATTGTCCCTTTTGTTTTTTTTTTAAAACATTTTCTAGCTAGCATGGCATAGAAAAATAATAAAACAATAATAATCATGACACGCAATTATCGGTAGTATGCCTCGAGTCCTATGTGTTTTTCCGGTGAGCCAACACACGGAAAAACATGGTCAACTAGGGACACAACCTTGTGTGAGAATTGACTCCCACTAAAACCGCCATCTCCATTATATGCTCGGATGGGCCGCCTTGTGAACATCGTCTTCTTGATTTCAATCTTGGTTGCATTATCTTACAAAATAACTATTCTATTTTCTATACTATTACAAATACAATATAAATAGAAAGACGACATGCAAGTTGTTTAATAAATTATTACATTCATCTCGAATAAATAATAAATTAAATCATACAACCAAACATCCACACAAGGGTCTTATTGAGGCAAATACTACCGATTTCATACAACAATCAGATACATAAAAAATGGAGTGCCAACCGTCCATTTTCATATAACATGTTTCGATAAGGATTGATTTAAACAACACTTAATGGCACTTATAATATTCAATCCTTGTTTACATAACATATGTATGTAAACCCACTTCATATTTTGTAAGTATGGTTTTCATGCCAAAACCATCCAAATAAACATATTAAGTGAATCAAAACATGTTGGAGATTTATTCACTTTACCAAAGCATAAAGTCTAAAATTAATAATTTTAATTTTCTCATTTCATGTAAAACATGAAAAGAATTCATGTACTTTATTTTTCCAAACATTGAATCTTTAATAGTCAACATGCAAGTTACCATTAAAATTTTCGGATTTTGGCAGATTCATACATGTAACTTTAAATGGTCATATCTTACTCATTTCTAATCCGTTTTCGATGAATTTTTTTTTCAAATTTAAGTTCTTTCAGTTAGTTTTCAAATGCAATTGGTCTCATACAATAATATTGAGTTTAAAGCCCCGAAACAGTCCATCAAATACGGACTATCCAGGCTGAAAAAAAATTCTTAAATGAAAAAAAATGAATTTAACCCATTTTACATTTTGCGAAAATCTAAGATTCAAATTAGTATTTAGGAAACATAAAACATAAATCATGATATTTGTTTTGCATGTTTGTTATGCATGATCATCTCCAAGAATCATGCACAACGCATCCATCAAAACTAAATATCATAAGAAAAGTTTGCTAAAACTTGTACAAGATGGCTCGGATACCACTGTTGGAGTATGATACAAATTCAAAGCGAGCGGAAGCATTTTTAAAACTTTACAAAATCATACTCTTCCACGGATCATTGTACAAAACTTTACAAAATCATACTCTTCCACGGATCATTGTACAAAACTTTAGCAAACAAAACAAAATTAACGAAATTAAACAAGAGAAGATTAGAATACAACCTTTGTAGCCTTTTGAAGATCGAATCTGAAAAACCCCAAAGAAGAGTTCCTCTAAACGGTAGACACCCAAAGTTCCAACCTTGTTTCAATCTATACCTTCTACTTAACGGATCTTTTCTTTTTCCTTATTTCCACCAAAACCGAACCCAATTATAGATCTCAAGTATTTTGGTTAAAAGAGAAAGAGAAATATCATTTTGTATGTGTGTTTTTGTATCTCAAGTTTCTATATATATTTTCAATACCAAGACTTGGTATTATATAGAATAAAATTGATACATATAATACAAATATAAAGATTTGGAAAGATTTTAAAAGATTTGCAAAATCAAATCTTTATATAAAATAAGATTTACAAATCAAATCAAATCTTATTTATATCAAATCAAATCTTATATATTATATAAAATATGATTATAGTACAAATCTTTATATAAAATAAGATTTACAAATCAAATCAAATCTTATTTATATCAAATCAAATCTTATATATTTAGATTTGTAAGTATATGTACACACATAAAAAAAACTTACTTAATTTATTAAACCATTAACTAATGATTAATAAATTAATTTCCGATTAGAAGGTATATCAAACAATTTACGATTGGTCTTTGTGTGTGACCGAATAGGATAAATGGACTTTTATTATTTAATGTCATGGGCATATCTTCGGAATATATGTACCACGGTCAAACCACGATCGAACCGTAGCCAACCCGAGAACATATTTCTAACACATACTTGGCCAATGCAACTTGGACAATTAAGGCTGATCCAACACCACTGATCACACACAGGGGTAGGACACGCAATGACGGCTTCGTAACGAGATGGATGAAAATCACAAAACAGTGAGATTTCAACCAAGGTGTGGTATTTGCAGACAACAAGGTCATAATAGGAATTCGTGTCCTCATAGATTTGGTTAACTTTGTTGTACTTCATTTGTTGTAATATATTTGTATTAATTTAATGTATTAATTAGCTATCTTAGATTTGTTATGTTATTTAATTTGTGTTATATTATTATCTAACTACAGATATATTATTGCAAAATACAATACATATTAAGGTAACCAGTTAGGTGAAATAAAATAAATAAACAACCACTACAAATTATTTACAACTAATTTAAATTTATTAAAGGTCTAGGTGCGTAATAGTACTCACCATCATGATCATATAGCCTATCGAATTCAAGTGCATCTTCAAAAATTTAAAAAAAACAAAAACAAAACATGTAAGTGAATTTTTTTTTCTGAAAGTATACATGCTTTCCCTACTAATGTATATCATTCTTCATCAAAGTTTATTTGTTCGGGAATAGTATATGTCCATTGAATCTGGATTTTCTGGTAATTTTTTTCAAAGGAACTCTTTCAACTTCTCTATATCAAAGCCATGAACACTTACATTATCAAACGTAGTTTTTTGCCCTCATGTGAATTTTGTATCATCATTTCATACAATTTCACAACCTTGATGTACGTCAATTCAAACGTACTTCGACTCCATGGTAGGTGTGTGTTTATGCAAAAATCAACATGCACTTTTTTAACCTAACTCTCCAAAACGAACTGGCCTTAGAAAGGCCAATTTCAAACATATCAGAAAAAAGCACTAAAACCGTCCTTTAGAATGCCGGATTTAGTAGACACTCACCAACAGGGATATGACACGTATGACAATCTCATGCCGGGGATCTTAATAAACATTGATATTGTCAGCTTTTACTGAATCCAACCAATAAAAAATATTACATAATAATTCTAAAATATCAAAAGATTACATAAACAGTCTCTTAGTCGGAATCTGTATAATAATGCCTATCAGTGTCGTAAAAATGCCCATAAGGTTCTTCTTCTCCATCCTCGGCATTTTTGTAACACCCCAGATTTTCTGCAGCAGAGGAACGATGTTTCATAGGCAGGAACAACGTTCCAAAAGGGGGAACGACGTTGTATAATCCAAGAACATCGTTGTGTAAGGAAGAAAAGTGTAAAAGTTGAACAGAGCATGTTTGGAGTAGTTTGGGGAACGACGTCCCATTATATGGAACGACATTCCTGTATACGTTTGGTGGAACGACGTTTTGATTCCTGGAATGACGTTCCTGTTACAAGACTGGAATTAGACTCGTTTTTAAGGCTTGATTGAGGGGCATTTTGGTCAAATCACTTAGGTGTCGGTTTGGAGCCATTAAAACTGATCTAGATCTCAGTTTTAGATCTCATTTCACCCACACAAACACTCTCATCTATCTTATAGAGAGAAACCTTCATTTTAGAGAGAGCGCCTGATTCAATGAAGAAAGAGTTAGAATCTCTTCAAGATGCATTTTGGTAGTGGTGATGTTAGGGTTAGAACTTGCATGTTCTTGAGAAAACACATCTAGCTCACAGATGGGTGTTTGAAGCTAGTTGTGGGTGTTGTTGACCCTTGTTGGTGGGTTTTAGGTTAGAAAACGTTTTGGCCATGTTAGGTCTTGTAATTTGGGTATAATAACTAAGATTAGTGATTATGTTGGTGTTGGAACCCAAATGGGGGTGTTTAGAAGCTTGATTTTTGGAATGGGTCAAAATTAGGGTTTGTGAGTTAATTTGGGGAATACAAGTGTTTAGCACTTGTGTTTTGGTTTATTTAGTGTTTTAGGAACATTTTCACTAATCTTAATGATTATTGGTTAGTTTGAGCACGGGTTGTGCTTGTAAGTGCAATAGGGTCATAATTGCACCAAGTGTCAATTTGGGTTAGTTTGTAATCCACCCTAATTGTGTTGTTTGTTTATGTGATAAATGGAATAGGTACTTTCCATTGACGGATTGCGGATTTGGTTTTGCATGCATCAAGGCGATAAGGTGAGTGTGAATATCTTATATGCATATGTATGCGTAAGATGGGTGCGGGTGGGGTAGAGTGATCCTTGTACGTTCGGGTTCAATTTACATGTGTGTGGGAGAATGGACCCCGTGAGTTTCGGTTCCACTTTTTAATGTTGTGCGTTTTAGATTACCACCCTTGGCCTAGTGAACCTTCGTGTGTTTTTGGACACACATTGGCTTGAGTAAGCCAACCCCGCTGATGTTGTTGAGGTGATTTGGGAAGTAAATTTCGTGTAGCTTCGGATTCACAATGTCGCGTGTAGTTTCAGACATTCCCATTGTTGGTGTTATGGCTTAGGTAGTGAATATCGTGTGGTTTCTTATTCACTAGGGCACGTGTGGTTTCGGCTAACCCTATTGTCGTATGAATTGGGGTAGTGAAGCACGTGTGGTTTCAGATTCACTAGGGTACGTGTGGTTTCGGCCAATCCCGGTTGTAGTTGAGATGAAGGTAGTGAATCACTTGTAGTTTTGGATTCACTAGAGCGCGTGTGGCTTCAGCCAACCTTCGTGTGTTTAAGGTTAAGGGGTTAACCATGGGATAACTGTATGTATGTATGTATGTATGTATATATATATATATATATATATATATATATATATATATATATATATATATATATATATATATATATATATATATATTGTTGTGTTGTAGCTAATCCTGTGGATTTGACATGGTGGTACGTAGTGTATAGCTTTCTTAGTTATACATGGGCATGGTATGTGTTTATTACTTGTGTTGGTGATACGTATTCATTTTATGCATATGTATGCATATAGTATGTTTAGATTCACTAAACTTTACAGCTTACCCTCTCGTTGTTTATATTTTTATAGATTCGCAAGGAAGAGGTGGCAAGGGTAAGAACGAGGACTAGTGGATTATTGCAGGTTGCTTTAGAAGACTTTGCTTATGGATTTGGCTTAGGATTGGGTAGTGTATTCCCAATCACCATGCTCGATTTTATGTTGGAACTTAAACGCTTTGGGTCAAAAGTGTCTTTTGTTATGTTAAATGGGTCTTAGGTTGTTATGCCCATTTTGACACTTAAACTTATGTATCGAATATTTTAAAAGTTGTTTAAACTTGTTGGGTATTAATAGTGTTTTGAAAACATAATGGTGGTGTCGTTGTCATTGATGTTATTGTGTTATAAAAGAAAAAAAATTGGGACGGATTAATAACGAGTTGGGTCATTACAATTTTCAGCGACGTAACGCCAACCCAAAGTTTCTTTATCTTCTAAAATGTAAATAAAGAGATATTTGATTTGAACGCACATCAACGGCTTCTTTTATATTTTACCATTGTTCGACGGTACGAAGTGTACGTAGCGGATAGTTATGGAACACAGTCATCTTAATAATACAACACGTTAGTGTGTTTGAACGGTACCTTTTCTTTAAAAAAATGCTAAAAAGTCATGTAAACAAAAGTCGTGAACGCCAGTGTCTTCGAACGAAGCTTTTGAAGCATGCGTATAACCGTAAACTTTATTTTCATTACAAAATTGACTACCGTAGCACACGTCAAATAAGATAATGATCGAAGGAGTTAAATTTTTTGAGCGAGTGAGCTTCATGAAAATGTCATCGAAACTTTCTCATATATATGCAGTTCAATGCAAACCGACATTTGGAATGACAGTTTCAGGAAATGTTAGAAAAGTAGGCCAAACCGGTAATTGGAATGCCGATTTATGTGTTTTTAGGGCACATGTGGAAACAAAACTAGGTCACATGTTCCATGTAGGCACAAACTGACATTTGAAATGTCGGGTTACCGTGAAAAGTGGCAAATCGGCTTTTGGCATGCCGATTTTACTATGTTTGTAAAAATAAAAATTGGAAAAACTTTTTTTTGTAAAATAGTAGTAAAAAATACTATTAAAAAAATATCTCCGAAAGCACGGGTGATTACTAATTTGATGTTTAATCACATGCGATTTTCAATTGAATTTTGTGATAAAAACCGATACCTCACAAAGTGATTCCACTTTATGTATAAAAAGATTATAATTAATGTCATTTCTAAAAGAATGTGCATCCACCAATAGAAAAAGGAGAACGAGTAGCGAAGTAAATAAGGCCAGATGCAATCGAGCGTGACCAGCAACCGCCAGCCACCGCCACTGCATGACCACCATTAACAGCAATTTGCTAACAGGCCCGCCAGTGGGTCCTGCATCGGCTCTAACGGATACACTGGTAGGGCCCACTCGATTTTTATTTTTTTCTTTTTCTTTTTCCAATGGCTACTTGATTTTCTTTTCTTTTTTTTTCTTTTCACTTTTACTCTATATATACAAACACATACTACACAAACATAATCACACACTCATACTACATTTTCAATTTTTATTCAATATCAAACACTCTCAATCTTTCAATTCAAACAAAAATGTCTCAACCAAATAACGATTTCTTCAACCATATGTTAAACAATCCAATCCCGTCACCGAATCATTCATCATCTAACCAAGCTAGCAATTCATCGCCAAGCCAAACTAGTTTTTCTCCATCACAACAATTTGTTCCATCACAATAACTACCACCATATCAACATTTACAATTTGTTCAACCACCACCGCTACCATTTCAACAACAATTACAATATCAAAATATGAATATATATTATTCACCACAACAATTTCCTATTAATCAACAACAATTCTTTTCACAAACACAATAACAACTTCCATTCATACAACTAAATGTAACACCACCGACTCTTGATGTTGTACTCGAAACACAACCCGAAACCATACAACAAAAAGCTAAAAGAAATGGAAAAGGTAAAGTAGCCGAAGGAAGTGAAAAGCCGAAACATTAAATTATTCATTGGACTCCGGAAGAAGAAGAAATTTTGGCCGAACGTTGGCTCGATGCCACGAAAAATCCGAAAATTGGAACTTCACAATCGGCCGATTTGTTTTGGAATACGGTTGTGAACAACTATAATCAAGTCGCCGATCGACATAGGAACAATGATCAAATAACCGAGAAATGGGCGAAAATGTCAAGAGATATCAAAGTTTTTATTGGTATTTACAACTAATTAAAAAAAATTGGCAAAGTGGAACTAATGACTTGGATGTCATTGAAGCGGCTCGTGAAGAATATCGGAGGCGTCAAAGTGCTCCATTTACATATTACAAAGCATGGTAAGTACTTAAAACTTGTCCGAAATTTTGTGCCCCGGAAGGTGATATGACAACCTGTAGGCGTCCAGTACCGGAGTCACCGATCACTTTGGGGGAGGTTCAACCTTTAAGGGTTGATCCAAACCTCGAACACACCACTTTGTTCGGGGAAGACGCAATACGACGTCCACCTGGTCGCCAAACCGGTAGAAAAATCCGAAAGAGTTCGGCTTCGTCTGACGCTGCCTCGTCGTGTTCATCTGAATAAGTTCGTTCTCAAATGTTGGTCACCTAACAAGAAATTGCTGCTACTCAAAAACAAAAACGACAATCGGCTACAATGAAAGTAATGAATCGCGCCTTTCGAATTTTCAACATGAAAGGAACCGTTCATATACATTATAAACAATTCACAATAGGTGATTACATCGCGAGGCATTCGTTTTTAAAAGACAGACTTTCTTTACAATGAAAGTTGACGGCATGTACACCATTTCATAATACATCCAACCATAATTGGCTTAATAATAATCTTGATGAACTCAATGACTCGAATGCAACGTCTTTCAAAATATGCCATGAATGACTCCAAGTAATATCCTTAAAATGAGCTAATGCACAGCGGAAGATTTCTTTAATACCTGAGAATAAACATGCTTTAAAGTGTCAACCAAAAGGTTGGTGAGTTCATAGGTTTATCATAACAATCATTTCAATATATTAATAGACCACAAGATTTCCGTTTATAAATATATGTACACTCGCAAGTGTATAAAAGTATTCTATAAGTTGTAGGCACCCGGTAACAAGCCTTAACGTTCATGTTTTACCCTCTGAAGTACACCAGATCAGGTGTGTTTAAAATAACCTCGAAGTACTAAAGCATCCCATAGTCAGGATGGGGTTTGTCATACCCAATAGATCTATCTTTAGGATTCGCACCTACCGTACATAGACAAGTAGTTTAATGTTACCAAGCTAAGGGTATATTTCTGGTTTAAACCCACGTAGAATTAGTTTTAGTACTTGTGCCTATTTCGTAAAACATTTATAAAAACAGCGCATATATTCTCAGTCCCAAAAGTATATATAAAAGGGAGCAAATGAAACTCACAATACTGTATTTCGTAGTAAAAATACATATAACGTCATTTAACAAGTGCAAGGTTGGCCTCGGATTCACGAACGTATCAATATTGAGATTAAATATTGCAGGAAAGTACGTAGACGCAACGGAGATGATAAACACTAGATTGACCTCACGAGCATACCCATGAACTATACCCATCACCTCCATAGCTATAACCCATAATTTCCTTAGTTTCGACTCATTCAAAAAAACTATTTTGAAATCACTCGGACAGTACTCCGTCGTAATATTTTATGTATACTAATAATATCTTGAAATAATACAGAGCAAATATATATATATATAAATCGATTGAGAGAGTTTAGAAAAATGTATTTTCAAACTTTTATGAAATAATGAAACCTATTGAATTCTATTTATAATAGATTTTTGAATTATTAAAGTGAATTATTAAAGTATGAATTATTAAAGTGAATTATTAAAGTATGAATTATTAAAGTAAATTATTAAAGTATGAATTATTAAAGTATGAATTATTAAAGTGAATTATTAAAGTATGAATTATTAAAGTATGAATCATTAAAGTGAATTATTAAAGTATGAATTATTAAAGTGAATTATTAAAGTATGAATTATTAAAGTGAATTATTAAAGTATGAATTATTAAAGTGAATTATTAAAGTTAAAGTAAAGTAAAAGTAAAGTAAAGGTAAAGTTAAAGTATAGTAAAAGTATAAAAATTATGTATGTATAATACGCGTATAAATATATATAATATTAATTTAAATCATTATATATATTTAATGAAATAAAATATAAATATCGTTATATTTATTATACTGGTTAAGTAATGAGTTGTCAAAAGTGATTCTAGATATTTATAAAAGTTATATACGTTTTAATAATAAAGTTCTTTTTAAACTGCAAACGTCTTTGTACGTTTGAAAATAGATTAATAGAATATTTTGGAAACCAATTCTCCACTAACTTTTGTCTAACTTTCGTAAATGACACTTTTTGTTTTTATTTATAAATAGCTTTACAAATTATTCTGAATATCGTTAAGAGGAATAGATTTTCTCAAATCATAGTGGACCTCTCAACAGAGACTTGTAATCATAATTCAATGTTTCTGATAATTCAATCATTTAATATATATTTTTTAATTTCGTCAAAAATCATATTGAAACAAATACGTTCGTGTAAAGTATTATACGTTTAATACTTTATTAATATTCTCAAGTTATAATATATATATATATATATATATATATATATATATATATATATATATATATATATATATATATATATATACATATACATATCTATTTATATATAACGGTTCGTGAATCGTCAGAATTTGGTCGAGGTTATAATGAATGTATGAACACAGTTTAAAATTCTTGAGATTTAACTTAACAAACTTTGCTTATCTTGTCGGAATAATATAAAGATTAAAGTTTAAATTTGGTCGAAAATTTCCGGGTCATCACAGTACCTACCCGTTAAAGAAATTTCGTCCCCGAAATTTGATAGAGGTCGTCATGACTAACAATGATAATGTTATTATAACGATTATAGAGTTTTATCATGTTCAAGAAGAATGGATAAAATAATTCGATTACTCAAAGCGTGTGAGTGAAGTTGTCGTAAATGAATGAAATAAGATAATAGTAATTCATCGTATCTTTTGACGTCATCACGATTGTTCTCCAAAAAGAAAATCTTTGTAATCTATATTGAATTTGATTATTCGGCGATTAAGAAAATTATGATCCTCTTCGAATTAATGCGATAATCCATTTTGATTTCTCTGTCGGATATTTCACTATAAATCAACCTCATTTGTTTTCTTACAACTCACACCTTCTCAACTCATATTTTAAAGTATTTGTCAATATGCTTCATCCAGTGCTGATTCTTGATATACTCCTCACTTTCATATCTGTCGATCTTCTTTTTCATCTGCCTCCAGAAGAATCTATTTACTTCTACTATACTCTTGGTTTTATAGTGTTTTTAGTTCTCCCGTGTCTTTATATTGCTATATGCATTTATATATACGGTTTGTGATTTTTGGGTTGTTGTTGGGTTTTATATCTTCCCTTATATTTCAAAGTCCTTGCTTCTTCTATAATCATTGTCATCCATAGTTAATGCCCTCTTCTATTTGCTATGATTTATACTCCCATTTCTAGTTCAGAGCTATTTCCTTTCGTTTCTTCTTCTTGCGATTAAGTACCGCTTGTAATGGTCCAGAATTCGCAGATATAAATTTCGGAATGAACATTGTTAATGTTCTAGGAAGGAAATTATAATGGCACGATCTTGACTTGTCAAATTACCAGAATACCTCGGAAAAGGCCGAATCATCAAGAAATATTTTCTTGATATTTAGAGATCAAAGAGAATACAAGAGTCGTGTAACATAGCACATGATTACGTTATGATCTGTGAATCATCATGTTCTATTTAGAAACTCAGCATGAATTACTGTAATATAATCACGTTGATCAAGTGTCATTATATTATACTAACTCATGCTTCAGCTCTCAACACTTCTTCAAGAATATTCCTATTTTAAACTCGAATGTTTCAGAATTTAGAAACTAAAATAGTTTCTTTTATAATATAATACAGATAGCGCGAAGAGGTAAATGATTTCAGATAAGAATAATTATAAAAATATCTTCAGGAGTATGGATGATATTTATAATGAAAGATACGATGATATCTTAGAATGTCTAATATCAGAGGATGATGAAGGATATTGTCCGCAAGGGTTTAGAGTCAAGAGCAAGTATTCGTTAATGACTTCGGCAAGTACTGAATCATTTGGATTCTTTGAAGGCAGGTTCAGCCTTTGTGATTTGTCCACAGCCTCCTTCATACTTTGCTCAATCCATTTTCCAGTTCCAAAGCTTCTCTTTTTCTGAGCTTTGCCAATATACTATCCTTTATCATCCAACTTTTTACTGTTAAGGTCGTTTACAGTTTTTACTGCTTCATCAGCATTTTTCAAAATTTCGAGAACTGGTTCGCAGTTTAGGGTGTTTTCAGAAATTTCTCATTCAAAGAATGTAAGTCTTGGAGGTAGACGTTGTGCGTATATGTAATTGTTGATGTAGACATGCTGCGAGGTTTCAAAATACTAATTGCTGATTCTCAATAATTGGTATGGCAATTCTTGTTATAAGGTACGAATGAGTATATGATAGGGTTTCGATAATTATAATGATTATTTTTTTGGAAAGTCAAAGATCGGTGAAGTTGTTGGTAAGTTTATTGCTAATGTGGTGAATATAAACGATTCCCCGGCAACGTTGGCGAAAGGGCAACGTATCTATCGAGGTTATAATAAGACTGTTTTGATTAAGAAGTCAAAGTTGACTTTCTGGAGCTGTGACAAAACTGTCAATTTTGAAACGGAATTGAAAAGTTATTTTAGCTAGTAAATGTCAAAGGGTCTAACACGGATACGTGTCGAACTATGACTTGGGTTTTGAGAGTTTTTCAGGTGTATAACTGTGGGTAACATGTGATTGGATCATCATCTCGATTGTTCCTTAGTTGATCTTCAGGAATTTCGAAAGGTTTGAGCACATATTGTAATTGTTAATACATATGATGTTCTAACACAGTTTTGAAGTCAAAGTATAGCTTTGAAAGATATAGGAATCTAAGAGTGATGATACTGGTTATATTTTGAATTGAATTATGCGATTTCAAAATCAGAATATGTAATTGAATTTGAATGAGTATGATTGTTTTGATTTATATGAAAGAATGGATATTGTTGTGAAAGTAGGGAGTATAGTTGATGATTGCTGAATCAGTTTTGAAAAATGTAATATATTAATTGTGAATTTATATATCTCTCGGGTATTACCTACCCGTTAAAAAAATTTTCACAATTAATATTTTGTACAAAAGAAGTTTATTACAGTCTTTATGAAAATATATGTGTATATTTTCTTTAGATGTAATATAGATTTAATGAGTTAATATTAAATTAAACTCATTTGTTTAATGGTTGGAACTAGAATTGAGTAATCCCTAAAACTTTATAAATTGCATAAGTATTTCTTCAATAATATTGAAATTATGAATCATTACTTTGTTATTTGTTGGTTTTCGTGAAATTCTTGTGAACGTCGCAAGGTACGAATGATGTTATTTGAAAAGTTTCGAGTACATCGATGATGAAAGTGTAAAATCAAACATATATTGGAATAATACACTTGATTTATTATGAATTGGATTTTTATTGAATTGAGACAGAGATTGTAATTAACGATGGTTAAGTTGCGGACGAAGGACGTACATCATTGCATATTTGTAATATGAATTAACTGAGTAGTTAAGATTCACACATAATAGCTTAGTACGGGAAGATTTATTATGATTTAAAAATTTATACATATAAAATATACATATAAATCTTTCGATTGGAAATGAGTTAATACTTCATAACTCGTTGATACAATATATTTGTTGTTGATTCGTAATGATGTCCACAATGATTCTTGAACTGACAAAGTTTGTGATGTTACAGGTGCTGTTGATTCTGACGATACTGACGGCACTGACTGTGTTGATGGTGCTACGGTCCTGTTGATGCTGTTGGTAAAACAATTCTAGCTTGTAAATCGTACACCATTTTCGATCAAAGTTTCTACTCTACCATCTCCGTTCACTCATCCGATTTACGGTCAGAATTAAATAATCTCTAAGATTTTGGAGATTACATAACTGCCGCAGAGATATCTCTTCAATGAAGTTTATGAATTAATACTTCATTGTTTGTTGTTGTTGTTGTTGTTGTTGTTGTTGATATTTCTGGATATTTACAGGGCGTATGACGTTGATGTTTGAGATACAGATTGTGATGTTGCGGTGTGGGATGTGGATGTTGTTGTTGGTGGTGGTGATGGTACTGTTGGTGTTGCTGATGGTGGTACTGTTTATACTGCTGGTACTGCTGCTGGTGTTTGTAACCTTTGCACCATATTCTCCAAAGCCACTATCCGAGCGTGAAGCTCGTTGACTTCTTCTATTACACCGGGGTAATTGTCGGTTCGGACGAGCGGATAAATAAAATCTAGAATTTGGTGTAGTATGTAATCGTGACGAGATACTCTAGAAATAAGAGAGAAAATGGTGTTTCAGATAGGTTCGCCGGTAAGTGCTTCAGGTTCTTCGCCAAGAGGGCAATGTGGTGGATGGAAGGGATCACCTTCTTCTTGTCTCCAATGATTAAGGAGGCTACGAACCCATCCTCAATTCATACAGAATAGATGATGACTAATTGGTTGATCCATTCCGGTCACACTGCTTTTGGAACTTGAGTGGGATTCCATTTCGAAATCCGAGGGACTTGAACTAATGATGAATTCCATTTCGTACGATTGAATAAAGAATTTTTCGATATGAAATGATTTTCCGGCTATCGGGTGGTATTCTAATTATATAGAGCAAAAGGTTTCGTAGATTATGGAGGAATTTACGGAATATGTCAGGCAAAGTTTACAGTAACAGATACGCTAAGATATGAATGAGCAGATACGCTAAGATATGAATTTTGTCTAAACACTATTCATGCAATCAATGCAATAAGATGTGTCTAGACTAAGAATGATAAGCAGGTAATTTCCGACAAAAATGATAAGCAAAACTTTTGACATGCAGACACGGTCGAAGTCCAGACTCACTAATGCATCCTAACGACTATCAGTTAGACACACTAATGCAGACCTGGTTCGCTAAGACCACCGCTCTGATACCAACTGAAAGGACCCGTTCATATACATTATAAACGATTCACAATAGTTGATTACATCGCGAGGTATTTGACCTCTATATGATACATTTTACAAACATTGCATTCGTTTTTAAAAGACAAACTTTCTTTACAATGAAAGTTGATGGCATGTACACCATTTCATAATACATCCAACCATAATTGGCTTAATAATAATCTTGATGAACTCAATGACTCGAATGCAACGTCTTTCAAAATATGCCATGAATGACTCCAAGTAATATCCTTAAAATGAGCTAATGCACAGCGGAAGATTTCTTTAATACCTGAGAATAAACATGCTTTAAAGTGTCAACCAAAAAGTTGGTGAGTTCATAGGTTTATCATAACAATCATTTCAATATATTAATAGACCACAAGATTTCCGTTTATAAATATATGTACACTCGCAAGTGTATAAAAGTATTCTATAAGTTGTAGGCACCCGGTAACAAGCCTTAACGTTCATGTTTTACCCTCTGAAGTACACCAGATCAGGTGTGTTTAAAATAACCTCGAAGTACTAAAGCATCCCATAGTCAGGATGGGGTTTGTCATACCCAATAGATATATCTTTAGGATTCGCGCCTACCGTACATAGACAAGTAGTTTAATGTTACCAAGCTAAGGGTATATTTCTGGTTTAAACCCACGTAGAATTAGTTTTAGTACTTGTGCCTATTTCGTAAATCATTTATAAAAACAGCGCATATATTCTCAGTCCCAAAAATATATATAAAAGGGAGCAAATGAAACTCACAATACTGTATTTCGTAGTAAAAATACATATAACGTCATTTAACAAGTGCAAGGTTAGCCTCGGATTCATGAACGTATCAATATTGAGATTAAATATTGCAGGAAAGTACGTAGACGCAACGGAGATGATAAACACTAGATTGACCTCACGAGCATACCCATGAACTATACCCATCACCTCCATAGCTATAACCCATAATTTCCTTAGTTTCGACTCATTCAAAAAAACTATTTTGAAATCACTCAGACAGTACTCCGTCGTAATATTTTATGTATACTAATAATATCTTGAAATAATACAGAGCAAATATATATATATATATAAATCGATTGAGAGAGTTTAGAGAAATATATTTTCAAATTTCTATGAATTAATGAAACCTATTGAATTCTATTTATAATAGATTTTTGAATTATTAAAGTGAATTATTAAAGTATAAATTATTAAAGTGAATTATTAAAGTATGAATTATTAAAGTGAATTATTAAAATATGAATTATTAAAGTGAATTATTAAAGTATGAATTATTAAAGTGAATTATTAAAGTATGAATTATTAAAGTGAATTATTAAAGTTAAAGTAAAGTAAAAGTAAAGTAAAGGTAAAGTTAAAGTATAGTAAAAGTATAAAAAATATGTATGTATAATACGCGTATAAATATATATAATATTAATTTAAATCATTATATATATTTAATGAAATAAAATATAAATATCGTTATATTTATTATACTGGTTAAGTAATGAGTTGTCAAAAGTGATTCTAGATATTTATAAAAGTTATATACGTTTTAATAATAAAGTTCTTTTTAAACTGAAAACGTCTTTGTACGTTTGAAAATAGATTAATAGAATATTTTGGAAACCAATTCTCCACTAACTTTTGTCTAACTTTCGTAAATGACACTTTTTGTTTTTATTTATAAATAGCTTTACAAATTATTCTGAATATCGTTAAGAGGAATAGATTTTCTCAAATCATAGTGGACCTCTCAACAGAGACTTGTAATCATAATTCAATGTTTCTGATAATTCAATCATTTAATATATTTTTTTTTAATTTCGTCAAAAATCATATTGAAACAAATACGTTCGTGTAAAGTATTATACGTTTAATAGTTTATTAATATTCTCAAGTTATAATATATATATATATATATATATATATATACACATATACATATCTATTTATATATAACGGTTCTTGAATCGTCGGAATTTGGTCGAGGTTATAATGAATGTATGAACACAGTTTAAAATTCTTGAGATTTAACTTAACAAACTTTGCTTATCGTGTCGGAATAATATAAAGATTAAAGTTTAAATTTGGTCGGAAATTTCCGGGTCGTCACACAACACAACCGTCAACCCGAACTTGCCAAAGCAAGACCAAGAAATTCTTCAAAAGCATCGTCCAAAAATGAAGACGATCTTGATAACGAACGAAGACGAAGAAAACGAAGACACCGAAGAACAACAAAACGAAGACGAAGACGACGACGACGACGACCCGACACCACTCGAGTAGCTTCGTTTTTATTCGTATTTTATTTATTATGTAACTCTTTTTTATGTATTGGCTTTTATTTTTAATTATGTAATTTTTTTTATTTTTAATTATGTAATGTTTTTATTTTTAATTATGTAATGTTTTTATTTTTAATAAAATGTTATTTGTATTTATTTATTGTATTTGAATAATAATTTTAAATTGGTTGAAGTTTGAAATAGAGTGTATGATTGTGAGTGTTTAGTGAGAGGAATGTGAAAGGAATGTTAAAATGTTTGTGCTGATGTGGCGCTGATATGGCAGTGAAAATGTCTGTTAAAGTTGTGAACGAATGCATGTAGCCTAAGGGTGTTTAACGACAAAAGAGAATTAATCTATATTTGTTAGCTGAATTTCGTGCAATTATGTTGAACGACAAGGCAAGCTCTGTGGCACATGCACAGTAGGCTGACACATCAGTTTAGACCACTTTCAACCATGGCATATTTCTTCACTATCATCTCAGCGTCACATCAGCTTTCTCTCTCAACTTCCTCATCACTTTCTCCCATAACACTCTCATAGCATATTCTTATCAACCACGACACATTTCCTCAAATTTTATTATTATTATTATTATTATTATTATTATTATTATTATTATTATTATTATTATTATTATTATTATTATTATTATTATTATTATTATTATTATTATTATTATTATTATTATTATTATTATTATTATTATTATTATTATTATTATTATTATTATTATTATTATTATTATTATTAACTAACAAATAAATAAACAACACTTATATTAAATAACATGATTGTGGTTACATTTTTAATGTAAAAAAAATAGTTAAAATTTACATAAACTTAGTCATAAATTAAAAACTATAAAACTACTTGTCATCTTCATCAATCATTTCAAGTAGATCGAGTGCGACATTATTTAAATCGGAACTCGATATATTAATTGCAAATTGTGTGAGAGTATTCAATTTTGGAGGCATTGTTTTAGAATGATTGTTTTAGAGTGATATTGATAAATTTGTGATATAAATTGAAATGGTATAGGCATATATATATAGGTTATGTGACGACCCGTAAATTTTCAACCAAATTTAAACTTAATCTTTACATTTTCCCGACACGATAAGCAAAGTCTATAATGTTGAGTCTCGAAAATTTTGAAACTATGTTCATATATTCAATTACCCTTCGACTATTCCCAACGATTCACGAACAATTAATTGTAAATAGATATGTGTGTATGTATATATAAATAATAATTTGAAATATAATTTGGAGTATTATATGTTGTTGTTATTAAGAATTAATAAAATAAAATAGGATATTATAATAATTATTATTTAAAATATATCTATAAATATATATAAAGTATATTAAAAATAAATATTAAATGATCGTAATACTCGTTTGATGTTCTGATTGATATTAAGCAAGTTAAATTCAAACCTATGTAATTTTAAAATAAACGGTGTTACGAAAATGAGTTCTATAAATTTTAGTTTTATTAAGAATGTATTTAGGAACTATTTGATAAGTTTTAACACTTTTTATATTTCACCCATAAATGAGAGGGACAGTTGATGTAATTTTTATTTAACAAATTAAGGATCGAATTTTTTTACCATAATGACCAAAATAAATAAATATAGTCAATTTAAAAATTTGGGATTTTTTCCCGAAAACTTTTATCCGCTACTGATTTCAAATAGTGAACAATACACGGTCCGTAAAAACTGTCGGTAGAATCCATCTAAATTAAACGATTGCCTTATGGTTTTAAATTGAATTCACATTCTTATTATTATAATAAATATGTTGCACTGATTTAGTGGAAAAAAAATTAATTGCTGTAGTGATTGATTGTACTACCTATTATATATCTAAATCAATTAATATAAAATATACATATGTGCGGATATCATTCATTCAGAGAAGACACACTCATATACTATCTCTATCTTTAAAACAAATAAATCTCACGGGTTAATTATACATGTCCCATGAGTTGGAAAAGTAGACATGTTGTTATGTTTTCTTTATTTCTTTTATTATTTTCATACGTTGCATTTGTATGTATATATATTTACATTTCAACCAAACACAAGAAACACTTCTTTTTTCTTCTTTAATTTTCAATGACCACCCTAAAACTTGTAATCCTTGAATGTTCGACAAACATCAACCATCTCCCGAGCCATGATGAGATCATTAGAACCAACACTCAAAGTTCACACAACCATGATCAACTCTATCAAACTAGTTTCATTTTTTTTCTATTCGATCGCCAGGTACAATCACTTCACTAATGCTTCTGTGTATCTACTTACGGGTTCTGTACAAACAAGAACCATCATCGATAACCCATTTCACTTCACCTCTATCTTATTTCCTATTTAGTTTCGAAGTCCCCAAACCGTTTCCTTCTTCTATTTTGAAACCATGAACCACCATAAAAGATACCTACTTCTGCAACTGATAACTGTTTGAATTCTATCATAAACGCACTCAAACCTCGATCAATTGTTGTAACTACAGTCTGTTACTTATACTACACTTTTAACCGAAACAAAAACCCATTGACCCATCGAAGAACCAATCACCTTCACCTTCCATCTCTCTTTCCTTTTCTCTCTATTTCTACTCGTCACCTTATCTGTTTTGCAGTAACATACAACGCCACTTATTATTTTTTTGTTAAACCATCCACAAACCCACTTTGTGTTGTTATATATTTTTTTTTCGTTTTCTGTTCCCTTCAAACACAACCCAAACAAGAAACATTATATGACTTTATTTTTCTCCTGTTTGTCCAAGACCAAACAGTCTGTTATTCGACATTTTAAATGGTTCCTGCTTCTTATACGTAATTGCGTCTGCTATTGTTTGAATCCAAGAAAGATAAACGGTGGTATCATTACAGCAACATTGATATAAAAAAAAAAAAAAACTCGATTAATGATAGGATGAAAAAAAGGTGATGTTATTGTTTTAAGTTAATAAGGAATACTCCTTTTTCCTTATGGCAGACATAAAAGAAAAAAAAGAAAAAAGAAAATTAAAACATGTAACCCACTTGTACTTTATTGAAGTACTACTTGTTAAATGTCTCCATTTTTTTTTCGGTTTTAAAAATGAAACCACCGTGAGCTTATTGGTTGGAATTGTAGTTGGGCTGTAATTTCCGTTGGGCCATGCATGGCTCGTGCTTTTGGGCCGAAACCCTCACAAACACTTGGTACAAAGTTAGATGATGATTTTAGAGGATGGAGTATGATGATGACGAGATGGTATGAGGATAAAGATAACTATGTTATGATGATACTTGAAAAATGATAGACGATTAAAATGGTTATAATAAAGATAATATAGAAGTGATAATAATAAAAGTTTTGATAACAATGAAGTTATGATAATAGGCGATGATGATAAATAATTAATGGAAGTGATTATGGTTAAAAAGACTTAATGGACAAATTACAACAGAAGGTAATGGCAGATCATTGATTAGGGGTGTGTGTAGTGGAACGGGAGGTCTCGGTTCGATCTCAGGCACTGGTGGTTATTTTTCTTTTAAGAGCTCATTACATGGAGGTAGTATCATTATTCTATTTATTTTTTAGTATTATTATTATTATTATTATTATTATTATTATTATTATTATTATTATTATCAGTGTTATTATTAATATTATTATCATTATTACTAAAAGTATCACTATTTTTAAATTTATCTTTTTATTAAAGTTAGTATTATTTTTATCATTATTATTATTATAATTAATATTACTAACTATAACTTTAGTTTTAAATATGTTATGTATATAAAATATAACTACATTTTTATGATCTTAAACTAAAAAGATAGATATTATAAATTAGATACAAATATTAGATATATAGAAGTATATAACAAGTATACTACTTTTACTAACAAAATACTTTTGTTCATTTACGTTTTAATATAACTCGAATTCATTAAAAATGTTATCATATTATAAATTATGAGTATTTAAAAATATTAATACTATGTACTTATTCAAAATATTCTAATAAAGTATACAATATATTATCATGATAATTTAATAGAATATATATAAAATAAATATATTTAAGTAATTATTAATATTAAATTTTATATCACGAGTATATTACTAATAACAAAACATATATTTATTTGAATATTATTATATGTGTTAATATACATACTTGATATAGGTTCGTGAATCCGAGGCCAACCCTGCATTGTTCATTATAGTCATATGAATTTTTACTACAAAATACATTAGGTGAGTTCATTTGCTCCCTTTTACTCTTTATATTTTTGGGACTGAGAATACATGCGATGTTTTTACAACTGCTTTATTAAATGCCTTTGAAAATATATTTTGAACTGAGAATACATGAAATGCTTTTATAAATATTTGACGCGATATGACACAAGCAAAACATTCCTCGAATAAATTATTATGCAGACAGAAGTTCTGTGGATTATTATTGAATTAGTTGGACGTTATAATTGCCACTAATTGTTGTGAATATTTTTCGCCTGATTATTATTGCTTGGTAACCTAAGAATTAGAATCGGGTATGGCCCTAATTCACGCGAATCCTAAAGGTAGCTACCGGGTTTAACACCCCCACCCAGAATGTTCACTAGACGGAAGGGCTAGTGGGCGTGGTGTTTAGTACTTCGAGGTTTATATATTATACAGACGAGATGTTCTGTTTTTGGGGATATTATTTATGCGCATTATATGTTAAGATCAGTTACCAAGCCAAGCAATGAATGAAAAGTGAATGTTATGTATCGAGAGAATGATTTTATACACAGGTTATGTGTATGATATTTTTGTACACGAGATATGTGTACGGTTACTAAGATTTATGAAAATGGTTTTGTACACGAGATAGGTGTACTGTATTTAAATCTTGTGGTCTATCAAAATGATGAATTTTATTGTTTTATGATAAACTTATGAACTCACCAACCTTTTGGTTGACACTTTAAAGCATGTTTATTCTCAGGTTTGAAAGAAGTCTTCCGCTGTGCGTTTGCTCATTTTAAAGATATTACATGGAGTCGTTCATGGCATATAGAGGTCTGTTCATCGCAATGGTACCAGATGTTATTGTATTCGTTCAGGAAGATTTTGGACGGGGTATGACAGGTTAAAGATATTGTAAATAAAAAAAGTAAAAAAAATACACAACGGCTATATAGCGGTTTCAAATGCACCATTTTTCAACAAAATTACGCCCTCAAATATGCTATTCCATGACAAGTTTCAGGGCGAGCAGGGGAGAGAAACCGAGGGCGGCCGAGGACTGGGAGAATGTCAACGGCGCCCTCCCAAGCATGAACGAGTGCGGCTTCATAGCACTACACCGTTGAGAATGGTCTTATAATAGTAAAATTTTATTAGGTCCAATCTATCTGTCGTTATTAAACAAGGCTATGTGTTTTTACTTACTTTTAGTGAAAAAAGTGGGATCGAATGAGTTATTATTTGTAACTATGTATGTTTGCTAGATCTATTTGGATCGAATGCTACAGTGACCTAAAAGTAAGCATAATACATTTATTAGTTGATACTTGGTTATGTTCTGTTAGTAAAAAATAACTTTTTTTTTAGGTGATTTTAATTTTTTTAAGGATTCATTTGGAGTTTCTTTATTACTTTATCTGTCCCAATCTATTTGTCCCTAGACAAAATACTTTAAAAAATGTCGTAAAAGTACTATACTTTAAATTTATATTCTAATTTTACCCGTAAACTTTTTATTTACATTTAAGGAATAGTCTGCTTTCATTAAAGGTAGACAAATTCTTGAAGGTCCCATAATAGTTGGTAAACTGCTGAATTGGTATAAGAAGAAAAAGAAGAAGTTAATTTTAAAAAGACGTACGACACGGTTAGTTGAGATTTTTTTGGATCATATTGATAACTTTAGGTTCGGTAATACATGGTGTAGTTGGATTTGTATATGTCTTTATTCAGCTCGAACTTCGGTCCTAGTCAACGGGAGCCTTACAGGTGAATTTTCTTTACAATGCGATCTTCGTCAAGAGAGAGTGGATTCGGGTGATATTTCGAGTGTGAATTTAGGTGATTCGAGAGATAAAATATCTCATTTATTTACGCGGTGCAGCAATATTATCAGACTGATATAGAGAATGTTTATTAAGTACTCTCCAGGTTTTAAATGATTTTTATGGATTCCCGAGCATAATAATCAATACAGCTAAATCTCACTTATTCAGAGTAGGGATACAAGACTCGATTTTGGATGCTTATGCTTGTGAATTTGGTTGTTCTAAAGGTACATTTCCTTTCACTTATTTAGGGCTACCTTTGGGCATGAACATGAACAAAATAGCGTCTTGGAGTTCACTTAAAGACCGGTTTGCGAAAAAAATTTCGAGATGGAAAGCGAATTTACTTTCTATTGGGGTCAGCTAATGCTTGTAAAGTCGGTTTCGGAAAGTTTAGACATTTATTATTTGCCTCTATATAAATGTCCGTAACTGGTGCTATAGGAGTTTAAAAATTTGTGATCACAGTTATTTTGGGGTAATACGGGTGAATCCAAAAAAAAAAAAAAAAATGATTTGAATTCGATGGGATCCAGCACTAGCCTCTATTGAAAACGGAGGTCCAGGTATTCGTAGTTTACGATCATTTAATCTCAGAATCTCAGTCTCATTTTCAAATTTTTGCATCCAATCTGAATGCACTGTGAGTAAGGGTGACTAAAGTGGTGTACGGTGATACTGGTAGTCTCAATGCGTATACGTTGAGGGGTGGAATATGGCCATCGATTGTAACTGTATTTAACAAAGCAAACACTGCAGGCTCGGTTCTAGCGAAAGTGTTACAAATGAAGATCGGTAATGGAGCTAGTGTTCGTTTTTGAAAAAGATAACTGGTTAGGTGACGGATCCTTGAAAGATAAGTTTGGAAGATTATACCGGTTAGATGTTAATAAGAATTGCACAATAGCAGCTAGATGCATTAATGTTTCTTAGCAAAGGGAATGGTCTCGTGTCAATATTAGTGCAAGGAATGAGGCTTCTGTACATGATCGTCGCACAAAGATTGGTCATGTCGTCGTGGGAAGGGGTTGACTCATGGACTTGGTTATTGTCGAATGATACTGGATTCTCAGTTAGCAAAACACGGTCCTCTATTGATGTACAAGTTCTTCCTTCCTCAAATTAGTATACAATGTGGATTAAACAGGTGCAAAAAATCAATAATTTTATTTGGAGATTAGCACTTGATAGACTACGTACTCAACAAAATTTGTCACAAAGAGGCTTAGAAATCGAGTCCATTAAATGCGTTCTTTGTAGCTACACCATCGAGTCAGTTCACCATGCATTGTTCGAATGTGAGGTAGCTTCAGAATTATGGAGAAAAATGAGGGTATGGGTCGACTTGTTATAACTTTTGTTCAGGAATGACGAATTGAATAGCTTGGTTCAAAGATTGACGTGAGTCGGAAGATACTAAAGTAATATTGTATGTCATTGTCGCTTCTACAGTTTCGCACATTTGGAGATTTAGGAATAGCCAGCTCTTTCAACCGCGTCCGATGAAAAGAAGTTGTTTGTTTGATTCTATTTGTCTTTTTCATTTAATTGGTATAGAAGTAGAGGCAAAAAAAAAAAAAAAAATTAAATTGGAACGATTAGCGTCTAAAGTCGTTGTAATGTGGCTTGCGGATCTATTGTTGAACTTAATATTTATATTCTTTTCTATTTATAGGAGTGAACAATTAATTCGAGAAATCCCAAAATAAAATAGTGGATAATAAATTAGGGATTAAGGGAGTATGATTCTTTGAATGATTTGGTGGATGGTCATTGACGTTTTGGTGGGGGTGGTGAGCCTATTGGTCTTGAATTGGTTTTTGAGCATTCCACGATCATACTTAAGTTTCACGAAGATATTATTGTTAGGACGTTTCAAACTATTAATGGATGTATTGGTTGTATATGTGTTGTTTGACTTTGCAATCATTCAATAGTATTAGAGCATTTCCAACCATGACATCCGTCTTCAGATCAACATACTGCCACATCAATATCACCTCATCATTTCTTTTTCATTTCTTTCTTATCATTAAACCATCACATTTCACTCACAACCATCAAACCTTTCCTCACACTCATTAAATAATTTAAATAAATAAATTTACAAATGATACTACTATGTGTACAAGTATAAATAACATGTACTTTGTGATGCCGTATGCTTTATATTCACTAAATAGAGGACGCACGTTAATTGGCGAAAGAAAGACCCACCAATGCTATTGGCATTATACAATTGACTTGGGAAAGATAATTGATATCGGCTAAAAAGTCACGTTTTCACCCCGGTATTGAGGCCCAAAAACAATAAAGTATCAAGGTTTATCGCCAAAATACCTGCTTTGTCAGAAGAAATTGAAGATTAAGTAATTACGAAGACGGTGCAAAAAGAACAAGAGAATCGGAGCTAAAACGAAGATTCTAGAGCGAAAACGCTGAAAGACGAGAAACCAAGCTACGATCAAGGAAATAAAGTTACGATCCAGTGAAAACAAGATGACCAGGGCATGCCATACGGCTTGTGTAGTGACCCAAACTTTTCCATGTTTATATATATATATATATATATATATATATATATATATATATATATATATATATATATATATATATATATATATATATATATATATATATATATATATATATATATATATAATGAAATTGGTATATTTACATGATTAAATGTTTTCAACATATTAAGCAATCAAACAAGTTAAGACTTGATTATTTGAAATGAGTTTCATGTAGACAATTGACCACCCAAGTTGACCGGCGATTCACGAACGTTAAAACTTGTAAAAACTATATGGTGATATATATATGGACATATATATAGTTAACATGATATTATGATCAGAAAGTATCTCACTAGGCATATTAACAATGAGTTATATACATAAAATGAGACTATTGAATTAAGAAACTCGAAACGATATATATAACGATTATCGTTATGACAACGTGTAACGACCTGTCAAAATCGCTATTGACGCGGTGAAAGGTCCCGTTCTTATTGATTAAAAACGTTCCATATTAATTGATTTCGTTGCGAGGTTTTGACCTCTATATGAGACGTTTTTCAAAGACTGCATTCATTTTAAAACAAACCATAACCTTTATTTCATCAATAAAGGTTTAAAAAGCTTTACGTAGATTATCAAATAATGATAATCTAAAATATCCTGTTTACACACGACCATTACATAATGGTTTACAATACAAATATGTTACAACAAAATAAGTTTCTTGAATGCAGTTTTTACACAATATCATACAAGCATGGACTCCAAATCTTGTCCTTATTTAAGTATGCGACAGCGGAAGCTCTTAATAATCACCTGAGAATAAACATGCTTAAAACGTCAACAAAAATGTTGGTGAGTTATAGGTCTAACCTATATATATCAAATCGTAACAATAGACCACAAGATTTCATATTTCAATACACATCCCATACATAGAGATAAAAATCATTCATATGGTGAACACCTGGTAACCGACATTAACAAGATGCATATATAAGAA
Organism: Rutidosis leptorrhynchoides; assembly: GCF_046630445.1. Lineage (NCBI taxonomy): Eukaryota > Viridiplantae > Streptophyta > Magnoliopsida > Asterales > Asteraceae > Rutidosis > Rutidosis leptorrhynchoides. Next base: position 207,970,376 of record NC_092334.1, read on the forward strand.
TATCCCCATCATTCCGGGACACTCTTCGGATATGATCTAAATTTCGAAGTACTAAAGCATCCGGTACTTTGGATGGGGTTTGTTAGGCCCAATAGATCTATCTTTAGGATTCGCGTCAATTAGGGTGTCTGTTCCCTAATTCTTAGATTACCATACTTAATAAAAAGGGGCATATTCTATTTCGATAATTCAACCATAGAATGTAGTTTCACGTACTTGTGTCTATTTTGTAAATCATTTATAAAACCTGCATGTATTCTCATCCCAAAAATATTAGATTTTAAAAGTGGGACTATAACTCACTTTCACAGATTTTTACTTCGTCGGGAAGTAAGACTTGGCCACTGGTTGATTCACGAACCTATAACAATATATACATATATATCAAAGTATGTTCAAAATATATTTACAACACTTTTAATATATTTTGATGTTTTAAGTTTATTAAGTCAGCTGTCCTCGTTAGTAACCTACAACTAGTTGTTCACAGTTAGATGTACAGAAATAAATAGATAAATATTATCTTGAATCAATCCATGACCCAGTGTATACGTATCTCAGTATTGATCACAACTCAAACTATATATATTTTGGAATCAACCGCAACCCTGTATAGCTAACTCCAACATTCACATATAGAGTGTCTATGGTTGTTCCGAAATATATATAGATGTGTCGACATGATAGGTCGAAACATTGTATACGTGTCTATGGTATCTCAAGATTACATAATATACAATACAAGTTGATTAAGTTATGGTTGGAATAGATTTGTTACCAATTTTCACGTAGCTAAAATGAGAAAAATTATCCAATCTTGTTTTACCCATAACTTCTTCATTTTAAATCTGTTTTGAGTGAATCAAATTGATATGGTTTCATATTGAACTATATTTTATGAATCTAAATAGAAAAATTATAGGTTTATAGTCGGAAAAATAAGTTACAAGTCGTTTTTGTAAAGGTAGTCATTTCAGTCGAAAGAACGACGTCTAGATGACCATTTTAGAAAACATACTTCCACTTTGAGTTTAACCATAATTTTTGGATATAGTTTCATGTTCATAATAACAATCATTTTCTCAGAATAACAACTTTTAAATCAAAGTTTATCATAGTTTTTAATTAACTAACCCAAAACAGCCCGCGGTGTTACTACGACGGCGTAAATCCGGTTTTACGGTGTTTTTCGTGTTTCCAGGTTTTAAATCATTAAGTTAGCATATCATATAGATATAGAACATGTGTTTAGTTGATTTTAAAAGTCAAGTTAGAAGGATTAACTTTTGTTTGCGAACAAGTTTAGAATTAACTAAACTATGTTCTAGTGATTACAAGTTTAAACCTTCGAATAAGATAGCTTTATATGTATGAATCGGATGATGTTATGAACATCATTACTACCTTAAGTTCCTTAGATAAACCTACTGGAAAAGAGAAAAATGGATCTAGCTTCAACGGATCCTTGGATGGCTCGAAGTTCTTGAAGCAGAATCATGACACGAAAACAAGTTCAAGTAAGATCATCACTTGAAATAAGATTGTTATAGTTATATAAATTGAACCAAAGTTTGAATATGATTATTACCTTGTATTAGAATGATAACCTACTGTAAGAAACAAAGATTTCTTGAGGTTGGATGATCACCTTACAAGATTGGAAGTGAGCTAGCAAACTTGAAAGTATTCTTGATTTTATGTAACTAGAACTTGTAGAATATATGAAGAACACTTAGAACTTGAAGATAGAACTTGAGAGAGATCAATTATATGAAGAAAATTGAAGAATGAAAGTGTTTGTAGGTGTTTTTAGTCGTTGGTGTATGGATTAGATATAAAGGATATGTAATTTTGTTTTCATGTAAATAAGTCATGAATGATTACTCATATTTTTGTAATTTTATGAGATATTTCATGCTAGTTGCCAAATGATGGTTCCCACATGTGTTAGGTAACTCACATGGGCTGCTAAGAGCTGATCATTGGAGTGTATATACCAATAGTACATACATCTAAAAGCTGTGTATTGTACGAGTATGAATACGGGTGCATACGAGTAGAATTGTTGATGAAACTGAACGAGGATGTAATTGTAAGCATTTTTGTTAAGTAGAAGTATTTTGATAAGTGTATTGAAGTCTTTCAAAAGTGTATAAATACATATTAAAACACTACATGTATATACATTTTAACTGAGTCGTTAAGTCATCGTTAGTCGTTACATGTAAGTGTTGTTTTGGAACCTTTAGGTTAACGATCTTGTTAAATGTTGTTAACCCAATGTTTATAATATCAAATGAGATTTTAAATTATTATATTATCATGATATTATCATGTATGAATATCTCTTAATATAATATATATACATTAAATGTCTTTACAACGATAATCGTTACATATATGTCTCATTTAAAATCATTAAGTTAGTAGTCTTGTTTTTACATATGTAGTTCATTGTTAATATATTTAATGATACTTATCATAGTATCATGTTAACTATATATATATCCATATATATATGTCATCATATAGTTTTTACAAGTTTTAACGTTCGTGAATCACCGGTCAACTTGGGTGGTCAATTGTCTATATGAAACATATTTCAATTAATCAAGTCTTAACAAGTTTGATTGCTTAACATGTTGGAAACATTTAATCATGTAAATATCAATCTAAATTAATATATATAAAAATGGAAAAGTTCGGGTCACTACAGTACCTACCCGTTAAATAAATTTCGTCCCGAAATTTTAAGCTGTTGAAGGTGTTGACGAATCTTCTGGAAATAGATGCGGGTATTTCTTCTTCATCTGATCTTCACGCTCCCAGGTGAACTCGGGTCCTCTACGAGCATTCCATCGAACCTTAACAATTGGTATCTTGTTTTGCTTAAGTCTTTTAACCTCACGATCCATTATTTCGACGGGTTCTTCGATGAATTGAAGTTTTTCGTTGATTTGGATTTCATCTAACGGAATAGTGAGATCTTCTTTAGCAAAACATTTCTTCAAATTCGAGACGTGGAAAGTGTTATGTACAGCCGCGAGTTGTTGAGGTAACTCAAGTCGGTAAGCTACTGGTCCGACACGATCAATAATCTTGAATGGTCCAATATACCTTGGATTTAATTTCCCTCGTTTACCAAATCGAACAATGCCTTTCCAAGGTGCAACTTTAAGCATGACCATCTCTCCAATTTCAAATTCTATATCTTTTCTTTTAATGTCAGCGTAGCTCTTTTGTCGACTTTGGGTGGTTTTCAACCGTTGTTGAATTTGGATGATCTTCTCGGTAGTTTCTTGTATAATCTCCGGACCCGTAATCTGTCTATCCCCCACTTCACTCCAACAAATCGGAGACCTGCACTTTCTACCATAAAGTGCTTCAAACGGCGCCATCTCAATGCTTGAATGGTAGCTGTTGTTGTAGGAAAATTCTGCTAACGGTAGATGTCGATCCCAACTGTTTCCGAAATCAATAACACATGCTCGTAGCATGTATTCAAGCATTTGTATCGTCCTTTCGCTCTGCCCATCAGTTTGTGGATGATAGGCAGTACTCATGTCTAGACGAGTTCCTAATGCTTGCTGTAATGTCTGCCAGAATCTTGAAATAAATCTGCCATCCCTATCAAAGATAATAGAGATTGGTATTCCATGTCTGGAGATGACTTCCTTCAAATACAGTCGTGCTAACTTCTCCATCTTGTCATCTTCTCTTATTGGCGGGAAATGTGCTGATTTGGTGAGACGATCAACTATTACCCAAATAGTATCAAAACTACTTGCAATCCTTGGTAATTTAGTAATGAAATCCATGGTAATGTTTTCCCATTTCCATTCCGGGATTTCGGGTTGTTGAAGTAGACCTGATGGTTTCTGATGCTCAGCTTTGACCTTAGAACACGTCAAACATTCTCCTACGTATTTAGCAACATCGGCTTTCATACCCGGCCACCAAAAATGTTTCTTGAGATCCTTGTACATCTTCCCTGTTCCAGGATGTATTGAGTATCTGGTTTTATGAGCTTCTCTAAGTACCATTTCTCTCATATCTCCAAATTTTGGTACCCAAATCCTTTCAGCCCTATACCGGGTTCCGTCTTCCCGAATAATAAGATGCTTCTCCGATCCTTTGGGTATTTCATCCTTTAAATTTCCCTCTTTTAAAACTCCTTGTTGCGCCTCCTTTATTTGAGTAGTAAGGTTATTATGAATCATTATATTCATAGATTTTACTCGAATGGGTTCTCTGTCCTTCCTGCTCAAGGCATCGGCTACCACATTTGCCTTCCCCGGGTGGTAACGAATCTCAAAGTCGTAATCATTCAATAATTCAATCCACCTACGCTGCCTCATATTCAGTTGTTTCTGATTAAATATGTGTTGAAGACTTTTGTGGTCGGTATATATAATACTTTTGACCCCATATAAGTAGTACCTCCAAGTCTTTAATGCAAAAACAACCGCGCCTAATTCCAAATCATGCGTCGTATAATTTTGTTCGTGAATCTTCAATTGTCTAGACGCATAAGCAATCACCTTCGTTCGTTGCATTAATACACAATCGAGACCTTGCTTTGATGCGTCACAATAAATCACAAAATCATCATTCCCTTCAGGCAATGACAATATAGGTGCCGTAGTTAGCTTTTTCTTCAATAACTGAAACGCTTTCTCTTGTTCATCATTCCATTCAAATTTCTTCCCTTTATGCGTTAATGCAGTCAAGGGTTTTGCTATTCTGGAAAAGTCTTGGATGAACCTTCTGTAGTAACCAGCTAGTCCTAAAAACTAGCGTATGTGTTTCGGAGTTTTCGGGGTTTCCCACTTTTCAACAGTTTCTATCTTTGCCGGATCCACCTTAATACCTTCTTTGTTCACTATGTGACCGAGGAATTGAACTTCTTCCAACCAAAATGCACACTTTGAAAACTTAGCGTACAATTCTTCCTTCCCCAATACTTCTAACCAATACTTCTAACACCTTTCTCAAATGTTCACCGTGTTCTTGGTCATTCTTTGAGTAAATAAGTGTGTCATCAATGAAAACAATGACAAACTTGTCAAGGTATGGTCCACACACTCGGTTCATAAGGTCCATGAACACAGCTGGTGCATTAGTTAAACCAAACGGCATGACCATAAACTCGTAATGACCGTAACGTGTTCTGAAAGCAGTCTTTGGAATATCATCTTCTTTCACCCGCATTTGATGATACCCGGAACGTAAGTCAATCTTTGAATAAACAGACGAGCCTTGTAGTTGATCAAAAAAGTCGTCGATTCTCGGTAGTGGGTAGCGGTTCTTGATGGTAAGTTTGTTCAACTCTCGGTAGTCAATACACAACCTGAATGTACCATCTTTCTTCTTGACAAACAAAACAGGAGCTCCCCACGGTGTTGTGCTTGGTCGAATGAAACCACGCTCTAAAAGTTCTTGTAATTGGCTTTGCAGTTCTTTCATCTCGCTGGGTGCGAGTCTGTAAGGAGCACGAGCTATTGGTGCAGCTCCTGGTACAAGATCTATTTGAAATTCAACGGATCGATGTGGGGGTAATCCCGGTAATTCTTTCGGAAATACATCAGGAAATTCTTTTGCAATGGGAACATCATTGATGCTCTTTTCTTCAGTTTGTACTTTCTCGACGTGTGCTAGAATAGCATAGCAACCTTTTCTTATTAGTTTTTGTGCCTTCAAATTACTAATAAGATGTAGCTTTGTGTTGCCCTTTTCTCCGTACACCATTAAGGGTTTTCCTTTTTCTCGTATAATGCGAATTGCATTTTTGTAACAAACGATCTCTGCTTTCACTTCTTTCAACCAGTCCATACCGATTATCACATCAAAACTCCCTAACTCTACTGGTATCAAATCAATCTTAAATGTTTCGCTAACCAGTTTAATTTCTCGATTACGACATATATTATCTGCTGAAATTAATTTACCATTTGCTAATTCGAGTAAAAATTTACTATCCAGAGGCGTCAATGGACAACTTAATTTAGCACAAAAATCTCTACTCATATAGCTTCTATCCGCACCCGAATCAAATAAAACGTAAGCAGATTTATTATCAATAAGAAACGTACCTGTAACAAGCTCCGAGTCTTCCTGTGCCTCTGCCGCATTAATATTGAAAACTCTTCCGCGGCCTTGTCCATTCGTGTTCTCCTGGTTCGGGCAATTTCTAATAATGTTGCCCGGTTTTCCACATTTATAACAAACTACATTGGCATAACTTGCTCCGACACTACTTGCTCCGCCATTACTCGTTTTGACACCATTTGTTCCTTTCGTTCTATTAACCCCTGGTCCGTAGACCTCACACTTCGCCGCGCTATGACCATTTCTTTTACACTTGTTGCAAAATTTGGTGCAGAACCCCGAGTGATACTTTTCACACCTTTGGCATAGCTGCTTCTAATTGTTGTTGTTGTTGCGGTTATTATTGTTGTTGGGATGATTGTTGTAGTTGCTGTTGTTGTTGTTGTTGTTGTTGTTGTTGTTGTTGTTGGGCCGTTTGTTGTAGTTGCGATTGATGTTGCGATTGTTGGGATAATTGTTGCGATTATTGTTGTAATTGCTGTTGTTGTTGTATTGGTGATTCTTATCACCGTTTTCCTCCCACTTTCTTTTGACTTGCTTCACATTGGCCTCTTCAGCAGTCCGTTCTTTAATTCTTTCTTCAATCTGGTTCACTAGTTTGTGAGCCATTCTACATGCCTGTTGTATGGAGGCGGGCTCGTGTGAACTTATATCTTCTTGAATTCTTTCTGGTAATCCTTTCACAAATGCGTCGATCTTCTCTTCCTCATCTTCGAATGCTCCCGGACACAATAGGCACAATTCTGTGAATCGTCTTTCGTACGTGGTAATATCAAATCCTTGGGTTCGTAACCCTCTAAGTTCTGTCTTGAGCTTATTGACCTCGGTTCTGGGACGGTACTTCTCATTCATCAAGTGCTTGAATGCTGACCACGGTAGTGCGTACGCATCGTCTTGTCCCACTTGCTCTAGATAGGTATTCCACCATGTTAACGCAGAACCTGTGAAGGTATGCGTAGCGTACTTCACTTTGTCCTCTTCAGTACACTTACTTATGGCAAACACCGATTCGACCTTCTCGGTCCACCGTTTTAATCCAATCGGTCCTTCGGTTCCATCAAATTCCAAAGGTTTGCAGGCAGTGAATTCTTTGTAGGTGCATCCTACACGATTTCCTGTACTGCTAGATCCAAGGTTATTGTTGGTATGTAGCGCAGCCTGTACTGCGGCTATGTTTGAAGCTAGAAAAGTACGAAATTCATCTTCATTCATATTCACGGTGTGTCGAGTAGTCGGTGCCATTTCCTTCAAAATAGTCAAATGGAACAAGTTAATCATACAGAATATTAAGAGTAGTTAATAGTATTTCGTAGCATAATATGAACTCATTTATAAAAGCTTTTTCTTCATATTAGCATTTTATAAATTTAAATTCGGGTAGTACCTACCCGTTAAGTTCATACTTAGTAGCTAATATACAATTCAACTACTACAATTCTATATGAAAAACTGATTATAATAATATTTCGCGTTCAAACTTTTACACAATATTTTACAAACTTACAATACCGCTTATTTTACATATAGCATGAAATATAGCACACAATAAATTTGATACAAAATGGTTGTGAAGATAATTCTAGCTAGTACACAAGTCGTTCAGCAAAGGCAATAAAGACACGTAATTCATACGTCCAGAAACAAGTCATGCATTCTAGTTTTACTAGGATTACTTCCCATCCTTGGTCTTGTGGAACATAACCGTCATGGCCGTTGATAAGACAGCGTGTTGTAACATTGTCAAAGGGACGAGGGTTACGTAATGTCCAACAGTCCCGTAACAATCTAAAAACCTCATTTCTTACCCCAATTACTGACTCCGTCACTTGTGGGAACGTTTTGTTTAATAGTTGTAGCCCGATGTTCTTGTTCTCACTTTGGTGAGAAGCGAGCATTACTAATCCGTAAGCATAACATGCTTCTTTATGTTGCATGTTAGCTGCTTTTTCTAAATCACGAAGTCCAATATTCGGATATATTGAGTCAAAATAATTTCTTAACCCATTGCGTAAAATAGCATTTGGGTTCCCTGCAATATATGCGTCAAAGTAAACACATCGTAACTTATGGATTTCCCAATGTGATATCCCCCATCTTTCGAACGAAAGCCTTTTATAAACCAAGGCATTCTTGGAACGTTCTTCGAATGTCTTACAAACTGATCTCGCCTTAAATAGTTGTGCCGAAGAATTCTGACCGACTCTAGACAAGATTTCATCAATCATGTCTCCGGGTAGGTCTCTTAAAATATTGGGTTGTCTATCCATTTTGTATTTTTATACTGTAAAATAGACAAGAGTTAGATTCATAAAAAAAATACTTATTAATACAAGCAATTTTTACATATATCATAAAGCATAAGCACACTATATTATATATATTACACCACACGAATACAACTATCTTATTCCGACTCGCTTGTTTCTTCTTCTTCGGTTTTGGTTCGTTTTGCCAAGTTTCTAGGGATATATGATGTTCCCCTAATACGAGCCGTTGTTTTCTACATTGGTTTAGAAAAACCTGGTGGTTTAGAGGTTCCCGGGTCATTGTTACAACTTAAGGACTTCGGGGGTTGACGATACATATAAAGTTCATCGGGGTTGGAATTAGATTTCTCTATTTTTATGCCCTTTCCCTTATTATTTTCTTTTGCCTTTTTAAATTCAGTTGGGGTAATTTCTATAACATCATCGGAATTCTCGTCGGAATCCGATTCATCGGAGAATTGGTAATCCTCCCAATATTTTGCTTCCTTGGCGGAAACACCATTGACCATAATTAACCTTGGTCGGTTGGTTGAGGATTTTCTTTTACTTAACCGTTTTATTATTTCCCCCACCGGTTCCGATTCTTCTTCCGGTTCCGATTCTTCTTCCGGTTCCGACTCTTCTTCCGGTTCCTCTTCGGGAACTTGTGAATCAGTCCACGAATCATTCCAATTTACATTTGACTCTTCATTATTATTAGGTGAGTCAATGGGACTTGTTCTAGAGGTAGACATCTATCACATAATATCAAACGCGTTAAGAGATTAATATATCACATAATATTCACATGTTAAAAATATATAGTTTCCAACAAAATTTGTTAAGCAATCATTTTTCAAGTAAACACGGTCGAAGTCCAGACTCACTAATGCATCCTAACAAACTCGATAAGACACACTAATGCAAAATTCTGGTTCTCTAAGACCAACGCTCAGATACCAACTGAAATGTCCCGTTCTTATTGATTAAAAACGTTCCATATTAATTGATTTCGTTGCGAGGTTTTGACCTCTATATGAGACGTTTTTCAAAGACTGCATTCATTTTAAAACAAACCATAACCTTTATTTCATCAATAAAGGTTTAAAAAGCTTTACGTAGATTATCAAATAATGATAATCTAAAATATCCTGTTTACACACGACCATTACATAATGGTTTACAATACAAATATGTTACAACAAAATAAGTTTCTTGAATGCAGTTTTTACACAATATCATACAAGCATGGACTCCAAATCTTGTCCTTATTTAAGTATGCGACAGCGGAAGCTCTTAATAATCACCTGAGAATAAACATGCTTAAAACGTCAACAAAAATGTTGGTGAGTTATAGGTCTAACCTATATATATCAAATCGTAACAATAGACCACAAGATTTCATATTTCAATACACATCCCATACATAGAGATAAAAATCATTCATATGGTGAACACCTAGTAACCGACATTAACAAGATGCATATATAAGAATATCCCCATCATTCCGGGACACCCTTCGGATATGATATAAATTTCGAAGTACTAAAGCATCCGGTACTTTGGATGGGGTTTGTTAGGCCCAATAGATCTATCTTTAGGATTTGCGTCAATTAGGGTGTCTGTTCCCTAATTCTTAGATTACCAGACTTAATAAAAAGGGGCATATTCTATTTCGATAATTCAACCATAGAATGTAGTTTCACGTACTTGTGTCTATTTTGTAAATCATTTATAAAACCTGCATGTATTCTCATCCCCAAAATATTAGATTTTAAAAGTGGGACTATAACTCACTTTCACAGATTTTTACTTCGTCGGGAAGTAAGACTTGGCCACTGGTTGATTCACGAACCTATAACAATATATACATGAAAGGACCCATCCTACTTCATCCGAACGAAGTCCATATCGATTATAAACGATTCACAACAGTTGATTACATCGCGAGGTACTTGACCTCTATATGATACATTTTACAAACATTGCATTCATTTTGAAAAGACAATCTTTCATTACATCTGAAGTTGACAGACATGCATACCATTTCATAATATATCCAACTATAATTGACTAAATAATGATCTTGATAAACTCAACGACTCGAATGCAACGTCTTTTGAAATATGTCATGAATGACTCCAAGTAATATCTTTAAAATAATCAAATGCACAAAGGAAGATTTCTTTCATACCTGAGAATAAACATGCTTTCAAGTGTCAACCAAAAGGTTGGTGAGTTCATTAGTTTAACATAAATAATCATTTAATAATTTTTATATACCACAAGATTTCATATTTCTATTTCTCATAAACATACGTCCCATGCATAGAGACAAAAATATCATTCATATGGATTGAACACCTGGTAACCGACATTCACAATATGCATATAAGAATATCCCCATCATTCCGGGATCCTCCTTCGGACATGATATAAATTTCGAAGTACTAAAGCATCCGGTACTTTGGATGGGGCTTGTTGGGCCCGATAGATCTATCTTTAGAGTTCGCGTCAATTAGGGTGTCTGTTCCCTAATTCTTAGATTACCAGACTTAATAAAAAAGGGCATATTCGATTAGATAATCCAACCATAGAATGTAGTTTCGATCACTTGTGTCCATTTCGTAAAACATTTATAAAAGCAGCGCATGTATTCTCAGTCCCAAAAATATATATTGCAAAAGCACTTAAAAAGGGATTAATGAAACTCACCATACTGTATTTTGTAGTAAAAATACACATTACGATATTTAACAACTGAACAATGCAGGGTTGGCCTCGGATTCACGAACCTATATTAGTACTATATATCAGATAATATCATAAACGTATAATGATAATAAATCAAATATTAATTATATAATATTTATAAAAGTTTTATGTTAATTTCCAATATGTACTTTATTTATTTATTACATCCTTAAATTATATGTTATATATGTGTATTAAATATTTTTTTGTTTTTATATACATTAATATTAAGTTACCATATTATTCAATTATTAATACAAAGATAGAATTTCTTCTGTAAAATATTTTAATAATTTTATCTATAACTTATTCTAATATATTTATGTTTATGTTATTGATACTGTATTATATTTTAATGTTCACGTAAGTTATATAATGTTTTAATTTATATCTATAAAAGTTTATAATAACGTCTAATTAATATTATATCAATGTTTTATAATATATATATTACAATTTATCTTTTATGAATATATTTAATTAATATATAATAATTATATCCATGTTATTAATAATATTATATGAAAATTTAAATAATATTAATATATTAAATATAATAATTTGTAATGTATTTTGAAATCTTTATATGAAAATTTTAATATTAATAATAATAACTATCATAATGATACACTTTTTAGTGATATTTCTATTAGTAATGTTTATAATAATAATAATAATAATAATAATAATAATAATAATAATAATAATAATAATAATAATAATAATAATAATAATAATAATAATAATAATAATAATAATAATAATAATAATAATAAAGATCAGTACGCGTTTGTATCTGTTCCCAATTCAGATCGAGAGAAAAGAATAAAAAGAAAAGCAGAGAAGAACGATTCACAATCTAGGGTTTTTCGATCATTCAACAGATCAATTAATCAATAATCATAAATGTTTAATAGGCATCGATTCATTATCGTCATCGTTCGTTCGTTGTCATCATCGTTCAGAGTCATCATCAATCTTCATTATCATCGTTGTTCATCTTTATCATTAGGTATGAAAATATCTTTTTATTTAGGCTCGAAATTAGTCTCATGGTTTGAAGCTGCAAAATTCCGAATCCTTTATCATATCGACATCTTAACTAGCCTTTAAATTTCACTTCTTACCTATGTAATGGAATTACGGTGAAATTAGGGTTTTTGAACTTGATACAAATTGAATTACTTAGTTTTAAAGGTATGAGTGTTATATTTGTTCATCAATTATACAGAGTATTTTAGATTTCTGATTGATTTGAGAAATTAGTATTATTATTATTATTTACTTATATATATATATATATATATATATATATATATATATATATATATATATATATATATATATATATATATATATATTTATATTTTATTTATTTATTTTACTGTGAATATACATTTGCTCAAAGTTAAGTTTGCAGTTTTTAATTTGACAATTTCATAGTTACAATGAGTAAATGAGAAAATCAGATAAATGGATGATTACCTGTATAGGTTCGAAACTGCACCAGCTACCTCATGGTCTATACTTTTGAACAGAGAACAAAATGGATGATCTAAATAGGAGCAGGTAAACAAGGTGATGTACTTGTTTTGTGTTTTGATTGGAAACAGAAATGTTAGCTGCAATTTCCCAGCTGTTGGTGGTGTCTTTAGGTAAAATCATGGTAGATGTTTGTGGTAATTCGAATGGTGGTTATATGGTTGTAATTACAGCAGCTAAACAACAATTGTGGTATGGTTTGGTTTGTTTGTGTATACCCCCAGAAAAGGAAACAGAAAAATAAACAAAATAACACATGTGATTATAATGGTTTTAATGATGCAGGTGGTTGATTGCAGGTTGTGGTCGTAGTTTAGATTTTGAACACAACAATACAGTCGATGGTTATGGAGATTGAGAGCTTTGATGGTCATGAACAGCAGTTGAGCTCATAAGTTTAGTAACATCTTTTTCGACTAGACAGAGACATAGCAGCAGGGCAGTACTTGAATCGATGTAGATGTTGCAGGTATGTTTTGTGCTTAAACAGAAATAAGGAAGTAATAAGTAGCATTAGCACAGCAGTTAGTATATCCAGTTGAACGGTTTTCTTTAAAACAAAATCAAAGGTTTATCATGGTGGTTTTATGATTGTTTGGAGATGATGTTTGTATGATATTTTCTAGGTGTTGGTGATGATCGTGGATTTTCTATTATGCAGTGTATTTGTGCATATAGTATAGGATAAAGAGAATAGTTGATGATGGAATCAAAAGCAGATAAAGACACAGATATAATTCCTACTCGTGATTCATGTAGTTGTTAAATCATTTGTTTGTAAAGAATATTAGCTTTATCAATAGTTGTTGATGTTTCAAGTGATGTGAGTGTGTTTGTGGCATTTTGTTTTTGGTTATAGAATAAGCAGTAAACGATAATTCCTTCATATTATTATTGTAATTGTGATTCGTGTATATATATATATATATATATATATATATATATATATATATATATATATATATATATATATATATATATATATATATATATATATATATATATATATAGATGAGGTTGTGGTGTGTTGGTTCTAATAATGGGTTTGTGGTTTTTTTTTTAAATGGACTTGAAGCACGATTAATAAATGAAGAGACATAGTTATGTATGCAGTTTGTTTTCCCTCCCTTTGTAGCTTGGGGATTTTTGTATATATAATATATAATACACTAAGTGTGATGACAATTTCCACTTGCATAAGGTAATTAAATTTGGACAAGATCAAATATATACAAAAAGATAAATGACCATGATTGTGATATCTAACCGATTCCACTCATATATATCTGCTGTTTAATGTAAATATAAATAATAAGTAAATAATAATAATAATAATAATAATAATAATAATAATAATAAGTTAACAATACATGTATTAATATTAGAATTTTTAAGAATACTAATAATAATAATTGTAATAGAATTGATAAAAATAATAATATCATAATAATACTAATAATATTAATAATAGATATAATATTAATGGTAATAAAATAATATGATAACATTAACAACATTGGTATAATAATAATATTAATAATAATAATGTTATTATTAGTTTAGTAAATCACATGTTTCAAATTTTATATTAACATTTAATATTTATATTTATATTAATAATGAAATATTAATGATATTATATATCAACTATATTTTAACTTGTTATTAAAATTGATATTACATATTATTATATATATATATATATATATATATATATATATATATATATATATATATATATATATATATATATATATATATTAATACATTTAAACATATATGTATCTATTAGTTTGTTCGTGAATCGTCGGAGACAGTCGATGGTCAATTGAATTCATGTAAACAGTTTCCAAAATTTTTAAGATTCAACTTTACAGACTTTGCTTATCGTGTCGAAATCATATGAAGATTAAGTTTTGTAACGACCCGCACTTTTTCGATCGTTCTATACTTATAAGATTAATATTTACATAAATTAAACCTTACCAACATGATAAGCAATCCAAATTGTCGAGACTTATGTTTTTCGAAAAGAGTTTTACACAACGTTTGACCGTCTAGTTTGACCGATGATATCACGAACTATACAATATATGATAATTATACGTTTGTGTATATATATGTATATATACATATTTAACATGACCTAAGAATGTTTTAATATCTCATTTTGTATTAATAACAATAAGTTATAAGTATATTTTGAAACTACTAACTTAAGTTTTCAAAACGATAACCATACGTAACGTTATTTGACTTAAATACTTATGACCTATAATGTTTATACATATATCGTATAAGTAATGTATTTAATCACTTTTAAAGACTTAAATACATAAAACAATATAAGTATATTTACAAAAGATAGCTATATTTGAATCCTCGTTCCGTTTTCTCAAAGATTTCTATACGTATACCTAGGGTATATGTACCCGTATCATACGCAGCTTCTAGATGTATTTACTATTGGTATATACCAATAAAAATCTGCTCCTTAGCAGCCTTAAATGATTAAGAAACATGTGGAACCAACCATTTGTCAAGTAGCATGAATTATTTAGCAAGAAAACAAAGTTAGGTATCTTTTTTTTCCTTTATAACCTAAAAACGTTTTTATGCATGCACACCATTTCTTCACCCCATTTTCTCATACTTACACTTCCATTTCTCTCTCAAAATACTCTTAACTTCATACTTGATCATCTCCAAGCATTTTCCCCATCATTTAGCTTCAAAAACAACACTTAAACCTCATAAGAAAACCTTACAAAAACACTTCAAGAAATCCTTCCAAGAACACCAACTTACTTCCAATCTTTCATCCACTTCCATCACCCTTTTGGTTCTAGGTTCTTACTCCTCTTTTACAACAACCTTGTCCAAGGAACTTGAGGTAGAATCTATGTTCATAACCTTATTCGATTCATATATATATAGCTATCTTATTTTGTGGTATAAAATTTTAACAACAAGAACATAGTTTGAATGTTTTCAAACTTGTTTGCAAACTAAATAGATCCTTCTAACTTAACTTTTAAAATACTCCAAGACCTGTAATATAACTTAAATATATGCTAATTTAACAAGGTATAACTTGGTTTTTCAAAGATTATCTTAAAAACTGTTTTTACGACGTCGGAGTGCCACCGGGGGCTGTTTTGGGTTGGATAATTAAAAACCATCTTAAACTTTGAATTGGAGGTTTATTTTCTGGAAAAATGATTTTTACTATGAATATGATAACACATAAAAATTTCATGATTTAACTCAAAGTATAAGTATTTTTAGAAAAATAATCATTTAAGGTTGTTTACATGATGGAAAATGATTAACTTCATAAGTTTCACTAAAGTTTGACCTATGCCGTGTGATTTTGAATACAAACTAAGGTATTTACAGTTCATAGTCTTAAAGAGGGACTCGATCCAAGGAGATGGCAAGTTGAATCAACGAAAACGGAGTTGTAACGAAGAAACTATGACCGAAACAAAATCGGATATCCAAGACTAGTTTAGCCACGAAAATAATTGGGAAAAATTAAATAAATCACATCTTTTTAAGTTAACATGATATTTTATATATATGTACTTATAATTCAATTTTATATGGTTCAGGATCACCCGTAAACAACACGAGAAGATTAATCATAAGATCCCATGATTGTACGCAACACGTCATTTGACAACACCGGTACTTTATGTACGCAACACGTCATTTGACAACACCGGTACCGTGGGTCAAGATTAATCTCGACCAATACATATACGATGGGGTTTTATTTATTTCGTTGGGGGTTTTATTTATTTCATTGCGGGTATATTAAACATCTAAAAATGAACCATTAAAATTGAATTACTAACAACGAACTGCTAACTACGGACTAAGGAATTATTCAAAGTATTAAAAGTATAACAAGTATATATATGTGACGTTTGTTTAAAAAGAAAAGGTATTGATATATTATATATGGATAGGTTCGTGATATCAACCGGAGACCAAGTCAAATTATATATATATCTTCAAGACGAAAGTGAGTATATAGTCCCACTTTTAAACTCTAAATATTTCGGGATGAGAATACATGTATTTTATATTTTACGTTATGGACACAAGTAACCGAAAAATATATTCTACGTTGAGTTGTACCACTGGCATACTTCCCTGTAGCTTGGTAACTAATATTTACAGCGGTATTGTAAACGCGAATCCTGTTGATAGATCTATCGGGCCTGACAACCCCAACCGGACTGGACGACCAGTATTCAACGGTTGCACAGTACTTCGTTTCGTGACTACACTTGGTACGGTGTAGTAAGATTTCATAATAAAGGGAATATGCGACGTGATTAAATGTTAAGTATGGTTACCAAGTGCTCAACCACTTAGAATATTTTTATTAAACTGTTTATATACGAAATCTTGTGGTCTATATATATATTGCTGCCGGCATTAAACCTATATCTCACCAACTTTATGTTGACCTTTTAAAACATGTCTATTCTCAGGTGATTACTAAAGCTTCCGCTGCATTATGTTGAATTTGAGCAGGATCTTGCGTACGCATATTTGTGTCAAAAATAAAACTGCATACCCAAGGATTTGTGTTGTAAAATATGCTCGAAATCGTGTTGTTATCATTATATGTAAAGTTTGTAAGTCGAAGATTATCGCTAAACGATAATCATCTTTTTATTGTCTAAAGCTTGTAACAAAAATAATGGTTATGGTTTGTAATGTATAATATATGCAGTTTCTCTTTCAAAAATGTCGCATATAGAGGTCAATACCTCGCAATGAAATCATACGTTATCTAACACGTTCTTATGGTTAAGGACGGGTTATGACATGTGGTATCAGAGCGGTGGTCTTAGCGAACCAGGTTTGCATTAGTGTGTCTAACTGATAAGTCGTTAGGATACATTAGTAAGTCTGGACTTTGACCGGGTCTGATTTAAAAACCATTGCTTATCATTGTTGGTTAAAATTTATATGTAAATATTATGTAGTACTAATGGGTTAGTTGTTGTGTGATAGATGTCGGGCTCAAAACTTGTCATCACGTTCAGCGACTCCGAACCAGAATCTTCAGATGGTGTTCCAGTCATTAACCTATCCGATGACGAAAATAATATCTTTGGGGAAGACTCACAAATTCCGGATGAACCGACTATAGAGAACCCGGAAAGTGAACCCGAGGAGGAAAGTGAACCCGAGGAGGAAAGTGAACCCGAGGAGGAAAGTGAACCCGAGGAAGAAATACAGGAAATTACAAAAGACGAGTTCGAACTAGGAAAGAAACGAAAGGCTAATGAATTAGAAAATTCAAATCTCGAGTTTAGTAAGGATGATGTGGCACCAACTCCACTAGACACTACCACCCCTATTCCCGCTATTCCTATTAGTGCTATCCCGGCATCCAGTTCTTCAGTCCCACAGCCAAAATATAGGCAGATAGCCAGGATAAGCGTTAAGCGATTCTTTGAACCTAAACGTCCTAGAAAATAGACCAAACAATGCGCTGCCGTATTAAACCATGGGATCATATAATGTTTTGTATAATATTATTAGTGTGGTTTGCTTAATGTTCGATGTAAGATAAGCATATGTAAAATAGTGAAGTGTGAAATGCAATAATTTTCCATGGTTAAGTATTATTTAGATGGTAGTAATTGATTATGTACTAAGCTATTAAGTATGGACATTAACGGGTAGGTACTACCCTAGATATAATTATAAAACGCTAATAAGAAGAAAAGGCTTTTATAATAATACCTGGTTCATATTATTAATAAGCTATAATGTACTGTAAATATACACTACATCTATAATATTCCATGTGAATAATTATTTTCTTTTCATTCTTATAGAAGAATATGGCGCGATTGAACCGAATGACGGAACAAGAAATCCAGGAACTCATCAATCAGCGAGTGAACGACAGAATGTTATGGGTCGAGGCTGCAAGAGGTGCTGCAGTTAACCCAAATCCTCGTGTGGGGTGCACTTACAAAACTTTTCAAGCTTGCAAGCCCTCATCATTCAGTGGAACAGAAGGACCGATCGGTTTAACCCGGTGGATAGAAAAGATGGAGACTGTGTTTAAAATCAGTGGTTGTGTTGAAAAGGACATGACTAAGTATGCATCGTGCACTTTACAAGATAGTGCACTCACGTGGTGGAAAAATTATGTGAAGGCTGTAGGAGGAGATGTAGCTTATGATACTCCGTGGGAAGAATTTAAAACAATGTTAATCAACAAATATTGTCCAAGGAACGAGGTTAGGAAGTTGGAAGATGAATTACGAAGCCTGAAGGTTATTGGTACTGAAATCACCAACTACAATCAGCGATTCATGGAATTAGTTTTGCTATGTCCTGAATTGGTTCCAACCGAAGAACGGAAGATTGAAATGTACAAAGATGGTTTGCCCAAAAAGGTCAAGGCAAATGTTACAGCATCGAAACCTAAGGCAATTCATGAAGCTATAACCATGGCAAACGAGCTAATGGATCAGGTCATCATGAATAAGAAAGTATCCAATACTGATGTGAAGGTATCAGGTAACAAAAGAAAGTGGAATGGAAATTATGATCGAGGTAACCAACAACAATCTTTTAAGAAACAAGAAATCACGCAAGGTGCGGGTAGTGGTTTAAGCTTTGGTTATAAAGGACAAAATCCTTTATGCAACCGATGCCACAAACATCACTCTGGTTACTGTAATGTGGTATGCAACAAATGTAATCGAAAGGGTCATCTTGCTGAAGATTGTAGGGCTCTCGTTACAAATACAAATGGTACCAAGACTCCTGCCACCAATGCAAATAGAACTGCTTTGGCTACCATTACTTGTTTTGGGTGTGGAAAACAAGGTCACTATAAGAGCCAGTGCCCGAATCCAGAGAAGAATATCAGACCTGCACGAGGGAGAGCATTTGTTATTAATGCTAGAGAGGCGTGTGAAGACCCGGAGCTTGTTACGGGTACGTTTACCATTAATAACTTATCCGCATCTATTATATTTGATACTGGTGCTGATAGAAGTTACGTGTGTAGAGACTTTCACACTAAATTGAATTGTTCATCATTACCTCTAGATGCTAAGTACATGATTGAGTTAGCTAATGGTAAACTAATTAAAGCCGATAAAATTTGCCGTGATTGTAAAATAAATTTAGCCGGAGAAACATTTAAAATTGACTTAATACCCGTAGAATTAGGAAGTTTTGATGTAATAGTCGGCATGGACTGGATGTCCAAAATAGGAGCTGAAGTTGTGTGCGCCAAGAAGGCAATTCGCATTCCTCGTAAGGATAAAACGCCAGTAATGATTTATGGAGAGAAGGGTAACTCAAAGCTAAAACTCATTAGTTATTTGAAAACTCAAAAGTGCTTGAAGAAAGGGTGCTATGCTATCTTAGCACATGTTAATAAAGTCGAAAAGAAAGAAAAAGAGAAGTGCATCAATGACGTGCCTGTGGCAAGAGATTTTCCTGAAGTATTTCTGGAAGAGTTGCCGGGATTACCTCCATTTAGATCTGTAGAATTACAAATAGATCTTGTACCAGGAGCTGCACCGTGTAACATCCCGCGTTTTTCCGTTAAATTTAATTTTAACACCGTCTTTTTTTTAAAACATAATCTTTCGTATTTAAATTAATAGTTTCCGTGAGTAACGTTCATTATATTCCCGCTATTTAATTTTGACATCACCCGTTTACTCGAGCGTTTTAAAAATATTCGTTTGGTTAATTCCCGCACCCGACTACAAACATGAGGGACTTAAGTTGACAAGTGGGCAAAGTGGTGACTAGGTCAACTAGTCAACCACTTCACCTCCTCCATCCATTTCCATCCATCTCCCTCATCTCTCTTTCTCTCTAGCAAGAACACACACACACAACACCCAATTCAATCATTCATCATCTAAATTCGATTTAGGAGGCTTACAACAAAACAAATTACATATTTGGAATCCTCTCTTCATCCTCTACAATTTGATACCAACTTCATCTCGTTTGGGTAACATTTCTAAAACTCTAGATTTCTCTAAATTCGTGTTTTTGATTTGAAATGGTGTTAGTTAGTGTCTATGGCTCAAGTCTAACATGAATATATGTTTGGTTTGCTCGATTTGTTGTTTTTGGAGTAACTAGCATGAACTTGAAATGGGTTTGCTTAATCCTTGATTTTGGATGAGTTAATGTTGTTAGATTGTTAAAGTGCATGTTTTAATTGTGTTACTAGTATCACTAGCTTCGTTTTGATGCGTAGGTTGATTAAGAAAACTTCAAAAACATGAATATTGATTTTGTGATGTTTGACTAGGGTTTGATAGTTCTTGACATGAACTTTTGATGCTTGAATGCCATGGAATGTTAATTGTTAGTGATTAGTTGTAATGTATGCTTAATTACCTTCGAAACGGCATATCGTATGTGTAAATTGGATTCCCGAAACTTAAAATGCAATTGATGAACTTGAAACTTTGAAAATGGACTTTTAAACGATCACTTGACGAGAAATCGGTTATGGAAAATGTTGTTTTTGTTTGATGAAACATGTTTAGTTGTGTTCCTTGTCAAAAGAGCTTTCCAACGGTATAAGATACGCTTCCTAATGGTTTACGGTTTGAGTTTTGCGTTTGTTTGAAATTTTACCAAGCCTTGAACAAGTGAAACAGGCCAGGGACCAGGCCACGGCCATTGTCGCGCCGCGGAGCAATTTGTCGCGCCGTGGCCCAAAGGGTGATTTTAGAACATGTTTTTCAAGCTTTCTGACCTTCAACATAGGCATTTGTCGCGCCGCGGAGCAATTTGTCGCGCCGTGACAATTGCCTGTTTCATCCGAACTTCAGCAAACTTGTTTTGGCCATAACTTTTTGACCGTAACTCCGTTTTCGATGAATCAAATATCGTTGGAAACGTAATAAGATTTCCTTTCTAATGGTAAGGTTTTGAAATGTCAACTCAAACTTTATTACAATCGTTCTAACATGCTTTTATACTTGATTCTTGCATGAAACTTGACAACGTGATTCACATGCTATACTATTCGAGTCGTAACGAGCCATAGGACTAATTGAACACATTTCACCCGACCTTGTGTCGTAACCGGTTAATTGATATAACTTACTTGTTTAGGTCAAGGCTAAGCAACTTTCATGCACACGTTTACTTGTTGAAGTACTTTTATACTCGTGCACTCGAGGTGAGATCATAGTCCCACTTTTACTCTTTTTGAACTTATATTTGGGATGAGAAAACATAAACGATTCTTTTGAACTAAGTGAACACAAGAACGGGAAAACAAACATTCTACATACGAGTTTAGAACAAAATCCTCAATTCGATTATCATTAGTTACACTTGCCGGGTGTAAGCGAGAACTTATGTTATATGGCCATATGGGTTGACAACCCTCATCCTTGACGGTTCGCTACCGTCTACGGATGAAATATATTTTCGAGAATCAGTGTTTGTTCTAGCACTAAGTGATGGGGTATACAATGGAAGGAATGTTAAGCTTTGATAATTGGGTGCTCGTGAAACAAACTTTTGGAATGTATTACTATTATTTCATTGATGCAAATCTTGTGGTTCACTTGTACTTACTTACTTAAACCTATGATTTCACCAACGTTTTCGTTGACAGATTTCTATGTTTTTCTCAGGTCCTTGAACGATACATGATACATGCTTCCGCTCATTATTTGATACTTGCATTGGATGTCGAGTATACATGCATTTCATGGAGCGTCTTTTGACTTTACTTTAAACCGTGTCGCCTAGATTTCAATCGTATCTATAACGTTGTAACTTAACTTTTGGTTGAACAATTCTTGTAAACTTTGAAATAAGCTTTATTTTGAAATGAAGGCGACATATTTTGGTCAAACGTTATCTTAAAGACTTATAATCAGGTAATGGGACCCACGTAGCCGACGCCGTCACTTGACGATTTGTCGGGGTCGCTACAGGTGGTATCAGAGCCTTGGTTGTAGGGATTTAGAGTTCATTTGTGTTCACCCCGAGTCATAGGGTACATAGGTGAATCTAGACTACAACCGGCATATAGACTGAAGTAGGAATTATTTGACTAACTGTGCATTTATACTCGAACTCTTCTATCATATCTAACTCGTATTCGATCTTGATCTTACGTTGATAAATTTTGTTGGTGCGCCACCTTGACTTTATGAAGTAATGTTAAATGCACATGAGAATCAGGGTAATATAATTTCCGGGATTATATTACGGTGATTCACATGGACGTTCCGACATTATGACATAGAGAATTTAAGGCGAGTCAAGGAAAATTTTCTCTCTATCCTTATTCCATGCCACGGTTAGTATTGTTGAAAATACTAACCAACGATATTCTTGTCTCATGAAGGAACAATGGCTCACCAAGGTCAACACAATACTCCTCTCGAAACTCTAGAACAAGCTCTTCAACGAATGATAACCACCGCCGTGGGTACGGCCGTGGCCGATCACTTTTCTAACAACAACAATCATGGAGCCGGTAATTCAATCGAAGGTTGCTCCTACAAGAACTTCATGAAGTACAATCCTCCCACTTTCGATGGAACCGGGGGACCGGTTACTCTCACCCGATGGTTTGAACAAATGGAGACCGTTTTTAACACAAGCGGTTGTCGAGACCAAGATAAGGTCAAGTTTTCCACCCTCACTTTCACCGGTATTGCTCTCTCATGGTGGAACACGTATGTACAATTAGTGGGAAGCGATGAAGCCCACACACTCTCTTGGACCGAATTAAGAGAAAGAATGATCACCGAATACTTCCCGCGCGACGAGACTCGAAGGCTCGAACAGGGTCTAAGGAATTTAAAAACGGCCGGAAATGACCTCAAGGCTTATAATCAACGGTTTACCGAACTAGTCTCGATGTGTCCAATTCTCATGACTCCCGAATCCCTAAGAGTCGAACTTTACATGGATGGCCTCCCTAAGAGCATTCAACACAAGGTAATGACATCTCAACCCACTAACCTACAAGAGGCTTTAACAATGGCCCGCCAAGCCTTAGAAACGGTGAATGAAATGGAAGCACCGGCACCAATGGTCGAGAACCACCCGAGTAACAACAAAAGAACATGGGAAGCCTCTCAATCAAGCAACCACAACAATAACAACAACCCCGCCAAGAAGCCTTTTACCTCCAACGACAAGAAAGGCTATGCCGGAAAACTGCCTTTTTGTGACAAATGCCACAAGCATCACTTTGAAGGATGTGGCAGGTTTCGCCACCGGCGCCAAGGACCCGTCGCTCGAAAGATGCCCAACGCACACAGAACGGGTGCTTGCTTCGAATGTGGCCAACCGGGTCATTTTAGGAATGTGTGCCCAAATAAGAAAATCAACCCCAACGCACGCCATTGAACTTTCAACATCGACACCTAGGATGCCCGAGACGACGATGGACTAGTCACGGGTACGTTCCTTCACAACAAACCATATATTTCATACTTATTCGATTCGGTTACCGCTAGACGTATTACAACCGAGGCTTTGACTTGTACTCTTTACATTCCACCTTTTTCCCCTAGATACTACTTAGGCAATTTAAGCGACCAATGGATAAATATTGTGAGCCTATAAATTTTATTGGAGGATATACGTTAAGAATTATGACTTGACGCCTATAGAACTAGGGAGCTCGAAACCTATTTGTTAAGGAGAAATTTTTCCCCTACAATTATGTATAGAATATTGTGAACTAAGTAATTTTCGGTTGGAAACCGATACCCTCTTCCTCGTATCCACAATTGGGGGTTAAGGGAGACGAGTTTTCCGAACTCGCAACGTTAGTTGTAAATCTCTCTTAGTACCATTCGATTTATTTAGGACTCTGTCCGTATTCATGAACCTCCTAAACCACGTATGCAAACTTATCTAGACAAATCTGTTATCGTATTTATAGATGACATCTTAACTCATTCAAGTAAAGAAGGAAAACGAACAACATCACCATCTTAGTCTCGAACTTTTGAGAAAAGAGCAACTCTATACCAAATTCTCCGAGTGAGAATTTCTGTTAAACGAAGTCAAATTTTCTAGACCATGATGTTAATGGTCAAGGCATTACAATCAATCTCGAAATCAAGCCACACGTAATCATGAAACTCTCTCAACTCAGACTTGTATTCGTAAAATCCTAGATCTCGTCTATTTTTACCGAAGATTCATTCCTGACTTTTCTCGTGTTACACGACTTTTAAACTCGTTAACTCACTAAGGAAAACTTTAAACCTCTTCATGTCTGAGCCTTGAATGTGATTCTTCACACCAACCTTCCTAGCTAAATGCGTATAGCACTAGATGGAACTCAAACATGGAAATATTTCTACTTGAACGCCGAAAGGCATACTCTCTCGTCTCAAAAATCAACATAACTAAAATTCGTTATTTTGCACGAAGAATTCGAATACTAAATTGTGGATCCGATCAATTTTCTCGTCATCCCGTACCACACTACCTACCTCTGTTATTTCACCGTCACCGTCTGATATTACTGGGATTTAAGATAACACACAATCCAACGATACTTCACTCTTCTTTGACGTAACGCCCTTGTGTTTCTGATAATCGGTCAACTATTATTCAACCCCGAACTATACAACTACGTGTACTACCTCGTTTCTCTTTCAGACTTCAACTTTTGACAACTAGAGGCACGTTATGGCAACCTCGAGATGTAAACTCATCCTATTCTAAGTCCTCATTTCACTACTATCTTTACCGTTCGCATTTCCGTTTAAAGAAACTCCTTGTAACATTTCTCCATGGATAGAGAAACTCCTCATATTACATAAGTATTCGCCACGAGGGTGAATAGTCCTAACGAACATTTTTTTTGAACCCTAACTGACTCGTTCAAACATATCTTAAGAGATTCTATTCCAACACGGTGTATCTTTGTTAATTATCCCGTATCGAAATACTCGTTTCACTTCTAGTTTTACAAGAAGCCTCGGGACCGCGTTTAGACATGAGTACCGCGTACCATCCACAACCCGACGGACCGAACAAACATGTGATTTAAACCTTGGAAATATAATACAAGTTTGTATTACCAACTTCAAATTTACTTGAGAAAAGTATTTTCCTTTAACCGAATCCTCGTACTACAATGATTTTCATTCAAGTTTTAACGTCACTCCTTTTGAAACCACATGTGACCGGAAACGTCATTCTCCCTTGTCGAACCAAGTAAACGATGATCAATTCACCGGGGCCGAGGTTGTTCATGAGCAACCGAGAAAATTTATTCATATTCAGGTAAAACCCTACGCGACTCGTAATCACCAAGAGCTACGCCGATGTTAGACGTAAACATTTCAAATTCCATGTGGGAAACCGCGTCACGTTAAGAGTCGCACCTTGGAAAGGTGCAATCCGTTTCGGGAAACGTAGGAAGCTAAATCCGCGATATTTTGATCCTTTAAATTCTTGGGGTGTTTTGGACCCGTCGCTAGCCGTTTAGACTTTTCCGACTCATTTTGGGTCTCCGTTTATCCTACATTCGATGTATCAACTCAAAGACGTGTTTTGCGAAACGAGAACTTGTTATCTCCTTTGATGAACTCACTATCGACGATAACCCTCACTTCCTAGGAGGACCGGTTGAAACCATAAATCGTGAAGCCAAACCTTAAAACATCGTATGATCCCGACCGTCAAAATTCGTTGAAATACCCTAGAACGTACTTCTCCCTCACTCGTAGAATTGGCAACGCAAGATCTCGAGGAAGATTCAACAACTACTACTTCCAACTAAATTTCGGGACGAAATTTCTTTTGAGGTGTGGATAATGTAACATCCCGCGTTTTTCCGTTAAATTTAATTTTAACACCGTCTTTTTTTTTAAAACATAATCTTTCGTATTTAAATTAATAGTTTCCGTGAGTAACGTTCATTATATTCCCGCTATTTAATTTTGACATCACCCGTTTACTCGAGCGTTTTAAAAATATTCGTTTGGTTAATTCCCGCACCCGACTACAAACATGAGGGACTTAAGTTGACAAGTGGGCAAAGTGGTGACTAGGTCAACTAGTCAACCACTTCACCTCCTCCATCCATTTCCATCCATCTCCCTCATCTCTCTTTCTCTCTAGCAAGAACACACACACACAACACCCAATTCAATCATTCATCATCTAAATTCGATTTAGGAGGCTTACAACAAAACAAATTACATATTTGGAATCCTCTCTTCATCCTCTACAATTTGATACCAACTTCATCTCGTTTGGGTAACATTTCTAAAACTCTAGATTTCTCTAAATTCGTGTTTTTGATTTGAAATGGTGTTAGTTAGTGTCTATGGCTCAAGTCTAACATGAATATATGTTTGGTTTGCTCGATTTGTTGTTTTTGGAGTAACTAGCATGAACTTGAAATGGGTTTGCTTAATCCTTGATTTTGGATGAGTTAATGTTGTTAGATTTTTAAAGTGCATGTTTTAATTGTGTTACTAGTATCACTAGCTTCGTTTTGATGCGTAGGTTGATTAAGAAAACTTCAAAAACATGAATATTGATTTTGTGATGTTTGACTAGGGTTTGATAGTTCTTGACATGAACTTTTGATGCTTGAATGCCATGGAATGTTAATTGTTAGTGATTAGTTGTAATGTATGCTTAATTACCTTCGAAACGGCATATCGTATGTGTAAATTGGATTCCCGAAACTTAAAATGCAATTGATGAACTTGAAACTTTGAAAATGGACTTTTAAACGATCACTTGACGAGAAATCGGTTATGGAAAATGTTGTTTTTGTTTGATGAAACATGTTTAGTTGTGTTCCTTGTCAAAAGAGCTTTCCAACGGTATAAGATACGCTTCCTAATGGTTTACGGTTTGAGTTTTGCGTTTGTTTGAAATTTTACCAAGCCTTGAACAAGTGAAACAGGCCAGGGACCAGGCCACGGCCATTGTCGCGCCGCGGAGCAATTTGTCGCGCCGTGGCCCAAAGGGTGATTTTAGAACATGTTTTTCAAGCTTTCTGACCTTCAACATAGGCATTTGTCGCGCCGCGGAGCAATTTGTCGCGCCGTGACAATTGCCTGTTTCATCCGAACTTCAGCAAACTTGTTTTGGCCATAACTTTTTGACCGTAACTCCGTTTTCGATGAATCAAATATCGTTGGAAACGTAATAAGATTTCCTTTCTAATGGTAAGGTTTTGAAATGTCAACTCAAACTTTATTACAATCGTTCTAACATGCTTTTATACTTGATTCTTGCATGAAACTTGACAACGTGATTCACATGCTATACTATTCGAGTCGTAACGAGCCATAGGACTAATTGAACACATTTCACCCGACCTTGTGTCGTAACCGGTTAATTGATATAACTTACTTGTTTAGGTCAAGGCTAAGCAACTTTCATGCACACGTTTACTTGTTGAAGTACTTTTATACTCGTGCACTCGAGGTGAGATCATAGTCCCACTTTTACTCTTTTTGAACTTATATTTGGGATGAGAAAACATAAACGATTCTTTTGAACTAAGTGAACACAAGAACGGGAAAACAAACATTCTACATACGAGTTTAGAACAAAATCCTCAATTCGATTATCATTAGTTACACTTGCCGGGTGTAAGCGAGAACTTATGTTATATGGCCATATGGGTTGACAACCCTCATCCTTGACGGTTCGCTACCGTCTACGGATGAAATATATTTTCGAGAATCAGTGTTTGTTCTAGCACTAAGTGATGGGGTATACAATGGAAGGAATGGTAAGCTTTGATAATTGGGTGCTCGTGAAACAAACTTTTGGAATGTATTACTATTATTTCATTGATGCAAATCTTGTGGTTCACTTGTACTTACTTACTTAAACCTATGATTTCACCAACGTTTTCGTTGACAGATTTCTATGTTTTTCTCAGGTCCTTGAACGATACATGATACATGCTTCCGCTCATTATTTGATACTTGCATTGGATGTCGAGTATACATGCATTTCATGGAGCGTCTTTTGACTTTACTTTAAACCGTGTCGCCTAGATTTCAATCGTATCTATAACGTTGTAACTTAACTTTTGGTTGAACAATTCTTGTAAACTTTGAAATAAGCTTTATTTTGAAATGAAGGCGACATATTTTGGTCAAACGTTATCTTAAAGACTTATAATCAGGTAATGGGACCCACGTAGCCGACGCCGTCACTTGACGATTTGTCGGGGTCGCTACACACCGGTTGCCCGTGCTCCATATAGACTTGCACCGTCCGAGTTAAAAGAACTTCAGAGTCAGTTAAAAGAATTACTGGATCGTGGATTCATACGACCAAGTACTTCACCGTGGGGAGCTCCGATTCTATTTGTTAAAAAGAAAGATGGATCTTTTAGGATGTGTATAGATTATCGTGAATTAAATAAGTTAACTATCAAGAATCGGTATCCACTACCGAGAATTGATGACTTATTTGATCAATTACAAGGATCATGTGTTTATTCGAAAATCGACCTAAGATCGGGCTATCATCAATTACGTGTCAAAGAAGAAGATATACCGAAAACTGCTTTTCGGACACGCTACGGTCATTACGAATTTTTGGTCATGCCGTTTGGATTGACGAATGCGCCAGCTGTATTCATGGACCTCATGAATCGAGTTTGTAGTCCATATTTAGATAAGTTTGTTATCGTTTTCATTGATGATATTCTTATCTATTCCAAGAGTGAGCAAGAGCATGAGCAGCATTTAAGGTTGATATTAGAATTGTTGAGAAAAGAACAGCTATATGCTAAATTTTCTAAGTGTGCTTTCTGGTTAAAAGAAGTGCAATTTCTTGGCCACGTTGTTAGTAGCAAAGGAATTCAGGTTGATCCAGCAAAAATTGAAGCCATTGAAAAATGGGAGACTCCTAAGACACCAATGCAGATACGCCAATTTTTGGGTTTAGCCGGTTATTATAGAAGGTTTATTCAAGATTTTTCCCGAATAGCTAAGCCGTTGACAGCGTTAACACAAAAAGGGAAGAAATATGAATGGACTTCTGAGCAGGAGAGTGCATTTCAATTACTAAAGAAGAAGTTAACTACGGCGCCTATTTTATCGTTACCAGAAGGGAACGATGATTTTGAAATATATTGTGACGCTTCGCGACAAGGTTTTGGTTGCGTTCTTATGCAACGGAAGAAAGTTATTGCATACGCATCCCGACAATTAAAGATTCACGAGCGGAATTATACGACGCATGATCTAGAACTGGGAGCAGTCGTGTTTGCATTGAAGATATGGAGACACTACTTGTATGGGGTTAAATGCACTGTGTTTACTGATCATAAAAGCCTTCAACATATTTTCGATCAAAAACAGCTGAACATGAGGCAACGTAGATGGGTTGAGTTAATAAATGACTATGATTGTGAAATTCGTTATCATCCCGGGAAAGCGAACGTGGTGGCCGACGCTCTAAGCAGAAAGGAACGAGAACCAATTCGAGTACGAGCGATGAACATAAAAATTCGCATGAATCTCAACTCACAAATCAAAGAAGTTCAACGAGAAGCACTTACTAAAGAAAATATAGGAAATGAAATAATGAAGAAGTATGAGAAGCAACTCGTTATACGGGAAGATGGAATTCGATATTTTGCAAACCGTATTTGGGTACCGAAGTTGGGTGGATTAAGGAAGTTGATATTGAATGAGGCACATAAGACAAGATACTCGATACATCCTGGAGTTGGAAAGATGTACCAAGATCTTAAGACACATTATTGGTGGCCTAATTTAAAGACAGACGTTGCAACATATGTTGGGGAATGTTTAACTTGTTCCAAAGTCAAAACTGAACACCAGAAGCCGTCAGGGTTACTTCAACAACCAGAAATCCCAGAATGGAAATGGGATGGTATTACCATGGATTTCATCACGAAGTTACCAAAGACTGCCTGGGGATACGACACCATTTGGGTGATTGTTGATCGTCTCACCAAGTCTGCACATTTCTTGCCTATAAATGAAACAGATAGAATGGAGAAACTATTACGATTGTATATAAAGGAAGTTGTTTCAAGGCATGGAATACCTATTTCCATTATATCCGATCGTGATAGTAGATTTACATCAAAGTTCTGGCAATCACTACAGGAGGCCCTAGGAACTCGTTTGGATATGAGTACCGCGTATCATCCGCAAACCGACGGGCAGAGTGAAAGAACGATTCAGACTCTTGAAGACATGCTCAGGGCATGTGTGATCGATTTTGGAAACGGATGGGATAAATATCTACCATTAGCAGAATTCTCGTATAATAATAGTTATCATGCGAGCATTAAAGCTGCGCCATTCGAAGCATTGTACGGAAGGAAGTGTAGATCTCCTATTTGTTGGAATGAAGTAGGAGATCGACAATTAACTGGTCCCGAGATCATACACAAAACGACTGAGAAGATAGTACAAATCAAGGAGAGATTGAAAACAGCCCGTAGTCGCCAAAAGAGCTACGCCGATGTTCGAAGGAAACCATTAGAGTTTCAGATCGGTGACATGGTTATGTTAAAGGTGTCACCATGGAAAGGTGTAATACGCTTCGAAAAAAGGGGTAAACTGAACCCAAGATATGTAGGCCCGTTCAAGATCATCGAACGCATTGGACCGGTAGCTTATCGACTCGAGTTACCGCAACAACTCGCCGGAGTACATAATACCTTTCACGTCTCGAACCTTAAGAAGTGTCTTGCAAAGGAAGACCTCACCATTCCTCTTGAAGAAATCCATGTCGACGAGAAACTACAATTCGTCGAAGAACCAATCGAAATCATGGACCGTGAAGTTAAACAGCTCAAGCAGAGCAACATACCGATCGTTAAGGTTCGTTGGAATGCTCGAAGAGGTCCCGAGTTTACGTGGGAACGGGAGGATCAGATGAAACAAAAGTATCCACACTTGTTTCTCGATGACGCAAAATAGGTACAATTTTAAAATTTCGGGACGAAATTTATTTAACGGGGAGGTAATGTAACGACCCGCACTTTTTCGATCGTTCTATACTTATAAGATTAATATTTACATAAATTAAACCTTACCAACATGATAAGCAATCCAAATTGTCGAGACTTATGTTTTTCGAAAAGAGTTTTACACAACGTTTGACCGTCTAGTTTGACCGATGATATCACGAACTATACAATATATGATAATTATACGTTTGTGTATATATATGTATATATACATATTTAACATGACCTAAGAATGTTTTAATATCTCATTTTGTATTAATAACAATAAGTTATAAGTATATTTTGAAACTACTAACTTAAGTTTTCAAAACGATAACCATACGTAACGTTATTTGACTTAAATACTTATGACCTATAATGTTTATACATATATCGTATAAGTAATGTATTTAATCACTTTTAAAGACTTAAATACATAAAACAATATAAGTATATTTACAAAAGATAGCTATATTTGAATCCTCGTTCCGTTTTCTCAAAGATTTCTATACGTATACCTAGGGTATATGTACCCGTATCATACGCAGCTTCTAGATGTATTTACTATTGGTATATACCAATAAAAATCTGCTCCTTAGCAGCCTTAAATGATTAAGAAACATGTGGAACCAACCATTTGTCAAGTAGCATGAATTATTTAGCAAGAAAACAAAGTTAGGTATCTTTTTTTTCCTTTATAACCTAAAAACGTTTTTATGCATGCACACCATTTCTTCACCCCATTTTCTCATACTTACACTTCCATTTCTCTCTCAAAATACTCTTAACTTCATACTTGATCATCTCCAAGCATTTTCCCCATCATTTAGCTTCAAAAACAACACTTAAACCTCATAAGAAAACCTTACAAAAACACTTCAAGAAATCCTTCCAAGAACACCAACTTACTTCCAATCTTTCATCCACTTCCATCACCCTTTTGGTTCTAGGTTCTTACTCCTCTTTTACAACAACCTTGTCCAAGGAACTTGAGGTAGAATCTATGTTCATAACCTTATTCGATTCATATATATATAGCTATCTTATTTTGTGGTATAAAATTTTAACAACAAGAACATAGTTTGAATGTTTTCAAACTTGTTTGCAAACTAAATAGATCCTTCTAACTTAACTTTTAAAATACTCCAAGACCTGTAATATAACTTAAATATATGCTAATTTAACAAGGTATAACTTGGTTTTTCAAAGATTATCTTAAAAACTGTTTTTACGACGTCGGAGTGCCACCGGGGGCTGTTTTGGGTTGGATAATTAAAAACCATCTTAAACTTTGAATTGGACGTTTATTTTCTGGAAAAATGATTTTTACTATGAATATGATAACACATAAAAATTTCATGATTTAACTCAAAGTATAAGTATTTTTAGAAAAATAATCATTTAAGGTTGTTTACATGATGGAAAATGATTAACTTCATAAGTTTCACTAAAGTTTGACCTATGCCGTGTGATTTTGAATACAAACTAAGGTATTTACAGTTCATAGTCTTAAAGAGGGACTCGATCCAAGGAGATGGCAAGTTGAATCAACGAAAACGGAGTTGTAACGAAGAAACTATGACCGAAACAAAATCGGATATCCAAGACTAGTTTAGCCACGAAAATAATTGGGAAAAATTAAATAAATCACATCTTTTTAAGTTAACATGATATTTTATATATATGTACTTATAATTCAATTTTATATGGTTCAGGATCACCCGTAAACAACACGAGAAGATTAATCATAAGATCCCATGATTGTACGCAACACGTCATTTGACAACACCGGTACTTTATGTACGCAACACGTCATTTGACAACACCGGTACCGTGGGTCAAGATTAATCTCGACCAATACATATACGATGGGGTTTTATTTATTTCGTTGGGGGTTTTATTTATTTCATTGCGGGTATATTAAACATCTAAAAATGAACCATTAAAATTGAATTACTAACAACGAACTGCTAACTACGGACTAAGGAATTATTCAAAGTATTAAAAGTATAACAAGTATATATATGTGACGTTTGTTTAAAAAGAAAAGGTATTGATATATTATATATGGATAGGTTCGTGATATCAACCGGAGACCAAGTCAAATTATATATATATCTTCAAGACGAAAGTGAGTATATAGTCCCACTTTTAAACTCTAAATATTTCGGGATGAGAATACATGTATTTTATATTTTACGTTATGGACACAAGTAACCGAAAAATATATTCTACGTTGAGTTGTACCACTGGCATACTTCCCTGTAGCTTGGTAACTAATATTTACAGCGGTATTGTAAACGCGAATCCTGTTGATAGATCTATCGGGCCAGACAACCCCAACCGGACTGGACGACCAGTATTCAACGGTTGCACAGTACTTCGTTTCGTGACTACACTTGGTACGGTGTAGTAAGATTTCATAATAAAGGGAATATGCGACGTGATTAAATGTTAAGTATGGTTACCAAGTGCTCAACCACTTAGAATATTTTTATTAAACTGTTTATATACGAAATCTTGTGGTCTATATATATATATTGCTGCCGGCATTAAACCTATATCTCACCAACTTTATGTTGACCTTTTAAAACATGTCTATTCTCAGGTGATTACTAAAGCTTCCGCTGCATTATGTTGAATTTGAGCAGGATCTTGCGTACGCATATTTGTGTCAAAAATAAAACTGCATATCCAAGGATTTGTGTTGTAAAATATGCTCGAAATCGTGTTGTTATCATTATATGTAAAGTTTGTAAGTCGAAGATTATCGCTAAACGATAATCATCTTTTTATTGTCTAAAGCTTGTAACAAAAATAATGGTTATGGTTTGTAATGTATAATATATGCAGTTTCTCTTTCAAAAATGTCGCATATAGAGGTCAATACCTCGCAATGAAATCATACGTTATCTAACACATTCTTATGGTTAAGGACGGGTTATGACAAGTTTAAATTTAGTCGGAAATTCCCGGGTCATCACAGTACCTACCCGTTAAAGAAATTTCGTCCCGAAATTTGAGTGAGGTGGTCATGGCTAACAATAAACATGTTTTCATGATGAATATGAGTTGATAAATTGAGATTTATCATCATTGAGTAATATAGATAAAACAATTCGATTATTAGAAGGGCATGAATGAAGCGATCACTAAATAGTGAAATGAGAAAGATAAGTTTCATCATTCTTTTGACTAGTCATGGTTGATAAAAAAAATAAAGTTCGTCTTAGCTTTTAACATCGTCTTGGTTGAATTCCGGAATTCAAGGGATTTTAAGAAAATTTTCGAAATCTAAAAGATTTGATTCTGCGGCGAATGGGGAAATTAAGATCTCTATAATTAAATACCGTGATCTGCCTCAATTACTCTGTCTGATTTTTTTTTTCATTATAAATCAAACTCTTCCGTTTCATTATTCTCACCATTCCTATACTTTCTTTCTTAGTCCATACATCCAAAGATTGTGAAATGCTTAATCTCGTTCTAATCATTGATGTTTTCTTAATCATCATTTCTGTCATCCTTCTTTCGAATCTTCCATCAGAAGAATTCTGTTTACTCCTACTATTACCTTGGGGTAATACTATTCTTAATTATTCCATGTCTTTATATTGTTATTCGTATTCATATCCACGGTTTGTAACCTCCGTGTTGTTATTGGGCTTTATATTTCCTCTTATATTTTGGAGCTTTGTCCCTTCGTTTCTTCTTCTTGCGATTGAACACCGCTTGTAATGGTTCAGAATTCGCAGATATAAATTTCAGAATGTACATTGTTAATGTTCTAAGAAGGAAATCGTAATGGCATGATTTGATTTGTCGAATTACCAGAATCACTGAGAATAGAACTATCAAGAATATATTTTCTTGATATGTTTAGAAGTTAATTTGAATGAAAGAGTTATGTAACATGGCACATGATGACGTTATGATCTGTGAATCATCACATTCCATTAGAAACTCAGCATGACTTACTGTAATATAATCACGTTGATCAAGTGTCATTATATTATACTAACTCATGCATCAGTTTCCAACATTACTTCAATAACATTCATATCTTAAGCTTGAAAGTTTACCGAATATAGAATCTAACAGTTTCTATATGTTGTAACACTGATAGCACAAATAGATTAATGATTTCGGATAAGAATAGTTATGAAAATATCTTCAGAATATGGAGGATATTTATAACGAAAGATACGATGGTATCTTGGAATTTCTAATATCGATGGATGATGAAGAAGATTTATTCGTAAGGGTTTAGATTCGAAAGCAAGGTATTCGTTAAAGATTTCATCTGAAACAGAATCATTTAGATTCTTTGAAGTCAAACTTATTCTTTGCGAGTTTTCCACGGCGTTCTTCATAGTTTCGCATAATCTGCTTTTCGGTACTAAATTTTCTATTGAATGTTTCCAATATAGTGATACACAGGAAGCACGAAGAGGTATATAATTTCGGACGAGAATATTTATGAAAATATCCTCAGAAATATCGAAGATATTGATGATGATATTTTGGAATTTCTAAGTTCGATGGTTGATGGAGAAAGATTTTCCGCAAGATTTTAACATGACATCGGAGCAAGATATTCTCTAAGGATTTCAACGGATCTAGATTTATCTGGGTTCTATGAATTTAGGGTATGTTACTTGTATTTCTCCTTGGTTTCCTTTATGGTTAGCTCAATCCGCTTTCCAGTTCCAACTTTTCTGAGCTTTTCCAACATACTAATCTTTATCATCAAACTTTCGATGATTATGGTCGTTTACGGTTATCTACAGTTTCTGCTGCTTCATTCAGCTTTTTCAACATTCAGAGTATTGATTTGTGACTGAGTGCTTTTCAGAATTTCAGAATGAGAGATCATAATTCTAAGAGATAAATGTCATACATATAACTGTTGATGTAGATATGCTGTGAGTTTTCAAAGTACTGATTGCTGATTCCCGGTAATTGTTATGGCAGTTCTCGTTATAAGATGTGGATGAGTATATGATAGGGTTTCAATGAATAAATATAATGATTTATCAGAGAGATTTAAGCCAGAAAGCAACGAGGTTGCTGGTACGTCTGCTGGTAATATGGTGGAATATAAAAGAATTCTCCGGTATCAAAAGGGTAATTATGTATATCAGGATTATAGTAAAGCTACTTCGAATGAAAAGTCGAAGTTGACTTGATGGAGCTGTGACAAAATTGGCTACTTTAAAAAGGGATCGCAAAGTTTTTTTTTTTTTTTTTTTTTTTTTTTTTTTTGCTAATAAATGTCAAAGGATCTGACGCGGCTACATGTTAAACTTTTACTCAGTTACCGAGAGTTTCTCAGGTGCATAACTATATGCATAAATCTTTCCTTCCGTAGATGAAGTGCGGTTGATTCATCCTATCGATTGAGGTGTTTTCAAGAATCATGAAAGGTTTGAACGCAGATTTGTAATTGTCAAGATACAAATGAGGTTTAAGATGAAATCAAGTGGCAAACTTGAAGAATTATTTAGTTTCATATATTATAACCAATATTTTTAATTCATTTTAATTGTCCAATATTATTAGTCCACAGTCGATAGTCCACAGTTAACAGTCTAATAATTTATATATATTTTAATATCTAATATTCGAATTAATTACTAAATATCGTGACCCGTGTACATCTCTCAGACTCGATCACAACTCAAAGTATATATATTATTTGAGAATCAACCTCAACCCTGTATAGAGAACTCGATCATTACTTCATATAGAGTGTCTATGGTGATTCCAAATAATATATATAGATGCGTCGATATGATATGTCAAAACCTTGTATACGTGTCCCGATATTTAAAGTGCGTAAAATAAATAACAGAAATTAAATGACGATAAATAAAGTGCGTAAAGTAAATAACAGAAATTAAATGACGATAAATAAAATTGCGAGAATGTAAATTGCGATAAATAAACTGCGATAAATAAATTGCGATAATTAAATGGTAATACGGAATTAACAGTTAGCTAGGAACAGTTAGCTAGGATTTTGTTAGCGTGGATTCTTAATAGAATTTCATATTGTTAATTAATCTGTTTCTAATCAATTTTTATTGTGTCCATTATTTCTTCATTATGCCACTTGTTGGATTCTGATAGGTCAAAATCCAAATATGTAATTGGATGAATACGGTTATTCTGTGGTGAACGGATTTGTATATCGGTGGATGTAAGTAGGATAGTATATGACTGTTGAAACAGATTCGAAGAACGTACAATGTAACTTATTAATGTGAAATTTAAATAGTCATCGGGTATTACCTACCCGTTAAAATATTTTCACCATTAACAGTTTGTACAAGAGAATTTTTAATTACAATCTTTATGAAAACATATATACATATATATTTTCTTCAGATGTATTCATGGATTTAATGAGTTAATATAATATTAAACCCATTTACTTTTCGATTGGAACTAGAATAAATAATCTTTAAAACTTTAGAGATTACATATTCGACATATCGAACGAAGATCATATTCAAAGTACAGATGATGATATTGAAGCATGGATTGTTGATGGTACTGGTGCTGTTATTGATTGTACTATTGGTGCCGGTGATGTTGCTGAAGCTGGTACATTTTGCACCTTATTCTCCGAATTGATTATTCGAGCGCGAAGTTCGTTGACTTATTACTCCAGGATGATTGTCGGTCAGAACAAGCGGATGAATTAGGTTCAAAATTGTGGATAGAATATGATCTTGTCAAGTTACCCTGGAAATGAGACTGAAAATGGTGTCTCGAACAGGTTCACCGGTAAACGCTTCAGGTTCATTGTCAAGAGGTGAATTCGGTTGATGAAAGGGATTGCCTTCTGCGCGTTTCCATTACTTAAGTCAACTACAAACCCATCAGATGAATTGATAATGGCTGATTGGTTGATTCATGCCGATGATGCTATTTTCGAAGCTTAGGTGAACATCTATGTCGGAATAGCTGTCGGAATAACTATCGGAATAGCTATCGGAATCTGAGGGACTTGAACTGGTTGCAGGATTCATCTCGTACGATCAGATGAAGGATTTTCGATAAGAAATAGATTATAGGATGTAGATTAGTACCCTGCAATACATAATTTACATATGCATATATAATACTAAAATCCCATAAGTTACGGAGGAATCTACGGAAGTTTTCAGGCAAAGTTACAGTAACAGATACGCTCAGATATGAAGTAGCAGATACGCTAAGATATGAATTTTGTCTATACCCTATTCATGCAGTCAATGCAGTAAAACGTGTCTAAACTAAGAATAATAAGCAAGTGATTTTCTAAGAATGATAAGCAGGTAATTTTTGACACCAAATGATAAGCAAAACTTTTGACATCCAGACATGGTCGAAGTCCAGACTCACTAATGCATCCTAACGACTTATCAGTTAGACACACTAATGCAGACATGGTTCGCTAAGACCACCGATCTGATACCAACTGAAAGGACCCATCCTAATCCATCTGGACGAAGTCCATATCGATTATAAACGATTCACAACAGTTGATTACATCGCGAGGTACTTGACCTCTATATGATACATTTTACAAACATTGCATTCATTTTGAAAAGACAATCTTTCATTACATCTGAAGTTGACAGACATGCATACCATTTCATAATATATCCAACTATAATTGACTAAATAATGATCTTGATAAACTCAACGACTCGAATGCAACGTCTTTTGAAATATGTCATGAATGACTCCAAGTAATATCTTTAAAATAATCAAATGCACAGCGGAAGATTTCTTTCATACCTGAGAATAAACATGCTTTCAAGTGTCAACCAAAAGGTTGGTGAGTTCATTAGTTTAACATAAATAATCATTTAATAATTTTAATAGACCACAAGATTTCATATTTCTATTTCTCATAAACATACGTCCCATGCATAGAGACAAAAATATCATTCATATGGATTGAACACCTGGTAACCGACATTCACAATATGCATATAAGAATATCCCCATCATTCTGGGATCCTCCTTTGGACATGATATAAATTTCGAAGTACTAAAGCATCCGGTACTTTGGATGGGGCTTGTTGGGCCCGATAGATCTATCTTTAGAGTTCGCGTCAATTAGGGTGTCTGTTCCCTAATTCTTAGATTACCAGACTTAATAAAAAAGGGCATATTCGATTAGATAATCCAACCATAGAATGTAGTTTCGATCACTTGTGTCCATTTCGTAAAACATTTA
Source organism: Rutidosis leptorrhynchoides (assembly GCF_046630445.1). Classification (NCBI taxonomy): domain Eukaryota; kingdom Viridiplantae; phylum Streptophyta; class Magnoliopsida; order Asterales; family Asteraceae; genus Rutidosis; species Rutidosis leptorrhynchoides. The sequence goes on from NC_092334.1 coordinate 208,010,262, forward strand.
TAAAAGCAGCGCATGTATTCTCAGTCCCAAAAATATATATTGCAAAAGCACTTAAAAGGGATTAATGAAACTCACCATACTGTATTTTGTAGTAAAAATACACATTACGATATTTAACAACTGAACAATGCAGGGTTGGCCTCGAATTCACGAACCCATATTAGTACTATATATCAGATAATATCATAAACGTATAATGATAATAAATCAAATATTAATTATATAATATTTATAAAAGTTTTATGTTAATTTCCAATATGTACTTTATTTATTTATTACATCCTTAAATTATATGTTATATATGTGTATTAAATATTTTTTTGTTTTTATATACATTAATATTAAGTTACCATATTATTCAATTATTAATACAAAGATAGAATTTCTTATGTAAAATATTTTAATAATTTTATCTATAACTTATTCTAATATATTTATGTTTATGTTATTGATACTGTATTATATTTTAATGTTCACGTAAGTTATATAATGTTTTAATTTATATCTATAAAAGTTTATAATAACGTCTAATTAATATTATATCAATGTTTTATAATATATATATATTACAATTTATCTTTTATGAATATATTTAATTAATATATAATAATTATATCCATGTTATTAATAATATTATATGAAAATTTAAATAATATTAATATATTAAATATAATAATTTGTAATGTATTTTGAAATCTTTATATGAAAATTTTAATATTAATAATAATAACTATCATAATGATACACTTTTTAGTGATATTTCTATTAGTAATGTTTATAATAATAATAATAATAATAATAATAATAATAATAATAATAATAATAATAATAATAATAATAATAATAATAATAATAAAGATCAGTACGCGTTTGTATCTGTTCCCAATTCAGATCGAGAGAAAAGAATAAATAGAAAAGCAGAGAAGAACGATTCACAATCTAGGGTTTTTTCGATCCTTCAACAGATCAATTAATCAATAATCATAAATGTTTAATAGGAATCGATTCATTATCGTCATCGTTCGTTCGTTGTCAGCATCGATCAGAGTCATCATCAATCTTCATTATCATCGTTGTTCATCTTTATCATTAGGTATGAAAATATCTTTTTATTTAGGCTCTAAATTAGTCTCATGGTTTGAAGCTGCAAAATTCTGAATCCTTTATCATATCGACATCTTAACTAGCCTTTAAATTTCACTTCTTACCTATGTAATGGAATTACGGTGAAATTAGGGTTTTTTGAACTTGATACAAATTGAATTACTTAGTTTTAAAGGTATGCAGTTTTCAATTTAACAATTTCATAGTTACAATGAGTAAATGAGAAAATCAGATAAATGGATGATTACCTGTATAGGTTCAAAGTATGTTCAAAATATATTTACAACCCTTTTAATATATTTTGATGTTTTAAGTTTATTAAGTCAGCTGTCCTCGTTAGTAACCTACAACTAGTTGTCCACAATTAGATGTACAGAAATAAATCGATAAATATTATCTTGAATCAATCCACGACCCAGTGTATATGTATCTCAGTATTGATCACAACTCAAACTATATATATTTTGGAATCAACCTTAACCCTTGTGAAGACCCGTCCTAATCCATCCGGACGAAGTCCATATCGATTATAAATGATTCACAACAGTTGATTACATAGCGAGGTACTTGACCTCTATATGATACATTTTACAAACATTGCATTCGTTTTGAAAAGACAATCTTTCATTACATCTAAAGTTGACGACATGCATACCATTTCATAACATATCTTACTATAATTGACTTAATAATAATCTTGATGAACCCAACGACTCGAATGCAATGTTTTTTGAAATATGTCATGAATGACTCCAAGTAATATCTCTAAGATGAGCAAATGCACAACGGAAGATTTCTTTCGTACCTAAGAATAAACATGCTTTCAAGTGTCAACCAAAAGGTTGGTGAGTTCATTAGTTTATCATAAATAATCATTTCATAATCTTAATAGACCACAAGATTTCATATTTCCATTTCTCATAAACATACGTCCCATACATAGAGACAAAAAATATCATTCATATGGATTGAACACCTGGTAACCGACATTCACAATATGCATATAAGAATATCCCCATCATTCCGGGATCCTCCTTCGGACATGATATAAATTTCGAAGTACTAAAGCATCCGGTACTTTGGATGGGGCTTGTTGGGCCCGATAGATCTATCTTTAAAGTTCGCGTCAATTAGGGTGTCTGTTCCCTAATTCTTAGATTACCAGACTATATAAAAAGGGGCATATTCGATTTCGATCATTCAACCATATAATGTCATTTTAATTACTTGTGTCTATTTTGTAAAACAGTTATAAAAGTTGCGCATGTATTCTCAGTCCCAAAAATGTAAAGAGTAAAAGGGGATCAAAGGAACTCACGCATATAAATATTGTAAAACAGTTAATAAAGCATTTGCATGTATTCTCAGCCCAAAAATGTAAAGAGTAAAAGGGAGCAAATGAAACTCACGCATATAAATATTGTAAAACAGTTAATAAAGCATTTGCATGTATTCTCAGCCCAAAAACGTAAAGAGTAAAAAGGGCAAATGAAACTCACCTGATGTATTTTGTAGTAAAAATACATATTACAAAACTGAACAATGCAGGGTTGGCCTCGGATTCACGAACCTATAACATTTGTATATTTATTAATACATATAATCGTAATTGAACAACTTTAGTTGTTACAACCTTAATTTATATATATTGTATATTTAATTTGTGTATATATTTAAAATGATTAATATTTATAATAATAATAATATTAGTGTTTTGAAATAAAAATAATAAAAATAATAATGATAGTCTTTAATTATAAAGGCAATCTTGTTATGTATGAAGTTTTCAATACAAAAGTTAATCTTAATACTAATAATAATAAGAAAAGATAATAATAATAATAATAATAATAATAATAATAATAATAATAATAATAATAATAATAATAATAATAATAATAATAATAATAATACAACTACTTGAAATAATAATATTAGTATTCATACTTATGTCCATAATAATAATGATAATAATAATTATAATTATAATTCTAATAATAATAACATTAATAATAATAATAACAATAATAATAATAATAATAATAATAATAATGATATTAAAAATAATAATACTAATGATAATGAGACTACCTTCAAAGCTTTTCTAAAAAGAACGCCACAAGCAGGGCTCGAACCCACGACCTCTTGAACCCCCGAACACACGCATAACCATCTGGGCTGTGCCCATTTTCTGAATTAAAACATAATCTATATGCTTTTAACCCGTATTGTTATTATGTTCATACCTTTCTTCTCCTAACACTAGTCGACCCGATGTAATCCAAAACTATAACAACAATACAGAATTGGATGAAGTTTTAGAGATTTAAAACGAACAGGATTCCTGCTATGGTATCTTGAGAAAAAAATAATAATAATCATAACAGCACAGCAGTAACAGCATACGCAAGAACATAACTAACTCAAAATTCGATTTCGAAATCAAGGTGTTTTGAGACCCTAGTATCTTCACGAAATATCTTCTAAACCACCATTAGAATACATTAAAATCATTAATTGAACCTGAATTGCAGCAGATTATTTGAATTCGTTCGTAGAAATTCGTTTGACTTTTTGATAAACAAACTTTGACTTCGAAATTTGAAATGAATAATAGGAATTGGAAGCTGAGATTTTTCAGAAAGATTAGATAAAAGATTCCTAACACTATGGTATTAATCAATTTTGCAAAATCATTTTAAATCAAGTTTGTGTGAAAAAGTCATAAGAACAGGCTGTAACGACTTCTTTCTGGGTTTCTCTGATTAATCTGAATTATGCAAGGGTTGTTAAGGGTATCTGTTTCTTGTAACTGAAAACATAAAGTAGTGTGGTATTATTTAATAGCTGTAATGGAATTGTTTAATACAAATTGGGTTCGACAAGCTTATCAATCAGGAACAGAAAGTTTTTAAAAAATGAAAGTGAAATCAAACAGAATTTGTCTCTGTAATGTAGTTGGATGTTGACGTGAAACAAATTAAAGGATGGAAACAAGAATTGTACAGATTTGAGATACTGGAAATAATTTCGTATGAGATATATGGCTTTTTATTTAATTTAAATTTTTAATTAATATATATATATATATATATTAATAATAATAATAATAATAATATTGATGTTGTTCAAATAATAAAAATACTATTAATAATAATAATGATAGTAATGATAAAAGTAATAATTATATTAATGATAATAATATCAAAATAATACTTAATAATAGTGATAAGAGTAATAAAAATAATGATAATACTAATTTTATATAATAATCATGATAATAACTAATAATAATTTGAAATAAAGATAATAATAATAATATAATACTTAATAATGATATTACTAATAATAACTTTTAATTATAATAATTAAAATGATAACATTAATAATATTCATAGTATAATTAATAATCAAGATAGTTAATTGGATGTTAATCAAAATAATAATACAATAACAATAATAAAATAAATTACGTGTATCATATTTCCTATTTATATAAATAAAAAATAATAATAATATTAATAATACTGATGTTAATATTAATATTTATGTTAATAATACTAATGAAAGTAATAATAATAACAACTTATATTATAACTTGTAATTACCTTTAATATACTAATATATATATATATATATATATATATATATATATATATATATATATATATATATATATATATATATATATATATATCATGATAATTATTTATAGAATTCATACACATTTATATATAACTTTATTTTATTAATCAATTTATTATCTTGTAATTGATTTTGCATACTTAATCTTAATGATCTATTGTATTTATTATGCATACTTGTATTTATATATCTATATATGTAAATGTATATATATATATATATATATATATATATATATATATATATATATATATAATTAGTTATTTATTTACACAATTGTTCGTGAATCGTCGAGCATAGTCAAAGGGTAATTGATTACATGAATATAGATTTCAAAACTTTCAAGACTCAACATTACAGATTTTTGCTTATCGTGTCAGAATCATATAAAGATTAAAGTTTAAAATTTAGTCAGAAATTCCCGGGTCATCACAACCCTGTATAGCTAACTCCAACATTCACATATAGAGTGTCTATGGTTGTTCCGAAATATATATAGGTGTGTCGACATGATAGGTCGAAACATTGTATACGTGTCTATGGTATCTCAAGATTACATAATATACAATACAAGTTGATTAAGTTATGGTTGGAATAGATTTGTTACCAATTTTCACGTAGCTAAAATGAGAAAAATTATCCAATCTTGTTTTACCCATAACTTCTTCATTTTAAATCCGTTTTGAGTGAATCAAATTGCTATGGTTTCATATTGAACTCTATTTTATGAATCTAAACAGAAAAAGTATAGGTTTATAGTCGAAAAAATAAGTTACAAGTCGTTTTCGTAAAGGTAGTCATTTCAGTCGAAAGAACGACGTCTAGATGACCATTTTAGAAAACATACTTCCACTTTGAGTTTAACCATAATTTTTGGATATAGTTTCATGTTCATAATAACAATAATTTTCTCAGAATAACAACTTTTAAATCAAAGTTTATCATATTTTTTAATTAACTAACCCAAAACAGCCCGCGGTGTTACTACGACGGCGTAAATCCGGTTTTACGGTGTTTTTCGTGTTTCCAGGTTTTAAATCATTAAGTTAGCATATCATATAGATATAGAACATGTGTTTAGTTGATTTTAAAAGTCAAGTTAGAAGGATTAACTTTTGTTTGCGAACAAGTTTAGAATTAACTAAACTATGTTCTAGTGATTACAAGTTTAAACCTTCGAATAAGATAGCTTTATATGTATGAATCGAATGATGTTATGAACATCATTACTACCTTAAGTTCCTTGGATAAACCTACTGGAAAAGAGAAAAATGGATCTAGCTTCAACGGATCCTTGGATGGCTCGAAGTTCTTGAAGCAGAATCATGACACGAAAACAAGTTCAAGTAAGATCATCACTTGAAATAAGATTGTTATAGTTATAGAAATTGAACCAAAGTTTGAATATGATTATTACCTTGTATTAGAATGATAACATACTATAAGAAACAAAGATTTATTGAGGTTGGATGATCACCTTACAAGATTGGAAGTGAGCTAGCAAACTTGAAAGTATTCTTGATTTTATGTAACTAGAACTTGTAGAATATATGAAGAACACTTAGAACTTGAAGATAGAACTTGAGAGAGATCAATTAGATGAAGAAAATTGAAGAATGAAAGTGTTTGTAGGTGTTTTTGGTCGTTGGTGTATGGATTAGATATAAAGGATATGTAATTTTGTTTTCATGTAAATAAGTCATGAATGATTACTCATATTTTTGTAATTTTTTGAGATATTTCATGCTAGTTGCCAAATGATGGTTCCCACATGTGTTAGGTGACTCAAATGGGCTGCTAAGATCTGATCATTGGAGTGTATATACCAATAGTACATACATCTAAAAGCTGTGTATTGTACGAGTACGAATACGGGTGCATACTAGTAGAATTGTTGATGAAACTGAACGAGGATGTAATTGTAAGCATTTTTGTTAAGTAGAAGTATTTTGATAAGTGTATTGAAGTCTTTCAAAAGTGTATAAATACATATTAAAACACTACATGTATATACATTTTAACTGAGTCGTTAAGTCATCGTTAGTCGTTACATGTAAGTGTTGTTTTGAAACCTTTAGGTTAACGATCTTGTTAAATGTTGTTAACCCAATGTTTATAATATCAAATGAGATTTTAAATTATTATATTATCATGATATTATCATGTATGAATATCTCTTAATATGATATATATACATTAAATGTCTTTACAACGATAATCGTTACATATATGTCTCGTTTAAAAATCATTAAGTTAGTAGTCTTGTTTTTACATATGTAGTTCATTGTTAATATACTTAATGATATGTTTACTTATCATAGTATCATGTTAACTATATATATCCATATATATGTCATCATATAGTTTTTACAAGTTTTAACGTTAGTGAATCACCGGTCAACTTGGGTGGTCAATTGTCTATATGAAACATATTTCAATTAATCAAGTCTTAACAAGTTTGATTGCTTAACATGTTGGAAAAATTTAATCATGTAAATATCAATCTCAATTAATATATATAAACATGGAAAAGTTCGGGTCACTACACGCGACACGTTAATCATTGATTCCACAGTGAGGTTTTGACCTCTATATGATATGTTTTGATAAAATATTGCATTCATTAAAATAAGTGACTTTCTAAACATAGAAAGTTATAAACATGTGGGCGAGTGCTTAAGTATAAGCAAATCCCCAAAATACATAAGTCTTTATTTTACAGGTTGATATCACAGTCAATTTATTTATTACACAATGTGGTTTTGTTTCGAATGCAATAAACTTTATACAAAGTATGAGAGACTCCATGTGTGATGACCCGGAAAATTTTGACTTATTCTGAACCAAATTCTCGATATGGTTTAATATTTCTGACATGATAAGCAAAGTCTGTTAAACTGAATCTCAAAACTTTTGAACTATTCAATTACCCTTCGATTGTTCTCAACGATTTGCGAACAATTATATGTAAATAGATACATATACTATAACTTGAAAACGTAACAAAGTGTTGAATATACGGTACTGTGCATTAAACTTGTTGGTTTGAATATCTGATTGATATATTTAACTATTGAGTTAAAAGATTATTCCAATCGATTGAATTAAAATATATTAATTGAGTCCCTTAAGAATTATAATATTATTACGAGTTTCTGTTGTGAGGTCCACGTTGATTTGGGAAATCATTCATGTTTAACGGTATTCGGAATAAATGGTAAAGTGTTTATTTAAATAACGTAATTTGGACACATACAATAATAAGGAATATTAACTGTTAGAATTAGATATATGAATAAATTGCGATATGTATTTTAAAAACGTGTTTATAAATATTAAGAATAGATATTAACTTGGTTATGAAACGTTTGATAAATACTATTATATTAATAAATAACGAGACAATGATTTATAGAAGTAAATGACCAAAACACTCGAAAGATTAAGATATACTTTGAGTGGTATAGTTTATTGATAATTTAAGACTATATTTTGACAAAGGTACGAGTCACGAAACGTAAAGTGATAGTTTTCTAAGCATACGAAAATGCGTTCGAGAAACCGAAACTGGGGTATAAGTCGAGTGACAACGTACGAGACATCGGAATGAAAATTTCAAGTCAACTATGCACGAGAATATAATATAATATATAATTAATTAATATAAATTATATATTAATAAATAAATATGTCGACAAACAAGAAAACAAAAGTTTGTGAGCTGGATCAGAGGGCCATGCGATCGCATGGCCTTGAAGCACAAATCCCATGCGATCGCATGGGGTACTTTTTCAGAAAAGGTTCTATAAATTGCACGATTTCAGTTCTGTTTTTCTCACACTCTTAATATTACTCCGTAAGTATTTATTTATATTATTTATATTATTTATATTATTATTATTATTATTATTATTATTATTATTATTATTATTATTATTAAGATTAATATTATTATTAATCTTATTATTATTAGTATTATTAATTAGTATTATACATAAAATACTACGACGAGGTTATGAGCGTGTCACCTTCAAAATGGGTTTTCGAGCGGGATAGAAATAAGGAAATTATGGGTTATAGCTATGGAGGTTATGGGTAATCTTCGTGGGTATTGTTCGCAAGTCAAACCTAGTGTTTATCATCTCCGTTGCATCTACGTACTTTCCTACAATATTGAATCTCAATATTGATACGTAAGCACTCATATTTTATCTTTTATATATTAATTGTGTATCCATGTCTAGTGCTCGAGTATATATATTTATACATGCTTGTATGCTAAATTTCATCGTTAAACAGTTTATGATGAATCACGAATTAAATACATATATTACTGGTAAAAGGTACATGATATGCATGTTTTTGGAAAGCTGACGAAAAATCAATGACTTTTCATTTAGATATCGAATAGTTTCGATGAACGGATTAAAAGATATGATCAACTGAATTATGATTGACATTAATTGAAATTGCTTTTGAATCTACAATTAAGATTTAAACAACTTTTTTACGAGATTGATAAATTGGATTTTTGAATATTACCAACCGAGTAAATGAATCCTTATATAAGGTACGTCTCATTTTGTTAAACGACTTTGGATAACTTTTGTATGTCGATCTCGAGCATTAGGATTGTGATACACCATGACCTGACCTAGCTTGATAGACATTTATTGACCAACATATGTTCTCTAGGTTGAGATCTACGATAATTTGATATTTTGAGTTTCGGTCACATTACGATGAACAACTTTATGTGCTGCTAAGGTGAGTTTTATTTGCTCCCTTTTTAATTGCTTTTGCAATCTATATTTTTGGGCTGAGAATACATGCACTTTATTTTAAACACAATGGATGCAAGTATATACTAAATTCTACACCGAGTTTGAACCAAAAATCCCTTAGCTTTGGTAACTAGTAACTGCCGGTTATAAGAACTGGTGGGCGCGAGTAGTTGTATATGGATCCATAGGGCTTGACATCCCCGTCTGTTCCAGGTATAGTGTAACAACCCTCACTTTTCGACTTCTAAATTACTGAATTAACCCTAGGGTTATATGTCTGACTATATGTATTAAGGGTTGTTATATACAATTAAATATTGACCGAATAGTAATTTTTAGTCAACAATGTACGCTTAAATAAATAATATATTATTAATTTATATAATTTGACATAATTTAACTAAGTATATAAACTTTGTATCACTTTTATTATTTAGTTAATGTATTATATATTTAACTATATAATAAATCCAATTATATATAAATGTAATAATATTTACAAACTTACTAAAACTATAGTTTAATAAGTAAAATCATAATTATTATTAAAAATACAAAATACCGAATTATTTATTATTTTTATGCAAAATTTGTATTTATTAATTAAAAAAAATAAAAAAAATATTATTGACAAATATTCTTGGAAAAGCATTAAATCAATTTGTTTATTTATATAAAAAAAAATCCTTAAAATTAATAAAAAAATAAATAAAAAAATAAATAAATAAATTACTTTTTAATTAAAAATTGTAATGGAAAAACTACTTTTATTATTTTATTTTGTGCATTATCCCATGACCTAACATTTAACACTTTTTAATTTTAAAATCCCATTAAGAATTAAAATATTTCTTTTTCTTTTAATTATTTTATTCTTTTTACCTAATTTTTTCAAGTATAAATACCCCTCATTTCTGATTCAAACTCACACCAAAATTTCTCTCATTCTCTCTTTGAAGAATTACTATTAGTAAGTATTTTTTTCTTACTTTTTTTTTTACTTTTTACTTTTTACTTTTTACTCCGGTTATTATTTTTACCGAAACATGTAAATAATGTTATAAATTATATGCAATTAAAAATAAAATAAATAACATGTATACACTATTACTATTACTAGCACCTATAACCTACTACTTATATTGTAACATAAAAATATTTTGAAATATGTATTAGAGATGTATAGATCTTCGAACTTTCTTGACGAATGGTTTCTATGAGATTCTAGGCAGAGGGTTTGGATTTCCGATTTAAAGGGTCCTATGGCTCAAGCCCCTAGATCTAAATTAGCCATTCGAAGGGAAAGGGGTGATTGGAAGCTTATCTAATACGGTAAGTATCCTAAAATGGAAAACACTGATAAAAGTAGAAACTCTCTAGTCATAGAAACTTAGTAAAATAAGAAACTTTCTAAAAATGAAAACTTTATAAAAATAGTAACTTACTAGGAATAGAAACTTAGTAAAACAAACACATACTTAAACTGAAACATGGGCAAAACACTTAACTACTCTTAAATGTCAATAGGTTGACATTCCTGCTCACTCGTTCAACTCTTTATTCCGAGGAATAACTCTCTCTCTACTTACTAAGGTGAATTCATAGCCCCTCTTTATTGCTAGCAAACTTACTTACTTTACTTGGGGTGAGACACATGCTGTTTTTACTTTTTACAATTTAGACACAAGTACCAAACTGTTAAATTATGCTATACCCGGCTATGTTCGACTAAGTCCCTACAGTGATATTTTTAATTGCTGCGGCATGCTTAATTATTGGGGGTAGGCCTATCGGGAGTAACGTCCCCGATACATTTGACCAAGTCATTGTATTACTTAATAATGAAATTAAACCGACAAGGACAGACACAACTTGTCATGGGGAAAAACTTGAACGTTTAGTCTAAATATCATGCATTGGCATAACTTTTTGATCCTGCGGGAGATCAACTTTACAAACTAAATCTTGTGGTCTAAAACAACGACAAACTTTTTGTTAAACCTATGAACTTCACTCAACCTTTTTGGTTGACACTTTAGCATGTTTTGTCTCAGGTGCTGTTTGATTCAAGCTCTTATACTTACCGCTTATGTGATGCTACTTGGACATAGGATCAAGAGATATCGCATTTATTACTTCTGCATGTGAACATTTACGATATTGTTATTCCTGTCATTGTAACGACATTTCATTTTCCGCTGCGTACTCATTAAAGTTAAATTCATCATTTAGTATTGTTCTCGTTTATTATAATATGTTGGTATGTTTTGATATTAGTGACGTTCCTTCCAGACCCTATTGGGAGGATGTTACAGATTGGTATCAGAGCATAACCAGGCTGTTATAGAGAACCAGGATTGCATTTTTATGTGTGCCTTACTTGTTAGCTAGGGTGCCTTAGCAATCTAGGAAACTATAACCTTTCCTGCCTTAGAATTAAAGCACTTAGGATTGCCCCATAATCTTAACGATTATGCTTTAATAAACTTGACTTAAAGATTCTAACCAAAATATCCTTCCTAATGTTAGGATGTCTAATTATCATCAAACGACGAAAATGAATCTTTTCAAGCCAACCGAAAAAGATACTGAAAGGTCTTCCACGGAAAGACCAGTCCAAAGTCCACCTTATGGCTTTGGTGGTCCTCCCTCACCAAATTATAGCCCAAATACTACTCTAAAGTTACATGGGTCTCCTGAATACTATCCAACCCCGAGGAATAAAGACAAGAGAAAATGTTTTGAAGAAACTGGGTCGTCAAAGAAAAGATCCCGATCTCCTTTCTACGATGAAGTTGATGCCAAGTACGAGCTCATGAATCTATGAAAAACTACCGATGACCTTATTCGCCATATTGCAAGGATCGATGCTCAAATGAAGGAAAAAGACCTAGCGATCAAGAAGCTCATGGAGGAAAATGCTGAGCTAAAGAAAGAGATTATATACATACATTTGTTTTATCCCATGACCGATGTGGACTTTGGTTTGCACCCTTACAAGAAATGCCCGATGGGGGAAGCAATCTCTCTCCTACCTAAGAGAAGATGTTGACTTTAGATTGAAGATGGAGGAAAACCGCGTGAATAATCAACTTTCTATGAGGGACCACAAGTACCATGTAATCAACAATGGTGTTTCTAATCTTTATGATAATCTCGAATTCCTGCATGAGAAACAAAAGGCGAAGAATGAGAAAGTTAAGAAGTTTATGAAGAAGGTTGAGGACGAGAAGAAGAGATATGAAGACTACTTCAATCTTAATATTTCCTAATTTATTTTTTCAAATTTCTTATCTATGTAAAGGCTATGCCTTAAACTATTTCTATTTCCGAATCGTGTAATAAAGGCTTGTTTAATGCCTCGTTCTTAATAATATAAAGTGTTTCGTTCATATCATATTCATCTTTATCCCACTTAAAAAGTCTTCAAACTTATGACCTATCAGATTTATCAAACTTCTATACAACCTTATGTAGTGGAGAATCATGGTTCGTCCAACTGCACCAACTCTTACCACGATGTCTCATAACTTTCTCGTTTGACCACGTCCATTTCATAACTTTCACAACTTCCATAACTTTTAAAGGTATGAAAGTTGACCAAGTCTATAAAGACGGCAACTTAAAACTAGCCAACCATGACTCGACAAGTTCGTAACTATTTTCAAGGATGACGTTTTGATCTGCTCCAAGAGTGAGAAAGAACATGAGCAACATTTGCAAATTCATTCTTAAGAAGAAGAACAACTCTACGCAAACTTTTCCAAGTGCAAGTTTTGGCTTAAAACCGACATGTTGTCGATCCAGCTAAGATTACTGCTATCCTCAATACACTATATTAGAAATCATCATTTATCATATCCTGACCTTATGGAGTGACCTTGGAATGAAAATATGAATTAGTGAAATATAATGACGGTGGCCAACGTGATTATATTACGGTAATTCATAGAAAAATTCCAATATCATGATGTATGGAATAGAAAGTGATTCAAAGAAAACTCTCAAGCTATCTGTTCAAAAACCCAAATGCAAGAAGAAAAAAAGATCATCTTGATATTAGTAGATACCAAAGACTGCGAAGCATATTCGTCAATTTTTGGGACTTTCCACTATCGGAGATTCATAAAAGATTTTTCCCTTCTTGCCAAACCTCTTACGAAGCTAACTCAAAAAGAGAAGAAGTTTGAGTGGTCCAAAGAACAGGAATCTGCTTTCAAGATTCTGAAAGAGAAGTTGACCACAGCCCCGATTCTATCTTTACCTGAAGGTACTGATGATTTTGTTGTTTACTGCGATGCCTCAAAGCAAGGCTTTGGTTGTGTTTTAATGCAACGTGAAAAGGTTATTTCCTACGCATCTAGACAGTTGAAGAAACACGAGGAGAACTATACCACACATGACCTTGAGTTAGGTGCCGTGGTATTTGCATTAAAGATATGGAGACATTATCTATATGGTACCCAGTTTACGGTGTACACTGACCATAAAAGTCTTCGACACATCTTTGATCAAAAACAGCTGAATATGAGGCAAAGCCGATGGCTCGAGTTATTGAACGATTATGACTGTAAGATGGAATATCATCCTGGCAAGGCAAACGTAGTTGCTGATGCCCTTAGTCGAAAAGACGATGTTAAATGTGTTCGTGCCTTAAACCTGAAAATCAAATCAAATCTTATATCACGAATCTGTGAAGCTCAACTGGAAGCTATTAAACCAACACTTATCGAAGGTGAAGGACCTATCGGTTTCGAGAACCAACTCCAAGTGAAAGCTAATGGTACACGGTACTTTGGCAATAGAATTTGGGTTCCTCGCTTCGGTAATCTCCGTGAACTAGTCTTGGATGAAGCGCATAAGACTAGGTATTCTATTCATCCGGGTTCCAGTAAGATGTACCACGATGTGAAGGAATTCTACTCGTGGCCTAATATGAAAGCCGACATTTCTACTTATGTTAGTAAGTGTCTCACTTGTTTGAAAGTCAAGGCTGAACATCAAAAGCCTTCTGGTCTGTTGACACAACCCGATATTCCGCAGTGGAAGTGGGAATGTATCGCTATGGACTTTATTACTAAATTTCCCAAGACTTCTAGTGGCAATGATACTATATGGGTCATAGTAGATCGTCTTACTAAATCTGCTCATTTCTTACCGACCAAGGAGACCGACAAGATGGAGAGATTGTCACAACTGTATATCAAAGAAATTGTCTCTCGTCATGGTGTTCCTATATCAATCATATCCGATCGCGACAGTAGATTCACTTCCAGATTCTGGAAATCCTTACAAACTGCTCTTGGAACTCAACTCGACATGAGTACTGCTTATCATCTGCAAACCGATGGTCAAAGTGAATGAACCATTCAAACATTGGAAGATATGCTTCGCGCTTGTGTTATCGACTTCGGCAAAGGCTGGGATAGACATTTGCCTTTGGTTGAATTCTCTTACAATAATAGTTACCACTCAAGTATTAAGGCTGCACCTTTTGAGGCCTTATACGGACGAAAATGTAGATCCCCACTGTGCTAGGATGAATTAGAGGACAGACAGTTAACTGGTCCTGAAATCATACACGAGACAACCGAAAAGATAGTTCAGATTAAGAAACGAATAGAAACTGCCCGCAGCCGACAGAAGAGCTATGCTAATAAAGGTCGGAAAGATTTGGAATTCCAAGTTGGTGACAAAGTCATGTTAAAAGTATCCCCTTGGAAAGGCGTCGTTCGTTTTGGTAAACGAAGCAAACTAAGTCCGCGTTTTGTTGGACCCTTCAAGATTATTGAAAGGATCGGACCCGTGGCTTATCGATTAGAATTACCTGCTGAACTTAGCAGCGTACACGACGTATTTCATGTCTCGAATCTTAAAAAGTGTCTCGCTGATGACACTCTCGTTATTCCTTTAGATGACATTCGCATTGATGATAAAATGCACTTCATAGAGGAACCCGTAGAAGTCATGGACCGATCTGCTAAACGCTTAAAACAAAGCACCATACCTATTGTTAAGATCCGTTAGAATTCACGACGTGGCCCCGAGTATACCTGGGAACGTGAAGACCAAATGAAACAGAAATATCCCCATCTCTTCTCAACCGCTGATGCATCCGAGAAGTCTACCTAAAACTTCGGGACGAAGTTTTTATTAACGGGGAGGTACTGTAACAACCCTCACTTTTTGACTTCTAAATTACTGAATTAACCCTAGGGTTATATGTCTGACTATATGTATTAAGGGTTGTTATATACAATTAAATATTGACCGAATAGTAATTTTTAGTCAACAATGTACGCTTAAATAAATAATATATTATTAATTTATATAATTTGACATAATTTAACTAAGTATATAAACTTTGTATCACTTTTATTATTTAGTTAATGTATTATATATTTAACTATATAATAAATCCAATTATATATAAATGTAATAATATTTACAAACTTACTAAAACTATAGTTTAATAAGTAAAATCATAATTATTATTAAAAATACAAAATAACGAATTATTTATTATTTTTATGCAAAATTTGTATTTATTAATTAAAAAAAAATAAAAAAAATATTATTGACAAATATTCTTGAAAAAGCATTAAATCAATTTGTTTATTTATATAAAAAAATTCTTAAAATAAATAAAAAAATAAATAAATAAATAAATAAATAAATAAATTACTTTTTAATTAAAAATTGTAATGGAAAAACTACTTTTATTATTTTATTTTGTGCATTATCCCATGACCTAACATTTAACACTTTTTAATTTTAAAATTCCATTAAGAATTAAAATATTTCTTTTTCTTTTAATTATTTTATTCTTTTTACCTAATTTTTTCAAGTATAAATACCCCTCATTTTTCATTCAAACTCACACCAAAATTTCTCTCATTCTCTCTTTGAAGAATTACTACTAGTAAGTATTTTTTTCTTACTTTTTATTTTTATTACTTTTTACTTTTTACTTTTTACTTTTTACTTCGGTTATTATTTTTACCGAAATATGTAAATAATGTTATAAATTATATGCAATTAAAAATAAAATAAATAACATGTATACACTATTGCTATTACTAGCACCTATAACCTACTACTTATATTGTAACATAAAAATATTTTGGGATATGTATTAGAGATGTATAGATCTTCGAACTTTCTTGACGAATGGTTTCTATGAGATTCTAGGCAGAGGGTTTGGATTTCCGATTTAAAGGGTCTTATGGCTCAAGCCCCTAGATCTAAATTAGCCATTTGAAGGGAAAGGGGTGATTGGAAGCTTATCAAATACGGCAAGTATCCTAAAATGGAAAACACTGATAAAAGTAGAAACTCTCTAGTCATAGAAACTTAGTAAAATAAGAAACTTTCTAAAAATGAAAACTTTATAAAAATAGTAACTTACTAGGAATAGAAACTTAGTAAAACAAACACATACTTAAACTGAAACATGGGCAAAACACTTAACTACTCTTAAATGTCAATAGGTTGACATTCCTGCTCACTCGTTCAACTCTTTATTCCGAGGAATAACTCTCTCTCTACTTACTAAGGTGAATTCATAGCCCCTCTTTATTGCTAGCAAACTTACTTACTTTAGTTGGGGTGAGACACATGCTGTTTTTACTTTTTACAATTTAGACACAAGTACCAAACTGTTAAATTATGCTATACCCAGCTATGTCCGACTAAGTCCCTACAGTAATATTTTTAATTCCTACGGCATGCTTAATTATTGGGGGTAGGCCTATCGGGAGTAACGTCCCCGATACATTTGACCAAGTCATTGTATTACTTAATAATGAAATTAAACCGACAAGGACAGACACAACTTGTCATGGGGCAAAACTTGAACGTTTAGTCTAAATATCACGCATTGGCATAACTTTTTGATCCTGCGGGAGATCAACTTTACAAACTAAATCTTATGGTCTAAAACAACGACAAACTTTTTGTTAAACCTATAAACTTCACTCAACCTTTTTGGTTGACACTTTAGCATGTTTTGTCTCAGGTGCTGTTGGATTCAAGCTCTTATACTTACCGCTTATGTGATGCTACTTGGACATATGATCAAAAGATATCGCATTTATTACTTCTGCATGTGAACATTTACGATATTGTTATTCCTGTCATTGTAACGACATTTCATTTTCCGATGCGTACTCATTAAAGTTAAATTCATCATTTAGTATTGTTCTCGTTTATTATAATATGTTGGTATGTTTTGATATTAGTGACGTTCCTTCCAGACCCTATTTGGAGGACGTTACATATAGAAACCCTATCCTGAACTATAAAACAAACATATGATATTTGAGTTTAGTACACGTTGGTTTGCGTGTATTGTACATGTTGGTTGCATGTATGTTAAAACAGGGGTACTTATTATAACGTTAAAGTTTAGTTACCAGGGTGCTCAATTTCGTAGAATATTTTGATAAACATTTCTGGATGAAACAACTGAAATCTTGTGATCCACCTTGATGTACAGATCTTATGCAAAACATTAAAACTATGAACTCACCAACCTTTGTGTTGACACTTGTTAGCATGTTTATTCTCAGGTTCCCTAGAAGTCTTCCACTGTTTGCTTATATGTTAGACAAGCTATGTGCATGGAGTCGTACATGGCATATTTTTCAAGGAAACGTTGCATTCACCAAATCATCACCATGTATCTTATTTTGACTGCATTGTCAACGAAAGTACTATTGTAAACTATTATTTACGGTGATTGTCTATATGTAGGAATCATCAGATGTCGAAAACCTTTGATTTAAATATTCATTTATGGTGTGACTTTTCAAAAGAATGCAATGTTTACAAAACGTATCATATAGAGGTCAAATACCTCGCAATGAAATCAATGAATGACGTATTGTCCATATGGATTTGGAGCGATCGTCACAGTTGGTATCAGAGCATTGGTCCTAGTGAACCAGGTCTTGCATGAGTGTGTCTAACTGATTGTTGTTAGGATGCATTAGTAAGTCTGGACTTCGACCGTGTCTGCATGTTAAAAGTTTTGCTTATCATTTCTTGTCGGAAATTACCTGCTTATCATTCTTAAGTCTAGACACGTTTTCCTGCATTTATTGCATAAATAGTGTATAGACAAAAATTCATATCTTAGCGTATCTGTTACTGTAAACTTTTCCTGACATATTCCGAAAATTTCTCCGTGATTTATGAAATTTGGTATTATATATACATATGTAAATTATGTATTGAAGAATACCAAATTAAATTCTATAATCTAATTCATATCAAAAATCATCTCCCTAATTATACAAGATGGATCCCGTATCTAGTTCAAATTCCTTAAACTCCGACAGCTATTCCAATATGGATATTCACCTGAATTCTGAAGACAGTGTAACCGAAATGGATCAACCAATCAGCCATCAACTATTCTGGATGAATTGGGGATGGGTTCGTAGCCTTCTTAGTCATTGGAGACAAGAAGAAGGTGATCTCTTCCATCCACCGCATTCCCCTCTTGGCGAAGAACCTGAAGCACTTACCGGCGAACCTGTTCGAGACACCATTTTCTCTCTCATTTCCAGAGTATCTCGTCACGATAATATACTATCTCAAATTTTGAATCTTATTCATCCGCTCGTCCGAACCAACAATCATCCCAGTGTAATAGAAGAAGTCAACGAGCTTCGTGCTCGGGTAGTGGCTTTGGAGAATATGGTGCAAAGATTACAAACACCAGCAGCAGCACCAGCAGCATAACCAGTATCACCATCAACAACACCCACAGTACCATTACCACCACCAACAATAACATCCACATCACATGCTTCAACATCACAATCTGTACCTCGGATATCAAATCTTACGCACCATAGGTACCAAGGAGTACCAACAACAATAAACGATGAAGTATTGATTCATAACTTCATCGGAGAAACATTCTGCGGAAACTATGTAATTTCTAAAGTTTAGAGATTATCTATTCTAGCCTTAACCATAAATCAGATGGAGTAGAAACCCTGATCAGAATGGCGTATGATTTACAAGCTAGACTTGTTATATCACAACATCAACAGTACCGTCAGCATCATCAGCACCGTCAGTACTGTCAACATCGCCTCTAACATCACGAGCTTCGTCAGTTCAAGAAAGCACCGTAGTCATCATTACGAGTCAACAACGAGTATATCGCATCAATGAGTTATGAAGTAATAACTCAATTCCTCTAAAGAATTTATATGTATATCTTATATATATATAAATTTTAAAACCATCGTAAATCTTTTCGTACTAAGCAATTATGTATGAATTGAAAAAGGGTAAATATAACTCGGTTAAATTCATGTTATTATTATGCTATGATGTACATCCTGAAAGGACCCGTTCATATACATTATAAACGATTCACAATAGTTGATTACATTGCGAGGTATTTGACCTCTATATGATACATTTTACAAACATTGCATTCGTTTTTAAAAGACAATCTTTCTTTACATCGAAAATTGACAGGCATGCATACCATTTCATAATATCCACTATCCAACTATAAATTGATTTAATAATAATCTTTGATGAACTCAATGACTCGAATGCAACGTTCTTCGAAATATGTTATGAAAGACTCCAAGTAATATCTTTAAAATGAGCAAATGCACAGCGGAAGATTTCTTTAACACCTGAGAATAAACATGCTTTAAAGTGTCAACCAAAAGGTTGGTGAGTTCATTAGTTTATCATAATCATTTATTTCCATCATTTTAATAGACCACAAGAATTTCATTTCCAGTTCTCATAAATATACGTCCCATGCATAGAGACAAAAATAATCATTCATATGGTGAACACCTGGTAACCGACATTAACTAGATACATATAAGAATATCCCCTATCATTCCGGGATCCTCCTTCGGACATGATATAAATTTCGAAGTACTAAATCATCCGGTACTTTGGATGGGGTTTGTTAGGCCCAATAGATCTATCTTTAGGATTCGCGTCAATTAGGGTGTCTGTTCCCTAATTGTTAGATTACCAGACTTTAATAAAAAGGGGCATATTCAATTTTGTTAATTCAACCATAGAATGTAGTTTCAATTACTTGTGTCTATTTCGTCAAACATTTATAAAAGCGCATGTATTCTCAGTCCCAAAAATATAAAGGGTAAAAAGGCAAATGAAACTCACGCATATAAATACTGTATAACAGTTAATAAAGCATTTGCATGTATTCTCAGCCCAAAAATGTAATGAGTAAAAAGGGAGCAAATGAAACTCACCATACTGTATTTCGTAGTAAAAATACATATAACGTCATTGAACAAGTGCAAGGTTGACCTCGGATTCACGAACCTAAATTAATTATATATATTTATGTGTTGGTCAATATTTGTCTAACAAATTAGGTTAAGTCATAGTGTACCACAATCCTAATGCTCGAGACTAATATGCAAAAGTCAACAAAAGTAAATTTGACTCAAAATAATTTCCAAAAATCTATACATGATTAATATATAGTTTAAATATCGTCGTTTTATATTTTTAAATATTTTTAAAAGATTTATTAGAGTAAATAATATAATTTATTTATTAATAAATAAAATTTTATATTAAATTTATATAATAAAATATACTTTTATATATATTAAGTAATAAAATTTATAGGGTTCATTTAATATCATAAAGATAATATGATAGGTATTATTAAAGTAAGTTATTGCACGTAGTAAAATATGTTTGTATCACATATTTATTTAATAAAATAATATCTATAATGATAGTAAGTAAAAGTTGTATTATTTTGTAATAATAATTATTATTATAAAAATATCAATATTTATAATTACTAAGATGACATTATGATAAAACGATAATTCTAATTATGATAACTTTAATATTTACGATAATTTTTAATATTATCTTTAAAATAATAATTCTATTTAAAATAATAATAATAATGATATTTTTTTAGTAACAATGACATTTCTATTAAAATGATAATTTTTGTTAAAATGATAGTTTTAATACTAACGATACTTTTAATAATAATAGTAATGATAAAAATAATAAGAACGATAATTTTATCTAAATCAATATCTTATAATATTTTAATTTCATCATGATACACTTACTCATTATTTCCTAATTGTTTTGTTTAATAGCTTTTAATCGTCTTTTATATCGTGTTCATAATAATGATAATAATAGTAATCAAAATAATTAGGTGTTACAAATATTTGTTTTAAATACACTAATATTAATAATGATAGTTACTATAACATTATTAACGATAATACTAATAATTATCTTAATGATAATATAGTAATTAGTAATAATAATAATAACAATAACAATAACCATTTTTAAATAATGATATATATATATATTAATAACGATAATAATAATAATAATACTAATAATAATAATAATAATAATAATAATTGGATAATAATAATAATACTAATTATAACTTTAACGATAATAACGATAGTAATAATAAAAAAAAATAACAATTTTTAATGATAAATCCCTTTTATTGATAAAGATAATAATAATCATAATAATAAGATAAAACTAGAACGACGATAAAAACGACGATAATAATAATCATTTTTAATAAAAATATCGAAAATTCAATTGATTATAACTTCTAATCCATTCATCGAAACCATTCGATATCTAAAGGAAAAGTTCTTAATTTTTCGCTAGCTTTCCAAGGACATGCATATCTTATACCTTATCTCAACCGCAAGTGTAACTAATTCAACATTCAACCTAACCTGTCTAAGGGCAATATTAAAAGTACAAGCATGCATAATCCTAAATACTCGAGCACTAGTCAGGGATACACTATTAGTATGTAAAAGTTAAATTTAGAGTACTCACGTATTAATATTGAGATTCAATATTGCAGGAAAGGTACGTAGACGCAACGGAAATGATAAACACTATATTGACCTCACGAGCATACCCATGAACCATACTCAATCACCTCCATAGCTATAACCCATAATTTCCTTAATCCTATCCCACTCGAAAAACAATTTCGAAATCACTCGGACAGCACTCCGTCGTAATATTTTATGTATACTAATAATATCTTGAAATAATACGGAGTAAATATATATATGTAAATCGATTGAGAGAGTTTAGAGAAAAATATTTTCAAGTTTCTATGAAATAATGAAACCTATTGAATTCTATTTATAATAGATTTTTGAATTATTAAAGTATGAATTATTAAAGTGAATTATTAAAGTATGAATTATTAAAGTGAATTATTAAAGTATGAATTATTAAAGTGAATTATTAAAGTATGAATTATTAAAGTGAATTATTAAAGTTAAAGTAAAGTAAAAATAAAGTAAAGGTAAAGTTTAAGTATAGTAAAAGTATAAAACTATGTACGTATAATACGCGTATAAATATATATAATATTAATTTAAATCATTATATATATAAAATAATTTATAAATATCGTTATCTTTATCATACTAGTTAAGTAATGAGTTGTCAAAAGTGGTTCTAGATATTTATAAAAGTTATATACGTTTTAATAATAAAGTTCTTTTTAAACTGAAAATGTTTTTGTACGTTTAAAACTAAATAGATCAATCGAGTCTTTATGAGATTCAATCTTCCACTATCCTTTGTCTAGTTCTCAATGATTGACAATTTGTTCTTATTTATAAATCACTTTACCATTTTCTGAATATTGTTAAAATGGAAAGATTTCTCAAATCAACGTGGGCCTTTCAACAGAGACTTGTAATCATAATTCAATATATCTGATAATTCAATCATTTGATCTTATCTTCTAATTCCATTGATAAACATTTTGAAACAGATACAATCATATAAAGTATTTAATCTAATATTTTGTTTACGTTTCAAGTTATAATATATATACACATATACATATATAATCATATTCGTTTAATGGTTCGTGAATCGTTGGAACTTGGTCGAGGTTGAATGAATGTATGAACATAGTTTAAAATTCTTGAAATTTAACTTAGCAAATATTGCTTATCGTGTCGGAAACATATAAAGATTAAAGTTTAAATTTGGTTGGAAATTTCAGGGTTGTCACAGTACCTACCCGTTAAAGAAATTTCGTCCCGAAATTTGAGTGGAAAGGTCGTGAATGATAATAAGTATGTTTTTATGATGCATGCGGGCTGAAAATTAGAGTTTTATCATCAGCGAATAATTTGGATAAACAATCCATTTATATGAAGAGTACGAATGAAGCTAACATAGAAGAGTGAAATGAGTAAGTGTAGATTCATCTTATCATTTGACGTAGATATGATTGATTCCCAGATTTCAAGGGATTTGAAGAAAATCTTCTTAATAAGATTTGACTCTCCGGTAATCAAGGGAATTAGGATCCGCTTTAAATGCGATCGTCCATTTTAATTGTTCTGTCGGAGATTTTCTTATAAATTCACCTCCTTCGTTTCCTTACAACTCACACCTTCTGTTGATGCATTTTATGCAAGTCCCTAGACATCTACCCACGTCCATTGCAGGTACAACAGTTTACAGGCCACCATGATTGCTCGTTATTATCCTATACGTGTTTGTATGTGGTTACAGGAACTGCAGGAACGAGATTTAGATGTTTGACTATGTTAGACTTAGTCAGACGTACGAGTGAAGCCTCACTAGTACAGCTGACAGGCTCATATGTACGGCTGATGCTGAGCTAAGTCACAATTACAACCTAAATAAGAAGACACGAGTGAGCGATCACCCGTACGGCTGATGAAGCCAACTCGTACGTGTGATGAATGAATCATATGGGTGAGTCAACAGCAGGGGCATATAAAGTCTTATGTTCTTCAATTTTAGGTTAAGCCTCTCAATTGTTACACACACTCAGATCTAGTGAGCTCCTCCAATTTTCTCTCAGTCCAAATCACCCAGGTGGTGAATAATAGCTCTAGGTGTTGATCTAATCACACTTGATTTAGTTGTGGTTTGACTAAATTAATCAAAAAAAAAAATAACCTATTCACTAGAGGGTTTGATTCACTTATTCCGTCATTGTGTGAGTTAAATCTGTTGATTTCTAAGTTCCTAGTCATGTTTCATCACCTTCTATTCTTTCCCCCTCAACTCATATTTTAAAGTATTCATAAATATGCTCCATCCAGTTCTGATTCTCGATATACTTCTAACTTTCATATCGATCATTCTTCTTTTTCATCTACCGTCGGAAGAATCTATTTACTTCTACTATACTCTTGGGTTTATATTGTTTCTAGTTCTCCCGTGTCTTTATATTGCTATATGCATCGATATATATGGTTTATAATTTCTAGTTTATCGCTGGGCTTTATATGTTTCCTTATATTTCAAAGTCTCTGCTTCTGTCTTCTATAATCATTATCATTAACAGTTAATGCTCTCTTTTATTTGCTGCAATTTATACCCCAATTTTTATTTCGGAGTTTTGTCCTTTTGTTTCTTCTTCTTGCGATTAAGCACCGCTTGTAATGGTCCAGAATTCACAGATATGAATTTCAGAATGAACATTGTTAATGTTCTAGGAAGGAAATTGTGATGGCACGATCTTGACTTGTCAAATTACTAGAATACCTTAGAAAAGGCCGAATCATCAAGAAATATTTTCTTGATATTTTAGAGGTTAAATAGAATACAAGAGTCGTATAACATGGCACATGATGATATTATGATCTGTAAATCATCACGTTCCATTTAGAAACTCAGCATGACTTACTGTAATATAATCACGTTGATCAAGTGTCATTATATTATACTAATTCATGCTTCAGTTCCCAACACTACTTCAAAATATTCCTATTTTAAACTTGAATATTTCAGAATTTAGAAACTAAAATAGTTTCTTTTATGATGTAATACAGATAGCGCAAAGAGGTAAATGATTTCAAATAAGAAAAATTAAGAAAATATCTTCAGAAATATGGAGGATATTTATAATGAAATATATGATGATATTTTAGAATTTCTAATATTAGAGGATGATGAAGAATATTGTCCGCAGGGGTTTAGAGTCAGGAGCAAGGTATTCGTTAATGACTTCAGCAGGTACTGAATCATTTGGATCCTTTGAAGTCAGGTTCAGTCTTTGTAATTTGTCCAAAGCCTCCTTCCTACTTTGCTCAATCCGTTTTCCAGTTCCAAAACTTCTCTTTTTCTGCGCTTTGCCAGCACACTTCATCATTATCATTCAGCTTTTACCGTTTAAAGTCGTTTTTAGTTTTTGCTGCTTCATCAGCATTTTTTCCATTTTCGGAGAACCAATTCTTAGTTCGGAGTGTTTTTCAGAAACTTCACATTCAAATTAAGTCCAAAAGATAGACGTTATATATACACATATAACTGTTGGCGTAGACATGCTGCGAGATTTTAAAATACTGATTGCTAATTCCCAATGATTCGTATGACAATTCTCATTAGAAGATGCGAATGAGTAAATGATGGGGTTTCAATAAATAATTATAATGACTTTTTGGAGAGGCTAAAGTCAAAGGGTAATGAAGTTGTTGGTACATCTGCTAATAATGTGGTGGAATGTAAAAGGTTCCCTGGTAATGATGGTGTATATCTCAAGGTTATAATAAGGTTAGTCTGACTGAAAAGTCGAAGTTGACTTGCTGGAGCTGTGACAAAACTGGCTACTTTGAATAGGAGTCGCAAAGTTATTTTTGCTAATAAATGCCAAAGAATCTGACGCGGATACGTTGTTTAAACTTTTACTTTGGTTTCAAGAGTTTTTGGGGTACATAACTGTGGGTAACATGTGGTTGGATCATCATCTCGATTGCTCATCATTCGAAGTGTCTTCAGAAATTTTTGAAGGGTTTGAACACAGATTGTAATCGTTAACATACATTTGATGTTCTAACACAGTTTTGAAGTCAAAATATAGCTTGTGAAAGATGTAAGGATCTAAGAGTGATGATTTTGGTCATATCTCGAGTTGAATTTTGAGATTTCAAAATCAGAATATGTAATTAAATTTTGAATGAGTATGGTTGTTTTGATTTCTATAAAAGAATGTATATTGTTGTGAAAGTAGGGAGTATAATGGATAATTTGCTGAATCAGATTTAAAGAATGTAACATATTAATTGTGAATTTATATATCTCTCGAGTATTACCTACCCGTTAAAAAAAATTTCACAATTAATATTTTGTACAAAGGAATTTTATTACAGTCTTTATGAAAATATATATATGTATATTTTCTTCAGATGTAACATAGATTTAATGAGTTAATGTTAAATTAAACTCATTTGATTTACGGTTGAAACTAGAATTTAATAATCCCTAAAGTCTTTAAAAAGTACATAACTTTTACGCAGTATTTCTTTAATGACATTGAAATTATGAATCAATACTTTGTTATTTGTTGATGTATGATGTTCGGTTCGTGGAATTCTTGTGAATTTCGCAAAGTACGAATGATGTTATCTGAAAAGTTTCGGGTACATCGATGATGAAAGTGTAAAATCAAATATATACTTGATTTATTATGAATTGGAATTTGTTGAATTGCGACAGAGATTGTAGTTAACGCTGGTTAAGTTGCGGCCGAAGGACGTACGTTATTGCATATTTGTAATATGAATTAACCGAGTAGTTAAGATTCACACACAATAGTTTAGCACGGAAAGATTTATTTCAATATATATATATATATATATATATATATATATATATATATATATATATATATATATATATATATATATATATATATATATATATATATATATATATATAATATACATATAATTTCTTGAGAGGGAATGAGTTAATTTTTCATAACTCATTGATACAATATACACGTTATTGATTCGTAATGATGTCCACAGTGATTCTTGAACTGACGGAGTTTGTGATGTTATCTGTGTTGTTGATTCAGACGATGACTGTACTGACGATGCTGGTAACGCTGACGGTACTGTTGATGCTGTTGGTAAAGCAAGTTTAGCTCGTTAATCACACATCATTTTTGTCAGGGTTTCTACTCTTCCTTCTATCATTTTGGTTCACTTAACTGATTTATGGTTAGGGCTAGATTAGATAATCTCTAAGACTTTAGAGATTACATAATCGCCGCAGAATGTTTATCCAATGAAGTTATGAATTAATACTTCATCAGTTATTGTTGTTGGTACTCCTTGGTATCTATGGTGCGTATGACGTTGATGCTCGTGGGACAGATTGTGAAGTTGAGGTTTACGACGCGGTTGTGGTTGGAGGTGGTAATGGTACTATTGGCGTTGATGATGGTGGTACTGGTTATACTGCTGATGCTGCTGCTGGTGTTTGTAATCTCTGCACCATATTCTCCAAAGCCACTACCCGAGCGCGAAGCTCGTTGACTTCTTCTATTACACCGGGGTGATTGTCGGTTCGGACGAGCGGATAAATAAAATCTAAAATTTGATGTAATATATAATCGTGACGAGATACTCTGGAAATGAGCGAGAAAATGGTGTTTCAGACAGGTTCGCCGGTAAGTGCTTCAGGTTCTTCGTCAAGAGGGCAATGTGGTGGATGGAAGGGATCACCTTCTTTTTGTTTTCAATGATTGAGGAGGCTACGAACCCATCCCCAATTCATCCAGAATAGGTGATGACTGATTGGTTGATCTATTCCGGTCACACTGCATTCGGAGCTTGAATGGGATTCCATTTCGGAATCTGAGTGACTTGAACTGATGACGAATTCCATTTCGTACGATTGGATAAATGATTTTGGCTAACGGATGGTATTCTAATTACATATATATATATATATATATATATATATATATATATATATATATATATATATATATATATAGATCAAAAGATTTCGTAGATTACGGAGGACTTTGCGGGATATGTCAAGAAAAGTTTAAAGTAACAGATACGATAAGATATGATTTAGCAGATATGCTAAGATAAGAATTTTTGTCTATACACTATTCATGCAATCAATGCAGCAAGACGTGTCTTAGACTAAAAATGATAAGCAGGTAATTTCCTGAGGATGATAAGTAGTTAATTTTCGACACAAAATGATAAGCAAAACTTTTGACATGCAGACACGGTCGAAGTCCAGACTCACTAATGCATCCTATCGACTTATCAGTTAGACACACTAATGCAGACCTGGTTCGCTAAGACCACCGCTCTGATGCCAACTGAAAGGACCCGTTCATATACATTATAAACGATTCACAATAGTTGATTACATTGCGAGGTATTTGACCTCTATATGATACATTTTACAAACATTGCATTCGTTTTTAAAAGACAATCTTTCTTTACATCGAAAATTGACAGGCATGCATACCATTTCATAATATCCACTATCCAACTATAAATTGATTTAATAATAATCTTTGATGAACTCAATGACTCGAATGCAACGTTCTTCGAAATATGCTATGAAAGACTCCAAGTAATATCTTTAAAATGAGCAAATGCACAGCAGAAGATTTCTTTAACACCTGAGAATAAACATGCTTTAAAGTGTCAACCAAAAGGTTGGTGAGTTCATTAGTTTATCATAATCATTTATTTCCATCATTTTAATAGACCACAAGAATTTCATTTCCAGTTCTCATAAATATACGTCCCATGCATAGAGACAAAAATAATCATTCATATGGTGAACACCTGGTAACCGACATTAACTAGATACATATAAGAATATCCCCTATCATTCCGGGATCCTCCTTCGGACATGATATAAATTTCGAAGTACTAACGCATCCGGTACTTTGGATGGGGTTTGTTAGGCCCAATAGATCTATCTTTAGGATTCGCGTCAATTAGGGTGTCTGTTCCCTAATTCTTAGATAACCAGACTTTAATAAAAAGGGGCATATTCGATTTCGATAATTCAACCATAGAATGTAGTTTCAATTACTTGTGTCTATTTCGTCAAACATTTATAAAAGCGCATGTATTCTCAGTCCCAAAAATATAAAGGGTAAAAAGGCAAATGAAACTCACGCATATAAATATTGTAAAACAGTTAATAAAGCATTTGCATGTATTCTCAGCCCAAAAATGTAATGAGTAAAAAGGGAGCAAATGAAACTCACCATACTGTATTTCGTAGTAAAAATACATATAACGTCATTGAACAAGTGCAAGGTTGACCTCGGATTCACGAACCTAAATTAATTATATATATTTATGTGTTGGTCAATATTTGTCTAACAAATTAGGTTAAGTCATAGTGTACCACAATCCTAATGCTCGAGACTAATATGCAAAAGTCAACAAAAGTAAATTTGACTCAAAATAATTTCTAAAAATCTATACATGATTAATATATAGTTTAAATATCGTCATTTTATATTTTTAAATATTTTTAAAAGATTTATTAGAGTAAATAATATAATTTATTTATTAATAAATAAAATTTTATATTAAATTTATATAATAAAATATACTTTTATATATATTAAGTAATAAAATTTATAGGGTTCATTTAATATCATAAAGATAATATGATAGGTATTATTAAAGTAAGTTATTACACGTAGTAAAATATGTTTGTATCACATATTTATTTGATAAAATAATATCTATAATGATAGTAAGTAAAAGTTGTATTATTTTGTAATAATAATTATTATTATAAAAATATCAATATTTATAATTACTAAGATGACATTATGATAAAATGATAATTCTAATTATGATAACTTTAATATTTACGATAATTTTTAATATTATCTTTAAAATAATAATTCTATTTAAAATAATAATAATAATGATATTTTATAGTAACAATGACATTTCTATTAAAATGATAATTTTTGTTAAAGTGATAGTTTTAATACTAACGATACTTTTAATAATAATAGTAATGATAAAAATAATAAGAACGATAATTTTATCTAAATCAATATCTTATAGTATTTTAATTTCATCATGATACTCTTACTCATTATTTCCTAATCGTTTCGTTTAATAGCTTTTAATCGTCTTTTATATCGTGTTCATAATAATGATAATAATAGTAATCAAAATAATTAGGTGTTACAAATATTTGTTTTAAATACACTAATATTAATAATGATAGTTACTATAACATTATTAACGATAATACTAATAATTATCTTAATGATAATATAGTAATAATAATAATAATAACAATAACAATAACCATTTTTAAATAATGATATATATATATATTAATAACGATAATAATAATAATAATACTAATAATAATAATAATAATAATAATAATAATAATTGGATAATAATAATAATACTAATTATAACTTTAACGATAATAACGATAGTAATAATAAAAAAAATAACAATTTTTAATGATAAATCCCTTTTATTGATAAAGATAATAATAATTATAATAATAAGATAAAACTAGAACGACGATAAAAACGACGATAAAAACGACGATAATAATAATCATTTTTAATAAAAATATCGAAAATTCAATTGATTATAACTTCTAATCCGTTCATCGAAACCATTCGATATCTAAAGGAAAAGTTCTTAATTTTTCGCTAGCTTTCCAAGGACATGCATATCTTATACCTTATCTCAACCGCAAGTGTAACTAATTCAACATTCAACCTAACCTGTCTAAGGGCAATATTAAAAGTACAAGCATGCATAATCCTAAATACTCGAGCACTAGTCAGGGATACACTATTAGTATGTAAAAGTTAAATTTAGAGTACTCACGTATCAATATTGAGATTCAATATTGTAGGAAAGGTACGTAGACGCAACGGAAATGATAAACACTATATTGACCTCACGAGCATACCCATGAACCATACTCAATCACCTCCATAGCTATAACCCATAATTTCCTTAATCCTATCCCACTCGAAAAACAATTTCGAAATCACTCGGACAGCACTCCGTCGTAATATTTTATGTATACTAATAATATCTTGAAATAATACGGAGTAAATATATATATGTAAATCGATTGAGAGAGTTTAGAGAAAAATATTTTCAAGTTTCTATGAAATAATGAAACCTATTGAATTCTATTTATAATAGATTTTTGAATTATTAAAGTATGAATTATTAAAGTGAATTATTAAAGTATGAATTATTAAAGTGAATTATTAAAGTATGAATTATTAAAGTGAATTATTAAAGTATGAATTATTAAAGTGAATTATTAAAGTATGAATTATTAAAGTGAATTATTAAAGTTAAAGTAAAGTAAAGTAAAAATAAAGTAAAGGTAAAGTTTAAGTATAGTAAAAGTATAAAACTATGTACGTATAATACGCGTATAAATATATATAATATTAATTTAAATCGTTATATATATAAAATAATTTATAAATATCGTTATCTTTATCATACTAGTTAAGTAATGAGTTGTCAAAAGTGGTTCTAGATATTTATAAAAGTTATATACGTTTTAATAATAAAGTTCTTTTTAAACTGAAAACGTTTTTGTACGTTTAAAACTAAATAGATCAATCGAGTCTTTATGAGATTCAGTCTTCCACTATCCTTTGTCTAGTTCTCAATGATTGACAATTTGTTCTTATTTATAAATCACTTTACCATTTTCCGAATATTGTTAAAATGGAAAGATTTCTCAAATCAACGTGGGCCTTTCAACAGAGACTTGTAATCATAATTCAATATATCTGATAATTCAATCATTTGATCTTATCTTCTAATTCCATTGATAAACATTTTGAAACAGATACAATCATATAAAGTATTTAATCTAATATTTTGTTTACGTTTCAAGTTATAATATATATACACATATACATATATAATCATATTCGTTTAATGGTTCGTGAATCGTTGGAACTTGGTCGAGGTTGAATGAATGTATGAACATAGTTTAAAATTCTTGAAATTTAACTTAACAAATATTGCTTATCGTGTCGGAAACATATAAAGATTAAAGTTTAAATTTGGTTGGAAATTTCCGGGTTGTCACACATCCTTCGTTAATAACTTAACCTTCGTTAACTACAATCTCTGTTTCAACTCAATGAATTCCATTTCATAATAAACCAAGTGTATTATTCAATTACATAATTGATTTTATATTTTCATTTTTGATGTACTCGAAACTTTCCAGAAAACATAATATGTGCCTTGTAAGGTTCACAAAAATTCCACGAGCATCAACATCCTTCACCGAGGAATAAGAATAAATAATGAAGTATCGATTACATTAGCGAAATACTCCGCAAAGATTAAGTAATCTTTAATGTTTTAGGGATTAATCATTTCTAAGTCAAGCCGAAAATCAAATGAGCTTAATATGATATTAACTCATTAAATCTGTATTAGATCTGAAGAAAATATACATACATATATTTTCATAAAGACGGTAATAAAAATTCTTTTGTATAAAGTATTAATTGTGAAATCTTTAACGGGTAGGTACTACTCGAGAAATATTTAAGTTCACAATTAATATGTTACACTGTATATTCTTCAATTTTGATTCAAAAATCATTAACTATACTCACTATCTTCACAATGATACACAATCATTTCATACAAATTCAATCACATATTCTGATATTGACGGATCAGAATCCAAGCCATAACTCTGAACCGGTGACATCATTCTTAGATCTCTACATCTTTCAAAGCTATACTTTGACTTCAAAACTATGCAAGATCCTTTAGCATTGTTTTTACCGAAAATAACCTTGCAATTCCTTTTCAAAGTATCTAGTATTATCAACCATTCAACCAGTCAAAGACGACCTTTCAGACTTGTAACTTTGGCATATACGTTTTTGTTACTGGGGAACCTTTCAGGTTCCACCACATTAGCAGTAAATTTACCAACAACTTCATTGATCTTTGACCTTCCGAAAAATCCTTATACTCATTGAAACCGTATCATGTACTCATCCACATCTTGTAACGACAATTGCCATACCAACTATCGGGAATTAGCAATCAGTATTTTGAAATCTTACAGCATGTGTACATATAACGTCTACCTCCTGGACTTACATACTTCGAATGTGAAGTTTCCAAAAAACACCCCAAACTACGAAACTAGTTCTCCGAATTTTGGAAAAATGTTGATGAAGCAGCAAAAACTATAAACGACCTTAACAGTCAAAAGTTTGATGATAAAGAATAGTATGGTGGTAAAGCTAAAAAAAAAAGAGAAAGTTTGGAACTGAAAAACGGATTGAGTAAAGTATGAAAGAGGCTGTGGATAAATCACAAAGACTGAACCTGCCTTCAAAGAATCCAAATGATTCAGTGACTGCTGAAACCATTAGTAAGAACCTTACTTCTTATTCTAAACCATCACAGACATATTTTTCGCATCATCCTCTGATATTAGAAATTCTAAGATATCATCGTAACTTTCATTATAAATATCCTCGCTATTTTTGGAGATATCTTCATACCTATTCTTATCGAAAATCATTCATCTCTTCGCACTATCTGTGTTACATCATAAAAGAAACTATTTTAGTTTCTAAAATCTGAAAAATTCGAAAAAATGGATGTTTTGAAGTAATGTTGCGAACTGAAGCATGAGTTAGTATAATATAATGACACTTGATCAACGTAATCATATTACAGTAAGTCATGCTGAGTTTCTAATGGAACGTGATATAGGTTCACAGATCACACCCTCATCATGAACCATGTTACAAAACTCTTTCATTCTATTTAATCTCTAAATATATCAAGAAAATACTTTTCTTGATGATTCGGTCTTTTCCAGATATTCTGGTAATTTGACCAATCAAGATCGTGTCATTACAATTTCTTTCTTAGAACATTAACTATGTTCATTCCAAAATGTATAGCTACGAATTCTGGACCATTATTCGCTTGACTTGAAGTCGGGAAGGAAAAACGAAAGCATGAAACTCCTAAATATAAGGGAAAATATAAAGCCTGATAAAAACATATATATTACAAACCGTTTATATCAATGCGTATAGCAATATAAAGACGCGGGAAAATGAAAAATACTATAACCCCAAGGTAATAGGAGAAGAAAATAACTTCCTCTGGTGGTAGATGAAAAAGAAGAATGACAGATATAAAAGTTAGGAGTATATCAAGAATCAGAACTGGATGAAGCATTTCACAATCTTTTGGAAATATGAAATGAGGAATAAGATTATAGGAGTGGTGAAAATAAATGAAACGGAAGAGGTCAATTTATAGAAAAATATCAGACATAACACTCGAGGCAGATTACGTATTTAATCAAAGGAAATCGTAATTTTCTTAATCACCGAAGAATCAAATCTTATCTAGATTACAAAGATCTTCTTTAATCCTTGAATTCCGGAAATTAATCGATACTACGTCAAAAGATAAGAAGAATTCCTATTTCACTCTATTACGATAACTTCTCTCATACACTTCAAGTAATTGGATTGCTTTATCCATATTATTCAATGGTAATAAAACTTTATTTATCGACTCATATACGTCATGAAAACATTTTTATTGTTAGCCATGACAACCTCACTCAAATTTCGGGACGAACTTTCTTTAACGGGTAGGTACTGTGATGACCCGAAAAATTTTGACTTATTCTGAACCAAATTCTCGATATGGTTTAATTTTTCTGACACGATAAGCAAAGTCTGTTAAACTGAATCTCAAAACTTTTGAACTATTCAATTACCCTTCGATTGTTCTCAACGATTCAGTAACAATTATATGTAAATAGATACATATACTATAACTTGAAAACGTAACAAAGTGTTGAGTATACGGTACTGTGCATTAAACTTGTTGGTTTGAATATCTGATTGATATATTTAACTACTGAGTTAAAAGATTATGCCAATCGATTGAATTAAAAGATATTTATTGAGTCCCTTAATAATTATAATATTATTACGAGTTTCTGTTGTGAGGTCCACGTTGATTTGGGAAATCATTCATGTTTAACGGTATTCGGAATAAATGGTAAAGTGTTTGTATAAATAACGTAATTTGGACACATACAATAATAAGGAATATTAACTGTTAGAATTAGACATATGAATAAATTGCGATATGGATTTTAAAAACGTGTTTATAAATATTAAGAATAGATATTAACTTGGTTATGAAACGTTTGATAAATACTATTATATTAATAAATAACGAGACAATGATTTATAGAAGTAAATGACCAAAATACTCGAAAGATTAAGATATACTTTGAGTGGTATAGTTTATTAATAATTTAAGACTATCTTTTGACAAAGGTACGAGTCACGAAACGTAAAGTGATAGTTTTCTAAGCATACGAAAATGTGTTCGAGAAACCGGAACCGGGGCATAAGTCGAGGGACAACGTACGAGACATCGGAACAAAAATTTCAAGTCAACTATGCACGAGAATATAATATAATATATAATTAATTAATATAAATTATATATATTATATATTAATAAATAAATATGTCGACAAACAAGAAAACAAAAGTTTGTGAGCTGGATCAGAGGGCCATGCGATCGCATGGCCTTGAAGCACAAATCCCATGCGATCACATGGGGTGCTTTTTCAGAAAAGGTTCTATAAATTGCACGATTTCAGTTCTGTTTTTCTCACACTCTTAATATTACTCCGTAAGTATTTATTTATATTATTTATATTATTATTATTATTATTAAGATTAATATTATTATTAATCTTATTATTATTAGTATTATTAATTAGTATTATACATAAAATACTACGACGAGGTTATGAGCGTGTCACCTTTAAAATGGGTTTTCGAGCGGGATAGAACTAAGGAAATTATGGGTTATAGCTATGGAGGTTATGTGTAATCTTCGTGAGTATTGTTCGCAAGTCAAACCTAGTGTTTATCATCTCCGTTGCGTCTACTTACTTTCCTACAATATTGAATCTCAATATTGATACGTAAGCACTCATATTTTATCTTTTATATATTAATTGTGTATCCATGTCTAGTGCTCGAGTATATATATTTATACATGCTTGTATGCTAAATTTCGTCGTTAAACAGTTTATGATGAATCACGAATTAAATACATATATTACTGGTAAAAGGTATATGATATGCATGTTTTTGGAAAGCTGACGAAAAATCAATGACTTTTCTTTTAGATATCGAATAGTTTCGATGAACGGATTAAAAGATATGATTAACTGAATTATGATTGACGTTAATTGAAATTGCTTTTGAATCTGCAATTAAGATTTAAACAACTTGTTTACGAGATTGATAAATTAGATTTTTGAATATTACCAACCGAGTAAATGAATCCTTATATAAGGTACGTCTCATTTTATTAAACAACTGTCAAAATTGACTTTTTGAAACGACTTTGGATAACTTTTGTATGTCGATCTCGAGCATTAGGATTGTGATACACTATGACCTGACCTAACTTGATAGACATTTATTGACCAACATATGTTCTCAAGGTTGAGATCTACGATTATTTGATATTTCGAGTTTTGGTCACATTACGATGAACAACTTTATGTGCTGCTAAGGTGAGTTTCATTTGCTCCCTTTTTAATTGCTTTTGCAATCTATATTTTTGGGCTGAGAATACATGCACTTTATTTTAAACGCAATGGATGCAAGTATATACTAAATTCTACACCGAGTTTGAACCGAAAATCCCTTAGCTTTGGTAACTAGTAACTGCCGGTTATAAGAACTGGTGGGTGCGAGTAGTTGTATATGGATCCATAGGGCTTGACATCCCCGTCTGTTCCAGGTATAGAAACCCTATCCTGAACTATAAAACAGACGTATGCTATTTGAGTTTAGTACACATTGGTTTGCATGTATTGTACATGTTGGTTGCATGTATGTTAAAACAGGGGTACTTATTATAACGTTAAAGTTTAGTTACCAGGGTGTTCAATTTCGTAGAATATTTTGATAAACGTTTCTGGATAAAACAACTGAAATCTTGTGATCCACCTTTATGTACAGATCTTATGCAAAACATTAAAACTATGAACTCACCAACCTTTGTGTTGACACTTGTTAGCATGTTTATTCTCAGGTTCCCTAGAAGTCTTCCGCTGTTTGCTTATATGTTAGACAAGCTATGTGCATGGAGTCGGTACATGACATATTTTTCAAGGAAACGTTGTATTCACCAAATCATCACCATGTATCTTATTTTGACTGCGTTGTCAACGGAAGTACTATTGTATACTATTATTTACGATGATTGTCTATATGTAGGAATCATCAGATGTCGAAAAGCTTTGATTTAAATATTCATTTATAGTGTGACTTTTCAAAAGAATGCAATGTTTACAAAACGTATCATATAAAGGTCAAATACCTCGCAATGAAATCAATGAATGACTTATTGTCCATATGGATTTGGAGCGATCATCACACCATGCAGACAACAAGCACATCACAGCGGAAGCAGTCTAAGGACCTAAGAATAAAAACATGCTAAAAATGTCAACACGAATGTTGGTGAGTTATAGGTTTAATTGCTCGAGTCATAAATATATCAAGATGGACCACAAGATTTCTTCAAAAGTTTATCAATAGATTCTACATAACAGAGCACTCTGGTAACTAAACTTAATGCTATAATGATAATTACTCTATTCGTTTTAATACACGCAAACCAACGTGTCATAAACTCAAATAACATACGTTCGTTAAAAGGCTAGCGCTCTAGCTCGGACGGGGATGTCAAGCCCTATGGATCCATATACAATTATTCACGCCCACCAGTCCATATCCTATGTACTGGCAGCTACTAATTACCAAAGCTAAGGGATTTTCGGTTTAACTCAGTGTAGAATTAAGTATGTACTTGTGTCCATTGCATTTAAAATAAATTGCATGTATTCTCAGCCCAAAAATATTTAAAGTATTTAAAAAGAGATCTATAAACTCACATATCAATATTGTGGTTCAATATTGTAGGAAAAATATGCAGACGCAACGGTAATAACAAGTGCAAGGTTGGCCTTTGATTCACGAACAATACCTCTGTCGTAGTATTTTATTTATATGATTTATCACTAACTTGGAATTTTTAACTTTAAGTAATATGGAGTAAATATATATTTAAATGTCTGTTTTTTAAAGAATGAACGGAGTAATTATATTTATTTATGTATATGGGTGTGTGTCTTTAACTCGAACAAAAACTCGATATATATATGCAGAGATTTTTGTCCAAGATTAATATAATATCATAAATTGTCACATGCTTCTACTTTCTGTCTATTCACCTCAATCGGCCCACCATGATGAATAAAAGAAACTAGTGTTGGGTAAAAAAAATGTAACAAAGTGAGATGTAACAAAGTGGGTAAAAAAAATGTGTCTATGACTAAAATACTTTATACATTGGTTTTAAAAAAAACTGAGCACTCGAAATGTAATATATTTATAATTTACAGTTTATATAACTTAGAAGTATATTTATATTTTCTTACAAAATATGAGTTTTAAAATTTGTTACAGTAGTCAATGTTGCACTATCTTATCTTTAGTTTATTTATTTTTTTATTTTTATTTTTTTAATTTATATCATCTAAAATTTATGCATACTATATGGAACTCAACTTGCTTAAGCAATACATCCCCATGCATTCAAAATTTGAACATAGAAGTTGTAAATAAAGTAATTGAAACTTGAGTAAATAATGCAATTGCAACTTGATAAATAATACATGTCGTGGGGTTTGTGTGGATTAAAACAAAATATATCTAATCATCACTATGTGCAAAAACAAAAGACAACTTGATCTAGTTTATAATATGTGTCATTTGCTTGTAAATATTCGACCGACACATTTAAATAATTAATAAATAGCAATCGTCATCATCCGTAGACAAACTTTTTAAAAGAAATCGATATAATTCAACACTCCACTATATTTTGATTGTTTTAAAAAAAATTACCCGTTCTTACATAGTAGTAAATTTTGCATTAGTTTAATTAACATTAAAAAGAGTTTGCTCGTTTCGTGTCCTCCGTCCCATATAAAATAGACGAAGTATTAAAATATAATATATGAAATTTCTATTTTAAAATGAAAAGAATATTAAGTATAATTATATAATCTATTTAAATTTGACGTAAGGCAATTAAAAGGATCAAACATCCAATAACTCAAAAGTAAAAAAAATAAAGGGAGACATAGATTACTTAAATTAATGAGTAAGGGATGGACTGACTGTGAAATGTTTATTTGATACACGGTACATGACATGAAAGTATTTAATCCCTACATACATATATATAAGACATATATATATATATAAGACTAAGGTACTTATTTTACTAGACTACTTAACCATAAAAACATTGTTAACATATACTTTTGAAAACTTAATAATCTCATTACGTTATTTATTAAAAATGTTTTAATAATAGAATTTATTATATCACATAACGTTTTCATTTTAGAAATTAAATCGCGTAATATAAATCTTATCGGGTTTCGAGTTTTAAATTTTAATTTGTTCGTGAATCGTCGGGAATGGTCAAAGGGTACATGAATGTGTAAATTAGTTCAAAAAGTTTTAAGACTCAACATAATAGGTTCGCTTATCGTGTCGGAAACATTTTATCCTGTAATTAATTTATTAATATGAAATTTTCTGGGTCTTTAAAGTACCTCCCCGTTAAAGAAAATTTTGTCCCGAAATTTTGAGTAGTACCTTTTTTATGAGCGATATCGGTGAACAAATGTGGATACTTTTGCTTCATTTGATCTTCACGTTCCCAAGTAAATTCGGGTCCTCGTCTAGCATTCCAACGAACTCTAACAATCGGTATTTTACTTCATTTTAATTTTTTAACCTCACGGTCCATGATTTCAACAGTTTCTTCGATAAAATGGAGTTTATCGTTGATTCGTATTTCATCAAGAGAAATTACGACATCCTTTTCAGCTAAACATTTCTTCAAATTTGACACGTGAAATGTGTCGTGAACACTACTAAGTTCTTGCAGTAGCTTTAATCGATAAGAAACTGCTCCAATTCTTTCGGTGATTTCAAAGGGTCCTATGTACCTAGGACTTAGCTTTCCTCGTTTACCGAATCGTACAACGCCTTTCCAGGGTGACACTTTCAACATGACTTTGTCACCCACTTGAAATTCTAGCGGTTTTCTTCTTACATAAGCATAACTCTTTTGGCGACTCATGGCCATTTTCAATCGCTGTTGTATTTGAATGATCTTTTCGGTGGTTTCATGAATAATTTCTGGTCCGGTAAGTTGTCTTTCTCCTACTTCACTCCAACAAATAAGAGATCTGCACTTTCTACCGTAAAGTGCTTCAAATGGCGTTGCGTTGATGCTCGAATGATAGCTGTTATTGTATGAGAATTCTGCCAAGGGTAAGTGTCGATCCCAACTGGTTCCAAAGTCAATCACGCATGCCTGTAACA
Source organism: Rutidosis leptorrhynchoides (assembly GCF_046630445.1). NCBI lineage: Eukaryota > Viridiplantae > Streptophyta > Magnoliopsida > Asterales > Asteraceae > Rutidosis > Rutidosis leptorrhynchoides. The sequence goes on from NC_092334.1 coordinate 208,051,167, forward strand.
TGTCTTCTAATGTTTGTATTGTTCTTTCACTTTGACCATCTGTCTGTGGGTGATAAGCGGTGCTCATATCTAATCGTGTTCCCAATACTTTTTGTAATGACTTCCAAAAATGTGATGTGAATCGGGTGTCGCTATCAGATATGATGGAGATAGGTACACCATGCCTGGAAACTATTTCCTTCTAATATAAGCGTGCTAATCTCTCCATACTGTCCGTCTCCTTTATTGGTATAAAGTGAGCTGATTTAGTGAGGCGATCAACTATCACCCAAATAGTATCGTAACTACTTGCAGTCCTTGGCAATTTCGTAATGAAATCCATGGTTATTCTTTCCCATTTCCACTGAGGAATTTCCGGTTGTTGCAGTAACCCTGACGGGTTTTGGTGCTCAGCTTTGACCTTGGCACATGTCAAACATTTGCTTACATAAGTAGCAATTTCTGTCTTCATATTAGGCCACCAATAGAACTTCTTAAGATCGTGGTACATTTTTTCGTTTCCTGGGTGAATTGAGTACCTCGTTTTGTGTGCTTCATCCAGTACTAGTTGCCTTAGGTTACCAAGTTTTGGTACCCATATCCTACCATCAAAATACAGGATTCCATCCACTTTTACTTCAAGCTGTTTTTCTAACCCTTTGCTCATTTCGCCATTTTCATTTTCTTCTTTTAAAGCCTCTAACTGTGCTGCTTGAATTTGCTTTGAGAGATCAATACGAATTGTAATGTTCAAAGCTCGAACCCTAAGAGGTTTTACTCTTTCTTTTCGACTTAGGGCATCAGCTACAACATTAGCCTTTCCGGGGTGGTAACGGATTTCACAATCGTAATCGTTCAATAACTCTACCCAGCGATGTTTCCTCATATTGAGTTGTTTTTGATCAAAAATATGCTGAAGACTCTTATGGTCGGTGTACACTGTACACTTGGTTCCATATAGATAGTGTCTCCATATTTTGAGTGCAAAAACTACTGCTCCAAGTTCCAAATCGTGCGTCGTATAGTTCCTTTCATGAATTTTTAGTTTTGGTGAAGCGTAGGCGATAACTTTTGTGCGTTGCATTAATACGCATCCTAAACCTTGGCGCGAAGCGTCATAATAGATCATGAAATCGTCATTTTCTTCTGGTAATGACAAAATGAGTGCAGAAGTTAACTTCTTCTTTAACAGTTGAAATGCGGACTCCTGTTCCATGGACCAATCATACTTCTTTCCCTTTTGAGTCAATGTGGTTAAGGGTTTGGCGATTTTAGAAAAATATTGAATGAATCTTCGGTAGTAGCTAGCAAGACCTAAAAATTGGCGGTTTTGTGTTGGAGTCTTCGGTTTTTCCCATTTACTAATGGCTTCGATCTTGGCAAGGTCAACTCTAATTAAATGTTTACTGACAACATGGCCCAAAAATTGTACTTCTTGTAACCAGAAATCACACTTCGAAAATTTTGCGTACAATTTTTCTTTCTTGAGGATTTCTAGTACCAATTTTAAGTGTTTCTCATGTTCTTCTTTGTTCCTCGAGTAAATCAATATGTCGTCGATAAAAACAATGACAAATTTGTCTAAATACGGTCTGCAGATGCGATTCATTAGATCCATTAATACTGCTGGAGCATTAGTCAATCCAAAAGGCATGACTAAAAACTCATAGTGACCGTAACCGGTTCTGAACGCGGTTTTAGGAACATCTTCTTTCTTCACTCTCAGCTGATGATATCCGGAACGTATATCGATTTTAGAATAAACACTTGATCCTTGCAATTGATCAAACAAATCATCAATCCTTGGTAATGGGTACCGATTCTTGATTGTTAATTTGTTTAATTCTCGGTAATCTATGCACATTCTCATAGATCCATCATTCTTCTTGACAAACAGAATAGGAGTACCCCAAGCTGAAAAACTGGGGCGAATAAATCCACGATCCGATAATTCTTGCAATTGGTTTTGTAATTCTTACATTTCTGAAGGTGCAAGTCTATATGGGGATCGGACTACAGGTGCGGCTCCTAGCACGAGATCAATATGGAATTCTACACATCTGTGTGGAGGTAGCCCCGGTAATTCTTCTGGAAATACTTCGGGATATTCTCTCACAACCGGCACGTCATCAATGCTTCTTTCTTCGGTATTGATCTTCTTCACGTGTGCCAGAATAGCATAACAACATTTTCTTATAAGTTTATGGGCCTTCATACAGCTGATAAGGTTCAGCTTCGAGTTGCTCTTCTCCCCATAAATTATTAATGACGTTTCATCCTTTTGAGGGATGCGGATCGCTTTTTCAGCGCAAACAACTTCCGCACTTGTTTTGGACATCCAGTCCATGCCAACGATTAGGTTAAAACGTCCTAATTCTACGGGTATCAAATCAATTTTATATGTTTCACCACGAGATTTATTTCGCAACCATGGCAAATTTTATCGGCGTTTATCAGTTTACCATTAGCTAATTCAATAGTATATTTATCGTCTAGAGGCAATGATACACATTTTAGTTTAGAACTAAAGTCGTTACACATATAACTTCTATCAGCACCCGTATCAAACATAATAGAAGCTAGTTGATTATTAACGGTAAACTTACCCGTAACAAGATCAGGGTCTTTACGCGCTTCGCTGACATTAATGTTAAATTCCCTCCCACGTGCGGGTTCTTTGTTCTTCTCCTTATCAGGGCATTGATTTATAAAGTGACCAGGCTTCCCGCATCCAAAACATTTCTTGACATCGGTCGATTTTGTCTTTACTTCAGAAACGGTGTCATAACAATCTTTCGCCACATGTCCTTTCTTGTTGCACTTATCACAAACCACTTGGCAATAACCTGCATGATGTGTGTAACATCTTTTGTAGAACGGATGGGGTCCCTTGTAGTTTGGGCTAGCAATTTCCCCATTTTGTTTGCCCTTAAAGGTCTCTCGCCTCTTCAGGTAACTTAAAGTCTTCCCATTTCCTTTTTCCTTCAGTTGTCTTGACTTCGCTAATTGGTACCTTAATCAAACTCTCCGTGATCTGGTCCATGAGTTGGTGTGCCATTCTCATGGCTTCCTGCATCGTATTCGGTTTGGATGATGTAACAATTCCCTTGATATTGAGTGACAAATCGTTAATATATATCTCAATCTTTCGTTTCAAGTTTGGCACTAATTCGGGACACAACAAAGCTAGTTCCATGAAGCGTTTTTAATAGTTGGTGAGATTCGCGCCGAAAACCTTCAGATTACGTAACTCAGATTCCATTTTTCTGATCTCGTTTCGAGGACAGTACTCCTCGATAAGCATCTTTTTCAATCCTTCCCAAGAGATATCATATGCCGTATCTACTCCTTCTGCTTTAGCATAACTGTTACACCAAGTAAGTGCACCGTCTTGCAACGTGCACGAAGCATACTTTGACTTGTCTTCGTTCGCACAATTACTGATTTTGAAAATGGACTCCATCTTTTCGAACCATCGGGTTAGACCGACTGGTCCCTCAGTTCCACTAAACGTCCGTGGTTTGCATGCTTGAAAAGTTTTATATGAGCATCCGTTTCATGCGTTTGTATTCACAGCTGCTGCTTTGGCTGCTGCTTCGGCTGCTGCCTTGTGAAATGTCCCGTTCTTATTGATTAAAAACGTTCCATATTAATTGATTTCGTTGCGAGGTTTTGACCTCTATATGAGACGTTTTTCAAAGACTGCATTCATTTTTAAAACAAACCATAACCTTTATTTCATAAATAAAGGTTTAAAAATCTTTACGTAGATTATCAAATAATGATAATCTAAAATATCCTGTTTACACACGACCATTACATAATGGTTTACAATACAAATATGTTACATCGAAATCAGTTTCTTGAATGCAGTTTTTACACAATATCATACAAACATGGACTCCAAATCTTGTCCTTATTTTAGTATGCAACAGCGGAAGCTCTTAATATTCACCTGAGAGTAAACATGCTTTAAACGTCAACAAAAATGTTGGTGAGTTATAGGTTTAACCTATATATATCAAATCGTAACAATAGACCACAAGATTTCATATTTCAATACACATCCCATACATAGAGATAAAAATCATTCATATGGTGAACACCTGGTAACCGACAATAACAAGATGCATATATAAGAATATCCCCATCATTCCGGGACACCCTTCGGATATGATATAAATTTCGAAGTACTAAAGCATCCGGTACTTTGGATGGGGCTTGTTGGGCCCGATAGATCTATCTTTAGGATTCGCGTCAATTAGGGTGTCTGTTCCCTAATTCTTAGATTACCAGACTTAATAAAAAGGGGCATATTCGATTTCGATAATTCAACCATAGAATGTAGTTTCACGTACTTGTGTCTATTTTGTAAATCATTTATAAAACCTGCATGTATTCTCATCCCAAAAATATTAGATTTTAAAAGTGGGACTATAACTCACTTTCACAGATTTTTACTTCGTCGGGAAGTAAGACTTGGCCACTGGTTGATTCACGAACCTATAACAATATATACATATATATCAAAGTATGTTCAAAATATATTTACAACACTTTTAATATATTTTGATGTTTTAAGTTTATTAAGTCAGCTGTCCTCGTTAGTAACCTACAACTAGTTGTCCACAGTTAGATGTACAGAAATAAATCGATAAATATTATCTTGAATCAATCCACGACCCAGTGTATACGTATCTCAGTATTGATCACAACTCAAACTATATATATTTTGGAATCAACCTCAACCCTGTATAGCTAACTCCAACATTCACATATAGAGTGTCTATGGTTGTTCCGAAATATATATAGATGTGTCGACATGATAGGTCGAAACATTGTATACGTGTCTATGGTATCTCAAGATTACATAATATATAATACAAGTTGATTAAGTTATGGTTGGAATAGATTTGTTACCAATTTTCACGTAGCTAAAATGAGAAAAATTATCCAATCTTGTTTTACCCATAACTTCTTCATTTTAAATCCGTTTTGAGTGAATCAAATTGCTATGGTTTCATATTGAACTCTATTTTATGAATCTAAACAGAAAAAGTATAGGTTTATAGTCGGAAAAATAAGTTACAAGTCGTTTTTGTAAAGGTAGTCATTTCAGTCGAAAGAACGACGTCTAGATGACCATTTTAGAAAACATACTTCCACTTTGAGTTTAACCATAATTTTTGGATATAGTTTCATGTTCATAATAAAAATCATTTTCTCAGAATAACAACTTTTAAATCAAAGTTTATCATAGTTTTTAATTAATTAACCCAAAACAGCCCGCGGTGTTACTACGACGGCGTAAATCCGGTTTTACGGTGTTTTTCGTGTTTCCAGGTTTTAAATCATTAAGTTAGCATATCATATAGATATAGAACATGTGTTTAGTTGATTTTAAAAGTCAAGTTAGAAGGATTAACTTTTGTTTGCGAACAAGTTTAGAATTAACTAAACTATGTTCTAGTGATTACAAGTTTAAACCTTCGAATAAGATAGCTTTATATGTATGAATCGAATGATGTTATGAACATCATTACTACCTTAAGTTCCTTGGATGAACCTACTGGAAAAGAGAAAAATGGATCTAGCTTCAATGGATCCTTGGATGGCTCAAAGTTCTTGAAGCAAAATCATGACACGAAAACAAGTTCAAGTAAGATCATCACTTGAAATAAGATTGTTATAGTTATAGAAATTGAACCAAAGTTTGAATATGATTATTACCTTGTATTAGAATGATAACCTACTGTAAGAAACAAAGATTTCTTGAGGTTGGATGATCACCTTACAAGATTGGAAGTGAGCTAGCAAACTTGAAAGTATTCTTGATTTTATGAAACTAGAACTTTTGGAATTTATGAAGAACACTTGGAACTTGAAGATAGAACTTGAGAGAGTTCAATTAGATGAAGAAAATTGAAGAATGAAAGTGTTTGTAGGTGTTTTTGGTCGTTGGTGTATGGATTAGATATAAAGGATATGTAATTTTGTTTTCATGTAAATAAGTCATGAATGATTACTCATATTTTTGTAATCTTATGAGATATTTCATGCTAGTTGCCAAATGATGGTTCCCACATGTGTTAGGTGACTCACATGGGCTGCTAAGAGCTGATCATTGGAGTGTATATACCAATAGTACATACATCTAAAAGCTGTGTATTGTACGAGTACGAATACGGGTGCATACGAGTAGAATTGTTGATGAAACTGAACGAGAATGTAATTGTAAGCATTTTTGTTAAGTAGAAGTATTTTGATAAGTGTATTGAAGTCTTTCAAAAGTGTATAAATACATATTAAAACACTACATGTATATACATTTTAACTGAGTCGTTAAGTCATCGTTAGTCGTTACATGTAAGTGTTGTTTTGAAACCTTTAGGTTAACGATCTTGTTAAATGTTGTTAACCCAATGTTTATAATATCAAAAGAGATTTTAAATTATTATATTATCATGATATTATGATGTACGAATATCTCTTAATATGATATATATACATTAAATGTCGTTACAACGATAAACGTTACATATATGTCTCGTTTCAAAATCATTAAGTTAGTAGTCTTGTTTTTACATATGTAGTTCATTGTTAATATAATTAATGATATGTTTACTTATCATAATATCATGTTAACTATATATATAACCATATATATGTCATCATATAGTTTTTTTTACAAGTTTTAACGTTCGTGAATCACCGGTCAACTTGGGTGGTCAATTGTCTATATGAAACCTATTTCCATTAATCAAGTCTTAACAAGTTTGATTGCTTAACATGTTGGAAACATTTAATCATGTAAACATCAATCTCAATTAATATATATAAACATGGAAAAGTTCGGGTCACTACAGTACCTACCCGTTAAATAAATTTCGTCCCGAAATTTTAAGCTGTTGAAGGTGTTGACGAATCTTCTGGAAATAGATGCGGGTATTTCTTCTTCATCTGATCTTCACGCTCCCAGGTGAACTCGGGTCCTCTACGAGCATTCCATCGAACCTTAACAATTGGTATCTTGTTTTGCTTAAGTCTTTTAACCTCACGATCCATTATTTCGACGGGTTCTTCGATGAATTGGAGTTTTTCGTTGATTTGGATTTCATCTAACGGAATAGTGAGATCTTCTTTAGCAAAACATTTCTTCAAATTCGAGACGTGGAAAGTGTTATGTACAGCCGCGAGTTGTTGAGGTAACTCTAGTCGGTAAGCTACTGGTCCGACACGATCAATAATCTTGAATGGTCCAATATACCTTGGATTTAATTTCCCTCGTTTACCAAATCGAACAACGCCTTTCCAAGGTGCAACTTTAAGCATGACCATCTCTCCAATTTCAAATTCTATATCTTTTCTTTTAATGTCAGCGTAGCTCTTTTGTCGACTTTGGGCGGTTTTCAACCGTTGTTGAATTTGGATGATCTTCTCGGTAGTTTCTTGTATAATCTCCGGACCCGTAATCTGTCTATCCCCCACTTCACTCCAACAAATCGGAGACCTGCACTTTCTACCATAAAGTGCTTCAAACGGCGCCATCTCAATGCTTGAATGGTAGCTGTTGTTGTAGGAAAATTCTGCTAACGGTAGATGTCGATCCCAACTGTTTCCGAAATCAATAACACATGCTCGTAGCATGTCTTCAAGCGTTTGTATCGTCCTTTCGCTCTGCCCATCAGTTTGTGGATGATAGGCAGTACTCATGTCTAGACGAGTTCCTAATGCTTGCTGTAATGTCTGCCAGAATCTTGAAATAAATCTGCCATCCCTATCAGAGATAATAGAGATTGGTATTCCATGTCTGGAGACGACTTCCTTCAAATACAGTCGTGCTAACTTCTCCATCTTGTCATCTTCTCTTATTGGTAGGAAGTGTGCTGATTTGGTGAGACGATCAACTATTACCCAAATAGTATCAAAACCACTTGCAGTCCTTGGCAATTTAGTGATGAAATCCATGGTAATGTTTTCCCATTTCCATTCCGGGATTTCGGGTTGTTGAAGTAGACCTGATGGTTTCTGATGCTCAGATTTGACCTTAGAACACGTCAAACATTCTCCTACGTATTTAGCAACATCGGCTTTCATACCCGGCCACCAAAAATGTTTCTTGAGATCCTTGTACATCTTCCCCGTTCCAGGATGTATTGAGTATCTGGTTTTATGAGCTTCTCTAAGTACCATTTCTCTCATATCTCCAAATTTTGGTACCCAAATCCTTTCAGCCCTATACCGGGTTCCGTCTTCCCGAATATTAAGATGCTTCTCCGATCCTTTGGGTATTTCATCCTTTAAATTTCCCTCTTTTAAAACTCCTTGTTGCGCCTCCTTTATTTGAGTAGTAATGTTATTATGAATCATTATATTCATAGATTTTACTCGAATGGGTTCTCTATCCTTCCTGCTCAAGGCATCGGCTACCACATTTGCCTTCCCCGGGTGGTAACGAATCTCAAAATCGTAATCATTCAATAATTCAATCCACCTACGCTGCCTCATATTCAGTTGTTTCTGATTAAATATGTGTTGAAGACTTTTGTGGTCGGTATATATAATACTTTTGACCCCATATAAGTAGTGCCTCCAAGTCTTTAATGCAAAAACAACCGCGCCTAATTCCAAATCATGCGTCGTATAATTTTGTTCGTGAATCTTCAATTGTCTAGAAGCATAAGCAATCACCTTCGTTCGTTGCATTAATACACAACCGAGACCTTGCTTTGATGCGTCACAATAAATCACAAAATCATCATTCCCTTCAGGCAATGACAATATAGGTGCCGTAGTTAGCTTTTTCTTCAATAACTGAAACGCTTTCTCTTGTTCATCATTCCATTCAAATTTCTTCCCTTTATGCGTTAATGCAGTCAAGGGTTTTGCTATTCTGGAAAAGTCTTGGATGAACCTTCTGTAGTAACCAGCTAGTCCTAAAAACTGGCGTATGTGTTTCGGAGTTTTCGGGGTTTCCCACTTTTCAACAGTTTCTATCTTTGCCGGATCCACCTTAATACCTTCTTTGTTCACTATGTGACCGAGGAATTGAACTTCTTCCAACCAAAATGCACACTTTGAAAACTTAGCGTACAATTCTTCCTTCCTCAATACTTCTAACACCTTTCTCAAATGTTCACCGTGTTCTTGGTCATTCTTTGAGTAAATAAGTATGTCATCAATGAAAACAATGACAAACTTGTCAAGGTATGGTCCACACACTCAGTTCATAAGGTCCATGAACACAGCTGGTGCATTAGTTAAACCAAACGGCATGACCATAAACTCGTAATGACCGTAACGTGTTCTGAAAGCAGTCTTTGGAATATCATCTTCTTTCACCCGCATTTGATGATACCCGGAACGTAAGTCAATCTTTGAATAAACAGACGAGCCTTGTAGTTGATCAAATAAGTCGTCAATTCTCGGTAGTGGGTAGCGGTTCTTGATGGTAAGTTTGTTCAACTCTCGGTAGTCGATACACAACCTGAATGTACCATCTTTCTTCTTGACAAACAAAACAGGAGCTCCCCACGGTGATGTGCTTGGTCGAATGAAACCACGCTCTAAAAGTTCTTGTAATTGGCTTTGCAGTTCTTTCATCTCGCTGGGTGCGAGTCTGTAAGGAGCACGAGCTATTGGTGCAGCTCCTGGTACAAGATCTATTTGAAATTCAACGGATCGATGTGGGGGTAATCCCGGTAATTCTTTCGGAAATACATCGGGAAATTCTTTTGCAATGGGAACATCATTGATGCTCTTTTCTTCAGTTTGTACTTTCTCGACGTGTGCTAGAACAGCATAGTAACCTTTTCTTATTAGTTTTTGTGCCTTCAAATTACTAATAAGATGTAGCTTCGTGTTGCCCTTTTCTCCGTACACCATTAAGGGTTTTCCTTTTTCTCGTATAATGCGAATTGCATTTTTGTAACAAACGATCTCCGCTTTCACTTCTTTCAACCAGTCCATACCGATTATCACATCAAAACTCCCTAACTCTACTGGTATCAAATCAATCTTAAATGTTTCGCTAACCAGTTTAATTTCTCGATTCCGACATATATTATCTGCTGAAATTAATTTACCATTTGCTAATTCGAGTAAAAATTTACTATCCAAAGGCGTCAATGGACAACTTAATTTAGCACAAAAATCTCTACTCATATAGCTTCTATCCGCACCCGAATCAAATAAAACGTAAGCAGATTTATTGTCAATAAGAAACGTACCCGTAACAAGCTCCGGGTCTTCCTGTGCCTCTACCGCATTAATATTGAAAACTCTTCCACGGCCTTGTCCATTCGTGTTCTCCTGGTTTGGGCAATTTCTAATAATGTGGCCTGGTTTTCCACATTTATAACAAACTACATTGGCATAACTTGCTCCGACACTACTTGCTCCGCCATTACTCGTTCCGACACCATTTGTTCCTTTCGTTCTATTAACCCCTGGTCCGTAGACCTCACACTTCGCCGCGCTATGACCATTTCTTTTACACTTGTTGCAAAATTTGGTGCAGAACCCCGAGTGATTCTTTTCACACCTTTGGCATAGTTGCTTCTGATTGTTGTTGTTGTTGCGGTTATTATTGTTGTTGGGATGATTGTTGTAGTTGCTGTTGTTGTTGTTGTTGTTGTTGTTGTTGTTGTTGTTGTTGGGCCGTTTGTTGTAGTTGCGATTGATGTTGCGATTGTTGGGATAATTGTTGCGATTATTGTTGTAATTGCTGTTGTTGTTGTATTGGTGATTCTTATCACCGTTTTCCTCCCACTTTCTTTTGACTTGCTTCACATTGGCCTCTTCAGCAGTCTGTTCTTTAATTCTTTCTTCAATCTGGTTCACTAGTTTGTGAGCCATTCTACATGCATGTTGTATGGAGGCGGGCTCGTGTGAACTTATATCTTCTTGGATTCTTTCCGGTAATCCTTTCACAAACGCGTCGATCTTCTCTTCCTCATCTTCGAATGCTCCCGGACACAATAGGCACAATTCTGTGAATCGTCTTTCGTACGTGGTAATATCAAATCCTTGGGTTCGTAACCCTCTAAGTTCTGTCTTGAGCTTATTGACCTCGGTTCTGGGACGGTACTTCTCGTTCATCAAGTGCTTGAATGCTGACCACGGTAGTGCGTACGCATCATCTTGTCCCACTTGCTCTAGATAGGTATTCCACCATGTTAACGCAGAACCTGTGAAGGTATGCGTAGCGTACTTCACTTTGTCCTCTTCAGTACACTTACTTATGGCAAACACCGATTCAACCTTCTTGGTCCACCGTTTCAATCCGATCGGTCCTTCGGTTCCATCAAATTCCAAAGGTTTGCAGGCAGTGAATTCTTTGTAGGTGCATCCTACACGATTTCCTGTACTGCTAGATCCAAGGTTATTGTTGGTATGTAGCGCAGCCTGTACTGCGGCTATGTTTGAAGCTAGAAAAGTACGGAATTCCTCTTCATTCATATTCACGGTGTGTCGAGTAGTCGGTGCCATTTCCTTCAAAATAGTTAAATGGAACAAGTTAATCATACAGAATATTAAGAGTAGTTAATAGTATTTTGTAGCATAATATGAACTCATTTATAAAAGCTTTTTCTTCATATTAGCGTTTTATAAGTTTAAATTCGGGTAGTACCTACCCGTTAAGTTCATACTTAGTAGCTAATATACAATTCAACTACTACAATTCTATATGAAAAACTGATTATAATAATATTTCGCGTTCAAACTTTTATACAATATTTTACAAACTTACAATACCTCTTATTTTACATAAAGCATGAAATATAGCGCACAATAACTTTGTTACAAGATAGTTGTGAAGACAATTCTAGCTAGTACACAAGTCGTTCAGCAAAGGCAATAAAGACACGTAATTCATACGTCCAGAAACAAGTCATGCATTCTGGTTTTACTAGAACTACTTCCCATCCTTGGTCTTGTGCAACATAACCGTTATGGCCGTTGATAAGACAGCGTGTTGTAACGTCATCAAAGGGACGAGGGTTACGTAATGTCCAACAGTCCCGTAATAATCTAAAAACCTCATTTCTTACCCCAATTACCGACTCCGTCACTTGTGGAAACGTTTTGTTTAATAGTTGTAGCCCGATGTTATTGTTCTCACTTTGGTGAGAAGCGAACATTACTAATCCGTAAGCATAACATGCTTCTTTATGTTGCATGTTAGCCGCTTTTTCTAAATCACGAAGTCCAATATTCGGATATATTGAGTCAAAATAATTTCTTAACCCGTTGCGTAAAATAGCATTTGGGTTCCCCGCAATATATGCGTCAAAGTAAACACATCGTAACTTATGGGTTTCCCAATGTGATATCCCCCATCTTTCAAACGAAAGTCTCTTATAAACTAAGACATTCTTGGAACGTTCTTCGAATGTCTTACAAACTGATCTCGCCTTAAATAGTTGTGCCGAAGAATTCTGGCCGACTCTAGACAAGATTTCATCAATCATGTCTCCGGGTAGGTCTCTTAAAATATTGGGTTGTCTATCCATTTTGTGTTTTTAAACTGTAAAATAGACAAGAGTTAGATTCATAAAAAAAAATACTTATTAATACAAGCAATTTTTACATATATCATAAAGCATAAGAACACTATATTACATATATTACACCACACGAATACAACTATCTTATTCCGACTCGCTCGTTTCTTCTTCTTCGGTTTTGGTTCGTTTTGCCAAGTTTCTAGGGATATATGATGTTCCCCTAATACGAGCCGTCGTTGTCCACATTGGTTTAGAAAAACCTGGTGGTTTAGAGGTTCCCGGGTCATTGTTACAACTTAAGGACTTCGGGGGTTGACGATACACATAAAGTTCATCGGGGTTGGAATTAGATTTCTCTATTTTTATGCCCTTTCCCTTATTATTTTCTTTTGCCTTTTTAAATTCAGCTGGGGTAATTTCTATAACATCATCGGAATTCTCGTCGGAATCCGATTCATCGGAGAATTGGTAATCCTCCCAATATTTTGCTTCCTTGGCGGAAACACCATTGACCATAATTAACTTTGGTCGGTTGGTTGAGGATTTTCTTTTACTTAACCGTTTTATTATTTCCCCCACCGGTTCTATTTCTTCATCCGGTTCCGATTCTTCTTCCGGTTCCGACTCTTCTTCCGGTTCCTCTTCGGGAACTTGTGAATCAGTCCACAAATCATTCCAATTTACATTTGACTCTTCATTATTATTAGGTGAGTCAATGGGACTTGTTCTAGAGGTAGACATCTATCACATAATATCAAACACGTTAAGAGATTAATATATCACATAATATTCATATGTTAAAAATATATAGTTTCCAACAAAAATGTTAAGCAATCATTTTTAAAGAAAACACGGTCGAAGTCCAGACTCACTAATGCATCCTAACAAACTCGATAAGACACACTAATGCAAATTTTCTGGTTCTCTAAGACCAACGCTCGGATACCAACTGAAATGTCCCGTTCTTATTGATTAAAAACGTTCCATATTAATTGATTTCGTTGCCAGGTTTTGACCTCTATATGAGACGTTTTTCAAAGACTGCATTCATTTTTAAAACAAACCATAACCTTTATTTCATAAATAAAGGTTTAAAAATCTTTACGTAGATTATCAAATAATGATAATCTAAAATATCCTGTTTACACACGACCATTACATAATGGTTTACAATACAAATATGTTACATCGAAATCAGTTTCTTGAATGCAGTTTTTACACAATATCATACAAACATGGACTCCAAATCTTGTCCTTATTTTAGTATGCAACAGCGGAAGCTCTTAATATTCACCTGAGAGTAAACATGCTTTAAACGTCAACAAAAATGTTGGTGAGTTATAGGTTTAACCTATATATATCAAATCGTAACAATAGACCACAAGATTTCATATTTCAATACACATCCCATACATAGAGATAAAAATCATTCATATGGTGAACACCTGGTAACCGACAATAACAAGATGCATATATAAGAATATCCCCATCATTCCGGGACACCCTTCGGATATGATATAAATTTCGAAGTACTAAAGCATCCGGTACTTTGGATGGGGCTTGTTGGGCCCGATAGATCTATCTTTAGGATTCGCGTCAATTAGGGTGTCTGTTCCCTAATTCTTAGATTACCAGACTTAATAAAAAGGGGCATATTCGATTTCGATAATTCAACCATAGAATGTAGTTTCACGTACTTGTGTCTATTTTGTAAATCATTTATAAAACCTGCATGTATTCTCATCCCAAAAATATTAGATTTTAAAAGTGGGACTATAACTCACTTTCTCAGATTTTTACTTCGTCGGGAAGTAAGACTTGGCCACTGGTTGATTCACGAACCTATAACAATATATACATATATATCAAAGTATGTTCAAAATATATTTACAACACTTTTAATATATTTTGATGTTTTAAGTTTATTAAGTCAGCTGTCCTCGTTAGTAACCTACAACTAGTTGTCCACAGTTAGATGTACAGAAATAAATCGATAAATATTATCTTGAATCAATCCACGACCCAGTGTATACGTATCTCAGTATTGATCACAACTCAAACTATATATATTTTGGAATCAACCTCAACCCTGTATAGCTAACTCCAACATTCACATATAGAGTGTCTATGGTTGTTCCGAAATATATATAGATGTGTCGACATGATAGGTCGAAACATTGTATACGTGTCTATGGTATCTCAAGATTACATAATATATAATACAAGTTGATTAAGTTATGGTTGGAATAGATTTGTTACCAATTTTCACGTAGCTAAAATGAGAAAAATTATCCAATCTTGTTTTACCCATAACTTCTTCATTTTAAATCCGTTTTGAGTGAATCAAATTGCTATGGTTTCATATTGAACTCTATTTTATGAATCTAAACAGAAAAAGTATAGGTTTATAGTCGGAAAAATAAGTTACAAGTCGTTTTTGTAAAGGTAGTCATTTCAGTCGAAAGAACGACGTCTAGATGACCATTTTAGAAAACATACTTCCACTTTGAGTTTAACCATAATTTTTGGATATAGTTTCATGTTCATAATAAAAATCATTTTCTCAGAATAACAACTTTTAAATCAAAGTTTATCATAGTTTTTAATTAATTAACCCAAAACAGCCCGCGGTGTTACTACGACGGCGTAAATCCGGTTTTACGGTGTTTTTCGTGTTTCCAGGTTTTAAATCATTAAGTTAGCATATCATATAGATATAGAACATGTGTTTAGTTGATTTTAAAAGTCAAGTTAGAAGGATTAACTTTTGTTTGCGAACAAGTTTAGAATTAACTAAACTATGTTCTAGTGATTACAAGTTTAAACCTTCGAATAAGATAGCTTTATATGTATGAATCGAATGATGTTATGAACATCATTACTACCTTAAGTTCCTTGGATGAACCTACTGGAAAAGAGAAAAATGGATCTAGCTTCAATGGATCCTTGGATGGCTCAAAGTTCTTGAAGCAAAATCATGACACGAAAACAAGTTCAAGTAAGATCATCACTTGAAATAAGATTGTTATAGTTATAGAAATTGAACCAAAGTTTGAATATGATTATTACCTTGTATTAGAATGATAACCTACTGTAAGAAACAAAGATTTCTTGAGGTTGGATGATCACCTTACAAGATTGGAAGTGAGCTAGCAAACTTGAAAGTATTCTTGATTTTATGAAACTAGAACTTTTGGAATTTATGAAGAACACTTAGAACTTGAAGATAGAACTTGAGAGAGTTCAATTAGATGAAGAAAATTGAAGAATGAAAGTGTTTGTAGGTGTTTTTGGTCATTGGTGTATGGATTAGATATAAAGGATATGTAATTTTGTTTTCATGTAAATAAGTCATGAATGATTACTCATATTTTTGTAATCTTATGAGATATTTCATGCTAGTTGCCAAATGATGGTTCCCACATGTGTTAGGTGACTCACATGGGCTGCTAAGAGCTGATCATTGGAGTGTATATACCAATAGTACATACATCTAAAAGCTGTGTATTGTACGAGTACGAATACGGGTGCATACGAGTAGAATTGTTGATGAAACTGAACGAGAATGTAATTGTAAGCATTTTTGTTAAGCAGAAGTATTTTGATAAGTGTATTGAAGTCTTTCAAAAGTGTATAAATACATATTAAAACACTACATGTATATACATTTTAACTGAGTCGTTAAGTCATCGTTAGTCGTTACATGTAAGTGTTGTTTTGAAACCTTTAGGTTAACGATCTTGTTAAATGTTGTTAACCCAATGTTTATAATATCAAAAGAGATTTTAAATTATTATATTATCATGATATTATGATGTACGAATATCTCTTAATATGATATATATACATTAAATGTCGTTACAACGATAAACGTTACATATATGTCTCGTTTCAAAATCATTAAGTTAGTAGTCTTGTTTTTACATATGTAGTTCATTGTTAATATAATTAATGATATGTTTACTTATCATAATATCATGTTAACTATATATATAACCATATATATGTCATCATATAGTTTTTTTTACAAGTTTTAACGTTCGTGAATCACCGGTCAACTTGGGTGGTCAATTGTCTATATGAAACCTATTTCCATTAATCAAGTCTTAACAAGTTTGATTGCTTAACATGTTGGAAACATTTAATCATGTAAACATCAATCTCAATTAATATATATAAACATGGAAAAGTTCGGGTCACTACACCTTGGCTGCTGCTTCGGCTGCTGTTTTTGCCGCCTCGGCTGCAGCAATTCTTTCATTCACACGTTTCTCAACTAGTTCCTCAAACTCAGCATCCGACATTTGAGACATGTTTCTTCAATAAACACAACAGATATAATTAATCACGTAGAATATTATAGATGTAGCGAGTAATTAATGGTACATCATGGCATATTAATAATATGAACCCATTATTATAAAAGATGTTTCTTCTTTATTAGCACTTTATAATTATAACTCGGGTAGTACCTACCCGTTAAGTTCATACATAATAGCTAGTACAAGGAATTAACTACTAAAATCCTAATAATATTCCACTATGAAAAATTATAGCGAGTTACTACGTTATTATGCAATAATAATAATAATAATAATAAGTAGTAATAATACAAATAATCATTCCATGCATTTATTATTAATAAACCAAAATAATACAATACCATACAATACCGATATTTTACATATGCTTATTTTACATAATAAGATAGAGTAGCACACACAAGCAATAGAATAGTGCATGGAAGATTTATGATTGCGAGGTCGTTTATTCAGAACTATCAGAAGCTTCTTCCCATTTGGTTCTCTCTGCCAATTGTTTGTGTGTGCATGGTCCGACAGACATTCTAGCAGTGTATTTAATTTTTGGTCGGGGTTTTGAGGTACCCGTTACCTCAGTGGGTTTAATACAATAAGGGTGGTTACGAATCGAATGGTCCTGTTCCTTTTTAATAATTAAGGACTTTTTATTTTGTGGTTGTTTTATAGCAAGTTTGAATTCCTTCTTAGTGATTTCTTTTATTTCATTAGCGAAATCCTCCTCTGAGTTTACGGGGAGTTGAGATTCCCCGGCTAACACAATTTCTTCTTTAATAGGTATTGGAACGCCCTTTTTAGTTGTGGAAAGAATAGACTCAGTGTCCGATTCAGAATCGTACAAAATAATGGGATTAGAAGAAGTCATCGATTACATAATTGAAACAACAATTATGCTAGCATATAAATATATCACATATAATATTTTTGACAAAATGATAAGCAAAATTTGGTAAAAACAGATATGGTCATAGTCCAGACTCACTAATGCATCCTAACAATTACCAGTTAAACACATTAATGCAAATTCTGGTTCCCTATAACCTCAAGCTCTGATACCAACTGTAACGATCTGTCAAAATCGCTATTGACGCGACACGTTAATCATTGATTCCCCAGTGAGGTTTTGACCTCTATATGATACGTTTTGATAAAATGTTACATTCATTAAAATAAGTGACTTTCTAAACATAAAAAGTTATAAATATGTGGGTGAGTGCTTAAGTATAAGTAAATCTCCAAAATACATAAGTCTTTATTTTACATGTTGACATCACAGTCAATTTATTTATTACACAACGTGGTTTTTTTTCGAATGCAATAAACTTTATACAAAGCATGAGAGACTCCATGCAGGCAACAAGCACATCATAGTGGAAGCAGTCTAAGGACCTGAGAATAAAAACATGCTAAAAATGTCAACACGAATGTTGGTGAGTTATAGGTTTAATTGCTCGAGTCATAAATATATCAAGATGGACCACAAGATTTCTTCAAAAGTTTATCAATAGATTCTATATAACAGAGCACCCTGGTAACTAAACTTAGCGCTATAATGATAATTACTCTATTCGTTTTAATACACGCAAACCAACGTGTCATAAACTCGAATAACATACGTCCGTTAAAAGGCTAGCGCTCTAGCTCGAATGGGGATGTCAAGCCCTATGGATCCATATACAATTATTCGTGCCCACCAGTCCATATCTTATATACTGGCAGCTACTAGTTACCAAAGATAAGGGATTTTCGGTTTAACTCAGTGTAGAATTAAGTATGTACATGTGTCCATTGCATTTAAAATAAATTGCATGTATTCTCAGCACAAAAATATTTAAAGTATTTTAAAAGGGATCTATAAACTCACATATCAATATTGTGGTTCAATATTGTAGGAAAAATATGAAGATGCAACGGTAATAACAAGTGCAAGGTTGGCCTTTGATTCACGAACAATATCTCCGTCGTAGTATTTTATTTATATGATTTATCACTAACTTGGAATTTTTTAAATGAAGTAATATGGAGTAAATATATATTTAAACGTCTGTTTTGTAAAAAATGAATGGAGTAATTATATTTATTTATGTATATGGTTGTGTGTCTTTAACTCGATCAAAAACTCGATATATATATGCAGAGATTTTTGTCCAAGATTAATATAATATCATAAATTGTCACATGCTTCTACTTTCTGTCTATTCACCTCAATCAGCCCACCATGTTGAATAAAAGAAATTAGTGTTGGTCCGTGAGTTTATATTAATATAAAATTTAAAACGTGTAATATACAAAGCTATCCAAATTTTGTCTTTGTTTGACTCTCGTTCGCAAGAGACTATGCATCCAAACCTTGCGTTCGTGAGATGTAACAAAGTGGGTAAAAAAATGTGTCTATGACTAAAATACTTTATATATTGGTTTTAAAAAAACTGAGCACTCGAAATGTAATATATATATATATATATATATATATATATATATATATATATATATATATATATATATATATAATTTATAGTTTATATAACTTAAAAGTATATTTATATTTTCTTACAAAATATGAGTTTTAAAATTTGTTACAGTAGTCAATGTTGCACTATCTTATCTTTAGTTTATTAATTTTTTTTATTTTTAGTTTTTAAATTTATATCATCTAAAATTTATTCATACTATATGGAACTCAACTTGCTTAAGCAATACATCCCCATGCATTCAAAATTTGAACATAGAAGTTGTAAATAAAGTAATTGAAACTTGAGTAAATAATGCAATTGCAACTTGATAGATAATACATGTCGTGGGGTTTGTTTGGATTAAAACAAAATATATCTAATCATCACTATGTGCAAAAACAAAAGACAACTTGATCTAGTTTATAATATGTGTCATTTGCTTGTAACTATTCGACCGACACATTTAAATAATTAATAAATAGCAAACGTCGTCATCATCTGTAGACAAACTTTTTAAAAGAAATCGATATAATTCAACACTCCACTATATTTTGATTGTTTTAAAAAAAATTACTCGTTCTTACATAGTAGTAAATTTTGCATTAATTTAATTAACATTAAAAAGAGTTTGCTCGTTTCGTGTCCTCTGTCCCATATAAAATAGACGAAGTATTAAAATATAATATATGAAATTTCTATTTTAAAATGAAAAGAATATTAAGTATAATTATATAATCTATTTAAATTTGACGTAAGGCAACTAAAAGGATCAAACATCCAATAACTCAAAAGTAAAAAAAAATAAAATAAAGGGAGACATAGATTACTCAAATTAATGAGTAAGGGATGGATTGACTGTGAAATGTTTATTTGATACACGATACATGACATGAAAGTATTTAATCCCTACATACATATATATAAGACATATATATAAGACTAAGGTACTTATTTTACTAGACTACTTAACCATAAAAACATTGTTAACATATACTTTTGAAAACTTAATAATCTCATTACGTTATATATTTATTAAAAATGTTTTAATAATAGAATTTATTATATCACATAACATTTTCATTTTAGAAATTAAATCGCGTAATATAAATCTTATCGGGTTTCGAGTTTTAAATTTTAATTTGTTCGTGAATCGTCGGGAATGGTCAAAGGGTACATGAATGTGTAAACTAGTTCAAAAATTTTTAAGACTCAACATAATAGGTTCACTTATCGTGTCGGAAACATTTTATCCTGTAATTAATTTATTAATATGAAATTTTCTGGGTCTTTACACAACGTCTTACTAAGTACATATGTATCATATTAAGATATTGTTACACTATATTTAACATGATAAAATGATAATTAAGTATATCATTGAGTGTATTAACAATGAACTATACAAGTAAGATGAGACTACTAACTTAAGGATTTCGAAACAATATATATATGTAACGATTATCGTTGTAATAGTATTTTAACATATATATATATATATATATATATATATATATATATATATATATATATATATATATATATATATATATATGATGTTAAGATATATTCATACACCATGTTATCATGTTAACATAACAATTTAACATCTCATTTAAGTATAATAACAATGAATTAATTATATTTAACAAGATCGTTAACTTAAAGGTTTCAAAACAACACTTACATGTAACGACTAACGATGACTTAACGATTCAGTTAAAATGTATATACATGTAGTATATTTAGATGTATTTGTACACTTTTGAAAGACTTCAAGACACATATCAAGGTACTTCTACTTAAAAAAAATGCTTACAATTATATCCTCATTCATTTTCATCAACAATTCTACTTGTATGCACCTGTATTCGTACTCGTACAATACACAGCTTCTAGATGTATATACTATTAGTATATACACTTCAACGATCATCTCCTTAGCAGCCTATGTGAGTCATTAAACATGTGGGAACCATCATTTGGAAACTAGCATGAAATATCTCACAAAATTACAAAAAATATTATACATCATTCATGAATTATTTACATGAAAACAAACTTACACATCCTTTATATCTAATCCATATACTAACGACCAAAAACACCTAAAACACCTAAAACACTTTCATTCTTTAATTTTATTCATCTAATTGATCTCTCTCAAGTTCTATCTTCAAGTTCTAAGTGTTCTTCATAAATTCTATAAGTTCTAGTTTCATAAAAACAAAGAATACTCTCAAGTTTACAAGTCTACTTCCAAGCTTTCTAATCCATTTCAAGTGATCATCCAATCTCAAGAAATCTTTCTTATTTACAGTAATATATCTTTATAATTGAAGGTAATACTCATATTCAAACTTTGGTTCAATTTCTATAACTATAACAATCTTATTTCGAGTGATAATCTTACTTGAACTTGTTTTCATGTCATGATTCTACTTCAAGAACTTTCAAGCCATCCAAGAATTCTTTGAAGATAGATCAATTTTTTTCACTTCCAGTAGGTTTACCTACTAAACTTAAGGTAGTAATTATGTTAATAACATCATTCGATTCATAAATATATATAACTATCTTATTCGAAGATTTGAACATGTAATCACTGGAATATAGTTTAGTTAATTCTAAACTTGTTCGCAAACAAAATTAATCCTTCTAACTTGACTTTTAAAATCAACTATACACATGTTCTATATCTATATGATATGCTAACTTAATGATTTAAAACCTGAAAACACTAAAAACACCGTAAAACCGGACATACGCCGTCGTAGTAACACAGCGTGCTGTTTTGGGTTAGTTAATTAAAAACTATGATAAACTTTGATTTAAAAGCTATTCTTCTGGGAAAATAATTTTTCTTATGATCATGAAACTATATCCAAAAATCATGGTTAAACTCAAAGTGGAAGTATATTTTCCAAAATGGTCATCTAGACGTCGTTCTTACGACTGAAATGACTACCTTTACAAAAATGACTTGTAATCTATATTTTCGACTATAAACTTATACTTTTTCTGTTTAGATTCATAAACTTAAGTCAATATGAAACCATAGAAACTTGAATCACTCAAAACGGATTTAAAACGAAGAAGTTATGGGTAAAACAAGATTGGATAATTTTGCTTGTTGTAGCTACGTGAAATTTGTAACAAATCTATATAAATCATAACTTAACTAACTTATATTGTATTATAAATATATTCTAACATATGTTATGTAATCTTGGGATACCATAGACACGAATACAATGTTTTAACATATCATATCGACCCATCTATATATATATATATATATCGGAACAACCATAGACACTCTATATGCAGTAATGCTGGAGTTAGCTATACAGGGTTGATGTTGATTCTAAAATAATATATATACATTGAATTGTGATCTAGCCTGAGACTTGTATACACTGGGTCATGGATTGATTCGAGATATTATATATTAATTTATTTATGTACATCTAACTGTGGACAACTAGTTGTAGGTTACTAACGAGGACTGCTGACTTAACAAACTCAAATCATTAAAACGTAATAAAATGTTGTAAATATATTTTGATCATACTTTGATATATATGTACATATTTGTTATAGGTTCATGAATCAACCCGTGGCCAAGTCTTACTTTCCGACGAAGTAAAAATCTGTGAATGTGAGTTATAGTCCCGATTTTAAAAATCTAATATTTTTGGGATGAGAATACATGCAATTTTATAAATGTTTTACAAAATAGACACAAGTATATGAAACTACTTTCTATGGTTGAATGATCGAAGACGAATATGCCCCTTTTGCTTGGTAACCTAAGAATTAGTAAACCAGCCTACTAATTGACGCGAATCCTAAAGATAGATCTATTGGGCCCAAAAACCCCATCCGTTGTAGCGGATGCTTTAGTACTTTGAGTTTTTATATCATGTCCGATGGATGTCTCGGAATGATGGGATATTCTTATACGCGTCTTGTTAATGTCGGTTACCAGGTGTTCACCATATGAATGATTTTTTATCTCTATGTATGGGATGATGTTTATGAAAAATGAAAATATGAAATCTTGTGGTCTATTATTACGATTGATAAATATATAGGTTAAACCTATAAGTCACCAATATTTTTGTTGACGTTTTAAGCATGTTTATTCTCAGGTAATTGTTAAGAGCTTCCGCTGTTGCACACTAAATTAAGGACAAGATTTGGAGTCCATGCTTGTATAATATTGTTTGAAAACTGCATTCGAAGACATATATTGTTGTGTAATATTATTGTAAACCATTATGTAATGGTCGTTTGAAAACGCTATATTTTTTATTATCATTTTTAAACCTTTATCGATAAAATAAAGGTTATGGTTTGTTTTAAAATCGAATGCAGTCTTTGAAAAACGTCTCATATAGAGGTCAAAAGCTCGCAACGAAATCAATTAATATGGAACATTTATAATCAATATGAATGGGACATTTCAGTTGGTATCCGAGCGTTGGTCTTAGAGAACCAGAAAATTGCATTAGTGTGTCTTACCGAGTTTGTTATGATGCATTAGTGAATCTGGACTTCGACCGTGTTTACTTTAAAAATGACTGCTTAACACTTTTTGTTGGAAACTATATATTATTAACATTTAAATATTATGTGATATATTAATCTCTTAACGTGTTTGATATTGTGTGATAGATGTCGACCTCTAGTACAAATCCCATCGACTCACCTAATAATAATGAAGAAGAAAATATATTTTGGGAAGATTCACAAATTCCCGAGGAAGAACCGGAAGAGGAAGAATGTAGTGACCCGAACTTTTCCATGTTTATATATATTAATTGAGATTGATATTTACATGATTAAATGTTTCCAACATGTTAAGCAATCAAACTTGTTAAGACTTGATTAATTGAAATATGTTTCATATAGACAATTGACCACCCAAGTTGATCGGTGATTCACGAACGTTAAAACTTGTAAAAACTATATGATGACATATATATGGATATATATATATAGTTAACATGATACTATGATAAGAAAACATATCATAAAGTATATTAACAATGAACTACATATGTAAAAACAAGACTACTAACTTAATGATTTTTAAACGAGACATATATGTAACGATTATCGTTATAAAGACATTTAATGTATATATATCATATTAAGAGATATTCATACATGATAATATCATGATAATATAATAATTTAAAATCTCATTTGATATTATAAACATTGGGTTAACAACATTTAACAAGATCATTAACCTAAAGGTTTCAAAACAACACTTACATGTAACGACTAACGATGACTTAACGACTCAGTTAAAATGTATATACATGTAGTGTTTTAATATGTATTTATACACTTTTGAAAGACTTCAATACACTTATCAAAATACTTCTATTTAACAAAAATGCTTACAATTACATCCTCGTTCAGTTTCATCAACAATTCTACTCGTATGCACCCGTATTCGTACTCGTACAATACACAGCTTTTAGATGTATGTACTATTGGTATATACACTCCAATGATCAGCTCTTAGCAGCCCATGTGAGTCACCTAACACATGTGGGAACCATCATTTGGCAACTAGCATGAAATATCTCATAAAATTACAAAAATATGAGTAATCATTCATGACTTATTTACATGAAAACAAAATTACATATCCTTTATATCTAATCCATACACCAACGACCAAAAACACCTACGAACACTTTCATTCTTCAATTTTCTTCATCTAATTGATCTCTCTCAAGTTCTATCTTCAAGTTCTAAGTGTTCTTCATAAATTCCAAAAGTTCTAGTTTCATAAAATCAAGAATACTTTCAAGTTTGCTAGCTCACTTCCAATCTTGTAAGGTGATCATCCAACCTCAAGAAATCTTTTTTTCTTACAGTAGGTTATCATTCTAATACAAGGTAATAATCATATTCAAACTTTGGTTCAATTTCTATAACTATAACAATCTTATTTCAAGTGATGATCTTACTTGAACTTGTTTTCGTGTCATGATTCTGCTTCAAGAACTTCTAGCCATCCAAGGATCCATTGAAGCTAGATCCATTTTTCTCTTTTCCAGTAGGTTTATCCAAGGAAATTAAGGTAGTAATGATGTTCATAACATCATTCGATTCATACATATAAAGCTATCTTATTCGAAGGTTTAAACTTGTAATCACTAGAACATAGTTTAGTTAATTCTAAACTTGTTCGCAAACAAAAGTTAATCCTTCTAACTTGACTTTTAAAATCAACTAAACACATGTTCTATATCTATATGATATGCTAACTTAATGATTTAAAACCTGGAAACACGAAAAATACCGTAAAACCGGATTTACGCCGTCGTAGTAACACCGCGGGCTGTTTTGGGTTAGTTAATTAAAAACTATGATAAACTTTGATTTAAAAGTTGTTATTCTGAGAAAATGATTTTTATTATGAACATGAAACTATATCCAAAAATTATGGTTAAACTCAAAGTGGAAGTATGTTTTATAAAATGGTCATCTAGACGTCGTTCTTTCGACTGAAATGACTACCTTTACAAAAACGACTTGTAACTTATTTTTCCGACTATAAACCTATACTTTTTCTGTTTAGATTCATAAAATAGAGTTCAATATGAAATCATAGCAATTTGATTCACTCAAAACGGAATTAAAATGAAGAAGTTATGGGTAAAACAAGATTGGATAATTTTTCTCATTTTAGCTACGTGAAAATTGGTAACAAATCTATTCCAACCATAACTTAATCAACTTGTATTGTATATTATGTAATCTTGAGATACCATAGACACGTATACAATGTTTCGACCTATCATGTCGACACATCTATATATATTTCGGAACAACCATAGACACTCTATATGTGAATGTTGGAGTTAGCTATACAGGGTTGAGGTTGATTCCAAAATATATATAGTTTGAGTTGTGATCAATACTGAGATACGTATACACTGGGTCGTGGATTGATTCAAGATAATATTTATCGATTTATTTCTGTACATCTAACTGTGGACAACTAGTTATAGGTTACTAACGAGGACAGCTGACTTAATAAACTTAAAACATCAAAATATATTAAAAGTGTTGTAAGTATATTTTGAACATACTTTAATATATATGTATATATTGTTATAGGTTCGTGAATCAACAGTGGCCAAGTCTTACTTCCCGACGAAGTAAAAATCTGTGAAAGTGAGTTATAGTCCCACTTTTAAAATCTAATATTTTTGGGATGAGAATACATGCAGGTTTTATAAATGATTTACAAAATAGACACAAGTACGTGAAACTACATTCTATGGTTGAATTATCGAAATCGAATATGCCCCTTTTTATTAAGTCTGGTAATCTAAGAATTAGGGAACAGACACCCTAATTGACGCGAATCCTAAAGATAGATCTATTGGGCCTAACAAACCCCATCCAAAGTACCGGATGCTTTAGTACTTCGAAATTTATATCATATCCGAAGGGTGTCCCGGAATGATGGGGATATTCTTATATATGCATCTTGTTATTGTCGGTTACCAGGTGTTCACCATATGAATGATTTTTATCTCTATGTATGGGATGTGTATTGAAATATGAAATCTTGTGGTCTATTATTATGATTTGATATATATAGGTTAAACCTATAACTCACCAACATTTTTGTTGACGTTTTAAGCATGTTTATTCTCAGGTGATTATTAAGAGCTTCCGCTATCGCATACTTAAATAAGGACGAGATTTGGAGTCCATGCTTGTATGATATTGTGTAAAAACTGCATTCAAGAAACTTATTTTGTTGTAACATATTTGTATTGTAAACCATTATGTAATGGTCGTGTGTAAACGGGATATTTTAGATTATCATTATTTGATAATCTACGTAAAGCTTTTTAAACCTTTATTGATGAAATAAAGGTTATGGTTTGTTTTAAAATGAATGCAGTCTTTGAAAAACGTCTCATATAGAGGTCAAAACCTCGCAACGAAATCAATTAATATGGAACGTTTTTAATCAATAAGAACGAGACATTTCAAAGAACCGGAAGAGGAGGAACCAGAAGAGGAGGAACCGAAAGAAGAGGAACCGGAAGAAGAAGAGGTTTCGGAGGATGAAATATTAATACCTACAGTAAAACAATTAAATAAAAGAAGATCCTCAACCAATGGACCAAAGTTAAAAATGGTCAATGGTGTTTCCGCCAAGGAAGCGAAATATTGGGAAAATTACCAATTTTCTGATGAATCGGATCCCGACGAGGATTTCGATGATGTTATAGAAATTACCCCATCTCAATTTAATAAGGCAAAAGAGAATAATAAGGGAAAGGGCATCAAAATAGAGAAACCTGATTCCGACCCCGATGAACTTTATGTGTATCGTAAACGCCCGTATTTTTTAGATTTTAACAATAATTCGGGAACATCTAGGCCACCAGGTTTTTCTAAACTATTTGTGAAAATGACGGCTCGTATTAGAGGATCACCATGTATCGCTAGGAAATTAGCCAAACGAACTAAGTCCGAAGAAGAAGAAACGAGTGAGTCGGAATAAAAAGTTGTAATCATGCTGTGTAATATATGTATTGTAGTGTGTTTGTATTTTTATGTTATATGTAAAATTGCTTGTATTATTTGTTAATTATCTTTTATGAATCTAATCCTTGTTTATTTTACAGTATAAAAAAATGGACGTTAAGGATAGACAACCAAAAATTTTAGAAGACCTACCAGGGGATATGATTGATGAAATCTTGTCTAGAGTCGGGTAGAATACATCAGCACAATTATTTATGGCAAAATTAGTTTGTAGAACGTTTGAAAGACATTCCAGGTATGCCTTAGTATATAAAAGGCTTTCCTTTGAAAGATGGGGTATATCACATTGGGGAAACTTTAAGTTACGTCAAGTTTTCTTTAAGGCATTTAGTACGGGAAACCCAGATGCAATTTTATGCTACGGGTTATGAACCTATCTTGACTCAATATATCCCAACATAGGACTCCGTTCTTTAGAAAGAGCTTCTAACATGCAACATAAAGAAGCTTGTTATGCTTACGGGTTAATAATGTTCGCTTCTCACCAAATTGAGAAAAAGAACATTGGGCTGCAACTTTTAAATAAAACATTCCCACAAGTGACGGACTCGGTAGTTAAGGTGAGAAATAAGGTTTTTAGATTGTTACGGGGCTGTTGGGCATTACGTAACCCTCGTCCTTTTGACGACATTACAACATACAGCCTGGTCAACGGTCACAACGGTTATTTTCCACAAGATCAAGGATGGGAAATAGTCTTAGTAAAACCAGAATGCATGACTTGTTTCTGGACTTATGAATTACGTGTCTTTATTGCATTTGTTGAACGACTTGCGTATTAACTAGAATTGCCTTTATAGCTGCCGTGTAGCAAAGTTATTATGTGCTATATTTCATCCTATATGTATAATAGTGGTATTGTATGTTTGTAAAATATTGTATAAAAGTTTGAACGCGAAATATTATTGTAATAACTTTTTCATATAGAATCGTAGTAGTTGAATTGTATAGTAGCTACTAAGTATGAACTTAACGGGTAGGTACTACCCGAATTAAAACTATAAAATGCTAATCTGAAGAAAAAGCTTTTATAAATAAGTTCATATTATGCTACGAAATACTATTGACTACTCTTAAATTCTATAAGATTAACTCAATTCTTTTGGTTGTTTTTGAAGGAAATGGCACCGATGACTCGTCAGAACTTGAACATGAGTGAGGAAGACTTACGTGTTTTCCTTGCTGCGAACATAGCCGCGGTGCAGGCCGCAATGCAAAATAACAACAATAACTCTGGTTCTAGCAGTGGAACAAATTCCACAAGAAATTGTGTAGGATGCTCCTACAAAGAATTCACTGCCTGCAAACCTTTGGAATTTGATGGAACCGAGGATCCAATCGGATTGAAACGGTGGACCGAGAAGGTTGAATTGGTGTTTGCCATAAGTAAATGTACTGAAGAAGACAAAGTAAAGTACGCTACGCATACCTTCACAGGTATGGCGTTAACATGGTGGAATACCTATCTCGAGCAGGTAGGACAAGATGCTGCTTATGCACTACCGTGGTCAGCATTCAAGCAATTGATGAACGAGCAGTATCATCCCAGAAACTAGGTCAATAAGCTCAAGGTAGAGCTTAGAGGATTACGAACGCAAGGTTTTGATATCACCACGTACGAACGATGATTCACAGAGTTGTGCCTATTGTGTCCCAGAACGTTCGAAGACGAAGAAGAGAAGATCGACGCATTTGTAAAAGGGTTACCGGAAAGAATTCAAGAAGATGTGAGTTCACACGAGCCCACCTCCATACAAAAGGCAAGTCGAATGGCTCACAAACTAGTGAACCAGATCAAAGGAAGGATTAAAGAGCAGGCGGCCGAAGAGGCTAACATGAAACAATTCAAGAGAAAGAGGGAAGAAACCAGTGACAAGAGTCACCAACACAACAACAACAATCACAATCACAATCACAATAACTATCCCAACAACCGCAACATCAATCGCAACAACAACTTCAACAAACATCCCAACAACAACTACAATAACCGTCTCAACAACAATAACAACAACAACAATGTAACAACCCGAATTTTTCCGTTTACTATCGTTAGTTGTCCGTTAAGTATTTAACGGGGGTTACTTAGACTTGTGTGTTTAATTAAATTAAATACATACTTAATAGAGAAATGTTTGAATTAATATGTTATATTAATTTACAATTTATTTCGTATAGCGAAAGAACTAGAAAACGTTACGATTAAGTTTATCGTCTAGAAGACTTTTCAGTTTACGGAACTCAGAAAAACGACACAATAATTATTTTTGATTATTATTGACTTTAAGAAAATTATTTTTAATTTATTATTTATTTAATGAATTAAACTCGGTGATTGCGTTTCAACGACTAGTTAACGTTCCGGAGACCCGGTACGGTTAACGGCACTCGAAACGAACCACGCGCGTACCAAGAGTTAAGCAAAAACGAGCACGAACACCCCTAGAAGGGCCATTTGGCCTACCCCCCCTGGACACCTTAGTGGACTTGTTTGATTAAGTGGGTCATTAGTTTAATTAATTTAGGCCCTAAACTCAAGGTATAAAAGGCTAGAGCTCTTAAGGAAACCCTCATTCTTATTTTTTTTGTACGATTGCTTCCCCCCTCACCTCTCTTTGTCGTCGATCACCAACCATACCACCATAGCCATCAAAACTCAAAATTAGAAGAAAGCTTGCATACGAACGTTGTTCGAATCGTCGTTCTCTACGCGATAGTATAAGCAATTTGATTGTTTGAGGTATAATTGTTAACCCTAATTTCATTAATTCAGTTTATTGATCAATTACATAGTGTATTAGAGTCTAGTGCTCAATTAATGGTGTCTAGTACGGCTAATTGTTAATTGATTGTGAAATTAACGTTATATGATTGAAAAACGAATTTGTTTATTGATAATCTGATTAAACTGATATGATATCTGACTTTGTAATATGTTTAATTAGAAAGATATCGAAAATTTATCAATTTTAGACTCTGATTTTACGTGATTTCGTTATCGTATGCTCAAGATATGCGTAATCGAAGTTTACGTTAAGGTTTGCATGAAATCCGAATTTTCTGAGTTGCATGCTATGTGTTTTAGCTTATGAAAGTTGTGCTAATGTATTCCTTGTGAAAATTTATGCAATTTAGACTAAATATTTGCGTTAAAAGGTTATGTAATGCTTCCGATATGATTAAACGAAGTTTTGGTTCGTAAAGAATGCTGAATCTGTTTTTAAGTTTACATAAAAATTGCTAGAATGAACTAGGAATTGTTTTAGACTTTGAGCTTATGGAATATGTTACTTTAGATGTTCCTTGTTATGTTTCATTTGTATGCGAACTTACGAGAACGTGATTTTCCATGAGATAAATGCTCGTCCAAATGATATGTTCAATTTATGGTCAAAAACTGATGAGTCTGTAATGTTTTGCAAATCTGTACGAATTGGCTAAAGCAATGCTTCTTATTATTTTATAACTTAACTTTTGAGATGTATTGAGATGACACCAATTGGCCGTTCGTTAAAATCTATTTTCTATATTTTATGAAAAATGTTTAAAAACTGACGCGTGAGCAGAATTTTCTGTAATGAACATGAACTTGATCCTTTCTGATATTGGACTTTTATTTATCGTATGAGGCCCTGGCTGGACTTTTTGGAATTGATTTTAAGTCTAGTTAAGATCTGGATTTGATCATAATTTTATGAACTATGTGCTATGCGCTATGAGTATATTTCTTTATGACGTATGATTTTCGAAGGTTTACTTTAAGATGTGGAAAATGCGATTTACTAAATTACGAGCGATAACATGTTATATGACTTAAGTATGATTCATTGACTATGTTTGCATGAATTACTGAGATTTTTAACTTTAGTTGACCTATTTGATCGAGTTGACTTTTGGTTTGACTTTCGTTGACTTGCTTGGATTAGTTGACTTTTACATGTTTGTTGAGTCAGTCTGAGCACTAGGACTTTACGTACACTATGGGTTGACTAAGTTTGACCTATTAGTGTATACTTAAGATGATTTACTTATTTAGGTTGTGTTGTTCAGTCGAGAGTGTTCGATTATAGTACAGTTTGCTAAGATCTTTACGAGTGCTTTTGCTAAGGTTAGTCTACTGTCCCTACTACGTTTTTACAGGGATGAGATGCATGCTTTTTACAAATGTTTTACGTGTTTGGTACAAGTAACTTACTAAGAATATACATATGAGTTCAGATCAAAAATCCCTTAGCTTGATTATATTAGTTACTTTGTAAGCTCGACTTATAGGGACGGTACCGTTAGGTTTGACAAACCTCACCGCAACGTTAAACAGGTGCTTATGTAGTTGTTACACGTACACTTGATTGGTGTATCGCCAGTATAGGGTAAACGAAAGACTTGGGCTCGGCCTACGCAAAGGTTAAAGTTTTATTATCAAGTACTCATGATAATGTATACTTTTCCTATGATGTTTTCCATTGACGTTTTTCACTCAACGTTTTCATTGACGTTTTGCATGTTTCATCTTAGGTACATAGAGCTAATGCTTCCGCTTTATTTGAAGTTATGTGCTATTTGCTGCTAGAACTGGACGGCGTCCAACATGATTTCTATTTTTATTTCAAGAACAAATATTCGCAGTTAAACAGTTTTCTCTTATGTTTTGGGTTCATATACTTTAGTCATTGATGTCAAATGTTTCCAGTTACATTTTCTTAAATAAATGACTTGTTTTTATGATTAATGCGAATACTTTTCAGAAACGTCTCATATAGAGGGCGTGACCGCTAAACTGTGGGATCAGGAGTTAATATTCCGTTAGTGGATTCTGACGGGGCATTACATTTGGTATCAGAGCTGATCAGTTACCTAGGACTAGGCTGCATTAGAGAGTCGAACGTTAGGACAACTAGTGCGTCTAGACTGTAACCGTAGACTCGTTAAGTTGCATGAACCCTAATAGATGAAATTGCTCTGATTGATTACTTGGTATCTAATATGATATGATTACTAAGTGACTAACTTTGTGTTTTCTTTGAGTGCTAGATGACTTCTTCTAATCCTATCATTCTTACCGACTCCGACACGGAATCCGAAGAAACTGTGCAAGTGCTAGGAAACACGATACTCGAGTTTGTGGATGATACCGAATCGGAACCTGAGATGGAGACCGAGCATGAGAATGAGCCTAAAGGAAAGGAACCTGCAGAGGATTCTGGAGAAGAATCGGAACCCGAATCTGAATCCGAACCTGATGTACCCAATTCACCCCAAACACCTTTTGTTAAACCCGATTATGTTAACCCCTATGGACCGAGAGGCCACCGTAGGATACCGAAAGGACCTTCTCGGCGTAATAACCCATTTTATAAGATTTTTCGTTATGATAATCAGTCACTTGAGATGTGTCGCCGTTTTCATCCCTCTGATGCTTCTACGTCTACTCATAAGCCTAGTACCTCCACTGCTGCTACTAATGACAACAACCCAAATGATCTCACCGTGCGAGTTGAAAATTTGGAGAAAATGGTCGAGCACTTGTTGAAGGAACTCCAGAAACGCAAATAGAGATCGCTCGACTAGATTGTTCCACGCAATCAAACATTATTTGATTATTACTGTTTATTATATGATGTTCACACATACATTATTAGTTGTGGCTTTGCTTATGTGGTTTTACTTATGACATGAGGAATATGTTACTTTTAGTGGTTATGCATGAATTTTGGAACAAGAAGTTTATTTCTTTAAGTGTTGGTTTACTAATGGCAATTTGTGTTAGTGATAATGTTACTAGTGTACATTGTTCTTAATACTGCTACTACTAAACGTTATGTATCGCTATTATATATCACTAGTGCTACTAGAATCGCTACGATTTAATATTAGTTACTATGCATCGTTCCGTTGCTAGTATATTTTATATGTCGATTTCATTGACACTAACCGAATGTGTTATCTTGACCAGAAAGATAATGCCGCCCAAGCCAGTTTCCCAAGCTGATGTTCGTCGGTGGATTTCTGAAGGAATAACCGAAGCTGTGGCAGAACTCCAAAACGGAACTAATAGTAACAATGTGAACGCTACAAATCAGCAAAATCAAGATACGGCTAATACCCAAAACAATGGACAAGTAGGGTGTATGTACAAGACTTTCTTGAGTTGTGAACCACACTCGTTTAATGGCACCGAAGGTCCAGTTGGTTTGACTCGTTGGTTTGAGAAGCTTGAGTCAGTTTTCCGTATCAGTGGTTGTAGAGAGGCGGATAAAATGAAGTTTGCGTCTAGTAAGCTATCTGATGGTACATTGACATGGTGGAATACCTATGCAAACTCAGTAGGTATGGATCAAGCATTTGAGACCTCATGGGAGGATTTGAAACGACAAATGATCGCAGAGTATTGTCCCTACGCCGAAACTGTTAAGATGGAGCGAGAACTCCAAAACCTGAAGCTAGTGGGTACTGATTTGACTAGTTACAATAAGAGATTCTTTGAACTTGCCCTTATGTGTCCACATATGGTTACTCCCAAACGTCGCAAGATCACTCTTTATGCGAACGGTTTGACCGAGAAAATTCAAAGTGGTGTAACTACTTCGAAGCCGAGAACTATACAAGAAGCTATTGAGATGGCTAGTGAGTTAATCGATCAGGCCGAACAGCGAGGAAAGACTCCTGCCTCAAATGAGACTAAAACTCATGATAACAAGAGGAAATGGAATAATAATAATAACTCAGGGAAGAATTACAATCAGCAGCCCTTTAAGAAATAAGATACTGCTAAGAGTAATGCTGCAATCCCAAATTCTAATTCTGGTTATAAGGGAAAGTTCCCATTGTGTGCTAAGTGTAATAGGCATCATTCGGGGGATTGTTTGAAAAAGTGTGATAAGTGTAAGAGGAATGGACATTTGGCTGTCGAATGTAAGACTGGTACGAATATGTGTTATGGGTGCGGAAAAGAAGGTCATTTCCAGAAAGATTGCCCAACTGCTAGTAAGACTAATGAACCTGCAAGAGGAAGGGCTTTCAACATTAACTCCAGTGAAGCTCGTGATGATCCTAAGCTAGTCACGGGTACATTTCTTCTCGATAATAAACATGTTTATGTACTTTTCGATTCCGGAGTTGATAGAAGCTTTGTGTCTAGAGATTTTTGCCATAATCTTAAAAATGCTTTATCGTCATTAGAAAATTTATATTCTATAGAACTAGGAAATGGTAATCTAATGAGTGCGGATAAGGTTTACCGTGATTGTACTTTGATTTTGGCTGGAATGTCATTTAAGATAGATGTGATACGTATTAAGCTAGGAAGTTTCGACCTTATGGTTGGAATGGATTGGTTAGCTGAGAATAGAGTCGATATTGTCTGTCATCAGAAAGCAATTCATATTCCTGTTGTTGAAGGTGAACCTTTAATGGTGTATGGAGAGCGAAGCAATACACCGTTACATTTTATTAATTGTTTGAAGGTGCAAAAACACATGAGGAAGGGTTGTCTTGCTATGTTAGTTCATGTAAGTAAAACTGAGTCTGAAGGCAAGAAACTCGAAGATGTGGCCATTGTTAGAGAATTTCCCGATGTTTTTCCAGATGAGTTACCCGGATTACCTCCGCGTAGAGACGTAGAGTGTAGTGCCCCGACCAAATCCATATGGACGAGAACATTACATATGATTACATCGCGAGGTATTTGACCTGTATATGATACATTTTACAAACATTGCATTCGTTTTTAAGAGACAACCTTTCATTTCATCGAAAGCTGACAGGTATGCATACCATTCCATAATATCCAAACTATAAATGATCTAATCTGTCATTTACTTAATAATAATCTTTAATGAACTTCAACGACTCGAATGCAACGTCTTTTGAAATATGTCATGAATGACTCCAAGTAATATCCTTAAAATGAGCTAATGCACAGCGGAAGATTTCTTTCAAACCTGAGAATAAACATGCTTTCAAGTGTCAACCAAAAGGTTGGTGAGTTCATTAGTTTAACATAAATAATCATTTCATAATTTTAATAGACCACAAGATTTTATATTTCCATTCCTCATAAACATACGTCCCATGCATAGAGACAAAAATATAATTCATATGGATTGAACACCTGGTAATCGACATTCACAATATACATATAAGAATATCCCCATCATTCCGGGATCCTCCTTCGGACATGATATAAATTTCGAAGTACTAAAGCATCCGGTACTTTGGATGGGGCTTGTTGGGCCCGATAGATCTATCTTTAGAGTTCGCGTCAATTAGGGTTTCTGTTCCCTAATTCTTAGATTACCAGACTATATAAAAAGGGCATATTCGATTAGATAATCCAACCATAGAATGTAGTTTCGATCACTTGTGTCCATTTCGTAAAACATTTATAAAAGCAGCGCATGCATTCTCAGTCCCAAAAATATATATTGTGAAAGCATTTAAAAAAGGAATAATGAAAACTCACGCATATAAATATTGTAAAACAGTTAATAAAGCATTTGCATGTATTCTCAGTCCAAAAACATAAAGAGTAAAAAAAAGGGCAAATAAAACTCACGCATATAAATATTGTAAAACAGTTAATAAATCATTTGCATGTATTCTCAGCCCAAAAACATAAAGAGTAAAAAAAAGGGCAAATAAAACTCACGCATATAAATATTGTAAAACAGTTAATAAAGCATTTGCATGTATTCTCAGCCCAAAAATGTAAAGAGTAAAAAAATGTAAATGAAACTCACCTAATGTATTTTGTAGTAAAAATACATAGAACGACATTGAACAATATAGGGTTGGCCTCAGATTCACGAACCTATATCAGTTATATATATTAAAACATGTAATAATATTCAAACAAATTTATCTACTAATATTAATATACTTGTTAGCTTAATAATTTATATGTTATTTTATTAAGTAGTTTAATTATAATTATTTTATATATTTTGGATAATTAATTTATATTTAGATGTCAGATTCTTATTAGAGTACTTTAATTAAAATATATTTAATGTATTAAAATATATATATATATATATGTTTATATTAAAATATATTTATATATTATATCTAACTTAAATAATAGTAACATTTTGTTTTAAAAACAATAGTATGTAATATTAATATAGTCATGATATATGTAGTAAATATATTTTTATATAAATATCTTTTGTTTAAAATAATAATAATGATAAATATATTAAAGTCTTACTAATAGTATTAATAATTTAATAGTGATAAAACTAGTCATTTTATTTGTAGTACTAATAATAATGATCATAATAATATATTAAAAATAATGATAATGATGATACTTATAATAATAATAGTAATAATAATAACAATAACAATAATAATATTACTAACAATACCAATACTTAATAATAACAAAAATAATAACAATAATAATAATAAGAATAATAATTAGAAAACTACCTCACAAGGAATTCCAAAAAAAAATATTGTTGTTTACGCCCAGGCTCAGGCTCGAACTCGCGACCTCTTGTAATCCCAACACACTCTCAGACCACTCCCCTACTTTCTGCTTTTCTGATTTACTCCCAGTTATTTCTATTTAACCGCCTAGCTTTATTTCGGCCCGACAACCCATCGACCCAACAGCATATAATAACCCTCGGCCCAATCATAGGAACATGGTGGCCTTATTCTAACAGCCCAAACTGAATTGTATATATCTATATATAAATTTTTTTTTTCATGGCCCGTTAACATAAGAGCCCAGCTAGTAATCCACGACCAAATGAAAGTGGAATTCAAAAACAGTAATGGGGCTTTAGTTTGTAACTTCACTCGGCAGTAGATGTATAATCTTAAATAATATGCAGTCATAATTTCCTTCTATACCGTCACCATCCTTTCGTGCCAATTTTTAATTGTAAAGCATCAATCACAAAACATTAGCATGTTGTCTTATAATATTTGAGACCCACTTATAAAGCATTCAACAAAGAAAATCATAATTTAAATGTAGTAATGCTGTAATTGTCGGCCAACAAGATACAAAAGGAATAGGTAATACCAATTTAATCACCAAGTTGTAAAGTGGATGTATTTTTGCTAAAAAAATGTCGGCCACAGATTCAAGAAGGAGCTCTCCTTTTTTTGCCTTTATTATACCTTTCCCATCCTCTTAATATTTATACTTATTTAGTTGGTAAAGCTTAGAAGATAACAAGGTTATGCAGCTTCACAACTGCAACCCTGGACGCATACCAAAAGGGTAGTAGTAACAGCAGCTTTACACGAAAAACAATAATATATGGTGAATTATGGTTGGTGTTCGACTGTGGTGATTCGAGTATAAACAGAAAACAACAATCGTAGAAGTGATATGATATGATGAAGGTGTTGGTGTTCGTTTGTATTTGAAGAAGCAAGGAGAGTAACGGATAGATTGATGATGATGGTTTAGTGTAAGGCTCGTCAATCTCAACTACCCTAAGTGTATGGTTGTGGCGTTTTCACTAAAAGGATCAAGAAAGAAATAAAGAGGTGGTGGTGATCGAGTTCGTGATGAGGGTGGTTAAATGAGTTCGTGATATTGTGGCGTTGATGTTTGATCTAAACTGAAACAGAAACTGATGCAGCATTAATCGAGTAGTAATAGGATAGCTTAGGTGTTGTATTCCAATTTTTGTTGATTCGAAAGCAAAAAGGATTATAGTAGTAATCGATTGTGGTTTTGGTGTTTCAAGGGTGGTTTTCAATTGTATGATGAAGATGGTTTAAAGATGGAACCAACAACAGTACTTTTTGAGTCTCAAAAGTAAATGGGTTTCGGTGGTGGTGTTTGATAGTCATCGGACACAAGAGAGGAAGAAAAGAAGAGAGGGTATCGTGACTTTTTACTTGAAATTATAATTTTATTTTTTCTGATTTTGATCGAATTGTAATTGCAGAATATTACAAAGAGGTTAGTAGATATTAATACCATGTAATCGAATCAATTAGCTATTGTCTTGTAGTTTAAATAAACCGACCAGTTGTACCAATTTGAAACAGAAAAAGGGAAATTCATGAGCAAGTATATCTTTTCAAATAAATTCGTACAATTTGTTTGTTATTAAATTTCAACTCAATTTTGTTTTGTTTTTCCCTGGAGGAGTCAGACAAAATTTGGAAAGCAGATAAAGATATATAACGGATTTTGTACAGACTCACAACTTTTAGTTTATATTTAATTGACCATATTTATTAATAAATGTATTAATAATAGTAATCTTGATAATATTATTACTTATAATGAAAATACTAATAATAATAAATAATAATATGAACATTTTAATAATGACATTAATGATTTCTTTATAAAAATAATAAGTTTGATAATAATCAATACTAATGATAATTATAATAAAAATACTGATTTTTAATGATAAATATAATAATAATTATAAAAGTAATAATCATAATGATGTAATAATTTACATGCATTAAATTTCATAACTAACAAAAATAACAATCTTGTTAATACTGATATTAATATATATTCTAATGTTAATTTTAATATTAATAATAGTAATGAAAATAATAATAATAATATTTATGTATTACTATATCTAAACTTGTAATTATATTTAATATAATAACTTTTACATATGTCATTTTTAATATATATATATATATATATATATATATATATATATATATATATATATATATATATATATATATATATATATATATATATATATATATATCACTAATACAACTTGCAATTACATTCATTAATAATTATATCATATATTATATGAATACATCTATATATAGCTTTGTTTTAATATCTACTTATTATTTTGTATATTATTTTTCATACTTAATCTAAATTATCAAATTGTATCTTATTATTTTAATTTATGATATATACCTACATTCATTTACAATCACTTGTTCGTGAATCGTCGGGAATAGTCGAAGGTCAATTGAATATATGAACATCGTTCCAAAATTTCAACATTACAGACTTTACTTATCGTGTCGAAACTATATAAGATTAAGTTTAAAATTTGGTCGGAAATTCCCGGGTCATCACAGTACCTACCCGTTAAAGAAATTTCGTCCCGAAATTTGAGTGAGGTGGTCATGGCTAACAATAAAAATGCTTTCATGACACATACGATTTGATAATTGGAGTTTTATCATCATTGAGTAATAATGATAAAATAATTCGATTATTCTAAGGATAAGAATGAAGCTATCGCAAAAGAGTGAATTGAAGAAAAATAAGATTTTCCTAAGCTTTTGACGTAACCAGAGTTGAATTTAGAAAATAAGGTGCGTCTTAACTTTTGACAGAGTCAGGGTTGAATTTTGAAAGTAAGATGCATCTTAACTTTTGTCGTTGTTTTGGTTGAATTCCGGAATTTAAGGAATTTGAAGAAAATCTTCGAAATCTAAAAGATTTGATTCTTCTGCGAATAAGGAAATTTAGATTTCTATAATTAAATACGGTGATCTGCCTCGATTCCTCTGTCTGATATTTTCACTATAAATTTTTACCTTTTCCGTTCCATTAATCTTCACCACTTCAATACTCAATTCCCAAATTCAAAAGATCGTGAAATGCTTAATCCAGTTCTGATCCTTGTCCTTATCCTGATTATCGCAACAAT
The DNA here is from genome assembly GCF_046630445.1 of Rutidosis leptorrhynchoides. Classification (NCBI taxonomy): domain Eukaryota; kingdom Viridiplantae; phylum Streptophyta; class Magnoliopsida; order Asterales; family Asteraceae; genus Rutidosis; species Rutidosis leptorrhynchoides. Next base: position 208,091,654 of record NC_092334.1, read on the forward strand.
CATTCTCCTTTTCCAACTTCCACCGGAGGCATCCGTTTATTTCTACCATGCTTTAGGAATTATTGTATTTATAATCCTCCCGTGTCTTTATATTGCTATACGCACTGATATCCACGGTTTGTAATTTTGGTGTTGTTGTTGGGCTTTATATTTTCTCTTAAATTTTGGATCTCTTTGCCTTTTTTATTATCCTCTCGACCTCTAGTAAAGCGAGCAACGATCCAGAATTCATAGGTGTGGAGTTTCGAATGAGCTTAATATTCTAAACAAGAAAGAACGTTATAGCACGATTTGATTTGTCAATTTACCAGAATTACTGAGAATAGAACTATCAATAATATATTTTCTTGATATGTTCAGAAGTTAATCAAAATGAAAGAGTTATGTAACATGACACATGATGACGTTATAATCTGTGAATCATCATGTTTCATTTAGAAACTCAGTATGACTTACTGTAATATAATCACGTTGCTCATGTGTCATTATATTATACTAACTCATGCATCAGTTCCCAACACTACAAAAAAAAACATTCATAATTTAAACTCGAAAGTTTACAGAATATAGAAACTAACAGTTTCTATATGATGTAACTCTGATAACACGAAGAAATAAATGATTTCAGATAAGAATAGTTATGAAAATATCTTCAGAAATATGGAGGATATTTATAATGAAAGATGTGATGATATCTTGGAATTTCTAATATCGAAGGATGTTGAAGAAGATTTATCCGTAAGGGTTTAGATTCGGAAGCAAGGTATTCGCTAAGGATTTCATCAGAAATAGAATCATTTGGATTCTTTGAAGTCAAACTTATTCTTTGTGATTTATCCACGGCTTTCTTCATAGTTTCTCATAATCTGCTTTTCGGTACTAAATTTTCTATTAAATGTTTCCAATATAATGATACACAGGAAGCACGAGGAGGTATATAATTTTGGACGAGAATATTTATGAAAATATCCTCAGAAATATCGAAGATATTGATGATGATATTTTTGGAATTTCTAAGTTCGATGGGTGATGGAGAAAGATTTTCCGCAGGATTTTAACATGACTTCGGAGCAAGATATTTTCTAAAGATTTCAACGGATTCAGAATTACCTGAATTCTTTGAATATAGGGTTTGGTCCTTGTATTTGTCCTTGGTCTTCTTCATGAGTAGCTCAATCCGGTTTTCAGTTCCAACTTTTCTGAGCTTTGCCAATATACTATTTTTTATCTTTATACCTTCGACGGTTAAGGCCGTGTACAATTTTTGCTGCTGTATTCAGCTCATACAGTTTTTGCTGATGTATTCTGTTTTTTTTTTCTTTTTTTTTTTTTTTCAGAATTTGGAGTATTGGTTTGTAGACTGGGTGCTTTTCAGAATTTCAGAATGGAAGATCATAATTCTAAGAGCTAAATGTTATACATGTAACTGTTGATGTAGATATGCTGTGAGTTTTCAAAGTACTGATTGCTGATTCCAGGTTGTTGATATGGCAATTCTCGTTACAAGGTGTAGATGAGTATATAATAGGATTTCACTGAATATAGTGATTTTTCGGAAAGTCAAAGATCAACGGAGTTGTTGGTAATTTTACTGCTAATGTGGTAAGATATAAACGGTTCTCCGGTAACGATGGTGAAGGGGTAATCTTTATAATAGGGTTTATTCGAATAAGTAACTTGAAGTTGATTTGCTGGAGCTGTCACAAAATTGACTAATTTGAAAAGAGATTGAAAAGTTATTTTCAGTAATAATAACGCTAAAAGGAAATTAGCATAGTTACGCTTAAACGTTTACTTAGTTTCCGAGAGTTTTCAGGTGCATAATTATAAGCATCAATCTTTTCTTCCGTAGATGGAGTGCGGTTGGTTCATCCTCCCGATTGAGGTGTTCTCAAGAATCATGAAAGGTTTGAACGCAGATTGTAATCATCACGATACAAATGAGGTTTAAGATGAAAATCAAGTGGCAACTTGAAGTATTGTTTAGTTTCATATGTTATAATCAATATTTTAATTCTTTTTAATTGTCCACTATTGGTAGTCCTCAGTTGATTAGTCCACAGTTAGCTAGGAACAGTTAGCTAGGATTTTGTTAGCGTGGATTCCTAACAAAATTTCTCATAGTTAATTTGTTTATTTCTAACAAATTTTATTCCGTCAAATGTTTAGTTCATTATGCCACTTGTTGGATTCTAATAGGTAAAAATCCAAATATGAAATTTGAATGGAAATGGTTATTCTGTGGTGAACGGATTCATATATCTATGGATGTAGGTAGGATAGGAAATGACTGTTGAATCAGATTTGAATAATGTACAATGTAACTTATTAATGTGAAATCTTAAATATTCCTCGGGTATTACCTACCCGTTAAAATATTTTCATCATTAACAGTTTGTACGAAAGAATTTTTAATCACAATCTTTATGAAAAATATATATACATATATATTTTCTTCAGATGTAAAGATTTAATGAGTCAATATGATATTAGACTCATTTGATTTTCGATTTGAGCTAGAATAAGTAATCTCTAAAACTATTAGGATCCACATATTCTTCGCAGAATATTAATGAAGTTATGGATCAATACTTCATTGTTAATTACTGTTGGTACTCCTTGGTATTCATGGTGCGTATGATATTGATGTTCGTGGAACAGATTGTGATGCTGAGGTGTGGGATGCGGATGTTGATGTTGCTGAAGCTGGTACATTTTGCACCATATTTTTCAAGACTACACTCGGGTGCGAAGCTCGTTGACTTATTACTCCGGGATGATTGTCGGTAGGAACGAGCGAGTGAATAAGGTTTTGAATCTGAGATATGACATGTTCGTGGCGAGATATTCGGAAAATAAGAGTGAAAATTGTGTTTCGAATTGGTTCGCCGGTAAGTGCTTCAGGTTCTTCGTCTAGAGGTAAATTTGGTGGGTGGAAGGAATCTCCTTCTTCACATCTCCGTTGATTAAGTTGACTACGAACTCATCAGATGAATTGGGGATAGCTGATTGATTGATTCATTCTGGTGACGCTGCTTTCGGAGCTGGAGTGGGACTCCATATCGGAATCCGAGGGACTTGAACTAATGGTGAGTTCCATTGCGTACGATTGAATAAAGGATTTTTCGATATGAAATGATTCTCGAATATTGAATGATATTCTAATCACATAGAATACCTATACATAGTACAGGAGATCCCGTAGATTACGAAAGGAATTAAGGAAACGTGTCAGATAAAGTCAACAGTGATAGATACGCTAAGATATGAATTAGCAGATACGCTAAGATATGAATTTTTGTCTATACTCTATTCATGCAATCAATGCAGTAAAATGTGTCTAGACTAAGAATGATAAGCAGGTAATTTTCGACAAGAATGATAAGCAAAACTTTTGACATGCGGACCAGGTTCAAGTCCAGACTCATTAATGTAACCTAACAACTACTAGGTCGAAGTCCAGACTTCACTAATGCATCCTAACAACTACCGGTTAGACACACTAATGTTGACCTGGTTCGCTAAGACCACCGCTCTGATACCCCCTGTAGTGCCCCGACTAAATCCATATGGACGAGAACATTACATATGATTACATCGCGAGGTATTTGACCTCTATATGATACATTTTACAAACATTGCATTCGTTTTTAAGAGACAACCTTTCATTTCATCGAAAGCTGACAGGTATGCATACCATTCCATAATATCCAAACTATAAATGATCTAATCTGTCATTTACTTAATAATAATCTTTAATGAACTTCAACGACTCGAATGCAACGTCTTTTGAAATATGTCATGAATGACTCCAAGTAATATCCTTAAAATGAGCTAATGCACAGCAGAAGATTTCTTTCAAACCTGAGAATAAACATGCTTTCAAGTGTCAACCAAAAGGTTGGTGAGTTCATTAGTTTAACATAAATAATCATTTCATAATTTTAATAGACCACAAGATTTTATATTTCCATTCCTCATAAACATACGTCCCATGCATAGAGACAAAAATATAATTCATATGGATTGAACACCTAGTAATCGACATTCACAATATACATATAAGAATATCCCCATCATTCCGGGATCCTCCTTCGGACATGATATAAATTTCGAAGTACTAAAGCATCCGGTACTTTGGATGGGGCTTGTTGGGCCCGATAGATCTATCTTTAGAGTTCGCGTCAATTAGGGTTTCTGTTCCCTAATTCTTAGATTACCAGACTATATAAAAAGGGCATATTCGATTAGATAATCCAACCATAGAATGTAGTTTCGATCACTTGTGTCCATTTCGTAAAACATTTATAAAAGCAGCGCATGCATTCTCAGTCCCAAAAATATATATTGTGAAAGCATTTAAAAAAGGAATAATGAAAACTCACGCATATAAATATTGTAAAACAGTTAATAAAGCATTTGCATGTATTCTCAGCCCAAAAACATAAAGAGTAAAAAAAAAAGGGCAAATAAAACTCACGCATATAAATATTGTAAAACAGTTAATAAAGCATTTGCATGTATTCTCAGCCCAAAAATGTAAAGAGTAAAAAAAAGTAAATGAAACTCACCTAATGTATTTTGTAGTAAAAATACATAGAACGACATTGAACAATATAGGGTTGGCCTCAGATTCACGAACCTATATCAGTTATATATATTAAAACATGTAATAATATTCAAACAAATTTATCTACTAATATTAATATACTTGTTTGCTTAATAATTTATATGTTATTTTATTAAGTAGTTTAATTATAATTATTTTATATATTTTGGATAATTAATTTATATTTAGATGTCAGATTCTTATTAGAGTACTTTAATTAAAATATATTTAATGTATTAAAATATATATATATATATATATATATATATGTTTATATTAAAATATATTTATATATTATATCTAACTTAAATAATAGTAACATTTTGTTTTAAAAACAATAGTATGTAATATTAATATAGTCATGATATATGTAGTAAATATATTTTTATATAAATATCTTTTGTTTAAAATAATAATAATGATAAATATATTAAAGTCTTACTAATAGTATTAATAATTTAATAGTGATAAAACTAGTCATTTTATTTGTAGTACTAATAATAATGATCATAATAATATATTAAAAATAATGATAATGATGATACTTATAATAATAATAGTAATAATAATAACAATAACAATAATAATATTACTAACAATACTAATACTTAATAATAACAAAAATAATAACAATAATAATAATAAGAATAATAATTAGAAAACTACCTCACAAGGAATTCCGAAAAAAAATATTGTTGTTTACGCCCAGGCTCAGGCTCGAACTCGCGACCTCTTGTAATCCCAACACACTCTCAGACCACTCCCCTACGTTCTGCATTTCTGATTTACTCCCAGTTATTTCTATTTAACCGCCCAGCTTTATTTCCGCCCAACAACCCATCGCCCCAACAGCATATAATAACCCTCGGCCCAATCATAGGAACATGGTGGCCTTATTCTAACAGCCCAAACTGAATTGTATATATCTATATATAATTTTTTTTATGGCCCGTTAACATAAGAGCCCAGCTAGTAATCCACGACCAAATGAAAGTGGAATTCAAAAACAGTAATGGGGCTTTAGTTTGTAACTTCACTCGGCAGTAGATGTATAATCTTAAATAATATGCAGTCATAATTTCCTTCTATACCGTCACCATCCTTTCGTGCCAATTTTTAATTGTAAAGCATCAATCACAAAACATTAGCATGTTGTCTTATAATATTTGAGACCCACTTATAAAGCATTCAACAAAGAAAATCATAATTTAAATGTAGTAATGCTGTAATTGTCGGCCAACAAGATACAAAAGGAATAGGTAATTCCAATTTAATCACCAAGTTGTAAAGTGGATGTATTTTTGCTAAAAAAATGTCGGCCACAGATTCAAGAAGGAGCTCTCCTTTTTTTGCCTTTATTATACCTTTCCCATCCTCTTAATATTTATACTTATTTAGTTGGTAAAGCTTAGAAGAGAACAAGGTTATGCAGCTTCACAACTGCAACCCTGGACGCGTACCAAAAGGGTAGTAGTAACAGCAGCTTTACACGAAAAATAATAATATATGGTGAATTATGGTTGGTGTTCGACTGTGGTGATTCGAGTATAAACAGAAAACAACAATCGTAGAAGTGATATGATATGATGAAGGTGTTGGTGTTCGTTTGTATTTGAAGAAGCAAGGAGAGTAACGGATAGATTGATGATGATGGTTTAGTGTAAGGCTCGTCAATCTCAACTACCCTAAGTGTATGGTTGTGGCGTTTTCACTAAAAGGATCAAGAAAGAAATAAAGAGGTGGTGGTGATCGAGTTCTTGATGAGGGTGGTTAAATGAGTTGGTGATATTGTGGTGTTGATGTTTGATCTAAACTGAAACAGAAACTGATGCAGCATTAATCGAGTAGTAATAGGATAGCTTAGGTGTTGTATTCCAATTTTTGTTGATTCGAAAGCAAAAAGGATTATAGTAGTAATCGATTGTGGTTTTGGTGTTTCAAGGGTGGTTTTCAATTGTATGATGAAGATGGTTTAAAGATGGAACCAACAACAGTACTTTTTGAGTCTCAAAAGTAAATGGGTTTCGGTGGTGGTTTTTGATAGTCATCGGACAAAAGAGATGAAGAAAAGAAGAGAGGGTATCGTGACTTTTTACTTGAAATTATAATTTTATTTTTTCTGATTTTGATCGAATTGTAATTGCAGAATATTACAAAGAGGTTAGTAGATATTAATACCATGTAATCGAATCAATTAGCTATTGTCTTGTAGTTTAAATAAACCGACCAGTTGTACCAATTTGAAACAGAAAAAGGGAAATTCATGAGCAAGTATATCTTTTCAAATAAATTCGTACAATTTGTTTGTTATTAAATTTCAACTCAGTTTTGTTTTGTTTTTCCCTGGAGGAGTCAGACAAAATTTGGAAAGCAGATAAAGATATATAACGGATTTTGTACAGACTCACAACTTTTAGTTTATATTTAATTGACCATATTTATTAATAAATGTATTAATAATAGTAATCTTGATAATATTATTACTTATAATGAAAATACTAATAATAATAAATAATAATATGAACATTTTAATAATGACATTAATGATTTCTTTATAAAAATAATAAGTTTGATAATAATCAATACTAATGATAATTATAATAAAAATACTGATTTTTAATGATACATATAATAATAATTATAAAAGTAATAATCATAATGATGTAATAATTTACATGCATTAAATTTCATAACTAACAAAAATAACAATCTTGTTAATACTGATATTAATATATATTCTAATGTTAATTTTAATATTAATAATAGTAATGAAAATAATAATAATAATATTTATGTATTACTATATCTAAACTTGTAATTATATTTAATATAATAACTTTTACATATGTCATTTTTAATATATATATATATATATATATATATATATATATATATATATATATATATATATATATATATATATATATATATATATATATATATATATATATATATATATATATATATATATATATATATATATATATATATATATATATATATCACTAATACAACTTGCAATTACATTCATTAATAATTATATCATATATTATATGAATACATCTATATATAGCTTTGTTTTAATATCTACTTATTATTTTGTATATTATTTTTCATACTTAATCTAAATTATCAAATTGTATCTTATTATTTTAATTTATGTTATATACCTACATTCATTTACAATCACTTGTTCGTGAATCGTCGGGAATAGTCGAAGGTCAATTGAATATATGAACATCGTTCCAAAATTTCAACATTACAGACTTTGCTTATCGTATCGAAACTATATAAGATTAAGTTTAAAATTTGGTCAGAAATTCCCGGGTCATCACATAGAGTTCCAGATTGATTTAGTTCCCGGAGTGGCACCAGTAGCGCGTGTGCCATATAGACTTGCACCACCCGAATTACAAGAATTGTCTAGTCAACTGCAGAGCTTTTAGATAAAGGATTCATTCGACCGAGCTCATCACCGTGGGGAGCTCCAGTACTATTTGTGAAGAAGAAGGATGGATCTAAGAGACTCTGTATTGATTATAGAGAGTTGAATAAATTGACTATCAAGAATAGATATCCATTGCCGAGGATTGATGACTTGTTTGATCAATTGCAAGGATCAGCATGTTATTCTAAGATCGATCTAAGGTCAGGTTATCATCAAATGAGAGTGAAGGAATCAGATATATCGAAGACAGCGTTTAGGACACGCTATGGTCATCATGAATTTACAGTAATGCCGTTTGGATTGACGAACGCACCGGCTGTGTTCATGGATCTCATGAACCGTGTATGTAAGCCATATCTAGACAAGTTTGTTATAGTATTTATCGATGATATATTGGTATATTCTAAAAGTGAGAAAGAACATGAACAACATCTCCGTTTGTTATCAGAGATGCTCAGGAAGGAGCAGTTATATGCGAAGTTTTCAAAATGTGACTTTTGATTGCGAGAAGTGCAATTTTTAGGTCATATTGTAGGTGTCAATGGTATTCAAGTTGATCCTGCAAAGATAGAGACAGTAAAGAAATGGGAGACTCCTAAGTCGCCAACTCAGATACGATAATTTTTAGGTCTTGCTGGTTACTATAGGAGATTCATTGAGGGATTTTCTACTATTGCCCGACCGTTAACATCTTTGACTCACAAGGGTAGGAAGTATGATTGGACAGAATTGCATGAAGCTGCATTTCAGTTGTTAAAGGAGAAGTTAACGACTGCGCTGATTTTTTCTTTACCCGAAGAAACCGAGGATTTCGTAGTTTACTGCGATGCTTCATGGCAAGGTTATGGTTGTGTGTTAATGCAACGTACGAAAGTGATTGCATATGCATCCCGACAATTGAAGATACACGAATTGAATTATATGACTCATGATCTAGAACTTGGTGCTGTAGTTTTTGCATTGAAGATGTGGAGACACTATTTGTATGGTACGAAGTTCACTGTATTCATGGATCACAAGAGTTTGCAACATATTTTCGATCAGAAACAGCTTAATATGAGACAAAGACGTTGGATTGAGTTGTTGAACGATTATGACTGCGACATTAGCTATCATCCGGGTAAAGCTAATGTAGTGGCAGATGCTTTGAGTAGGAAGGAGAGAATTAAGCCTATTCGAGTTAGAGCATTGAACTTGACTATTCGAAGGAACCTTACTTCCCAGATACGTGACGCACAGCTAGAAGCGTTGAAAAAAGAGAATGTTGCTACCAAATCACTTCGAGGAATTGATAAGAAGTTTGTCACTCGAGATGATGGAACCCGGTATTTTATCGACAGAATATGGTTATCGAAATTTGGCAGATTAAGGGAGCTAGTGCTAGAAGAGGCACATAAGACAAGGTATTCTATTCATCCTGGATCCGACAAGAAGTACCAATATCTTAAGGCACTGTATTGGTGGCCTAATATGAAAGCTGAAATTGCTACTTATGTTGGTAAGTGCTTGACTTGTGCTAAAGTTAAGGCAGAGCATCAGAAGCCGTTGGGACTACTGACACAACCAGATATTCCCCAATGGAAGTGTGAGAATATTACGATGGACTTTATCACTAAGTATCCTAAAATGGTAGGAGGTTATGACACGGTATGGGTTATCGTGGATCGTCTTATGAAGTCTGCTCATTTTCTACCAATTAAGGAAACGGATAAGATGGAGAGGTTGGCACATATTTACATAAAGGAAGTAGTTTCACGACATGGAGTGCCACTATCTATTATTTTCGATAGAGACAGTAGATTTACGTCCAGATTTTTGGCAATCTTTGCAAGAAGCTATGGGAACTCGTTTAGATATGAGTACTACATACCATCCTCAGACTGATGGTCAAAGTGAGAGAACGATTCAGATACTAGAGGACATGTTAAGAGCATGTGTGATTGACTTTGGAATTGGATGGGATAGACATCTACCATTAGTAGAGTTTTCCTATAACAATAGTTATCATGCGAGTATAAAGGCAGCGCCTTTTGAAGCACTGTATGGCAGAAAGTGTAGATCGCATTTATGTTGGATTGTGTTAGGAGATAGTCAGTTAACTAGTCCAGAGATTGTACATGAAACGACTGAGAAAATCGTGCAGATTCGAGAAAGGATGAAAATAGCACGAGATCGTCAAAAGAGCTATGCAGATCTTAAAAGAAAAGATTTGGAATTTCAGGTTGGAGACAAGGTTATGCTTAAAGTGTCACCCTGGAAAGAAGTAGTGCACTTTGGAAAAAGAGGAAAGTTAAGTCCGAGGTATATTGGACCGTTTGAGATTATCGAACAAATTAGACCGGTAGCGTATAGATTGAAACTACCGCAGGAACTTAGCGAGGTTCACGATACTTTTCATGTTTCCAATTTGAAGAGATGCTTATCAGATGAAAGTTTAGTGATTCCATTAGATGAAGTGCAAGTAGATCCTAAGCTTAATTTCATTGAAGAACCTACTGAGATTATGGATCGCGAGATTTAGCAACTAAAGCAAAACAGAATTCCATTGGTTAAGGTTAGATGGAATGCCCGAAGAGGACCAGAATTCACGTGGGAGCGTGAAGACCAGATGAGGCTTAAGTATCCGCAACTGTTTCCCGAGGCGACGACTACGGCGGATGACCACTAAAATTTCGGGACAAAATTTTTTTATAACAGGTGGGTAATGTAACAACCCGACTTTTTCCGTTTACTATCGTTAGTTGTCCGTTAAGTATTTAACGGTGGTTACTTAGACTTGTGTGTTTAATTAAATTAAATACATACTTAATAGAGAAATGGTTGAATTAATATGTTATATTAATTTACGATTTATTTCGGATAGCGAAAGAACTAGAAAACGTTACGATTAAGTTTATCGTCTAGAAGACTTTTCAGTTTACGGAACTCAGAAAAACGACACAATAATTATTTTTGATAATTATTGACTTTAAGAAAATTATTTTTAATTTATTATTTATTTAATGAATTAAACTCGGTGATTGCGTTTGAACGACTAGTTAACGTTCCGGAGACCCGGTACGGTTAACCGCACTCGAAACGAACCAAGCACGTACCAAGAGTTAAGCAAAAATGAGCCCGAACACCCCTAGAAGGGCCATTCGGCCGACCCCCCCCCCCCCCCCCATGGACACCTTAGTGGACTTGTTTAATTAAGTGGGTCATTAGTTTAATTAATTTAGGCCCTAAACTCAAGGTATAAAAGGCTAGAGCTCTTAAGGAAACCCTCATTCTTATTTTTTTGGCCGATTGCTTCCCCCTCCCCTCTTTTTGTCGTCGATCACTAACCATACCACTATAACCATCAAAACTCAAAATTAGAAGAAAGCTTGCATACGAACGTTGTTCGAATCGTCGTTCTCTACGCGATAGTATAAGCAATTTGATTGTTTGAGGTATAATTGTTAACCCTAATTTCATTAATTCAGTTTTTTGATCAATTACATAGTGTATTAGAGTGTAGTGCTCAATTAATGGTGTCTAGTATTGCTAATTGTTGATTGATTGCGAAATTAACGTTGTATGATTGAAAAACGAATTTGTTTATTGATGATCTGATTAAATTGATATGAGATCTGACTTTGTAATATGTTTAATTAGAAAGATATCAAAAAGTTATTAATTTTAGACTCCGATTTTGCGTGATTTCGTTATCGTATGCTCAAGATATGCGCAATCGAAGTTTACATTAGGGTTTGCATGAAATCCGAATTTTCTGAGTTGCATGCTATATGTTTTATCTTATGAAAGTTGTGCTACTGTATTTCTTGTGAAAATTTATGCAATTTATACTAAATATTTGCGTTAAAAGGTTATGTAATGCTTCCGATATGATTAAACGAAGTTTTGGTTCGTAAAGAATGCTGAATCTGTTTTTAAGTTTACATAAAAATTTCTAGAATGAACTAGGTATTGTTTTAGACTTTGAGCTTCTGGAATATATTACTTTAGATGTTCCTTGACATGTTTCATTGGTATGCGAACTTGCGAGAATGTGATTTTCCATGAGATAAATGCTCGTCTAAATGATATGTTCGATTTATGGTCAAAAACTGATGAGTCTGTAATGTTTTGCAAATCTGTACAAATTGGCTAAAGAAATGCTTCTGGTTATTTTATCACTTAAATTTTGTGATGTCTTGAGATGACACCAATTGTCCTTTCATTAAAATCTATTTTCTATATTTTATGAAAAATGTTTAAAAACTGACGCGCGAGCAGAATTTTCTGTAATGAACCTGAACTTGAGCCTTTCTGATATTGGAATTTTATTTATCGTATGAGGCCCTGGCTGGACTTTTTGGAATCGATTTTAAGTCTAGTTAAGATCTGGAGTTTATCATAATTTTATAAATTATGTGCTATGCGCTATGAGTGTATTTCTTTATGACGTATGATTTTGGAAGGTTTACTTTAAGATGTGGAAAATGCGATTTACTAAATTACGAGCGATAACATGTTATATGACTTAAGTGTGATTCGTTGACTATGTTTGCATGACTTACTGATATGTTTGACTTTAGTTGACTTTCATTGACTTGCTTGGATTAGTTGACTTTTACATGTTTGTTGAGTCAGTCTGAGCACTAGGACTTTATGTACACTATGGGTTGACTAAGTTTGACCTATTAGTGTATACTTAAGATGATTTACTTATTTAGGTTGCGTTGTTCAGTCGAGAGTGTTCGACTACAGTACAGTTTGCTAAGATCTTTACGAGTGCTTTTGCTAAGGTGAGTCTACAGTCCCTACTACATTTTTACAGGGATGAGATGCATGCTTTTTACAAATGTTTTACGTGTTTGGCACAAGTAACTTACTAAGAATATACATATGAGTTCAGATCAAAAATCCCTTAGCTTGATTATATTAGTTACTTTGTAAGCTCGACTTATAGGGACGGTACCGTTAGGTTTGACAAACCTCACCGCAACGTTAAACAGGTGCTTATGTAGTTGTTACACGTACACTTGATTGGTGTATCGCCAGTATAAGGTAAACGAAAGATGTGGGCTCGACCTACGCAAAGGTTAAAGTTTTATAATCAAGTGCTCATGATAATGTATACTTTTCCTATGATGTTTTCCAAGAAAATCTTGTGGCCTAACTTATGAAATGATTTACTAAACCTGTAGATTCACTCAACGTTTTTCGTTGACGTTTTGTATGTTTCATCTCAGGTACATAGAGTTAGTGCTTCCGCTTTATTTGAAGTTATGTGCTATTTGCTGCTAGAACTGGACGGCGTTCAGCATGATTTCTATTTTTATTTCAAGAACAAATATTCGCATTTAAACAGTTTTCTCTGATGTTTTGGGTTCATATACTTTAGTCATTGATGTCAAATATTTCCAGTTACATTTTCTTAAATAAATGACTTATTTTTATGATTAATGCGAATACTTTTCAGAAACGTCTCATATAGAGGGCGTGACCGCTAAACTGTGGGACTAGGAGTTAATATTCCGTTAGTGGATTCTGACGGGGTATTACAAACAACAACAACAATAACAATCCCAACAACAATCTCAATAACAACAATGGCAACAAAAACCAAAAACAGCCATGCCAAAGGTGTGAAGAGCATCACCCGGGGTTCTCCATGACATTTTGCAACAGGTGTAAAATAAATGGTCATAGCGTGACGAAGTGTGAGATCTACGGACCAACGCATAACAGAACTAAAAGAACAAATAATGTCGGAACAAATAACACCGCCATAATTTGTTATGGATGTGGAAAACCGGGCCACTTTAGTAGGAATTGCCCGTATCAGGGGAATACTAATGGGCAGGGACGTGGTAGAGTTTTCAATATTAATACGGCAGAAGCGCAGGAAGACCCGGAGGTTGTTACGGGTACGTTTCTTATTGACAATAAATCTGCTTATGTTTATTTGATTCGGGTGCTGATAGAAGCTATATGAGTAGAGATTTTTTTGCTAAACTAAGTTGCCCACCGACGCCTTTGGATAATAAATTTTTACTCAAATTAGCAAACGGTAAATTAATTACAGCAGATAATATATGTCAGAATCGAGAAATTAAACTGGTTAGCGAAACATTTAAGATTGACTTGATACCAGTAGAGTTAGGGAGTTTTGATGTGATAATCTGTATGGACTGGTTGAAAGAAGTGAAAGCAGAGATCATTTGTTACAAAAATGCAATTCGCATTATACGAGAAAAAGGAAAACTCTTGATGGTGTACGGAGAAAAGAGCAACGCGAAGTTAAATCTTATTAGTAACCTGAAGGCGCAAAAACTAATAAGGAAAGGTTGCTATGCTGTGCTAGCACACGTCGAGAAAGTCAATTCCGAAGAAAAGAACATTAATGATGTTCCCGTCGCAAAAGAATTTCCCGATATATTTCTGAAAGAATTACCGGGACTACCTCCACACCGATCTGTTGAATTTCAAATAGACCTTGTACCGGGAGCTGCACCAATAGCTCGCACTCCATACAGACTCGTACCCAGCGAAATGAAGGAACTTCAGAACCAATTACAAGAACTTTTAGAGCGTGGTTTCATTCGACCAAGCACATCACCGTGGGGAGCTCCTGTTTTGTTTGTCAAAAAGAAAGATGGTACATTTAGATTATGTATCGACTATAGAGAGTTGAACAAACTTACCATCAAGAACCGTTATCCATTACCGAGAATCGACGATTTATTTGATCAACTACAAGGCTCGTCGGTTTATTCGAAGATCGATTTACGTTCTGGGTATCATCAAATGCGAGTGAAGGAGGATGACATTCCGAAAACTACTTTTAGGACGCGTTACGGTCATTATGAGTTTATGGTTATGTCGTTTGGATTGACTAATGCACCAGTTGTGTTCATAGACCTCATGAACCGAGTGTATGGGCCATTTCTTGACAAGTTTGTCATTGTTTTCATCGATGACATACTTATTTACTCGAAGAATGATCAAGAGCACGAAGAACATTTGAGAAAAGTGCTAGAATTGCTGAGAAAAGAAAAATTGTACGCTAAGTTTTCAAAGTGTGCATTTTGGTTGGAAGAAGTTCAATTCCTCGGTCACATAGTGAACAAAGAAGGTATTCAGGTGGATCCAGCAAAGATTGAAACCGTTAAAAAGTGGGAAACCCCTAAAACTCCAAAACACATACGCCAATTTTTAGGGTTGACTGGTTATTACAGGAGATTAATCCAAGATTTTTCAAAAATAGCGAAACACTTGACTGCATTAACGCATAAAGGGAAGAAATTTGAATGGAAGGATGAGTAGGAGAAAGCGTTTCAATTGTTGAAGAAAAAGTTAACTACGGCACCTATATTGTCATTACCTGAAGGGAATGATGATTTTATGATATATTGTGACACCTCAAAGCAAGGTCTTGGTTGTGTATTAATGCAACGAACGAAGATAATTGCTTATGCGTCTAGACAATTGAAGATTCATGAATAGAATTATACGACGCATGATTTGGAATTAGGCGCGGTTGTTTTTGCATTAAAGACTTGGAGGCACTACTTATATGGGGTCAAAAGTATTATATATACCGACCACAAAAGTCTTCAACACATATTTAATCAGAAACAACTGAACATGATGTAGTGACCCAAAATTTTCCATGTTTATATATATTAATTGAGATTGATATTTACACGACTAAATGTTTCCAATGTGTTAAGCAATCAAACTTGTTAAAACTTGATTAAATGAAATAAGTTTCATATAGACAATTGATCACCCATGTTGACCGGCGATTCACGAACGTTACAAAATTGTAAAAACTACATGTTGTGGTATATATAGACATATATATATGGTTGACATAATATTATGATGAGTAAGTATCGCACTAAGTATATTAACAATGTGTGATATACATAAGAAATGAGATTACTAAGTTAAGAAACTCGAAATGATATATATAACGATTATTGTTATGATAACGTCTACTAAATAAATATGTATCATATTAAGATATTGATACACTATATTTAACATGATAAAATGATATTTAAATATATCATTAAGTGTATTAACAATGAACTATATATGTAAAACCAAGACTACTAACCCAAGAATTACGAAACGAGACTTATATGTAACGATTATCGTTGTAACCATATTTTAATGAATATATAATATTAAGAGATATTCATACATCATAATATCATGAAAATATAATAATTTAACATCTCATTTGATATAATAAACATTAGTTTAACAACATTAATTGAGATCGTTAACTTAAAGGTTTCAAAACAACACTTACATGTAACGACTAACGAAGACTTAACGACTCCATTAGAATGTATATACATGTTGTGTTTTGATATGTATTCTTACACTTTTGAAAGACTTCAAGACACATATCAAAGTACTTCTACTTAACAAAAATGCTTACAATTATATCCTCGTTCAGTTTCATCAACAATTCTACTCGTATGCATCCGTATTCGTACTTGTACAATACACAACTTTTAGATGTATGTACTATTGGTATATACACTCCAATGATCAGCTCTTAGCAGCCCATGTGAGTCACCTAACACATGTGGGAACCATCATTTGGCAACTAACATGAAATTTCTCATAAAATTAAAAAAAATATTAGTAATCATTCATGACTTATTTACATGAAAACAAAATTACATATCCTTTATATCTAATCCATATACCAACGACCAAAAACACCTACAAACACTTTCATTCTTCAATTTTCTTTATCTAATTGATCTCTCTCAAGTTCCATCTTCAAGTTCTAAGTGTTCTTCATAAATTCCATAAGTATAGTTTCATAAAAATCAAGAATACTTCCAAGTTTGCAAGTCTACTTCCAAGCTTTCTAATCCATTTCAAGTAATCATCTAAGATCAAGGAACCTTTGTTATTTATAGTAGGTTATCTTTCTAATTCAAGGTAATATTCATATTGAAACTTTGATTCAATTTCTACAACTATAACAATCTTATTTCGTGTGAAAATCTTACTTGAACTGTTTTCGTGTCATGATTCTGTTTCAAGAACTTTCAAGCCATCCAAGGATCCTTTGAAGCTAGATCCATTTTTCTCAATTCCAGTGGTTTTATCCAGAAAACTTGAGGTAGTAATGATGTTCATAACATCATTCGATTCATACATATAAAGCTATCTTATTCGAAGGTTTAAACTTGTAATCACTAGAACATAGTTTAGTTAATTCTAAACTTATTCACAAACAAAAGTTAATCCTTCTAACTTGACTTTTAAAATCAACTAAACACATGTTCTATATCTATATGATATGCTAACTTAATGATTTAAAATCTGGAAACATGATGAACACCATAAAATCGGATATACGCCGTCGTAGTGAAACCGGGGGCTATTTTGGTTTGGATAATTAAAAACTATGATAAACTTTGATTTAAAAGTTGTTCTTCTGAAAAAATGATTTTTCATATGAACATGAAACTATATCCAAAAATCTTGGTTAAACTCAAAGTGAAAATATGTTTTTCAAAATGGTCATCAAGATGTCGTTCTTTCGACGGAAATGACTACCTCTTTAGTAATTGACATGTAACTTAAATTTCTAACTATAAACCTATACTTTTTCTGTTTGTATTCTTAAATTAGAGTTCAATATGAAACCATAGCAATTTGATTCACTCAAAACGGATTTAAAAAGAAGAAGTTATGGGTAAAACAAGATTGGATATTTTTAATCTTTTTAGCTACGGGAAATGTTTAACAAATCTATACAAATCATATCCTAGCTAACTTATATTGTACTATACATGTATTCTAATATATTATGTAATCTTGGGATACCATAGACACGTATGCAAATGTTTTGACATATCATATCGACCCATGTATATATATTATTTGGAACAACCATAGACACTCTATATGCAGTAATGTTGGAGTTAGCTATACAGCGTTGAGGTTGATTCCAAAAATATATATACTTTGAGTTGTGATCTAGCATGAGACGTGTATACACTGGGTCGTGGATTGATTCAAGATAATATATATCGATTTATTTCTGTACATCTAACTGTGGACAACTAGTTGTAGGTTACTAACGAGGACAGCTGACTTAATACACTCAAATCTTTAAAACATAATAAAAATGGTTGTAATTATATTTTGATCATACTTTGATATATATGTACATATTTGTATAGGTTTGTGAATCGATCCGTGGCCAAGTCTTATTTCCGAGGAAGGAAATATCTGTGAAAGTGAGTTATAGTACCACTTTTAAAATCTAATATTTTTGGGATGAGAATACATGTAGGTTTTATAAATGATTTACAAAATAGACACAAGTACGTGAAACTACATTCTATGTTTGAATTATTGAAATCGAATATGCCCCTTTTTATTAAGTCTGGTAATCTAAGAATTAGGGAACAGACACCCTAAGTGACGCGAATCCTAAAGGTAGATCTATTGGGCCTAACAAACCCCATCCAAAGTACCAGATGCTTTAGTACTTCAAAATTTATATCATATCCAAAGGGTGTCCTGGAATGATGGGGATATTCTTATATATGCATCTTGTTAATGTCGGTTACCAGGTGTTCACCATATGAATGATTTTTATCTCTATCTATGGGATGTGTGTTGAAATATGAAATCTTGTGGTCTATTGTTACGATTTGATATATATAGGTTAAACCTATAACTCACCAACATTTTTGTTGACGTTTAAAGCATGTTTATTCTCAGGTGAATACTAAGAGCTTCCGCTTTTGCATACTAAAATAAGGACAAGATTTGGAGTCCATGTTTGTATGATATTGTGTAAAAACTGTATTCAAGAAACATATGTCGATGTAATATATTTCTATTGTAAACCATTATATAATGGTCGTGTGTAAACAGTATATTTTAGATTATCATTATTTGATAATCTACGTAATGTTTTTAAAACCTTTATTGATAAAATAAAGGTTATGGTTGTTTTAAAAATGAATGCAATCTTTGAAAAACATCTCATATAGTGGTCAAAACCTCGCAACGAAATCAATTAATATGGAACGTTTATAATCAATATGAACGGGACATTTCAGTTGGTATCCGAGCGTTGGTCTTAGAGAACCAGAAAATTTGCATTAGTGTGTCTTATCGAGTTTGTTAGGATGCATTAGTGAGTCTGGACTTCGATCGTGTTTTCTTTAAAAATGATTGCTTAACATTTTTATTGGAAACTATATATTATTAACATGTAAATATAATGTGATATATTAATCTCTTAACATGTTTGATATTGTGTGATAGATGTCTACCTCTAGCACAAATCCCATTGACTCACTTAATAATAATGAAGAGTCGAATATATATTGGCAAGATTCACAAGTTCTCGAAGAACCAGAAGAAGAGGAAACGAAACCGGAAGAAGAGGAACCGGAAGAAGAGGAACCAGAAGAAGAGGAACCGGAAGAAGAAGAGGTTCCGGAGGGGGGAATAGTAGGAACCATAGAAAATCGGTCAAATAAAAGAAAATCCTCAACCAATGGACCAAAGTTAATAATGGTCAATGGTGTTTCCGCTAAGGAAGCAAAATATTGGGAAAATTATAAATTTTCCGATGAATCGAATCCTGATGAGGATTCCGATGATGTTATAGAAATTACCCCGACCCAATTTAATGAGGCAAAAGAAAATAATAAGGGAAAAGGCATCAAAATAGAGAATAACCAGGGAACCTCTAAACCACCAGGTTTTTCTAAACTAATGTGGAAAACGACGACTCGTATTAGAGGAACATCATATATCCCTAGAATATTAGGAAAAAGAATAAAGTCCGAAGAAGAAGAAACCAGTGATTCAGATTAAAGGGGTGTGAGCATGTTGTGTAATAAATGTATTGTAGTGTGCTTGTACTTTTATGTTCTGTATAAATTGCTTGTATTGTTTGTTATTACGAATCTAATCCTTGTCTATTTTACAGTATAAAAACAAAATGGACGTTAAGGGTAGACAACCGAATATTTTAGAAGACCTACCAGAGGATATGATTGAGGAAATCTTGTCTAGAGTCGGTCAGAATTCATCAGCACATTTAGTTATGGCGAAATTAACTTGTTAAACATTTGAAAGACTTTCCAGAAATGCCTTAGTTTATAAAAGGCTTTCCTTTGATAGGTGGGGTATATCACATTAGGGAGACTTTAAGTTACGCCGTGTTTTCTTTAAAGCGTTAAATGAGGGGAACCCAAATGCAATTTTACGCTACGGGTTAAGAACCTATTTTGACTCAACATATCCCAACATAGGATTTCGTGAATTAGAAAGAGCTTCTAACATGCAACATAAAGAAGCATGTTATGCTTACGGGTTAGTGATGTTCGCTTCTTACCAAAGTGAGAAAAAGAACATCAGATTGCAGCTTTTAAATAAAACTTTCCCACAAGTGACGGATTCAGTAGTTGGGGTGAGAAACAAGGTTTTTAGATTATTACGGGGCTGTTGGACATTACGAAACCCTCATCCTTTTGACGACATTACAACATGCTGCCTAGCTAATGGTGATAACGGTTATTTTCCACAAGACCAAGGATGGGAAGTCGTCTTAGTAAAACCAGAATGCATGACTTGTTTCTGGACTTATGAATTACGTATCTTTATTTCCTTTGTTAAACAACTTGCGTATTAACTAGATTTATCTTCAAAACTGTCCTGTATCATAGTGTACTATATTTCATGTTATATGTAATATAGCAAAGTTGTAAGTTTGAAGAATATTTGTATGTGATATATTATTATAATCAGTTTTTCATATGGAATTGAAGTAGTTGAATTGTATATTAGCTACTAAGTATGAACTTAACAGGTAGGTAGTACCCGAATTTAAAATTATAAAACGCTAATATGAAGAAAAAGCTTTTATAAATGAGTTCATATTATGCTACGAGATACTATTGACTACTCTTAATATTCTATATGATTAAATTGTTTCATTTGACTATTTTGAAGGAAATGGCACCGACTACTCGACACACCTTGAATATGAGCGAAGAGGAATTTCGTGCCTTTCTTGCTTCAAATATAGCCGCAGTACAGGCCGCGCTACATACCAACAATAACTCTGAATCTAGCAATACAGCTAACGGCGCAAGAAATCGTGTAGGATGCTCCTACAAGCAATTCACTGCCTGCAAACCTTCAGAATTTGATAGGACCGAAGGACCAATCGGATTAAAACGGTGGATCGAGAAAGTTGAATCGGTGTTTGCCATAAGTAAGTGTGCTGAAGGAGACAAAGTGAAGTACGCTACGCATACCTTCACAGGTATTGCGTTAACATGGTGGAATACCTATCTAGAGCAAGTGGGATAAGATGCTGCTTAGGCGCTACCGTGGTCAGCATTCAAGCATTTGATGAACGAGAAGTACCGTCCCAGAACCGAGGTCAATAAGCTCAAGTCAGAACTTAGAGGGTTACGAACACAGGGATTCTATATTACTTCGTATGAAAGACGATTCACAGAATTGTGCCTATTGTGTCCGAGAGCGTTCGAAGATAAGGAAGAGAAGATCGACGCGTTTGTGAAAGGGTTACCGGAGAGAATCCGAGAAGATATAAGTTCACACGAGCCTGCCTCCATACAAAAGGCATGTAGAATGGCTCACAAACTAGTGAACCAGATTGAGGGAAGAATTAAAGAACAGGTGGCCGAAGAGGCCAACGTGAAGTTAGTCAAAAGAAAGTGGGAGGAAAACGGTGATAAGAGTCACCAAAACAACAACAACTATCCCAACAATCGAAATATCAATCGCAACTACGACAAACGACACAACAACAACAACAACAACTACAACAATCATCCCAACAACAATAACAACCGCAACAACAACAACAACAACAACAATCATAAGCAACTATGCCAAATGTGTGAAAAGTATCACTCAGGGTTTTGCACCAAATTTTGCAACAAGTGTAAAAGAAATGGTCATAGCGCGGCGAAGTGTGGGGTCTACGGACCAGGGGTTAACAGAACGATAGGAACAAATGGTGTCAGAACGAGTAATGGCGGAGCAAGCAGTGTCGGAGCAAGTTATGCCAATGTAGTTTGTTATAAATGTGGAAAACTGGGCCACATTATTAGAAATTGCCCGAACCAGGAGAACACGAATGGACAAGGCCGCGGAAGAGTTTTCAATATTAATGCGGCAGAGGCACAGGAAGACCCAGAGCTTGTTACGGGTACGTTTCTTATTGACAATAAATCTGCTTACATTTTATTTGATTCGGGTACGGATAGAAGCTATATGAGTAGAGATTTTTGTGCTAAATTAAGTTGTCCATTGACGCCGTTGGATAGTAAATTTTTACTCGAATTAGCAAACGGTAAATTAATTTCAGCAGATTATATATGGGGGAATCGAGAAATTAAACTGGATAGCGAAATATTTAAGATTGATTTGATACCAGTAGAGTTAGGGAGTTTTGATGTAATAGTTGGCATGGACTGGCTGAAGGAGATGGAAGCAAAGATCGTATGTTACAAAAATGCAATTCGCATTGTACGAGAAGAAGGAGAACCCTTAATGGTGTATGGAGAAAAGGGCAACACGAAGCTACATCTTATTAGTAATTTGAAGGCACAAAAACTAATAAGAAAAGGTTGCTATGATGTTCTAGCACACGTCGAGAAAGTACAAATTAAAGAAAAGAGCATCAATGATGTTTCCGTCACAAAAGAATTACCCGATGTATTTCTGAATGAATTACCGGGACTACCTCCACATCGATCTGTTGAATTTCAAATAGATCTTGTACCAGGAGCTGCACCAATAGCTCGTGCTCCTTACAGACTCGCACCCAGCGAGATGAAAGAACTGCAAAGCCAACTGCAAGAACTATTAGAACGTGGTTTCATTCGACCAAGCACATCACCATGGGGAGCTCCTATTTTGTATGTCAAGAAGAAGGATGGTACATTTAGGTTGTGTATTGACTACAGAGAGTTGAATAAACTTACCATCAAAAACCGTTATCCACTGCCGAGAATTGACGACTTATTTGATCAACTACAAGGCTCGTCGGTTTATTCGAAAATCGATTTACGTTCTGAATATCATCAAATGCGAGTAAAGGAGGATGATATTCCAAAAACTGCTTTTACGACGCATTATGGTCATTACGAGTTTATGGTTATGCCGTTTGGATTGACTAACGCACCAGCTGTGTTCATGGACCTTATGCACCGAGTGTGTGGGCCATATCTTGACAAGTTTGTCATTGTTTTCATCGATGACATACTTATTTACTCAAAGAATGATCAAGAGCACGAAGAACATTTGAGAAAAGTGCTAGAAGTATTGAGGAAAGAAAAACTGTACGCTAAGTTTTCAAAGTGTGCATTTTGGTTGGAAGAAGTTCAATTCCTCGGTCACATAGTGAACAAAGAAGGTATCCAGGTGGACCCGGCAAAGATCGAAACCGTTGAAAAGTGGGAAACCCCAAAAACTCCGAAGCATATACGTCAATTTTTAGGATTGGCTGGTTACTACCGAAGATTCATCCAAGATTTCTCCAAAATAGCAAAACCCTTGACTGCATTAACGCATAAAGGGAAGAAATTTGAATGGAAGGATGAACAAGAGAAGGTGTTTCAGTTATTGAAGAAAGAGCTAACTACGGCACCTATATTGTCATTGCCTGAAGGGAATGATGATTTTGTGATTTATTGTGACGCATCAAAGCAAGGTCTCGGTTGTGTATTAATGCAACGAACGAAGGTGATTGCTTATGTGTCTAGACAATTGAAGATTCACGAGCAAAATTATACAACTCACGATTTGGAATTGAGTGCTGTTGTTTTTGCATTAAAGACTTGGAGGCATTATTTATATGGGGTCAAAAGTATTATATATACCGACCTCAAAAGTCTCCAACATATATTTAATCAGAAGCAACTGAATATGAGACAACGCAGGTGGATTGAACTGTTGAATTATTATGATTTTAATATTCGATACCACCCGGGGTGGTAGCCGACGCTTTGAGTAGAAAGGACAGAGAACCTATACGGGTAAAAGCTATGAATATAATTATTCGTACTAACCTTACTACTCAAATAAAGGAGGCTCAATAGGGGGTTGTAAAAGAAGGAAAGTTGAAGAATGAGATACCCAAAGGATTAGAGAAACATCTTAATATTCGGGAAGACGGAACCCGATATAGGGCTGATAGAATTTGGGTACCAAGGTTTGGAGATGTGAGAGAAATGATACTTAAAGAAGCACATAAAACCAGATATTCAATACATCCCGGAGCGGGGAAGATGTATAAAGATCTCAAGAAACACTTTTGGTGGCTGGGTATGAAAGCCGATATTGCTAAATATGTAGGAGAATGTTTGACGTGTTCTAAGGTCAAAGCTGAACATCAGAAACCATCAGGTCTACTACAATAACCTGAAATCCCGGAATGGAAATGGGAAAATATTACCATGGATTTCATTACTAAATTGCTAAGGACTGCAAGTGGTTATGATACTATTTGGGTAATAGTTGATCGTCTCACCAAGTCAGCACACTTCCTGCCAATGAGAGGAGATGACAAAATGGAGAAGTTGGCGCGATTGTATTTGAAGGAGGTTGTCTCCAGACAT
The DNA here is from genome assembly GCF_046630445.1 of Rutidosis leptorrhynchoides. NCBI lineage: Eukaryota > Viridiplantae > Streptophyta > Magnoliopsida > Asterales > Asteraceae > Rutidosis > Rutidosis leptorrhynchoides. The sequence goes on from NC_092334.1 coordinate 208,116,345, forward strand.
GGAATACCCGTCTCTATTATCTCTGATATGGATGGTAGATTTGTTTCAAGGTTCTGGCAGACGTTGCAACAAGCATTGGGGACTCGTCTAAACATGAGTACTACCTATCATCCACAAACTGATGGGCAGAGCAAAAGGACGATACAAACGCTTGAAGACATGCTACGAGCATGTGTTATTGATTTCGGAAACAGTTGGGATCGACACCTACCGTTAGCAGAATTTTCCTACAACAACAGTTATCATTCTAGTATTGAGATGGCGCCGTTTGAGGCACTTTATGGTAGAAAGTGCAGGTCTCCAATTTGTTGGAATGAAGTGGGGGATAGACAGATTACGGGTCCGGAGATAATACAAGAAACTACCGAGAAAATCATCCAAATTCAACAACGATTGAAAACCGCCCATAGTCGACAAGAGAGCTATGCGGACAGTAAAAGAAAATATATAGAGTTTGAAATTGGAGAAATGGTCATGCTTAGGGTTTCACCTTGGAAAGGCGTTGTTCGATTTGGTAAACGGGGGAAACTAAATCCAAGGTACATTGGACCATTCAAGATTATTGATCGTGTCGGACCAGTAGCTTACCAACTGGAGCTACCTTAACAACTCGCGGCTGTACATAACACTTTCCACGTCTCGAATTTGAAGAAATGTTTTGCTAAAGAAGATCTCACTATTCCGTTGGACGAAATCTAAATCAATGAAAAACTTCAATTCATTGAAGAACCCGTCGAAATAATGGATCGTGAGGTTAAGAGACTTAAGCAAAACAAGATACCGATTGTTAAGATTCGATGGAATGCTCGTAGAGGACCTGAGTTCACCTGGAGCATGAAGATCAGATGAAGAAGAAATACCCGCATCTATTTCCAGAAGATTCGTCAACACCTTCAATAGCTTAAAATTTCGGGACAAAATTTATTTAACGGGTAGGTACTGTAGTGTCATAACCCGTCCTTAACCATAAGAACGAGTTAGATAACGTATGATTTCATTGCGAGGTATTGACCTCTATATGCGACATTTTTAAAAGAACAACTGCATTTATTTTACATTACAAACCATAACTCTTATTTTAATACAAGCTTTAGACAATAAAAAGATGATTATCGTTTAGCGATAATCTTAGACTTACAAACTTTACATGTGATGATAACAATACGATTTCTAGCATATTTTACATTATAAATCCTCCGATATGCAGTTTTATTTTTGACACAAATATGCATACTCAAGATCTTGTTTAAATTCAACATGTTGCAGCGGAAGCTTTTAGTTATCACCTGAGAATAGACATGTTTAAAACGTCAACATAAAGTTGGTGAGATATAGGTTTAATGCCGGCAGCGATATAGATATATAGACCACAAGATTTCATATATAAATATTTTAATAAAAATATTCTAAGTGGTTGAGCACTTGATAACCATACTTAACATTTAATCACGTCGCATATTCCCTTTATTATGAAATCTTACTACACCGTACCAAGTGTAGTCACGAAATGAAGTACTGTGCAACCGTTGAATACTGGTCGTCCAGTCTGGTTGGGGTTGTCAGGCCCGATAGATCTATCAACAGGATTCGCGTTTACAATACCGCTGTAAATAATAGTTACCAAGCTACAGGGAAGTATGCCAGTGGTACAACTCAACGTAGAATATATTTTTCAGTTACTTGTGTCCATAACGTAAAACATAAAATACATGTATTCTCATCCCGAAATACTTAGAGTTTAAAAGTGGGACTATATACTCACTTTTGCCTTGAAGATATATATATTTTGACTTGGTCTCCGATTGATATCACAAACCTATCCATATATAATATATCAATATATTTTCATTTTAAACAATCGTCACATATATATACTTATAATACTTTTAATGTCTTCTTAGTCCGTAGTTAGCAATTCAATTTTAATGGTTCATATTTAGGTGTTTAATAAATAAATAAAACCCCCCCTCGAAATAAATAAAACCCCATCGTATTCGTATTGGTCGGGATTAATCTTGACCCACGGTACCGGTGTTGTCAAATGACGTGTTGCGTACATAAAGTACCGGTGTTGTCAAATGACGTGTTGCGTACAATCATGGGATCTTATGATTAATCTTCTCGTATTGTTTACGGGTGATCCTGAAATATATAAAATTAAATTATGAGTACATATATATAAAATATCATGTTATTTTAAAAAGATGTGATTTATTTAATTTTTCTCCAATTATTTTCGTGGCTAAACTAGTCTTGGATATCCGATTTTGTTTTGGTCATAGTTTCTTCGTTACAACTCCGTTTTCGTTGGTTCAACTTGCCACTTCCTTGGATCGAGTCCTTCTTTAAGAATATGAACTGTAAATACCTTAGTTTGTATTCGAAATCACAGGTCATAGGTCAAACTTTGGTGAAACTTATGAAGTTAATCATTTTCCATCATGTAAACAACCTTAAATGATTATTTTTCTAAAAGTACTTATACTTTGAGTTAAATCATGAAATTTTTATGTGTTATCATATTCATAGTAAATATCATTTTTCCAGAAAATAAACCTCCAATTCAAGGTTCAAGATAGTTTTTAATTATCCAACCCAAAACAGCCCCCGGTTGCACTCCGACGTCGTAAAAACAGTTTTTAAGGTGTTCTTTGAAAAACCAAGTTATACCTTGTTAAATTAGAATATATTTATGATATATTACAGGTCTTGAAGTATTTTAAAAGTTAAGTTAGAAGTATCTATTTAGTTTGCAAACAAGTTTGAAATCATTCAAACTATGTTCTTGTTGTTAAAATTGTATACCATAAAATAAGATAGCTATATATATATATGAATCGAATAAGGTTATGAACAAAGTTACTACCTCAAGTTACTTGGACAAGATTGCTGTAAAAGAGGAGTAAAAACCTAGAACCAAAAGAGTGGTGGAGTTGGATGAAAGATTGGAAGTAAACTTGTGTTCTTGGAAGGATTCTTGAAGTGTTTTTGTAAGGGTTTTCTTATGGTGTTTAAGTGATGTTCTTGAAGCTAGATTTTATGGTGATAGGCTGAGATGGTTAAGGTGTTTAAGGGTTATGAAAGGGTGTTCCTAACTAGCAAAATGATGTAGCAAAGTTGAAGATGGATGGAGTATTTAAGGTGGTGGTGGTGGCGTGAATGATGAGGAACAAAGACATGATCTTTGTTGTATTTTTGTGTAATAATTCATGCATGCATCCAAACTCTAATTACCTCTCATCTAGGGCAGTAATAATGGCTAGTTAGGTGGTGATTTGATGTGTATATACTAATAGTAAATACGTATAGAAGCTAGGTATGATACGAGTACATATACTCTAGATATACGTATAGAAATCTTGTGAAAAATGGAATGAGAATTCAAATATAGCTATCTTTTGTGAATATACTTATATGGTTTTATGTATTTAAGTCCTTAAAAAGTGATTAAATACATTATATATACGATATATGTATAAACATTATAGGTCATAAGTATTTATGTCAAATGACGTTACGTATGGTTATCGTTTTGAAAACTTAAGTTAGTAGTTTCAAAATATACTTATAACTTATTGTTATTAATACAAAATGAGGTATTAAAACATTCTTAGATCATGTTAAATATGTATATATACATATATATACACAAACATATAATTATCATATGTTATATAGTTCGTGATATCATCGGTCAAACTAGACGGTCAAACGTTGTGTAAAACTCTTTTAAAAAACATAAATCTCAACAATTTGGATTGCTTATCATGTTGGTAAGGTTTAATTTATGTAAATATTAATCTTATAAGTATAGAACGATCGAAAAAGTGCGGGTCATTACAGTACCTACCCGTTAAATAAATTTCGTCCCGAAATTTTAAAATTGTACCTATTTTGCGTCATCGAGAAACAAGTGTGGATACTTTTGTTTCAGATGATCCTCTCGTTCCCAAGTAAACTCAGGACCTCTTCGAGCATTCCAACAAACCTTAATGATCGGTATGTTGCTCTGCTTGAGCTGTTTAACTTCACGGTCCATGATTTCGATTGGTTCTTCGATGAATTGTAGTTTCTCATCGACATGGATTTCTTCAAGAGGAATGGTGAGGTCTTCCTTTGCAAGACACTTTTTAAGGTTTGAGACGTGAAAGGTATTATGTACTCCGGCGAGTTGTTGCGGTAACTCGAGTCGATAAGCTACCGGTCCAATGCGTTCGATGATCTTGAACGGGCCTACATATCTTGGGTTCAGTTTACCCCTTTTGCCAAAACGTATTACACCTTTCCATGGTGACACCTTTAACATAACCATGTCACCGATCTGAAACTCTAATGGTTTCCTTCGAACATCGGCGTAGCTCTTTTGGCGACTACGGGCTGTTTTCAATCTCTCCTTAATTTATACTATCTTCTCAGTCGTTTCGTGTATGATCTCGGGACCAGTTAATTGTCGATCTCCTACTTCATTCCAACAAATAGGAGATCTACACTTCCTTCCATACAATGCTTCGAATGGTGCAGCTTTAATGCTCGCATGATAACTATTATTATACGAGAATTCTGCTAACGGTAAATACTTATCCCATCCGTTTCCAAAATCGATCACACATGCCCTGAGCATGTCTTCAAGAGTCTGAATTGTTCTTTCACTCTGCCCATCAGTTTGCGGATGATATGCGGTGCTCATATCCAAACGAGTTCCTAGGGCCTCTTGTAGCGATTGCCAGAACTTTGATGTAAATCTACTATCACGATCGGATATAATGGAAATAGGTATTCCATGCCTTGAAACAATTTCCTTTATATACAATCGTAATAGTTTCTCCATTCTATCTGTTTCCTTTATAGGCAAGAAATGTGCAGACTTGGTGAGACGATCAACAATCACCCAAATGGTGTCGTATCCCCAGGCAGTCTTTGGTAATTTCGTGATGAAATCCATGGTAATACCATCCCATTTCCATTCTGGGATTTCTGGTTGTTGAAGTAACCCTGACGGCTTCTGGTGTTTTGCTTTGACCTTGGAACAAGTTAAACACTCCCCAACATATGTTGCAATGTCTGTCTTTAAATTAGGCCACCAATAATGTGTCTTAAGATCTTGGTACATCTTTCCAACTCCAGGATGTATCGAGTATCTTGTCTTATGTGCCTCATTCAATATCAACTTCCTTAATCCACCCAACTTTGGTACCCAAATACGATTTGCAAAATATCGAATTCTGTCTTCCCGTATAACGAGTTGCTTCTCATACTTCTTCATTGTTTCATTTCCTATGTTTTCTTTAGTAAGTGCTTCTCGTTGAACCTCTTTGATTTGTGAGTTGAGATTCATGCGAATTTTTATGTTCATCACTCGTACTCGAATTGGTTCTCGTTCTTTTCTGCTTAGAGCATCGGCCACCACGTTCGCTTTTCCGGGATGATAGCGAATTTCACAATCATAGTCGTTTATCAGTTCGACCCACCTACGTTGCCTCATGTTCAATTGTTTCTGATCAAAAATGTGTTGAAGGCTTTTATGATCAGTAAACACAGTGCATTTAACCCCATATAAGTAGTGTCTCCATATCTTCAATGCAAACACAACTGCTCCCAGTTCTAGATCATGCGTCGTATAATTCCGCTCGTGAATCTTCAATTGTCGGGATGCGTATGCAATAACTTTCTTTCATTGCATAAGAACACAACCAAAACCTTGTCACGAAGCATCACAATATATTTCAAAATCATCGTTCCCTTCTGGTAACGATAAAATAGGCGCCGTAGTTAACTTCTTCTTTAGTAATTGAAATGCACTCTCCTGCTCAGAGGTCCATTCATATTTCTTCCCTTTTTGCGTTAACGCTGTCAACGGCTTAGCTATTCGGGAAAAATCTTGAATAAACCTTCTATAATAACCGGCTAAACCCAAAAATTGCCGTATCTGTGTTGGTGTCTTAGGAGTCTCCCATTTTTCAATGGCTTCAATTTTTGCTGGATCAACCTGAATTCCTTTGCTACTAACAACGTGGCCAAGAAATTGCACTTCTTTCAACCAGAAAGCACATTTAGAAAATTTAGCATATAGCTGTTCTTTTCTCAACAACTCTAATATCAACCTTAAATGCTGCTCATGCTCTTGCTCACTCTTGGAATAGATAAGAATATCATCAATGAAAACGATAACAAACTTATCTAAATATGGACTACAAACTCGATTCATGACGTCCATGAATACAGCTGGCGCATTCGTCAATCCAAACGGCATGACCAAAAATTCGTAATGACCATAACGTGTCCGAAAAGCAGTTTTCGAAATGTCCTCTTCTTTGACACGTAATTGATGATAGCCCAACCTTAGGTCAATTTTTGAGTACACACATGATCCTTGGAGTTGATCAAATAAGTCGTCAATTCTCGGTAGTGGATACTGATTTTTGATAGTTAACTTATTTAATTCACGATAATCTATACACATCCTAAAAGATCCATCTTTCTTTTTAACAAATAGAATCGGAGCTCCCCATGGTGAAGTACTTGGTCGTATGAATCCACGATCCAGTAATTCTTTTAACTGACTCTGAAGTTCTTTTAACTCGGACGGTGCAAGTCTATATGGAGCATGGGCAACTGGTGCAGCTCCTGGTACTAAATCTATTTGAAATTCTACAGATCTAAATGGAGGTAATCCCGGCAACTCTTCCGGAAAAACTTCAGGAAAATCTCTTGCCACAGGCACGTCGTTGATGCACTTCTCTTTTTCTTTCTTTTCGACTTTATTAACATGTGCTAGAATAGCGTAACACCCCTTTTCTAAACACTTCTTGGCTTTCAAACAGCTAATGAGTTTTAGCTTTGAGTTACCCTTCTCTCCATAAATCATCACCGGCATTTTACCCTTACAAGGAATGCGAATTGCCTTCTTGGCACACACAACTTCAGCTCCTACTTTGGACATCCAGTCCATGCCGACTATTACATCAAAACTTCCTAATTCTACGGGTATCAAGTCAATTTTAAACGTTTCTCCGGCTAAATTTATTTTACAATCACGACAAATTTTATTGGCTTTAATTAGTTTACCATTAGCTAACTCAATCATGTACTTAGCATCTAGAGGTAATGATGAACAATTCAATTTAGCGTAAAAGCCTCTACTCACGTAACTTCTATCGGCACCAGTATCAAATATAATAGATGCGGATAAGTTATTAATGGTAAACGTACCCGTAACAAGCTCCGGGTCTTCACACGCCTCTCTAGCATTAATAACAAATGCTCTTCCACGTGCAGATCCATTATTCTTCTCTGGATTCGGACACTGGCTCTTATAATGACCCTGTTTTCCACACCCATAACAAGTAATGGTAGCCAAAGCAGTTCTATTTGCATTGGTGGCAGGAGTCTTGGTACCATTTGTATTTGTAACGAGAGCCCTACAATCTTCAGCAAGATGACCCTTTCGATTATATTTGTTGCATACTACATTACAGTAGCCAGAGTGATGTTTGTGGCATCGGTTACATAAAGGATTTTGTCCTTTGTAACCAAAGCTTAAACCACTACCCGCACCTTGCGTGATTTCTTGTTTTTTAAAAGATTGTTGTTGGTTACCTCGATCATAATTTCCATTCCACTTTCTTTTGTTACCTGATACCTTCACATCAGTATTGGATACTTTCTTATCCATGATGACCTGATCCATTAGCTCGTTTTCCATGGTTATAGCTTCATGAATTGTCTTAGGTTTCGATGCTGTAACATTTGCCTTGACCTTTTTGGGCAAACCATCTTTGTACATTTCAATCTTCCGTTCTTCGGTTGGAACCAATTCAGGACATAGCAAAACTAATTCCATGAATCGCTGATTGTAGTTGGTGATTTCAGTACCAACAACCTTCAGGCTTCGTAACTCATCTTCCAACTTCCTAACCTCGTTCCTTGGACAATACTCGTTGATTAACATTGTTTTGAATTCTTCCCATGGAGTATCATAAGCTACATCTCCTCCTACAGCCTTCACAAAATTTTTCCACCACGTGAGTGCACTATCTTGTAAAGTGCACGATGCATACTTGGTCATGTCCTTTTCAACACAACCACTGATTTTAAACACAGTCTCCATCTTTTCTATCCACCGGGTTAAACCGATCGGTCCTTCTGTTCCACTGAATGATGAGGGCTTGCAAGCTTGAAAAGTTTTGTAGGTGCATCCTACACGAGGATTTGGGTTAACTGCAGCAGCTCTTGCAGCCTCGACCCATAACATTCTGTCATTTACTCGCTGGTTGATGAATTCCTCGACTTCTTGTTCCGTCATTCGATTCAATCGCGCCATATTCTTCTATAAGAATGAAAAGAAAATAATTATTCACATGGAATATTATAGATGTAGTGTATATTTATAGTACATTATAGCTTATTAATAATATGAACCAGGTATTATTATAAAAACCTTTTCTTCTTATTAGCGTTTTATAATTATATCTAGGGTAGTACCTACCCGTTAATGTTCATACTTAATAGCTTAGTACAGAACCAATTACTACTATCTAAATAATATTTAACCATGGAAAATTATTGCATTTCATACTTCACTATTTTACATATGCTTATCTTACATCAAACATTAAGCAAACCACACTAATAATATTATACAAAATATTATATGATCCCATGGTTTAATACGGCAGCGCATCGTTTGGTCTATTTTCTAGGACGTTTAGGTTCAAAGAATCGCTTAACGCTTATCCTGGCTGTCTGCCTATATTTTGGCTGTGGGGCTGAAGAACTGGATGCCGGGATAGAACGAATAGGAATAGCGGGAATAGGGGTGGTAGTGTCTAGTGGAGTTGGTGCCACATCATCCTTACTAAACTCGGGATTTGAATTTTCTAATTCATTAGCCTTTCGTTTCTTTCCTAGTTCGAACTTGTCTTTTGTAATTTCCTGTATTTCTTCCTCGGGTTCACTTTCCTCCTCGGGTTCACTTTCCTCCTCGGGTTCACTTTCCTCCTCGGGTTCACTTTCCGGGTTCTCTATAGTCGGTTCATCCAGAATTTGTGAGTCTTCCCCAAAGATATTATTTTCGTCATCGGATAGGTTAATGACTGGAACACCATCTGAAGATTCTGGTTCGGAGTCGCTGAATGTGATAACAAGTTTTGAGCCCGACATCTATCACACAACAACTAACCCATTAGTACTACATAATATTTACATATAAATTTTAACCAACAATGATAAGCAATGGTTTTTAAATCAGACCCGGTCAAAGTCCAGACTTACAAATGTATCCTAACGACTTATCAGTTAGACACACTAATGCAAACCTGGTTCGCTAAGACCACCGCTCTGATACCACATGTCATAACCCGTCCTTAACCATAAGAACGAGTTAGATAACGTATGATTTCATTGCGAGGTATTGACCTCTATATGCGACATTTTTAAAAGAACAACTGCATTTATTTTACATTACAAACCATAACTCTTATTTTAATACAAGCTTTAGACAATAAAAAGATGATTATCATTTAGCGATAATCTTAGACTTACAAACTTTACATGTGATGATAACAATACGATTTCTAGCATATTTTACATTACAAATCCTCCGATATGCAGTTTTATTTTTGACACAAATATGCATACTCAAGATCTTGTTTAAATTCAACATGTTGCAGCGGAAGCTTTTAGTTATCACCTGAGAATAGACATGTTTAAAATGTCAACATAAAGTTGGTGAGATATAGGTTTAATGCCGGCAGCGATATAGATATATAGACCACAAGATTTCATATATAAATATTTTAATAAAAATATTCTAAGTGGTTGAGCACTTGATAACCATACTTAACATTTAATCACGTCGCATATTCCCTTTATTATGAAATCTTACTACACCGTACCAAGTGTAGTCACGAAACGAAGTACTGTGCAACCGTTGAATACTGGTCGTCCAGTCCGGTTGGGGTTGTCAGGCCCGATAGATCTATCAACAGGATTCGCGTTTACAATACCGCTGTAAATAATAGTTACCAAGCTACAGGGAAGTATGCCAGTGGTACAACTCAACGTAGAATATATTTTTCAGTTACTTGTGTCCATAACGTAAAACATAAAATACATGTATTCTCATCCCGAAATACTTAGAGTTTAAAAGTGGGACTATATACTCACTTTTGCCTTGAAGATATATATATTTTGACTTGGTCTCCGATTGATATCACGAACCTATCCATATATAATATATCAATATATTTTCATTTTAAACAATCGTCACATATATATACTTATAATACTTTTAATGTCTTCTTAGTCCGTAGTTAGCAATTCAATTTTAATGGTTCATATTTAGGTATTTAATAAATAAATAAAACCCCCCCTCGAAATAAATAAAACTCCATCGTATTCGTATTGGTCGGGATTAATCTTGACCCACGGTACCGGTGTTGTCAAATGACGTGTTGCGTACATAAAGTACCGGTGTTGTCAAATGACGTGTTGCGTACAATCATGGGATCTTATGATTAATCTTCTCGTATTATTTACGGGTGATCCTGAAATATATAAAATTAAATTATGAGTACATATATATAAAATATCATGTTATTTTAAAAAGATGTGATTTATTTAATTTTTCTCCAATTATTTTCGTGGCTAAACTAGTCTTGGATATCCGATTTTGTTTTGGTCATAGTTTCTTCGTTACAACTCCGTTTTCGTTGGTTCAACTTGACACTTCCTTGGATCGAGTCCTTATTTAAGAGTATGAACTGTAACTACCTTAGTTTGTATTCGAAATCACAGGTCATAGGTCAAACTTTGGTGAAACTTATGAAGTTAATCATTTTCCATCATGTAAACAACCTTAAATGATTATTTTTCTAAAAGTACTTATACTTTGAGTTAAATCATGAAATTTTTATGTGTTATCATATTCATAGTAAATATCATTTTTCCAGAAAATAAACCTCCAATTCAAGGTTCAAGATAGTTTTTAATTATCCAACCCAAAACAGCCCCCGGTTGCACTCCGACGTCGTAAAAACAGTTTTTAAGGTGTTCTTTGAAAAACCAAGTTATACCTTGTTAAATTAGAATATATTTATGATATATTACAGGTCTTGAAGTATTTTAAAAGTTAAGTTAGAAGGATCTATTTAGTTTGCAAACAAGTTTGAAATCATTCAAACTATGTTCTTGTTGTTAAAATTGTATACCATAAAATAAGATAGCTATATATATATGAATCGAATAAGGTTATGAACAAAGTTACTACCTCAAGTTACTTGGACAAGATTGCTGTAAAAGAGGAGTAAAAACCTAGAACCAAAAGAGTGCTGGAGTTGGATGAAAGATTGGAAGTAAACTTGTGTTCTTGGAAGGATTCTTGAAGTGTTTTTGTAATGGTTTTCTTATGGTGTTTAAGTGATGTTCTTGAAGCTAGATTTTCATGGTGATAGGCTGAGATGGTTAAGGTGTTTAAGGGTTATGAAAGGGTGTTCCTAACTAGCAAAATGATGTAGCAAAGTTGAAGATGGATGGAGTATTTAAGGTGGTGGTGGTGGCGTGAATGATGAGGAACAAAGACATGATCTTTGTTGTATTTTTGTGTAATAATTCATGCATGCATCCAAACTCTAATTACCTCTCATCTAGGGCAGTAATAATGGCTAGTTAGGTGGTGATTTGATGTGTATATACTAATAGTAAATACGTATAGAAGCTAGGTATGATACGAGTACATATACTCTAGATATACGTATAGAAATCTTGTGAAAAATGGAATGAGAATTCAAATATAGCTATCTTTTGTGAATATACTTATATGTTTTTATGTATTTAAGTCCTTAAAAAGTGATTAAATACATTATATATACGATATATGTATAAACATTATAGGTCATAAGTATTTATGTCAAATGACGTTACGTATGGTTATCGTTTTGAAAACTTAAGTTAGTAGTTTCAAAATATACTTATAACTTATTGTTATTAATACAAAATGAGGTATTAAAACATTCTTAGATCATGTTAAATATGTATATATACATATATATACACAAACGTATAATTATCATATGTTATATAGTTCGTGATATCATCGGTCAAACTAGACGGTCAAACGTTATGTAAAACTCTTTTCAAAAACATAAATCTCAACAATTTGGATTGCTTATCATGTTGGTAAGGTTTAATTTATGTAAATATTAATCTTATAAGTATAGAACGATCGAAAAAGTGCGGGTCATTACATGTAGTGACCCGAACTTTTCCATGTTTATATATATTAATTGAGATTGATATTTACACGACTAAATGTTTCCAATGTGTTAAGCAATCAAACTTGTTAAGACTTGATTAAATGAAATAAGTTTCATATAGACAATTGATCACCCATGTTGACCGGCGATTCACGAACGTTACAAAATTGTAAAAACTACATGTTGTGGTATATATAGACATATATATATGGTTGACATAAGATTATGATGAGTAATTATCGCACTAAGTATATTAATAATGTGTGATATACATAAGAAATGAGATTACTAAGTTAAGAAACTCGAAATGATATATATAATGATTATCGTTATGATAACGTCTACTAAATACATATGTATCATATTAAGATATTGATACACTATATTTAACATGATAAAATGATATTTAAATATATCATTAAGTATGTTAACAATGAACTACATATGTAAAAACAAGACTACTAACCCAAGAATTACGAAACGAGACTTATATGTAACGATTATCGTTGTAACGATATTTTAATGTATATATCATATTAAGAGATATTCATACATCATAATATCATGATAATATAATAATTTAACATCTCATTTGATATAATAAACATTGGGTTAACAACATTAATTGAGATCGTTAACTTAAAGGTTTCAAAACAACACTTACATGTAACGACTAATGAAGACTTAACGACTCCATTAGAATGTATATACATGTTGTGTTTTGATATGTATTCTTACACTTTTGAAAGACTTCAAGACACATATCAAAGTACTTCTACTTAACAAAAATGCTTACAATTACATCCTCGTTCAGTTTCATCAACAATTCTACTCGTATGCACCCGTATTCGTACTTGTACAATACACAGCTTTTAGATGTATGTACTATTGGTATATACACTCTAATGATTAGCTCTTAGCAGCCCATGTGAGTCACCTAATACATATGGGAACCATCATATGGGAACCATCATATGGGAACCATCATTTGGCAACTAGCATGAAATATCTCATAAAATTACAAAAATATTAGTAATCATTCATGACTTATTTACATGAAAACAAAATTACATATCCTTTATATCTAATCCATATACCAACGACCAAAAACACCTACAAACACTTTCATTCTTCAATTTTCTTCATCTAATTGATCTCTCTCAAGTTCCATCTTCAAGTTCTAAGTGTTCTTCATAAATTCCATAAGTATAGTTTCATAAAAATCAAGAATACTTCCAAGTTTGCAAGTCTACTTCCAAGCGTTCTAATCCATTTCAAGTAATCATCTAAGATCAAGGAACCTTTGTTATTTACAGTAGGTTATATTTCTAATTCAAGGTAATATTCATATTCAAACTTTGATTCAATTTCTACAACTATAACAATCTTATTTTGAGTGAAAATCTTACTTGAACTGTTTTCGTGTCATGATTCTGTTGCAAGAACTTTCAAGCCATCCAAGGATCCTTTGAAGCTAGATCCATTTTTCTCATTTCCAATGGTTTTATCCAGAAAACTTGACATAGTAATGATGTTCATAACATCATTCGATTCATACATATAAAGCTATCTTATTCGAAGGTTTAAACTTGTAATCACTAGAACATAGTTTAGTTAATTCTAAACTTGTTCGCAAACAAAAGTTAATCCTTCTAACTTGACTTTTGAAATAAACTAAACACATGTTCTATATATATATATATATATGATATGCTAACTTAATGATTTAAAACCTGGAAACACGATGAAAACCATAAAATCAGATATACGCCGTCGTAGTGAAACCGGGGGCTGTTTTGGTTTGGATAATTAAAAACTATGATAAACTTTGATTTAAAAGTTGTTCTTCTGGTAAAATGATTTTTCATATGAACATGAAACTATATCCAAAAATCTTGGTTAAACTAAAAGTGAAAGTATGTTTTTCAAAATGGTCATCAAGATGTCATTTTTTCGATGGAAATGACTACCTCTTTAGTAATTGACATGTAACTTAAATTTCTGACTATAAACCTATACTTTTTCTGTTTGGATTCTTAAATTAGAGTTCAATATGAAACCATAACAATTTGATTCACTCAAAACGGATTTAAAATGAAGAAGTTATGGGTAAAACAAGATTGGATATTTTTGATCTTTTTAGCTACGGGAAATGTTTAACAAATCTATACAAATCATATCCTAGCTAACTTATATTGTATTATACATGTATTCTAATATATTATGTAATCTTAGGATACCATAGACACGTACGCAAATGTTTTGACATATCATATCGACCCATGTATACATATTATTTGGAACAACCATAGACACTCTATATGCAGTAATGTTGGAGTTAGCTATACAGGGTTGAGGTTGATTCCAAAAATATATATACTTTGAGTTGTGATCTAGCCTAAGACATGTATACACTGGGTCGTGGATTGATTCAAGATAATATATATCGATTTATTTCTGTACATCTAACTGTGGACAACTAGTTGTAGGTTACTAACGAGGACAGCTGAATTAATACACTCAAATCTTTAAAACATAATAAAAATGGTTGTAATTATATTTTGATCATACTTTGATATATATGTACATATTTGTATAGGTTCGTGAATCGATCCGTGGCCAAATCTTATTTCCGAGGAAGGAAATATCTGTGAAAGTGAGTTATAGTCCCACTTTTAAAATCTAATATTTTTGGGATGAGAATACATGCAGGTTTTATAAATGATTTACAAAATAGACACAAGTACGTGAAACTACATTCTATGGTTGAATTATCGAAATCGAATATGTCCCGTTTTATTAAGTCTGATAATCTAAGAATTAGGGAACAGACACCCTAATTGACGCAAATCCTAAAGATAGATCTATTGGGCCTAACAAACCCCATCCAAAGTACCGGATGCTTTAGTACTTCGAAATTTATATCATATCCGAAGGGTGTCCAGGAATGATGGGGATATTCTTATATATGCATCTTGTTAATGTCGGTTACCAGGTGTTCACCATATGAATGATTTTTATCTCTATGTATGGGATGTGTATTGAAATATGAAATCTTGTGGTCTATTGTTACGATTTGATATATATAGGTTAAACCTATAACTCACCAACATTTTTGTTGACGTTTAAAGCATGTTTATTCTCAGGTGAATACTAAGAGCTTCCGCTGTTGCATACTAAAATAAGGACAAGATTTTGAGTCCATGTTTGTATGATATTGTGTAAAAACTGCATTCAAGAAACATATGTCGATGTAATATATTTCTATTGTAAACCATTATATAATGGTCGTGTGTAAACAGTATATTTTAGATTATCATTATTTGATAATCTACGTAATGTTTTTAAAACCTTTATTGATAAAATAAAGGTTATGGTTGTTTTAAAAATGAATGCAGTCTTTGAAAAACGTCTCATATAGAGGTCAAAACCTCGCAACGAAAACAATTAATATGGAATGTTTATAATCAATATGAGCGGAACATTTCACATGAGGCAGCGTAGGTGGATTGAATTGTTAAATGATTATGACTTTGAGATTCGTTACCACCCAGGAAAGGTGAATGTGGTAGCCGACGCTTTGAGTAAAAAGGACAGAGAACCTATACGGGTAAAAGCCATGAATATAATTATTCGTACTAACCTTACTACTCAAATAAAGGAGGCACAACAGGGAGTTATAAAAGAAGAAAATTTAAAGGATGAAATACCCAAAGGATTAGAGAAACATCTTAATATTTGAGAAGATGGAACCCGGTATAGGGATGACAGAATTTGGGTACCAAAGTTTGGGGATGTGAGAGAAATGGTACTTGAGGAAGCACATAAAACGAGATATTCAATACATCTTGGAGCAGGAAAAATGTACAAAGATCTCAAGAAGCACTTTTGGTGGCCGAGTATGAAAGCCGATATTGCTAGATATGTGGGAGAATGTTTGACGTGTTCTAAGGTCAAAGCTGAACATCAGAAACCATCAGGTCTACTTCAACAATCTGAAATCCCAAAATGGAAATGGGATAATATTACCATGGATTTCATTACTAAATTGCTAAGGACTGCAAGTGGTTATGATACTATTTGGGTAATAGTCGATCGTCTCACCAAATCCTCACATTTTCTGCCAATGAGAGAAGATGACATAATGGAGAAGTTAGCGCGGTTATACTTGAAAGAAGTTGTCTCCAGACATGGAATACCAATCTCTATTATCTCTGATAGGGATGGCAGATTTGTTTCAAGGTTTTGGCAGACATTACAGCAAGCATTAGGAACTCGTCTAGACAGGAGTACTGCCTATCATCCACAGACTGATGGTCAGAGCGAAAAGACGATACAAACGCTTGAAGACATGCTACGAGCATGTGTTATTGACTTTGGAAACAGCTGGGATCGACACCTACCGTTAGCAGAATTTTTCTACAACAATAGTTATCACTCAAGTATTGAGATGGCACCATTTGAGGCACTTTATGGTAGAAAGTGAAGGTCTTCGATTTGTTGGAGTGAAGTTGGGGATAGACAAATTATGGGTCCGTAGATAATTCAAGAAACTACCGAGAAAATCATCCAAATTCAACAACGGTTGAAAACTGCTCAGAGTCGACAAAAGAGCTACGCGGACCTTAAAAGGAAAGATATAGAATTTGAAATTGGAGAGATGGTCATGCTTAAGGTTTCGCCTTGGAAAGGCGTTGTTCGATTTGGTAAACGGGGGAAACTAAATCCAAGATACATTGGACCATTCAAGATTTTAGATCGTGTCGGACCAGTAGCCTACCAACTTGAATTACCTCAACAACTCGTCAATGTACATAATACCTTTCACATCTCGAATCTGAATAAGTGCTTAGCTTAAGAAGATCTCACTATTCCTTTAGACAAAATTAAAATCAATGAAAAACTACAATTCGTTAAAGAACCCATCGAGATAATGGATCGGGAGGTTAAAAGGCTCAAGCAAAATAAGATACCAATCATCAAGGTTCAATGGAATGCTCGTAGGGGACTCGAGTTCACCTGGGAGCGTGAAGATCAAATGAAGCAGAAATACCCGTACCTATTTCCAGAAGATTCGTCAACACCTTCAACAACTTAAAATTTCGGGACAAAATTTATTTAACGGGTAGGTACTGTAGTGACCCGGACTTTTCCATGTTTATATATATATATATATATAATTAAATTGGTATATTTACATGATTAAATATTTTCAACATGTTAAGCAATCAAACTTGTTAAGACTTGATTATTTGAAATCAGTTTCATGTAGACAATTGACCACCCAAGTTGACCGGCGATTCACGAACGTCAAAACTTGTAAAAACTATATGGTGATATATATATATATATATATATATATATATATATATATGGACATATATATAATTAACATGATATTATGATAAGAAAGTATCTCACTAGGTATATTAACAATGAGTTATATACATAAAATGAGACTATTGAATTAAGAAACTCGAAACGATATATATATATATATAACGATTATCGTTATGACAACGTCTTACTAAGTACATATGTATCATATTAAGATATTGTTACACTATATTTAACATGATAAAATGATAATTAAGTATATCATTGAGTGTATTAACAATGAACTATACAAGTAAGATGAGACTACTAACTTAAGGATTTCGAAAAAATATATATATGTAACGATTATCATTGTGATAGTATTTTAACATATATATATGATGTTAAGATATATTCATACACCATGTTATCATGTTAACATAACAATTTAACATCTCATTTAAGTATAATAACAATGAATTAATTACATTTAACAAGATCGTTAACTTAAAGGTTTCAAAACAACACTTACATGTAACGACTAACGATGACTTAACGATTCAGTTAAAATGTATATACATGTAGTAATTTAGATGTATTTGTACACTTTTGAAAGACTTCAAGACACATATCAAGGTACTTCTACTTAACAAAAATGCTTACAATTACATCCTCATTCATTTTCATCAACAATTCTACTCGTATGCACCCGTATTCGTACTCGTACAATACACAGCTTCTAGATGTATATACTATTGGTATATACACTTCAATGATCAGCTCCTTAGCAGCCCATGTGAGTCATTAAAAATGTGGGAACCATCATTTGGCAACTAGCATGAAATATCTCACAAAATTATAAAAAATATTATAAATCATTCATTTATTATTTACATGAAAACAAACTTACACATCCTTTATATCTAATCCATATACCAACGACCACAAATACCTACAAACACTTTCATTCTTCAATTTTCTTCATCTAATTGATCTCTCTCAAGTTCTATCTTCAAGTTCTAAGTGTTCTTCATAAAATCTATAAGTTCTAGTTTCATAAAATCAAGAATACTCTAAAGTTTACAAGTCTACTTCCAAGCTTTCTAATCCATTTCAAGTGATCATCCAATCTCAAGAAATCTTTCTTATTTACAGTAAGATATCTTTATAATTCAAGATAATACTCATATTAAAACTTTGGTTCAATTTCTATAACTATAACAATCTTATTTCGAGTGATAATCTTACTGGAACTTGTTTTCGTGTCATGATTCTACTTCAAGAACTTTCAAGCCATCCAAGAATCCTTTGAAGCTAGATCAATTTTTGTCACTTCTAGTAGGTTTACCTACTAAACTTAAGGTATTAATGATGTTCATAACATCATTCGATTCATATATATATAACTATCTTATTCGAAGATTTGAACATGTAATCACTAGAACATAGTTTAGTTAATTCTAAACTTGTTCGCAAACAAAGTTAATCCTTTTAACTTGACATTTAAAATCAACTAGACACATGTTCTATATCTATATGATATGCTAACTTAATGATTTAAAACCTGAAAACACAAAAAACACAGTAAAACCGGACATACGCTGTCGTAGTAACACCGCGGGCTGTTTTGGGTTAGTTAATTAAAAACTATGATAAACTTTGATTTAAAAGCTATTCTTCTGGTAAAATGATTTTTCTTATGAACAAAACTATATCCAAAAATCATGGTTAAACTTAAAGTGGAAGTATGTTTTCCAAAATGGTCATCTAGACGTCGTTCTTTCGACTAAAATGACTACCTTTATAAAAATGACTTGTAATCTGTATTTCTGACTATAAACTTATACTTTTTCTATTTAAATTCATAAACTTAAGTTTAATATGAAACCATAGTAACTTGAATCACTCAAAACGGATTTAAAACGAAGAAGTTATGGGTAAAACAAGATTGGATAATTTTGCTTGTTGTAGCTACGTGAAATTTGTAAAAAATCTATACAAATCATAACTTAACTAACTTATATTGTATTATACATGTATTCTAACATATATTATGTAATCTTGGGATACCATAGACACGAATACAATATTTTGACATATCATATCGACCCATATATATATATATATATATATATATATATATATATATATATATATATATATATATATATATATATATATATATATATATATATCGGAACAACCATAGACACTCTATATGCAGTAATACTGGAGTTAGCTATACAGGGTTGAGGTTGATTCTAAAATAATATATATACTTTGAATTGTGATCTAGCCTGAGACTTGTATACACTGGGTCGTGGATTGATTTGAAATATTATATATTGATTTATTTATGTACATCTAACTGTGGACAACTAGTTGTAGGTTACTAACGAGGACTGCTGACTTAACAAACTCAAATCACTAAAACGTAATAAAAATGTTGTAAATATATTTTGATCATACTTTGATATATATGTACATATTTGTTATAGGTTCGTGAATCAACCTGTGGCCAAGTCTTACTTCCCGATGAAGTAAAAAACTGTGAATGTGAGTTATAGTCCCAATTTTAAAAATATAATAATTTTGGGATGAGAATACATGCAATTTTATAAATGTTTTACAAAATAGATAGAAGTACGTGAAACTACTTTATATGGTTGAATGATCGAAGCCGAATATGCCCCTTTTGCTTGGTAACCTAAGAATTAGTAAACCAGTCAACTAATTGACGCGAATCCTAAAGATAGATCTATTGGGCCCAACAAACCCCATCCGTTGTAGCGGATGCTTTAGTACCTCGAGTTTTTATATCATGTCTGATGGATGTCCCGGAATGATGGGGATATTCTTATATGCATCTTGTTAATGTCGGTTACCAGGTGTTCACCATATGAATGATTTTTATCTCTATGTATGGGATGATGTTTATGAAAAATGAAAATATGAAATCTTTTGGTCTATTATTACGATTGATAAATATATAGGTTAAACCTATAACTCACTGATGTGTGAAATCTAGTATATAATTTATCTTTGGAAAATGTCGGTTAAAAGATTACTACACACTAACGGGCAGTGTACTCGATCGTGTAATAGTATAAAGTTGGTAATTCTGAAATCGTTCCAAGGACAGTTTAAACATGAGAATTAAGATTGCAACTAATAAAATAAACTAAGTTAATCTATGAAAATCGAAAGTACGAGATAGTTTATTTTGTGGGTATTTAACGATTAGCAAAATCAAAGATTGATTAAAAGTAAAAGACAATATTTTTGTGTTTTTAAATTTATAAAAATTGTTGATGCATTTTATGCAAGTCCCTAGACATCTACTCACGTCCATTGCAGGTGCAACAGTTTACAAGATACCATGATCGCTCGTTATTATCCTATCTATGTTTATATGTGGTTTCAGGTACTACAGGAACGCGATAAGGATGTTTGACTATGTTAGACTTAGTCAGACGTACGAGTAAAGCATCACTCGTACGGCTGACAGGCTCATACGCACGGTTGATGCTGAGCTAAGTCACAATTATAACCTAAATGAGAAGACACGAGTGAGTGATCAACCGTACTTCTGATGAGGCCAACTCGTACGAGTGATGGATGACACGTACGATTGAGTCAACAGCTGAGGTATATAAAGGTTTATGTTCTTCATTTTAGGTTAAGCCTCTCTCACACACAATCACTCAGATCTGGTTCACCTGATCCGATTCTCTCTCAACCCAAATCACTCCAGGTAGTGAATAATAGCTCTAGGCATTAATCTAATCACAATCCTTCTTGTGGTTAGACTAATTTAATCCCAAAAAGCTTCCCATATTCACTTTGATTGGTTTGATTCACTAATTCCGCCATTGTGTGAATTAAACCTGTTGATCTCGAAGTTCCTAGTCATGTTTCATCATTGGTATCAGAGCGTTGGTTGTGATTTCAACATCATCAAGTGATTTTTGGTGATTAATAGGGTTTATTTTTGGGTTTTTGAGATAAAAGTGATTTTAATCAAAAAATAATCATTTTTACGTGTGTAATTGTAATTAGAGAGTGTGTTTATGTTTGTTTAGTGCTAACCTAGCTATTGGACGAAGAAACTGAGGTTTAGCATCAATTTTTAGGGTTTTTGGGTGATTTGAGCTGAACAGCAGTTCACACGAGTGGGTCAAAATTTTTTGATCACACGCACGGTTGATCGTCACTCGTGAGCTCATACGCAGGGATTAGCATAACCTTTTGAGGTTAAGTGACAAGTTTGATCACACGAGTGATCACGCGTTTGACGGTGACAGGTACGAGTAATTAGTGTTTGATTTTATTGGATAAGTAGTGACACGTACGTCTGAGTCTGTGACACGTACGGTTGATA
The DNA here is from genome assembly GCF_046630445.1 of Rutidosis leptorrhynchoides. Lineage (NCBI taxonomy): Eukaryota > Viridiplantae > Streptophyta > Magnoliopsida > Asterales > Asteraceae > Rutidosis > Rutidosis leptorrhynchoides. The sequence continues at coordinate 208,138,293 of NC_092334.1, forward strand.
CTTTCACACGTACGGTTGATACTATCACACCTATGAGTGATATCCAATATTTCACGTCTGATCTTTGTTAAAAGTTCTTTTTTTAAAATTTTTAATTCAAATGACTACGCGTTGGCTGCACCGTTAGTCCAGAGCATTACGAGTATGACTCAACGATTACTCCTCGCTGAGAGTGAATAAGGAAGTGGTACGAAATGTCCAAGGTTATTGAATATGGATAACTATTCCACTTGGAAGTCAAGATTGAAGATTTGGTCTGATGGTCAGGACACGAAGCTTTGGAAGTATATTGAAACTGAATTTCAATGGCCACGTTCACCTGTTACAAATGAATTGTATACGGTACACAATATGCCTTCAGAAGAGCGTGAAGAATTTAATTTGGAGAAAAAGATGTACTGTAACTTGACAAGTGCTCTTGATGGTCCGATATTCCATCAATTTCTGTGTCATGACAATTCGTTCAAGATATGGGAAGCACTTCGTACTTTCAATGAAGGGAATTCGTCTTACAATTCGTTCAAGATATGGGAAGCACTTCGTACTACAGAGACGTCTACACCGACTGCATCAGATGTTCTTTCTGCACTTAAGATTGAAAACATGAGGAAAGCTGGGAAAGAAAAGATTAGTGAAGATATAGCTTTGCTATCAAGCCTGGTCAACTCTTATGATAGTTATCTTGATGGTCGTGTGGGCAACATTCATCTAACAACCAAAGATTATCATCAACTTGATAAAGACGAAGCAGAAAAGATGGATATTATGTGGGGTATGGCAAATCTTGTGAGACGAGCAAAAGATTACGAAGAGCGAACTGGAAAACTGATCAGTCTGACCAAGGATACAAAACTGGGTTTTGATATGAATTCTGTTACTTGTTACAACTATGGAGAATTAGGTCACTTTTCAAGACAATGTACGAAACAAAAGAAGCAGGGTAATCGTAATCCATTCAAGAATCAGAACTAAAGTTCTCAGAGTCATTCAACTAAATGCGAGATCTACATTACTGATAAAGTAAATGAGGCAGAAACAGCTGAAAGTCCGAACAAAGCTTTGGTTGTCATTCATGGAGACGATGATGATTGGTCTATGAAGTTAAATATAGCTGATCAATAACCTAAGGCTAACATGGCTAAGATTTTTGAAGTAGAAGTAGATTGTGTCAATAGTAAGAGTTTAATTGAGAAGCTGACTGTTCGTGCTGAAAGAGCTGAAAAATTATCAAGAACCATTCGAAAAGAGAAGGTTCAGAAACAAGTTGTGTGCAAATTCAAAAAGGCACGTGTTTGAATACCTCAGTGCTGGAAGTGTCTCACCAACATCATCAGAGGACTACTACTTCAACAGTTGGAAGGATAAGTATGGTGATACCTCAGTGTTTGAATACATTCTAGAAGCAGATCATAGTGAAGAAACATTAGTTGATGATGATAAGGAATTAGTCGAATGGGGTAGAATGATTGCTGTTAAATTGGAGATGTTAGTTCTTTTGGGTGAAGGTTCAGATCTCGAGAGTATAAATTCAGAAATTGATGATTCAGACAAGACGTCAGAATCAGAGGTTGAAGATAAAGCTGATCATACTGGGATAAATCAAACTAATTTTGAAGCATTGAACAATCAAGCTGTTGACTTATTGAAGATGTGCTTATCAGTTAGTGATCTTGAAAATGTTTCCAGTTTGACAAGAGCTAAGGACATATGGGATAAACTTGAGCAGATTCATTTGGGAAAAGATGCTGATACTTCAGAGTTTCTTACAGACTCGTCAGAATCAGAAGATGAGCTCGATGATAGGAAGAAGACAGATTTCTTTGCATTTATGGCTGAGACTTCCTCATCAAATAATGCTCAACAGGTATCTTCTGATCCATCTACTGTTGTTGAATGTGTTAAATGTGCTGAATCTAAGGTAACAATAGATAATTTAACTAAGGCATATGCGGAAATGAAAGAAAAATGGCATGCTGACCATGTGACCACTAAGGTTGAAAATGAGTTGAAAGAGCAAATCAAAGTTTATAAAAAACAACTTCACGATCTGAAATGTTATAACTTTGATATAAATCAAGCTTTAGTTAAATGTGTTGACATAATAAATGAATTGAAGAAAGAAAATGAATGCGTTAAAGCTGATTTAGAAGCTATGTCAATTAAGATGAAATGTTGGGCAAGTGTGTCACAATGGAATTCATTAATGGTTGAATTAAATGGCACCAAGGGAAAGGTTATTGGATTAAAGACCGCAGCTCCACCGTTTCAGAATAAATTTGTTAATGCAAATGTTGTTGATGGACGACCAGAAGACTGTATTCCACCTAGTTATGAGGACTATGTTGAGAAGAACAAAAAGTGTAGCTCAACTGAGAATGCACCTTCTGATGATACCACTGAAGGATCTTTAGATCATGAGGAAGAAAAGAAAACTGGTCTAGGAGATAAGTATGAGAAAAGGAAGGTGATAACACCTGATGAGCCAATTCGGATTATGAAAAATCCAAAGTTTGCTAATAGAGTGGTTCCACCAGTTACACCTAAACCTGTATCTAAATCTGTTCCTAGAAAGAGATCAAACGTTTCTCCTGTGTCTGCAAAAACACAAGATCCCTCTTCCTCTAACTCTAATAATCAATATCAATCTAGAGGATATAGAGAATTTTGACAATGTTTTAGTTGTGGTGTGTTTGGACACATTGCTGCTAACTGTCCTACAAGGTATAGAACATAAAGACGTAAGATTGACCTCACATATGATGATCATCGATCACCTCATACTCACAGGACAGGTTCACCTGTTCGTGATGAAGTTCGTTCTAGAAGACATACGACAAATATTGTCTGTGGAGACTATAAGAGAAAGAACTTCAATAGGTCAACTTCCCCTGTGAAGATGAAAGTTCCTAAGAAGGATACCGAGGCAAGTCTTGCCGAATCAAGTGATCGTGGTAAGTCTTTTGAACCTAAGGCACGATCACCTTCGCAAAAAGTTAGTCGTCGGAAATACTTTTCCCGCAACAAACTACGAGTGAATCGCTCTGAAAATGAGCAGAATGTGAAAAACCAGAAGAGCAATGTTGCTTCTTCTAAACTGTCTAAGTTTATGGTTTCCAACGATGAGATTCCACCTGATTCAAATGGGAAATGGATGGAGTTTCAAGCTATGGGTATTAATGGACAACCTACTGCCGTCAGGGCGTGGGTTCCCATTATCAATTAATTTTCTTAATGTGATATGAAGGGAACCAGGGTACCTGCAAACAACACCTGGATAGTGGATAGCGGCGCTTCGAGACATATGACTGGACAGCTATCTCTTCTTTCGGATGTACACCCAATTAAGGGAGGTTATGTTGCATTTGCCGGAGATAAAGGAGGTCACATTTCAGCTCAGGGTTTACTGAAGAATGAGAAAGTTAGTTTCGACAAAGTGAATTACTATCAAGAGCTTGCAAACAATTTGTTGTCGGTTTCACAAATCTGTGATAAAACTTTCAAAGTAGCATTTGATGACGAATTCAGCTACATTCTGAAACCAGAGTTTGTGATTCTTCCTGAAATGATATTGATGAAGGCTCCTAGACAAGCTCATTTATACATGCTAGATATGAATGTTGCTATTTCAACTGCTGAACATCATCAAGATTTTGTTTCTAAAGCAACTGAACAAGATTCTATCACTTGGCACAAACGCATGGGTCATCTAAGTTTTCCGAAAATGAATCACCTTGTCCATAACAATCTTGTAGAGGGTGTTGATCTTCAATCTTTTCATATCCCAGGAACATGTGTTCCATGTAAGAAGGGTAAGCAGAGCAAGAAAGCTCATAAGCTGGTGAAGTATAATCCAATTTCTGCTCCGCTTGAATTGCTACATATGGATCTTTTTGGTCTAATTCATTTTGTAAGCATTGATGGTAGTAAGTATTGTCTGGTGGTAACTGATGATTATTCAAGATTCTCTTGGGTAATGTTTTTGAAAGAAAAGTCTGATACGTTTGAAAACTTGAAAGTGCTAATCAATCGAATAGAAACAGGCTTTAATCTTAAGGTAAGAAAGATTCGTTGCGACAACGGTACAGAATTCAAGAATCAGTATCTTGCAATGTTTCTGTATTGAAAAAGGCATTAATATGCAGTTCAGTTCTGCATATGCTCCTCAGATGAATGGTGTTGCTGAAAGAAGGAATAGAGTTTTGATCGAGACAGCTAGAACAATGCTGGCAGATTCATCATTGCCTGTTCATTTTTGGAGTGAAGCTGTTGCTAATGTGTGTTACACTATGAATCGAGTTCTGACTGTTAAACGACTGGGTAAGACCTGCTATGAGCTACTGCATTGCAGAAAACCATCTCTAAAGCATCTAGAACCATTTGGTGCACCATGTACCATTTTGAAAATAAAACCAGGAAGTAAGTTTGATTCAAAAGCGGTTACTAGAGTATTTCTAGGATATAGTTCTCCTAACAAGCGAGTTTTCAACAATGAGACAAGATGTGTTGAAGAATGGTCTGAAGTTGACGTCTAAAGTGAAGGTATTTCGTATGCCCGAGAGACATATTAAATTAATGTTTCTAATATGTTTTGATCCAAGTCGGGTCATACCCAATAACAAGCTTACCGACACCTTATTCGTATTTGATCTTAACGATTGGATCATTGATTAAATACGTGACACTTGAATTTTAAGGAAAAGGTTTCTTAAATAATATAACTTGATATGTTTATATAAGTTATGGAACAAATTATATAACAAGGATTTAATTATTTATAGGTTAAATAATTAATTAAGTTATGATACATTTTATAAAATTGGTTTTATAAAATATACATAACAAATAATATATATACAAGTTTATAAAATGTATTTTATGAAATCAAGTTTTATAAAAACTGATTTTGTAAAATCAGTTTTTTTTTTTATAAAAGTATATTATATTATGGCAATGTGAGTGGCATGGGAGTTAGAATAAGCATGAATTTGTTTAATACTTGCTACCCATGTTTAACTAAGACCAAGGGGACTTAGTATTCTACACACACATGCATTCAAACATATCAAAAGTGAGCTAAAAAACTGCACAGATTCTGCTCAATATTGAGCTGAATGCCGTGGCCTTTTATGGTCTAAAGGGTGGTCTATATTTTGTTTTTACAAGCTCATATCTAGTGTCAATTAAATCCTAACTAATTACAAAGGTGTTGGGGTTATTGCTTGTGGGTATTACTTGCTTGAGGCTTCAAGTTAGAAGCTCTATTGTTCATCATCTTCATCATCATCTTGCAACTTTGAAAACAACCCTCAACTAGCTTGAGGAGGTATATATATCTTCTCATCTTGTTCTTATATGTAAGTATGTATTCTAGACTTGATATTAACATGGAATTTACCTTAATGATTAAACAAATTAACATGAACTTATATTCATGAACATATATATTTTAAGAACATGATGTTTATTAAAGTTGTTAAATTCCATCAATGGTATCTAGAGCCGAAGTCTATGGATTATGCTTCTTATATGGCCTTTAAACCGGCTATATTTGCATTCTAAGTACATGCATGAATATGGAATGCAAAAACTTTCGGGTTTGGGAGGGTTGGTATAGTTGGCCGATTTTAGGAAGAGTTCCAAATGGGTTTGGAACTAGCAAATTGGTCAAATTTGTTGTATGTTGAAGTTCACAATCAAGCCTTGACCTTTTGTTTGAATGGTTGCATGTTTGGATGATTATTAATAATTCATTTGGTATGAAATATTAATATGTGGTTGTAATATTCATTCAAGTTGTTTTGTAATATTGTTATTTTGGTTATGTAATTTATTTTATATTTGGTATGTAAAATAGATTAGGTTGTATTTTCATTTTCTAGAAAAATGTATTAGGATATGTTTTTTGTAAAAATGAAGATACAAGATGAAGACTTGGAAGATGCATTTGGATGCAAGATTAAGTGGGAGATTTTGAAATCTCCTACTTAGTGTTATAACCCTTAACCGGTGACATTTGTTTTCGGCTAAACAAATGTCTACCAAATTGGCTTGATTGTGAACACATTTGTTTGCATGCATGGTTGTTATATTTCTTGTATGATTGTGGATTGTGTATGTTACTACAACAAGTTATCACTCAAGTTAACAACAAGCATAACTACAATTTAATTGGTTAAATTATTAATGACATGCAAAACATCAATTTAAATGGCTAAATTAAAAATGACTAAAAGGACATTAATAAACGGTTATTAAGAACATGATAAGGATCATATATATAAAATGGTTTATATCAAGTAATTGGCTAAAATTACAAGACTTGAAAATGGATTTCAAATGAACCATACACTAAATGCATGTTGGTGTATGGCATAAATGTTTTCTTAAACTAGAATTAACGAAAACTTAAAATCCCTTAATCGACAAGGTAAACAAGTTTAACGCCATCCTTTTGTGGGACACTTAAACATAGTAGGGAACTCATAATGGGATAAAGGTCACCTAACTGTTATGAGCTAACTAATATTGTTAAGGTAAAATTCGCATGCTTGTGGGATAAAGGTCACCTAACCACTTGTATGCTAATTTTACATGTTTACACAAGTAGGACGACTTGATTTGGGAATCATGAACTTAGGGTCACCGAAGCATGAGGAACAAATAGGCGTTGAAGGGATAAATATGCCATGCAAAAGGATTGCATGATCCCATAATTTAGAAGTTGCAAAAGGATTGCAATTGTCATATAAATGACTACCTAGCTAAATCAAATAACGGGATAAAGGTCACCTAACCGAAATTTGATTTACCGTTGGATTCTAATATTTAATAAGTCAATTAAAATTTAAAAGGGTAATGTTTATTAAATTTAAAATCGATACTTAAATGAACTTTGTTAAATTTTGTAGATGGCCGCCAATAACAACAACATGCACAACGAACCTATTAACTTGAATAACCTATCGTTAAGTTCTCTCCTCGAGAAAGACAAACTCAACCATACGAACTTTATGGATTGGTTCCGCAATCTTAGGATTGTCCTCAAACTTGAGGATAAGGTATATGTGTTGGAAGACCCCATTCCCGATCAACCTGACGAGGATGATACAGAAGGCATGGCTTATTGGGATAAGTATTGCGCCGATTCGGTGCAAGTCGCTTGCCTAATGCTTGGGACTATGATACCCGAACTCCAAAAGGATTTCGAGCATCATACTGCATACGAGATGATCACGCAATTGAAGGAGATGTTCCTTCAACAAGCATGTGTCGAGCGCTTCGAGACAGTTCGAGCGCTTCATGCATGTCGTATGGACGACTCCCAATCCGGTTCATATTATGTCCTTAAGATGAAAAGCCTCATTGATCGCGCAAACCGTCTTAATCTCAACATATCTAATGAGCTAGCCACGGATCTTATCCTAAACTCCTTGTCAAAGAGGTTTGACCAATTTGTAATTAATTACAATATGAATGGGATGGATAAGACCATTGGTGAACTTTATGGCATGCTTAGGACGACGAAAACTAGCATGGGTAAGAGGGCTTCACCCGTGCTAATGATCAATGATGGTGGGTCCAAAGGTAACAACACCTCTAAGCCAAAGGCGGCTAAGAGGAAAGGACCCGCCCATCAAGGCAAGGGAAAGGGGAGGATGGTTACCCCAACCAAAAACAAGAACAAGAAGCAAAAGGTTGCCGGACAAGCAAACCCCAAGGAAGACCCGTGCTTCGGCTGCGGTGAAATGGGTCACTAGAAACGCAACTTCCAGGTCTACCTTAAGGAGTTGAAGGAAAAGAGGGATGCGGGGCAAACATCAGGTAATATATATATGGTATATATAGAGCTTAGTATTATTTCTTCTAATACATGGGTATTAGACACTGGATGTGGAACTCACATTTGCAATTCTTTGCAGGGGTTCAAAAGAAGTAGCAAGCAAACAGGAACATCAAGTCTCTTTATGGGTAATGGAGCCAAAGTACAAGTGAAGGCTCAAGGAGACTTTGTATTAAAGCTTCCAAGTGGTTTGGAACTTATTTTGAACAATGTTTTGTATGCACCGGATTTATGTCGAAACATTATTTCAGTTTCCCGTTAAAAATAATGTTGTTTTTATCTTAATTTTGTTGATGATAATATCCACGTTTATTTAGATAATGTATTCTATTTTAAGGCTTCGCCTTCAAATGGAATTTATGAATTGGTTCATGATGACACATCATCAAGTAGCTCAATATACCATACTAGCACCAAGAAAATCAAAAGGGATTTGAGTGATTCCTACTTAGGGCATTGTCGCCTTGGTCACATAAACAAGAATCGAATGTATACACTTCAAAAAAATGGCCTTTGGAAATCAAATGAACTAGACTCGTTTGATGTATGTGAATCTTGTTTACAAGGCAAAATGACTAAAGCACCTTTCAAAGGGACCTACGAAAGGGCTAAGGACTTATTGGGATTAATACATTCGGATGTATGTGGAACCTTTAAGCCCATAACTCGGAATGGTGAAAGATACTTCGTTACTTTCATTGATGACTTCAGTCGTTTCGGATATGTCTACTTGTTAAGACATAAGGAAGAAACTTTTGAAGCATTCAAAGAGTATCAAAACGAAGTACAAAATCAACTCAATAAGACAATCAAGGTACTTCGTACCGATAGAGGAGGTGAATACCTAAGCAATGCTTTCTAAGATCATCTTAAAAGTTGTGGAATTATCTCGCAGCTCACTCCTCCTGGAACACCCCAACTCAATGGAGTTTCCGAAAGGAGGAACCGAACCGTAATGGATATGGTTCGATCTATGATGGCTAGAAGCTCGTTACCTCTATCATTTTGGGGTTATTATCTATGCTCTGCAGCTCGTATTTTAAATATGGCCCCCAACCAAGAAAGTGGAACGAACTCCTCATGAGATGTGGTTTGGAAAACCTCCATCTCTATCATACTTAAAGGTATGGAGATGTGAAGCTTATCCTAAGTGTTACGTCCCTAATAAGTTGGATGCTCGATCCACGAAGTGTATCTTCATAGGATATCCCAAGGATGATATGGGATATTATTTCTATGATCCTTTCGAGCAGAATGTATTTGTTGCTCGAAAGGCAGAATTCCTTGAGACTAAGTTCCTAATGGAAGGCGATAGTGAAAGGAAGATAGATCTTGAAGAAGTTCGAGATCAAGTAGATGATACACAATTGGTTGACACTAGCACTCAACATGAAAATGTTGAGAATGATCAAATGGATGATCATAATACACAAGACGTTCGCAGATCTGGTAGAATTAGTAATTCTCCTGAGAGATATGGGTTTCTCATGGATGGTTGCTATGTGGTTGATTTGGATGAACCAGCAAACTACCAAGATGCTTTATCAAGGATTGATAAGGATAAATGGTAGGAAGCCATGAACTCTGAGATGCAATCCATGTATGACAACCAAGTTTGGGAACTTGTTGCACAACCTGCTGGCTCTAGGCTAGTTGATTGTAAATGGCTTTTCAAAATGAAAACCGACATACACGGAAACTTGGATACATATAAAGCTAGACTTGTAGCAAAGGTTTCACTCAAACTCAAGGGGTTGACTATGATGAAACTTTTTCGCCTGTGGCAATGCTAAAGTCTATTAGGATATTATTTGCCATTGCTGCTCATTATGATTATGAAATATGACAAATGGATGTCAAGACCGCTTTTCTAAATGGATATCTTGTGGAAGATGTCTATATGGTTCAGCCTGAAGGTTTTATTGATCCGAAATATCCTAAAAAAGTATGCAAGTTAAAGAAGTCAATCTACGGATTGAAACAAGCATCTAGAATGTGGAATCATCGTTTTAATGAGGAGGCCGGGAAATTTGGCTTCATCAAAAATGGTGATGAAGCTTGTGTATACAAGAAAGCTAGTAGGAGCACTATCATGTTCCTTGTACTGTATGTGGATGATATATTGTTATTTGGAAATGATATTCTGGCAATGCAAGGAGTTAAAACTTGGCTAAGTAAATGCTTCTCCATTAAGGATCTTGGAGAAGCACAATACGTTTTGGGGATTGGGATCTATAGGAATAGATCCAAGAAACTGATAGGTTTGAATCAAAGTGCATACATTGAAAAGGTCTTGAAAAGGTTCAAGATGGAGAACTCTAAGAGTGGTTTGGTACCTATTCAAAGATGAACGCCTCTCAGTTCATCTCAGTGCCCTACCACCAAAGATGAACAAGAGAAAATGAAGAGAGTCCCTTAGGCATCTGCTATTGGGTCAATCATGTATGCAATGATATGCACTAGACCGGATGTGTCATGCGCCCTAAGCTTGACAAGTAGATACCAGAATAACCCAGGAAACAGTCATTGGATTGCAGGTTAAAAGTATATTGAAATACCTTAGGAGGACTAAGGATATGTTTCTAATATATGGATCTGGTGAGGAGGAACTTGCTGTAAAGGGTTAGGTGGACGCGAGTTTCTAAACTGATCGAGATGATTCTCGATCACAATCCGGTTATGTCTTCACGTTAAATGGAGGTGCGGTCTCTTGGAAGAGTTCAAAACAGGATGTTGTTGCATTATCCACTACAGAGTCGGAGTACATCACCGCATCATTGGCAGCTCAGGAAGCTGCATGGATGAAGAAATTCATCGACGACTTAGGAGTAGTCCCTTCCATTCAGGACCCTCTTGAGATATTTTGTGACAACGAGGGTGCGATTGCTCAAATCAAAGAACCTCGTGCTCACCAAAAGACCCGTCACATTGAGCGAAGATTCAACTACATAAGGGATGAAGTTGAAAAGGGAAAGATATGTATTCGCAAAGTTCACACAGATCTTAATATAGCGGATCCTCTCACGAAGCTCTTACATGGATCAAAACATACAGGACATGTTTGTGCATTAGGGCTTCGATTTTCTAGTGATTGGTCATGATCTGCTTTAAGTATTGTAACGGAACGAAATTGTTCAAACTCATTAATATAATTATGGCATTAATTTATTTTGAGTTATGTTCCTATTTTGCATATTTTATCCATGAATAAGTAATTATTCTATATTTCGTAGTCGATCATATTTGTGGGAGCAAATGTGAGGTTTAGACTATTATGAACTTGGATTGGTATACATTCACGGGATGAATGTGGGGCAAGGTTGCAACCAAGGTTCATAGATACTTGTGGGATACAAATATTGGAAGACCCGCCCTCAAGATTTACTAAATGGAGCCTTTGTGATTGATCACATGTAATCTTGAGTAAAGGCGAATATCATTGTATCCTCTGACCTGAGATGCATATTGGGTTCGGATATTTACCAAGTATTGCGCCTTGATTCTTTCCTTCGCTATTCTGAAATATGGTAGTTCACAAGGAAAAGCTCGGGTATAATGCAAGGTATATATTTTGGATGTATGTAGTCAAGATGGAATTTGTCCCTCTTATTCATTGAGAGTCAGATGTCTAAGGCCTGATAAAGTTAAATCTAGAAGAGAGTGATCACTCTGTGTCTCTTGGATTTAACATGACATCTAGGACCAAAGGATATAATGAAAAGATTCACCTATTCATATTCGAGATGGGAACTCGAAAGGGATGATGTTATTGAATGGCACAAAGTCATAACATATTGGGGGTGATAGATGGTCGTTAGGTGGTATCCATCACTTGCATTAATTTCTTATGTTTCTCGTGCAAGTGGGAGATTGAAGGTATTTCGTATGCCCGAGAGACATATTAAATTAATGTGGCTAATATGTTTTTATCCAAGTGTCATACCCAATAACAAGCTTACCAACACCTTATTCGTATTTGATCTTAACGATTGGATCATTGATTAAATACGCGACACTTGAATTTTAAGGAAAAGGTTTCTTAAATAATATTACTTGATATGTTTATATAAGTTATGGAACAAATTATATAACAAGGATTTAATTATTTATAGGTTAAATAATTAATTAAGTTATGATACATTTTATAAAATTGGTTTTATAAAATATACATAATAAATAATATATATACAAGTTTATAAAATGTATTTTATGAAATCAAGTTTTATAAAAACTGATTTTGTAAAATCAGTTTTTTTTTATAAAAGTATATTATATTATGGCAATGTGAGTGGCATGGGAGTTAGAATAAGCATGCATTTGTTTAATACTTGCTACCCATGATTAACTAAGACCAAGGGGACTTAGTATTCTACACACACATTCATTCAAACATATCAAAAGTGAGCTAAAAAACTGCACAGATTCTGCTCAATATTGTGCTGAATGCCGTGGCCTTTTATGGTCTAAAGGGTGGTCTATATTTTGTTTTTACAAGCTCATATCTAGTGTCAATTAAATCCTAACTAATTACAAAGGTGTTGGGATTATTGCTTGTGGGTATTACTTGCTTGAGGCTTCAAGTTAGAAGCTCTATTGTTCATCATCTTCATCATCATCTTGTAACTTTGAAAACAACCCTCAACTAGCTTGAGGAGGTATATATATCTTCTCATCTTGTTCTTATATGTAAGTATGTATTCTAGACTTGATATTAACATGGAATTTAACTTAATGATTAAACAAATTAACATGAACTTATATTCATGCTTCCGCTTTCTTTAAATCATAAAAATGGTTTTATGAACATGTATATTTTAAGAACATGTTGTTTATTAAAGTTGTTAAATTCCATCATAAAGGAACCATACGAAGAATGCTCAGAAAAGTCATCCTTGGATTTACAACTATGATGAGCTGATTGACTCATTCAATCTTGCACCAGATCCAATAGAAAATGAAGTTGAGTTACAGATGCTATTTGATTTGCAGCATGAACCAGAAGTACCTGCACCTACTTCAACTTCAAATCCATTACCCACAGTCAATGAGCCAGTTCAAGATTCAGATCAAGATGTTGATCCAGTGTACGACACCTGCGGATCTGATATCTCAAGTGAAAATTCTGATAATTCTGAAGATATTGGTGATACTACGAATCTACAACCTGAGATACATGTTCCCGCACAACCAGTTCCCAAAACTACAGCTGCTCATCCTACAGAGAATATCATTGGAGATCCAAATGCATGTGTTAGAACAAGAAGACAAGTTCAGTTTGATGGTCAAGTTGATACTCATATGACAGCCGCTGCTGCATATTTCGAGTTCTCATGTCATATTTCTAGAATAGAGCCAAAGACAACAAAGGAAGCCTTGAAGTATGTTGATTGGGTTATGGCAATGCAAGAAGAGATTCAGCAATTCCATCGTCTAGATATTTGGAAGCTAGTTACTAAGCCGCATGGTGCTAAAGTAATTGATCTCAAATGGGTTTGGAAGTGCAAATTCGACGAAGATGGCAATGTTATCCGTAACAAAGCAAGATTGGTTGCTAAAGGTTATCAGTAAGATCCTGAATTTGATTACGATGAAGTTTTTGCTCATGTTGCCAGATTGGAAGCTATTCGTATTTTCTTGACTTTTGCTTCATTTATGAAGTTTAAAGTGTTTCAGATAGATGTTAAGAGTGCATTTCTTTATGGAAAGCTTAATGAAAGAGTATATGTCAGTCAACCTCCGAGTTTTGAAGATCATCTTCATCCTGACAAAGTTTACCGTTTACGAAGGGCCTTATATGGTTTACATCAGGCACCACGTGCTTGGTATGAACGCTTATCAAGTTATCTAATTGAAAAAGGTTATCAAATGGGCACGGTAGATTGTACTCTGTTCACAAAGGTTAAGGAAGATAATATCATTTTGGTCCAGATTTATGTGGACGACATTATTTTCGATTCTACTAAGCAAGAACTTGTCGATGAATTCGAACATGTGATGAAGGACGAATTCGAAATGAGCAAATTGGATCTCTTACACTACTTTCTTGGTTTACAAGTCGAACAGACTAGTAATGGTATTTTTCTTCATCAAGTAAAGTATGTAAATGATATACTCGAACGATTCAGTATGACTCAACAACGTCCTGTGTCAACTTCGTTAGCTGTGAATCATGGTATTTCCCTAGAGTGCGAAGGAGAACCTGTTGATCCTACATATTATCGAGCAATCATCGGATCGCTCATGTATCTCACTGCATCTAGGCCGGATATTATGTTCGCAACATGTCTGTGTGCTCGTTATCAAGTTAATCTGAATACAGTTCATCTTACAGCTGCCAAAAGAATTCTACGTTATCTGTTGCATTCGCCAAAATCTCGGCATTTGGTATTCGAACGATGACAAGTTTGATCTTGTAGCCTACAGCGATTCAGATTATGCTAGTTGCAAAATCAACAACAAGTCTACATCAAGAGGATGTCAATTTCTAGGTGAAAGGCTGGTGACCTGGCAGTGCAAGAAACAAACTGCAGTCGCACTTTCCACATGTGAAGCTGAATACATTGCTGCTGCAAGTTGCTGTTCGCAAGTCGTTTGGATTCAACAACAACTTCGCGATTACGGGCTAAAAATCTCTTTCTCTCCTCTTTATATTGATAATACTGCTGCCAAAGCAATTACTAAGAATCCTGTGCAACATTCTAAGACTAAACACATAGGTGTTAAATATCACTTTCTTAGGGATTGCCATGAGAAAAAGATTATTGAGGTTAAGAGAATAGGTACTAAGGACTAGAGGGTTGACCTTTTTACTAAGGCATTTGATAAACCTAGGTTCTTGCTACTACTAGAGAAGAATGGCATTGTTGATCGAGATAAAGTAATTTCGGATGTTGATTGTGAGGGTTAATCAAACTTTTAGACTTTGCATGTAGGATGCATGACATATAGTTTTTTAGTTTTTAATCTGTATTGCATATTTTTGCTTGCTGTCTGCATTTCTTTGCATGATTTCTTTCATGTTTGTATGATAGTCTGTAGTTGTTTTCTGTTTTCCTTTTTTAAAATCCTAAAAGACAAAAAGATTTTATGTTTTAGTATTTTAGGGGGAGTATATGTTGTCAGCAGAAAATACCTAAAAAGTGAAAAATGCCTCACCAGAAAATCTTAAAAAGTTGAAAAATCTGAAAATGAGCTTGTTTTGATTAATATGTTGGAGATGAAGAAATTATTGTACTGAGAATTGATATATTTGATTAGTAAGGACTGATTTGAATGTTTGTGTTTATCTGTTGTGCGATGTACTGATAGATGTGACTTATGAATTCTTGATATTAGACAATCATAATAAGAACCATAATCATCTAAGAATCAGAAGTCATGGACGATCTATAGTGTTTGAAGGTCGTCACCTAATTATCTCCAAAACTGTATTTAATGAAAATTGTTGAGGATCTCAACAGTCGGTTGAGGGTATCCCCTATCATAATTGACAATCGTTAGAGAAAGTTGGTGTTGGATGTCCCCACGTAATATTCAAACGTTGCTCTACCAATTCAGCCTCACAGCTATGAATGGGACATTCAATAGATCATTTAAGGGGTTGAGGATTATCTGTTTGGCTGGTGCATACCACGTTGTCACGGGCCTAAGACTTTATAATCGAAACTAAACCCCAATAATATCAGAGAAAATTAGTTTATGTCGAAGTAAGTGTCCCTTCTCACTTAAGGTCGAAAAGTATAACTCCTTATTGCGGACCGTTCAAGCATAAGGGAGAACACCTTCGAGTGATCTGAGCACACAACAAAGAAACATGAGTTCATGCATAAAAATGGAAAATCCATTCATGATGGTATTCAAAATCAATATATCAAAAGACAGTGATATGCTGAAAAAGGAAATATCAAAAGAAAATCAAAGTCAAAAGTAATTGGCGTATCAAGATGGCAAAGTCCTGAAAGTATGACGAATATATATATATATATATATATATATATATATATATATATATATATATATATATATATATATGTGTGTGTGTGTGTGTGTGTGTGTGTGTATACATATATATATATATGCTGATTCATGATGTGCTCATAAAGAACTCAGATCATTCTTAGTGTGACGCCCCCGCGCAGCTTGAATTGTTTAATCACGACGTTCACACAGAACTATCAAGATTCTTGTCGTCTGCAATATAGAATTATATCCATTAAGACTGTAAGTTGGAAAGATACTTACCTAGATATACTCTAATTAAATATATATATGAAAGTTTAACTTTCGATTCCGTTTTCCATGACAACTTGAACATAAAGAAGTTAAGGGCCTTGAGATTTACTTCATGTGACAACTGGTCATCAGGCAAGTCTGCTTTAACTGTAGACCAATCCCCGCGGTAAATTGTGCGCCTATTCGGATAATCCAATATACTCTGAGATCAGCCAAGCCAACTAGATTGAAGATTGTCAACACATTGGTAGAAGCCAAAGGCTGACAGGGTTATTCAAAATGCCGTGAGAACCATCATGTTCAATTTTTAATGAAGTACATGGAAAGAGATAACGGAAAGTTACGCGTATTGAATTGACAACCTAATAAAAACGCACAATCGTAAGTGATGAAAGATTCAAGGATTAATGAACTTAGCGTGATCTCAAAAATCACTGCTCTATAATGTTCAAGTAATTAATGCCAACATGATTGTCGAAGTGTCCGGAATGAATATGTTCATGTTTAATGAGGATTGATATCAGTAATTGCATGATAATAGACATAGACTGGATAATTGGAAATGAACAACAGAAATTGATTCAATATGTCAGTTCTGATCCATTTTTAAAGTTGATTAATCATCTTGCTCACAAAAAGAATGTGGATTTGTATGTCTTGTATATCTGTTCTGTTAATTAGTTTGCATTGTAAACTCAAAACAACAAAAAGATTTTGGTTTTGCATGTTGTTGCATTTCATGATAGAATGTCTTTTATTTGCATGTTTTTAGTTGTATGACATTATATTTCAGAAAAGCTTTAAAGATTTTGTTTATCTTTATTTTCTGATTAATCCTCTGAATGTGCATTAACATTTGACAGAACCTTGTCGAGATCAAGATATTGTTGGACACCTAATCCATGAGAAAGAAGTTTGTAGAGATTGTGATTGTTTGAAGGACTTTATATTTTAAGTGTTAAGGAAGATAAGTTGACATTAC
The DNA here is from genome assembly GCF_046630445.1 of Rutidosis leptorrhynchoides. NCBI lineage: Eukaryota > Viridiplantae > Streptophyta > Magnoliopsida > Asterales > Asteraceae > Rutidosis > Rutidosis leptorrhynchoides. Next base: position 208,155,347 of record NC_092334.1, read on the forward strand.
ACTGTAGGATTTACCTTTGGAACACAGAATGTTTAGAGTAATAACCTTGGTCAGGTTAGGATTTTTTGATCTACCTAAGTGTTAATGGTCATTTCTTGAAGGTTTTAGTGATTTATGACTCAAATTAAAGTGTTCGTTAGCTTTAAGATTGCCAAACGAGTCGAAATCCTAAGTTTGTGAAAATCTAAAAAATTAGAAGTTGCCTAAGTCCTCACACGCACGCTTGATGTGTGAACCGTACGTGTAACCACACGTATGAGAATTAACCGTACGGATGACCCTAATCAAAATTGTCCTAAGGCAATTGGGTCACACGCACGTGTGATGTAGATGATACGCGTGTTTGATGGTAGATCGTGTGATCAACCGCACGGTTGATCACGAGAGTATAAATAGGGGTGATGAGCTCAGCAGCTCACACTTGTGCACCCAACTCATTTTCTCTCTCTAAATTCGATCATCACCGATCAAGCATTTCTTTGCAACGGACATTAAGCATACTTAGACGAATTCAGTGCCACCAATTAGGTATACTTTCATCGAGTTTAAGTTACTTAATTTGTTGTTTTGATTTATCGAAACCCTAAGTAGGTACAATTCAAATTTCATGAAATTGAAGGTTGTTTTTGCGTATATCTGTGATTGTTTTGTGTTAACCGGAACCTTACTATGCAATTGTGATGTAAATCGGTCCATAAAATGTTCAATTATGTGTTTTTGATAATTTGAAAAAGCATTTAATACGGGTTCATCAGTCATGCACGAGTGATATAACTCGCACGCGTGAGACATGACTCGCACGAGTCAGTACACAGTTGATGATCAACAGTGTGGACCCTTAAGGTCATTCTTTTGTCCTGTTTTTGATTGATCACTCATTTGCAAAAGCTGACACGTGTGCTTACACGTACGAGTCACCACACGGTTGATTCACTCGCTTAGAATTTTTGCATCAGCCGTGTACCCTGTCTGAAACCATATTACTGCTCAAAAGTGTCAACAGTGACACGAGTGACTGTATCACTCGCACGGTTGATCACTCAGCCGCACGTGTGACACTATCACCTGCACATTTCATTCTGTATAACATGATTATGACACCTTGATGCAAATGCTTTGATGCTTTATGTTGATTGTTTCATATATCTAACATCTCTGTTTACTTTTCAGTTCTTGTTAAGTTATCAACAAATGGCAGAACAACAAGTAAATGTTCCGGTGGCTAATGTTGAAGGACAGGGGGAGCAACAAGCTAATCCTCAAGCTAATCCTGTCAACCCACCTGCTCAACGAGAGATTCCGTTAGAGATGGGCAAACACAACAATCAAGTTGCTCTTTATGACACTACACTGGAAAGAGGCTCTCACTTTAAGGAGATTTTTGAATTCCTTAAGAGATCAAGGATTCACACTGCTATTTCCACTGAATGCACTGCATACTACAGTCATCAGAGAGAATTCTGGAGAAATGCTGTGCTAGATGTTGATGAAGATAAGCTTGTGAGTAATATTCAAGGTCATGACGTTACTGTTTCTAAAGATGTGATCAGAAGGATTTTGGGTTTTAATGATGCAAACTGCTCACATATGACTATCAATAGAGAACGAATCCATGGTTGTTTTAAGAGATGTGCTTACTCTGGTCAACTAATTAGCAAATCTGAATTGGTGAAGACATGTCTGCCACCACAGTTTAGATATCTTGCTCATGTGATCATGCACTGCTTGAGTGGACGCAAATCAGGCTTTGATAAGTTGAATGAAAAAGTACAGAGTATGTTTGTGGCACTAGTCTTGAAGGCACCATACGATTTCTCAGGGTTTGTTCTACACTACTTCAAAGCGAACCATTTCAATTCTTCTCAGAAATATCTGATATATGCACATTTTCTACAATTGATCATTAATGATGCTGCACCTGACCTACCTAAGCTTGAAGAAGATATTATTCACCTTTTACCGATGGCTCCGATTACTTTCCGAAGAATGGAAGAAACGAGAATCAAAGAATTGAAGCCTGACTTTAGCCGAAAGCTCATTTGTCATCTTGCCAAGGAGGACTATTGATGCCCTGACGGTAACGCATGGAGAAATGATAACTCTGACTCTAACTATGAAGCTTCAGATGAGGAAGAAGGTCAAGGTGATAATCAGAGAGCTGCTGGTAATACTCAAGGAGGAGGTAATGTTGTTGATGAGATTATTGTTGGTGACAATGAAGCAACTGAGGAAGTTGCCAGTTTGATTCAAAGGAAGAGGAAAGGAAAGGATCCTATGCCCGAGCAACCAAAGATGAAGGAAAGAAGAACGAAGTATTCTTATGATACACCTCAGAGATCATCACAGGGAGGTTCTAAACAACAGGTTCCGAGAAAGCCATCCGGGTTTATGAAGGATGCAAGAGCCGCTGTTACCTCACCTAAACCTGCTACAACATCCCCTCAGGTCACTTCGGATGAATACAAGACTCAGCAAAATCTGTTGATGTCTTTGATAATGAAAATAACCAATCTTGAGAATCAAGCCATTGAAGATAAGAAGCTCAGTAATGCTAGGATTGAGTCTTTAGCTGATGAAAACAAAAAGTTATCTGACAGGTTGGATTGTCAGAAGGAGAGAACAGATAAGCTGAAGAAGAAGTTTTTGACTGTGAAGAAGGAGAACAGTGAGAAGTTGAAAGCTTTGAATGAAAGAATCGAACAGCTTAATATGGGTAAGACCAAGTTGATAACGGATAAAGGAGAATAGTATTCTTCTGATTTGGGTGAAGACGTTGAAAGAGATGATGATGAAGAAGCTGGAACTGAGGAACCCTCTTTTGAGATACCGTTAGTGATACCTATTCAAAGTATTAATGAATATGGTGAGGTCTTTACTGCTGAATATTATATGAATTATTCAAATATTTTTAATGATGCAGAAAAGAGGGACAGTCCACCAAGTGATTTCCCAGTGGAACAGCTTGCTGCTCTAGCATACGATAGTGAAAATGATACAGAGAATGCAGAGACAGTTGAAGCTAAGAATGTGGCTTCACAAGAAGAGTCATTTGCTAGTATCCCTCCCGAATCAATCCAAAATATCAACTTAAGTGATTTCAATAATTTGTTTGCTGATGAGAAGAGTGAAGATTCTGTTGGTAAGGAAAGTGTTAAAGAGGATGTGATTATTGAATCCGAGGATGAATTTGTAACAGAATCTGATGAAGAAGAAAAACAAGAAGAAGAAGTTGAGATTGTAATGCCTTCGCTTGCACAATACTCTCACCCGTCACTCAATACTTTGAAAGACTTTTTCAATTTGAGTAGTTAATAGATTTAGAACAGGCGAGGAAGGTATACAAAGAACAAGTGAAAGATGTTGATGTGTTAATTGAAAGAAACTGAGTTGAAGAATAAGAGACTCCAAGCCGAACAAGCCAAGGCCGAGGGATGGAATGAAATAAATGAATGGTTCAAACGAGATAGGGTTAAAGTTAACAGAAATGTTGTAGAAGACGAAATCCGTCAGAGTTGGTGGAAAAAGAACGTCGTTAACCCTGATCAAGTAGACAAGCCAGAACTCGAGCCAAAGTTTGCTAGTTTTTATGAGAAAGGAAAGAGAACCAAGAAGTATTCCAAGGGTAAAATACTGAGCTGAGGTTACTTCAAGGAGATTAATTGCTTTGCTATCAAGAGGGAAGGAGGAGTAGATTATATGGCACGTCCTAGTCACTTCAAAACTCTACCTTACTTCGAGATTATGTAACTTGCGAAGCTGAAGATGTTGAACGTTGAAGATAGTGACATTTCCCGATGGTTTCAGAGAAAACTAAGATATGAATACAAGATAGGGAAATGGGATATCTTTAGGTCAACAGCTGCCAGATTCTCCATTCATCCAACAAAGAAGAATTCTAAGGGAGGACCTATTCGTGTTGTAAAGTTCCGTCCAGCTAAGTACATGAAGCAATCTCCCTTGATGCCCTTACCCAAGGATATTTGTAAAAACTTCAGATGGTGGTTCTATGAAGAAATGTCAGAGGAAGCAGTGATCTTGACTGCAATTGAAAAGGATGATGGAAGCATATAGTTCGACAATGTGAGGATTCTAGATCCTATGTGGCTGAGGAACTTGTCGAGATTTGATGTGGAGACTCTTCACCGCAATCACATTACGTTCAGAGATGATCGAAAGGAGGAAGCTATGAGATATCAACGTGTGATCAATGTCATCTATGTGTACCTCAATAGAGAAAGTGATGCTCAGAGCTCAAATCAAGTTCATACCAGCTGATGTGTGTCGAATACTGTGATGCTAGTTTGTAATTTTTGTTTTGGTTTTTGATGATGATGTATTTTGGAGAGAGAGAGAATTCGGATCTGTAATAACTTTACTAAACTGTTTGTGTTTATGAACTTGAATGGTTTATAGACGTTTACTTAATTGTAATAGATGTTCTAGGTCCTAGGGGGAGTTGTTGATGCATTTTATGCAAGTCCCTAGACATCTACTCACGTCCATTGCAGGTGCAATAGTTTACAAGATACCATGATCGCTCGTTATTATCCTATCTATGTTTATATGTGGTTTCAGGTACTACAGGAACGCGATAAGGATGTTTGACTATGTTAAACTTAGTCAGACGTACGAGTGAAGCATCACTCGTACGGCTGACATGCTCATACGCACGGTTGATGCTGAGCTAAGTCACAATTATAACCTAAATGAGAAGACACGAGTGAGTGATCAACCGTACGGCCGATGAGGCCAACTCGTATGAGTGATGGATGACACGTACGGTTGAGTCAACAGCTGAGGTATATAAAGGTTTATGTTCTTCATTTTAGGTTAAGCCTCTCTCACACACAATCACTCAGATCTGGTTCACCTGATCCGATTCTCTCTCAACCCAAATCACTCCAGGTAGTGAATAATAGCTCTAGGCATTAATCTAATCACAATCCTTGTTGTGGTTTGACTAATTTAATCCCAAAAAGCTTCCCATATTCACTTTGATTGGTTTGATTCACTAATTCCGCCATTATGTGAATTAAACCTGTTGATCTCGAAGTTCCTAGTCATGTTTCATCAAAAATAAATGCTGACTCAACGAAAAGTAAAGATATTTGAATTCAATGGATAAAAGAATGTTCATCTAGATCTCCTATTCGCAGTGTCGGATGATTTGTTATTAAGCTCTAGTTCAATTTATTAATACATGCAACTACAAAGTCGGTTTACCCAGAGTTCTCTTTTAGCAAACACGTCAAACTTGGATTTATTGGCTTAGGGTTCCCTTTCACCAAAGACCTCTTTCGTTTGTGACTTAGTAATTAACTAATTACAAGATTAAGATTCAATTGGTTACGCATTCTGTCACGACCCGGAAAAATTTCGACTAATTTTAAACCAAACTCTCGATATGATTCATTACCTTTGACATGATAAGCAAAGTCTGTTAGGTTGAGTCTCAAAATTTTTGAACTGTATTCACGTAAGGAATCACCCTTTGACCAATCCCAACGATTCACGAACAATCACATGTATGTATGTATGTATATATATATATATATATATATATATATATATATATATATATATATATATATATATGTATATAAATAATAAGTAGAGATATTAAATAAAGTATATTATATGATTTGATTAATTGAACTAATAATTGAATTGTTATTTAAATCACATTTATATAAATATAATGTAATTCGAAAATAAATGTGTTCGAATTCATTGTAGCACGAAATTTAGTCCGTGAAAGAAATTAAAACAATAATAGACCGATGACTATACTATTGATATTGCGTTTATTACAAGTTCCTCTCAATCTTTCAACTTGTTTGTAATACGATTATTAGTATATGATATGGGTGTCGATATACGACAGTAGATTGAGTATAACTGTTATACTAATATTATTATAATTGATATTAATATTTGTCTTATTAATATTATTATTTCAAATAAAAAATATATTTATTTGATATATATAAGTAATTATATTGGTATTAATGTAACTAATAAGATGATTATTATTATCATTTAGTAATTAAATGTAATAAAATTATCATTATTGTTAATAATATTAATATTTATCAATTTTTATTACTAATCACTTTATTAATAACATTATCAATAGTAATATTATTATTAGTATTATTAATAATACTAATATGGTTATACTTGATTAAAATACCAAAATCTAAGAAATTGATATATATATATACATACATAAGTAAATAAGATATATAAAACCAGATTGATATATAAATACATATGCAGATATAGATATATAAATAAATACGGATATAATAACAGATATATGAATGTATATATATATATACAGATTATGAATAAATACTTGTACATATACCAAATACAGATATATATACGTATCTATAGATACAGATGTATAAATACAAATAAACACAGTTACAAATATAGATAAATACAATTTCTGTTACAAGTCGTTGTCTCCTTTTATTTATTTTCTGTATTTATCTGCTTGGAATGATTCCTTTGGTCGACCCAATCCCTGATATAAATCGATCAATGTTCTTATAATTCAGACGTCCAAACTCTTTTTCATTATCACTATCAAATATCAATTATAATCAATTCAATATATAGAGTTAAAAATCGAAAATAAAACTGGAACCCGTTATTATCTCTGTTTCTACTTCATTTATTCAATGACTCGAATTTATAATGAGTTTCAAAATCTAAAAATGCAGAAACGATCTAAATCAGATCGTGACACTTTCTGTAAAGTTTCAGAGTCCAATTCCTTTTATCGAATTCAAATTTCAAGGTCAAAGATTTTGAAATAAAAAAGTCAAACATTGTTCTTAGATTAAATTGGATTTTTCTGTTACATTTAAGGTTAAATCGATGCTTCATAAAGATTCTAGGAACTAATTAGAAACTATTTCATGTTGGAAGCATCATCTAAAAAGGTCTAGATTTTCCAAATGGTGTTTGAGTTCTTCGGTTTAATTTCACGAATTCTTGCTACTGCTTTTAATTTTTTTTTTTGTGAATCCCAAACACCCTAGATAGAGTCAGTTGTGTTTATAAATACATAAATCAAAACCTTTAGTAAAAATTAATGTCAATTAGTTATTCTGGTGAATTGGTCTGGTGAAGACGATGAAAGCAAATGGGAAAACAGTAATATATACGAGTTATTTTTATTAAAAACTAGTCTATAACAGTTAAACAGACACGGAGCAATGGTTAGGGAGGTGTTCGGATTTTCGAGAGGTCAAGGGTTCGAATCTCGGCCCGGACAGTTTAATTGTTTTTATCGATTTTAAGGTATTATTTAATTCCTTTATTATTAATTATTATTATTGTTATCATTATTTTTGTACTTATTAATTATTGTTATTATTACATGTATTATAATTACTACTAGTATTATTATTAACATAGGTGTATTTATAAAAATTATCATTTATTATCATAATAATATTAGATACAATTACAAATATTATTATTATTGTTATGGAAAAAAAAAATATAAATTACTATTATTTTCATAAATATTGGTATTAATATAATTCTAAATTTATTAGTAGTATCATCATATATTATTATTGTCAATATCATTATGATCAATATAATTAGAAAATTTTAGGTTGTAGTATTAATAATATGAGTATCATTATTATTATAATATTAAAAATTATTATCCTAACTATTATTAGTAATAAAATTTACTATAAATATTATTATTACTAGTATTAATATTATTATCATTATAATCAGATACAATTTTCATTACTATTATTAATATTATTTTACAGAATAAACATTATGTATATAAAAAAAATTATAAGTAACAATACAAATAAGTATGTACTAATGATATTAATGACTTTTACATAAATATACATATATAACAAATTAATATCTATGTTATATAATACTAATCAGATTTATATATATATATATATATATATATATATATATATATATATATATATATATATATATATATATATATATATATATATATATATATATAAATACATAAGATAAAATAAATAGGATATAAATATGAATTTGTTCAATTACAAATATATGTTTTAATATATATATATATATAAATGATATAGGTTCGTGAATTCAAGGCAAACCCTACACTTAGTCAATATCGTTATATGTATTTTTACTACAAAATACATTATGGTGAGTTTCATTTGCTCCCTTTTTAATTGCTTTTGCAATATATATTTTGGGCTGAGAATACATGCGCTGCTTTTATAAATGTTTACGAAATAGACACAAGTACTTAAAAATACATTCTACGTTGAGTTGTACCACTGGCATACTTCCCTGTAGCTTGGTAACTAATATTTACATGGGTATTGTAAACGCGAATCCTGTTGATAGATCTATCGGGCCTGACAACCCCAACCGGACTGGATGACCAGTATTCAACGGTTGCACAGTACTTCGTTTTGGTGACTACACTTGGTACGGTGTAGTGAGATTTCATAATAAAGGGAATATACGACTTTGATTAAATGTTAAGTATGGTTACCAAGTGCTCAACCACTTAGAATATTTTTATTAAAACGGTTGTGTATATGAAATCTTGTGGTCTATTAAGATATTGAAATGATTGTTATGATAAACCTATGAAATCACCAACCTTTTGGTTGACACTTGAAAGCATGTTTATTCTCAGGTATGAAAGAAACATTCCGCTGTGCATTTGCTCATTTTAAAGACACTATTTGGACTCGATCATCGCAATGGAACCAGAGGTTGGTGACTTCGTCCAGATGGATTAGGACGGGTCCTTTCAGTTGGTATCAGAGCGGTGGTCTTAGCGAACCAGGTCTTGCATTAGTGTGTCTAACTGATAGTTGTTTAGATGCATTAGTGGGTCTGGACTTCGACCGTGTCTGCATGTCCAAAGTTTTGCTTATCATTTCGTGTCAAAAATTATTTGCTTATCATCCTTAAAGTCTAGACACGTCTTATTGCCTCTATTGCATAGACAATGTATAGATAAATTCATATCTTAGCGTATCTGCTAATCCATATCTTAGCATATCTGTTATTGTTACCTTTGCCTGACAGATTCTGTAGATTCCTCCGTAACTTATGGAATTTTAGTATTATATATGCGTATGTAAATTATGTATTGCAGGGTACTAATCTACATCCTATAATCTATTTCTTATCGAAAATCCTTCATCTGATCGTATAAGATGAATCCCTCAACCAGTTCGAGTCCCTCAGATTTCGATAGCTATTCCGATAGTTTTTCCGACAGCTATTCCAACATGGATATTCACCTAAGCTCCGAAGCGGTGTCACAAGAATGAATCAACCAATCATCTATCCCCACTTCATCTGATGGGTTCGTAGTCGACTAATCAATGGAGATAAGAAGAAGGTGATGCTTTTCATCAACCGAATTCACCTCTTAGTAAAGAACCTGAAGCACTTACCGGTGAATCTATTTGAAATACCATTTTCACCCTCATTTCTCAAATATTTCACCACGATTATATTCTATCTAAAATTCTAAACCTTATTCATCCGCTCGTCCCGACCGACAATCATCCTGGGGTAATGGAAGAAGTCAAAAAGCTTCGCGCCCGAGTAATAAATTCGTAGAATATGGTGCAAAATTTACCAGCTTCAGCAACATCACCGGCACCAACAGTACCATCAGTAACAGCCCCAGTACCACCAACAATCCATGTCTCAACATCTCATTCAGTACCTCGAGTACAATAATCGTTCTACGCATCGTTCTACATCAATTATCTTCGTTCTTCATGGCGATTATGTAATATCTAATGTTTTAGAGATTATGTATTCTAGTTATAATGATAAATCAAATGAGATTAATATCATAATTGACTCATTAAATCCATGATTACATCTGAAGAAAATATATATGTATATATGTTTTCATAAAGATTGTAGTTAAAAATTCTTTCGTACAAACTGTTAATGGTGAAAATATTTTAACGGGTAGGTAATACCCGAGGAATATTTAGATTTCACATTAATAAGTTACATTGTATATTCTACGAATCTGATTCAACACTCATTTACTATCCTATTTACAACCACCGATATACGTATCCGTTCACCGCAGAATAACCATTTTCATTCAATTTCATATTTGGATTTTGACCTATCAGAATCCAACAAGTGGCATAATGAAGAAAACATTTGACAAAATAAAATTTGTTAGAAACAAACGATTTAACTATGAGAAAAAGTTTGTTAAGAATTCACGCTAACTGTTCCAGCTAACTATTCCTAGCTAACAGATTACATTTATTTATCGCAATTTTATTTATCGTCATTTAATTTATGTTATTTATTTTACGCACTTTAAATATTGGGACACGTATACAAGGTTTTGACATATCATATCGACGCATCTATATATATTATTTGGAATAACCATAGACACTCTATATGCAGTAATGATCGAGTTCTCTATACAGGGTTGAGGTTGATTCTATAATAATATATATAGTTTGAGTTGTGATCGAGTCTGAGACGTATACGGGTCACGACACGTATTAATTAATTCGAATATAATATATTAAACTATATATATAAATTACTGGACTGTTAACTGTGGACTATCGACTGTGGACTAATAACATTGGACAATTAAAAAGAATTAAAATATTGATTATAACATATGAAACTAAACAATTCTTCAAGTTTGCCACTTGATTTCATCTTAAACCTCAATTGTATCTTGACAATTACAATCTGCGCTCAAACCTTTCATGATTCTTGAAAACACCTTGATCGAGAGGATGAACCAGCCGCACTTCATCTACGGAAGAAAAGATTGATGCATATAGTTATGCACCTGAAAAAGCCTCGGAAACTGAGTAAATGATTAACACGTAACTGTGCAAATTCCTTTAGTGTTATTATTACCCAAAATAATTTGGTAATCCCTTTCAAAGTAGCAAATTATGTCACAGCTCCAGCAAGTCAACTCCGACTTTTCATCCGAAACAACCTTATTATAACTTTGATATATATGTGTACTCTTTATTGTTACTGGTGAACCTTTTATATTCCACCATATTACCATCAGCGTTTAATCATCTAAAAACAAAATTCTCTGGAAAACACCTCGATTTGATAACCGATGATCCAGATCCGTTAACTGTGAAAATGCTGACGAAGCAGCGAAAGCTATAGATGGTCTTAATGGCCAAAAGCTTGACAATAAGAATGGTATGTTGGAAAAGCTCAGAAAATTTGGAACTAAAAAACGGATTGAGCTAACCATAAAGGAAACCAAGGAGAAATACAAGTAACATACTCTAAATTCATAGAACCCAGATAAATCTGAATTCGATGAAATCTTTAGAGAATATCTTGCTCCGTACCCGCGTTAAAATCTTGCGGAAAATTTTCTCTGTCAATCTCCGGACTTAGAAATTCCAAAAATATCATCATAAATATCTTCGATATTTCTGAGGATATTTTCATGAATATTCTTGTCCGAATTATCTACTTCTTCGTGTTTTCAGAATTTCATTATATTGGAAACTTCTGTAAAATCTGATTATGAATTATGAATGAATTGTAGAGAAGTGTTGAGAATTGAAGCATGAGTTAGTATAATATAATGACACTTGGCCAACGTGATTATATTACAGTAAGTCATGCTGAATTTCTAATGGAACGTGATAAAGGATCACAGATCATACCTTTATCATGAGCCATGCTATATAACTCTTTCATTCTACTTAACCTCTGAACATATCAAGAAAATATAATCTTGATAGTTCCATCCTCAGGGATTCTGGTAATTTGACAAAACAAATCGTGCTAATACATTTCTTTCTGCTTAGAATACTATAATCATTCGAAACTTCATACTTACGAATTCTAAACCATTATTCACTTGACTTAAAGTCGAGAAGAGAAAGCAAAAGGATGGAACTCCAAAATATAAAGGAAATGAAGGAAATGGATTTATAGTAAAATGCCCGACAAAGCAATCGAAATAGGTTATTGCATTTAACCAAAGAAGACCCTAATTCCCGTAAATCTCGAGGAATCAAATCTTTTAGATTTCGAAGATTTTCTTTAAATCCCTTGAATTCCGGAATTCAACAGTGACTATGTCAAAAGTTAAAACGAACCTCTATTTACTTTATTTCACTCTTTTGTGATAGCTTCACTCATACACTTCGAGTAACTCGATTATTTTATCAATATTACTCAATGTTGATAAAACCCTATTTTGTCAACTTTTATTTGTCATGAAAACATCTTTATTGTTAGCCATAACGACCTCGATCAAATTTCGGGACGAAATTTCTTTAACGGGTAGGTACTGTCACGACCCGGAAAAATTTCGACTAATTTTAAACCAAACTCTCGATATGATTCATTATCTTTGACACGATAAGCAAAGTCTGTTAGGTTGAGTCTCAAAATTTTTGAACTGTATTCACGTAAGCAATCACCCTTTGACCAATCCCAACGATTCACGAACAATCACATGTAAATAAATATGTATACATATATATATATATATATATATATATATATATATATATATATATATATATACGTATATATATATATACATACATATATATATATGGATGTATATAAATAATAAGTAGAGATATTAAATAAAGTATATTATATGATTTGATTAATTGAACTAATAATTGAATTGTTATTTAAATCACATTTATATAAATATAATGTAATTCGAAAATAAATGTTTTCGAATTCATTGTAGCACGAAATTTAGTCTGCGAAAGAAATTAAAACAATAATAGACCGATGACTATACTATTGATATTACGTTTATTACAAGTTCCTCTCAATCTTTCAACTTGATTGTAATACGATTATTAGTATATGATATGGGTGTCGATATACGACAGTAGATTGAGTATAACTGTTATACTAATATTATTATAATTGATATTAATATTTGTCTTATTAATATTATTATTTCAAACATAAAATATATTTATTTGATATATATAAGTAATTATATTGGTATTAATGTAACTAATAAGATTATTATTATCATTTAGTAATTAAATGTAATAAAATTATCATTATTGTTAATAATATTAATATTTATCAATTTTTATTACTAATCACTTTATTAATAACATTATCAATAGTAATATTATTATTAGTATTATTAATAATACTAATATGGTTATACTTGATTAAAATACCAAAATCTAAGAAATTGATATATATATATATATATATATATATATATATATATATATATATATACATACATAAGTAAATAAGATATATAAAAACAGATTGATATATAAATACATATGCAGATATAGATATATAAATAAATACGGATATAATAACAGATATATGAATGTATATATATATATATACAGATTATAAATAAATACTTGTACATATACCAAATACAGATATATATATACGTATCTATAGATACAGATGTATAAATACATATAAACACAGTTACAAATACAGATAAATACAATTTCTGTTACAAGTCATTGTCTCCTTTTATTTATTTTTTGTATTTATCTGCTTGGAATGATTCCTTTGGTTGACCCAATCCCTGATATAAATCGATCAATGTTCTTATAATTCAGACGTCCAAAGTCTTTTTCATTATCACTATCAAATATCAATTATAATCAATTCAATATATAGAGTTAAAATCGAAAATAAAACTGGAACCCGTTGTTATCTCTGTTTCTACTTCATTTATTCAATGACTCGAATTTGTAATGAGTTTCAAAATCTAAAAATGCAGAAACGATCTAAATCAGATCGTGACACTTTCTGTAAAGTTTCAGAGTCCGATTCCTTTTATCGAATTCAAATTTCAAGGTCAAAGATTTTGAAATAAAAAAGTCAAACATTGTTCTTAGATTAAATTGGAGTTTTCTGTTACAATTAAGGTTAAATCGATGCTTCATAAAGATTCTAGGAACTAATTAGAAACTATTTCATGTTGGAAGCATCATCTAAAAAGGTCTAGATTTTCCAAATGGTGTTTGAGTTCTTCGATTTAATTTCACGAATTCTTGCTACTGCTTTTAAATTTTTTTTTTTGTGAATCCCAAACACCCTAGATAGAGTCAGTTGTGTTTATAAATACATAAATCAAAACCTTTAGTAAAAATTAATGTCAATTAGTTGTTCTGGTGAATTGGTCTGGTGAAGACGATGAAAGCAAATGGGAAAACAGTAATATATACGAGTTATTTTTATTAAAAACTAGTCTATAACAGATAAACAGACACGGAGCAATGGTTAGGGAGGTGTTCGGATTTTTGAGAGGTCAAGGGTTCGAATCTCGGCCCGGACAGTTTAATTGTTTTTATCGATTTTAAGGTATTATTTAAAACCTTTATTATTAATTATTATTATTGTTATCATTATTTTTGTACTTATTAATTATTGTTATTATTACATGTATTATAATTACTACTAGTATTATTATTAACATAGGTGTATTTATAAAAATTATCATTTATTATCATAATAATATTAGATACAATTACAAATATTATTATTATTGTTATGGAAAAAAAATATAAATTACTATTATTTTCATAAATATTGGTATTAATATAATTCTAAATTTATTAGTAGTATCATCATATATTATTATTGTCAATATCATTATGATCAATATAATTAGAAAATTTAGGTAGTAATATTAATAATATGAGTATCATTATTATTATAATATTAAAAATTATTATCCTAACTATTATTAGTAATAAAATTTACTATAAATAATATTATTATTAGTATTAATATTATTATCATTATAATCAGATACAATTTTCATTACTATTATTAATATTATTTTACAGAATAAACATTATGTATATAAAAAAATTATAAGTAACAATACAAATAAGTATGTACTAATGATATTAATGACTTTTACATAAATATACATATATAACAAATTAATATCTATGTTATATAATACTAATCAGATAATATATATATATATATATATATATATATATATATATATATATATATATATATATATATATATATATATATATATATATATATATATACAAAAGATAAATAGGATATAAATATGAATTTGTTCAATTACAAATATATGTTTTAATATATATATAAATGGTATAGGTTCGTGAATTCAAGGCAAACCCTACACTTAGTCAATATCGTTATATGTATTTTTACTACAAAATACATTATGGTGAGTTTCATTTGCTACCTTTTTAATTGCTTTTGCAATATATATTTTGGGCTGAGAATACATTCGCTGCTTTTATAAATGTTTACGAAATAGACACAAGTACTTAAAAATACATTCTACGTTGAGTTGTACCACTGGCATACTTCTCTGTAGCTTGGTAACTAATATTTACATGGGTATTGTAAACGCGAATCCTGTTGATAGATCTATCGGGCCTGACAACCCCAACCGGACTGGACGACCAGTATTCAATGGTTGCACAGTACTTCGTTTTGGTGACTACACTTGGTACGGTGTAGTGAGATTTCATAATAAAGGGAATATACGACTTTGATTAAATGTTAAGTATGGTTACCAAGTGCTCAACCACTTAGAATATTTTTATTAAAACGGTTGTGTATATGAAATCTTGTGGTCTATTAAGATATTGAAATGATTGTTATGATAAACCTATGAAATCACCAACCTTTTGGTTGACACTTGAAAGCATGTTTATTCTCAGGTATGAAAGAAACATTCCGCTGTGCATTTGCTCATTTTAAAGACATTATTTGGACTCGATCATCGCAATGGAACCAGAGGTTGGTGACTTCGTCCAGATGGATTAGGACGGGTCCTTTCACGTTCGCTCCACACAATTCACTCCTATTTTGTTTAATCTATGTTACCCGGTTTACCCCCTTGGTCCAGTAAGTGAAATGTCCCGTTCTTATTGATTAAAAACGTTCCATATTAATTGATTTTGTTGCGAGGTTTTGACCTCTATATGAGACGTTTTTCAAAGACTGCATTCATTTTAAAACAAACCATAACCTTTATTTCATAAATAAAGGTTTAAAAAGCTTTACGTAGATTATCAAATAATGATAATCTAAAATATCCTGTTTACACACGACCATTACATAATGGTTTACAATACAAATATGTTACATCGAAATCAGTTTCTTGAATGCAGTTTTTACACAATATCATACAAACATGGACTCCAAATCTTGTCCTTATTTTAGTATGCAACAGCGGAAGCTCTTAATATTCACCTGAGAATAAACATGCTTTAAACGTCAACAAAAATGTTGGTGAGTTATAGGTTTAATCTATATATATCAAATCATAACAATAGACCACAAGATTTCATATTTCAATACACATCCCATACATAGAGATAAAAATCATTCATATGGTGAACACCTGGTAACCGACTTTAACATGATGCATATATAAGAATATCCCCATCATTCCGGGACACCCTTCGGATATGATATAAATTTCGAAGTACTAAAGCATCCGGTACTTTGGATGGGGTTTGTGAGGCCCAATAGATCTATCTTTAGGATTCGCGTCAATTAGGGTGTCTGTTCCCTAATTCTTAGATTACCAGACTTAATAAAAAGGGGCATATTCGATTTCGATAATTCAACCATAGAATGTAGTTTCACGTACTTGTGTCTATTTTGTAAATCATTTATAAAACCTGCATGTATTCTCATCCCAAAAATATTAGATTTTAAAAGTGGAACTATAACTCACTTTCACAGATTTTTTTTACTTCGTCGGGAAGTAAGACTTGGCCACTGGTTGATTCACGAACCTATAACAATATATACATATATATCAAAGTATGTTCAAAATATATTTACAACACTTTTAATATATTTTGATGTTTTAAGTTTATTAAGTCAGCTGTCCTCGTTAGTAACCTACAACTAGTTGTCCACAGTTAGATGTACATAAATAAATCGATAAATAGTACCTTGAATTAATCCACGACCCAGTGTATACGTATCTCAGTATTGATCACAACTCAAACTATATATATTTTGGAATCAACCTCAACCCTGTATAGCTAACTCCAACATTCACATATAGAGTGTCTATGGTTGTTCCGAAATATATATAGATGTGTCGACATGATAGGTCGAAACATTGTATACGTGTCTATGGTATCTCAAGATTACATAATATACAATACAAGTTGATTAAGTTATGGTTGGAATAGATTTGTTACCAATTTTCACGTAGCTAAAATGAGAAAAATTATCCAATCTTGTTTTACCCATAACTTCTTCATTTTAAATCCGTTTTGAGTGAATCAAATTGCTATGGTTTCATATTGAACTCTATTTTATGAATCTAAACAGAAAAAGTATAGGTTTATAGTCGGAAAAATAAGTTACAAGTCGTTTTTGTAAAGGTAGTCATTTCAGTCGAAAGAACGACGTCTAGATGACCATTTTAGAAAACATACTTCCACTTTGAGTTTAACCATAATTTTTGGATATAGTTTCATGTTCATAATAAAAATCATTTTCTCAGAATAACAACTTTTAAATCAAAGTTTATCATAGTTTTTAATTAACTAACCCAAAACAGCCCGCGGTGTTACTACGACGGCGTAAATCCGGTTTTACGGTGTTTTTCGTGTTTCCAGGTTTTAAATCATTAAGTTAGCATATCATATAGATATAGAACATGTGTTTAGTTGATTTTGAAAGTCAAGTTAGAAGGATTAACTTTTGTTTGCGAACAAGTTTAGAATTAACTAAACTATGTTCTAGTGATTACAAGTTTAAACCTTAGAATAAGATAGCTTTATATGTATGAATCGAATGATGTTATGAACATCATTACTACCTTAATTTCCTTGGATAAACCTACTGGAAAAGAGAAAAATGGATCTAGCTTCAATGGATCCTTGGATGGCTCGAAGTTCTTGAAGCAGAATCATGACACGAAAACAAGTTCAAGTAAGATCATCACTTGAAATAAGATTCTTATAGTTATAGAAATTGAACCAAAGTTTGAATATGATTATTACCTTGTATTAGAATGATAACCTACTGTAAGAAACAAAGATTTCTTGAGGTTGGATGATCACCTTACAAGATTGGAAGTGAGCTAGCAAACTTGAAAGTATTCTTGATTTTATGAAACTAGAACTTTTGGAATTTATGAAGAACACTTAGAACTTGAAGATAGAACTTGAGAGAGATCAATTAGATGAAGAAAATTGAAGAATGAAAGTGTTTGTAGGTGTTTTTGGTCGTTGGTGTATGGATTAGATATAAAGGATATGTAATTTTGTTTTCATGTAAATAAGTCATGAATGATTACTCATATTTTTGTAATTTTATGAGATATTTCATGCTAGTTGCCAAATGATGGTTCCCACATGTGTTAGGTGACTCACAGGGGCTGCTAAGAGCTGATCATTGGAGTGTATATACCAATAGTACATACATCTAAAAGCTGTGTATTGTACGAGTACGAATACGGGTGCATACGAGTAGAATTGTTGATGAAACTGAACGAGGATGTAATTGTAAGCATTTTTGTTAAGTAGAAGTATTTTGATAAGTGTCTTGAAGTCTTTCAAAAGTGTATGAATACATATTAAAACATTACATGTATATACATTTTAACTGAGTCGTTAAGTCATCGTTAGTCGTTACATGTAAATGTTGTTTTGAAACCTTTAGGTTAACGATCTTGTTAAATGTTGTTAACCCAATGTTTATAATATCAAAAGAGATTTTAAATTATTATATTATCATGATATTATGATGTACTAATATCTCTTAATATGATATATATACATTAAATGTCGTTACAACGATAATCGTTACATATATGTCTCGTTTCAAAATCATTAAGTTAGTAGTCTTGTTTTTACATATGTAGTTCATTGTTAATATACTTAATGATATGTTTACTTATCATAATATCATGTTAACTATATATATAACCATATATATGTCATCATATAGTTTTTACAAGTTTTAACGTTCGTGAATCACCGGTCAACTTGGGTGGTCAATTGTCTATATGAAACATATTTCAATTAATCAAGTCTTAACAAGTTTGATTGCTTAAAATGTTGGAAACATTTAATCATGTAAATATCAATCTCAATTAATATATATAAACATGGAAAAGTTCGGGTCACTACAGTACCTACCCGTTAAATAAATTTCGTCCCGAAATTTTAAGCTGTTGAAGGTGTTGACGAATCTTCTGGAAATAGATGCGGGTATTTCTTCTTCATCTGATCTTCACGCTCCCAGGTGAACTCGGGTCCTCTACGAGCATTCCATCGAACCTTAACAATTGGTATCTTGTTTTGCTTAAGTCTTTTAACCTCACGATCCATTATTTCGACGGGTTCTTCGATGAATTGGAGTTTTTCGTTGAGTTGGATTTCATCTAGCGGAATAGTGAGATCTTCTTTAGCAAAATATTTCTTCAAATTCGAGACGTGGAAAGTGTTATGTACAGCCGCGAGTTGTTGAGGTAACTCAAGTCGGTAAGCTACTGGTCCGACACGATCAATAATCTTGAATGGTCCAATATACCTTGGATTTAATTTCCCTCGTTTACCAAATCGAACAACGCCTTTCCAAGGTGCAACTTTAAGCATGACCATCTCTCCAATTTCAAATTCTATATCTTTTCTTTTAATGTCAGCGTAGCTCTTTTGTCGACTTTGGGCGGTTTTCAACCGTTGTTGAATTTGGATGATCTTCTTGGTAGTTTCTTGTATAATCTCCGGACCCGTAATCTGTCTATCCCCCACTTCACTCCAACAAACCGGAGACCTGCACTTTCTACCATAAAGTGCTTCAAACGGCGCCATCTCAATGCTTGAATGGTAGCTGTTGTTGTAGGAAAATTCTGCTAATGGTAGATGTCGATCCCAACTGTTTCCGAAATCAATAACACATGCTCGTAGCATATCTTCAAGCGTTTGTATCGTCCTTTCACTCTGCCCATCAATTTGTGGATGATAGGCAGTACTCATGTCTAGACGAGTTCCTAATGCTTGCTGTAATGTCTGCCAGAATCTTGAAATAAATCTGCCATCCCTATCAGAGATAATAGAGATTGGTATTCCATGTCTGGAGACGACTTCCTTCAAATACAGTCGTGCTAACTTCTCCATCTTGTCATCTTCTCTTATTGGCAGGAAGTGTGCTGATTTGGTGAGACGATCAACTATTACCCAAATAGTATCAAAACCACTTGCAGTCCTTGGCAATTTAGTGATGAAATCCATGGTAATGTTTTCCCATTTCCATTCCGGGATTTCGGGTTGTTGAAGTAGACATGATGGTTTCTGATGCTCAGCTTTGACCTTAGAACACGTCAAACATTCTCCTACGTATTTAGCAACATCGGCTTTCATACCCGGCCACCAAAAATGTTTCTTGAGATCCTTGTACATCTTCCCCGTTCCAGGATGTATTGAGTATCTGGTTTTATGAGCTTCTCTAAGTACCATTTCTCTCATATCTCCAAATTTTGGTACCCAAATCCTTTCAGCCCTATACCGGGTTCCGTCTTCCCGAATATTAAGATGCTTCTCCGATCCTTTGGGTATTTCATCCTTTAAATTTCCCTCTTTTAAAACTCCTTGTTGCGCCTCCTTTATTTGAGTAGTAAGGTTATTATGAATCATTATATTCATAGATTTTACTCGAATGGGTTCTCTGTCCTTCCTGCTCAAGGCATCGGCTACCACATTTGCCTTCCCCGGGTGGTAACGAATCTCAAAGTCGTAATCATTCAATAATTCAATCCACCTACGCTGCCTCATATTCAGTTGTTTCTGATTAAATATGTGTTGAAGACTTTTGTGGTCGGTATATATAATACTTTTGACCCCATATAAGTAGTGCCTCCAAGTCTTTAATGCAAAAACAACCGCGCCTAATTCCAAATCATGCGTCATATAATTTTGTTCGTGAATCTTCAATTGTCTAGACGCATAAGCAATCACCTTCGTTCGTTGCATTAATACACAACCGAGACCTTGCTTTGATGCGTCACAATAAATCACAAAATCATCATTCCCTTCAGGCAATGACAATATAGGTGCCGTAGTTAGCTTTTTCTTCAATAATTGAAACGCTTTCTCTTGTTCATCATTCCATTATGCAGTCAAGGGTTTTGCTATTCTGGAAAAGTCTTGGATGAACCTTCTGTAGTAACCAGCTAGTCCTAAAAACTGGCGTATGTGTTTCGGAGTTTTCGGGGTTTCCCACTTTTCAACAGTTTCTATCTTTGCCGGATCCACCTTAATACCTTCTTTGTTCACTATGTGACCGAGGAATTGAACTTCTTCCAACCAAAATGCACACTTTGAAAACTTAGCGTATAATTCTTCCTTCCTCAATACTTCTAACACCTTTCTCAAATGTTCACCGTGTTCTTGGTCATTCTTTGAGTAAATAAGTATGTCATCAATGAAAACAATGACAAACTTGTCAAGGTATGGTCCACACACTCGGTTCATAAGGTCCATGAAGACAGCTAGTGCATTAGTTAAACCAAACGGCATGACCATAAACTCGTAATGACCGTAACGTGTTCTGAAAGCAGTCTTTGGAATATCATCTTCTTTCACCCGCATTTGATGATACCCGGAACGTAAGTCAATCTTTGAATAAACAGACGAGCCTTGTAGTTGATCAAATAAGTCGTCGATTCTCGGTAGTGGGTAGCGGTTCTTGATGGTAAGTTTGTTCAACTCTCGGTAGTCGATACACAACCTGAATGTACCATCTTTCTTCTTGACAAACAAAACAGGAGCTCCCCACGGTGATGTGCTTGGTCGAATGAAACCACGCTCTAAAAGTTCTTGTAATTGGCTTTGCAGTTCTTTCATCTCACTGGGTGCGAGTCTGTAAGGAGCACGAGCTATTGGTGCAGCTCCTGGTACAAGATCTATTTGAAATTCAACGGATCGATGTGGGGGTAATCCCGGTAATTCTTTCGGAAATACATCGGGAAATTCTTTTGCAATGGGAACATCATTGATGCTCTTTTCTTCAGTTTGTACATTCTCGACGTGTGCTAGAACAGCATAGCAACCTTTTCTTATTAGTTTTTGTTCCTTCAAATTACTAATAAGATGTAGCTTCGTGTTGCCCTTTTCTCCGTACACCATTAAGGGTTTTCCTTTTTCTCGTATAATGCGAATTGCATTTTTGTAACAAACGATCTCTGCTTTCACTTCTTTCAACCAGTCCATACCGATTATCACATCAAAACTCCCTAACTCTACTGGTATCAAATCAATCTTAAATGTTTCGCTAACCAGTTTAATTTCTCGATTCCGACATATATTATCTGCTGAAATTAATTTACCATTTGCTAATTCGAGTAAAAATTTACTATCCAAAGGCGTCAATGGACAACTTAATTTAGCACAAAAATCTCTACTCATATAGCTTCTATCCGCACCCGAATCAAATAAAACGTAAGCAGATTTATTGTCAATAAGAAACGTACCCGTAACAAGCTCCGGGTCTTCCTGTGCCTCTGCCGCATTAATATTGAAAACTCTTCCGTGGCCTTGTCCATTCGTGTTCTCCTGGTTCGGGCAATTTCTAATGATGTGGCCTGGTTTTCCACATTTATAACAAACTACATTGGCATAACTTGCTCCGACACTACTTGCTCCGCCATTACTCGTTCCGACACCATTTGTTCCTTTGGTTCTATTAACCCCTGGTCCGTAGACTTCACACTTCGCTGCGCTATGACCATTTCTTTTACACTTGTTGCAAAATTTGGTGCAGAACCCCGAGTGATACTTTTCACACCTTTGGCATAGCTGCTTCTGATTGTTGTTGTTGTTGCGGTTATTATTGTTGTTGGGATGATTGTTGTAGTTGCTGCTGTTGTTGTTGTTGTTGTTGTTGTTGTTGTTGTTGTTGTTGTTGTTGGGCCGTTTGTTGTAGTTGCGATTGATGTTGCGATTGCTGGGATAATTGTTGCGATTATTGTTGTAATTGTTGTTGTTGTTGTATTGGTGATTCTTATCACCGTTTTCCTCCCACTTTCTTTTGACTTGCTTCACATTGGTCTCTTCAGCAGTCTGTTCTTTAATTCTTTCTTCAATCTGGTTCACTAGTTTGTGAGACATTCTACATGCCTGTTGTATGGAGGCGGGCTCGTGTGAACTTATATCTTCTTGGATTCTTTCCGGTAATCCTTTCACAAACGCGTCGATCTTCTCTTCCTCATCTTCGAACGCTCCCGGACACAATAGGCACAATTCCGTGAATCGTATTTCGTACGTGGTAATATCAAATCCTTGGGTTCGTAACCCTCTAAGTTCTGTCTTGAGCTTATTAACCTCGGTTCTGGGACGGTATTTCTCGTTCATCAAGTGCTTGAATGCTGACCACGGTAGTGCGTAAGCATCATCTTGTCCCCCTTGCTCTAGATAAGTATTCCACCATGTTAACGCAGAACCTGTGAAGGTATGCGTAGCGTACTTCACTTTGTCCTCTTCAGTACACTTACTTATGGCAAACACCGATTCGACCTTCTCGGTCCACCGTTTCAATCCGATCGGTCCTTCGGTTCCATCAAATTCCAAAGGTTTGCAGGCAGTGAATTCTTTGTAGGTGCATCCTACACGATTTCCTGTACTGCTAGATCCAAGGTTATTATTGGTATGTAGCGCAGCCTGTACTGCGGCTATGTTTGAAGCTAGAAAAGTACGGAATTCCTCTTCATTCATATTCACGGTGTGTCGAGTAGTCTGTGCCATTTCCTTCAAAATAGTTAAATGGAACAAGTTAATCATACAGAATATTAAGAGTAGTTAATAGTATTTCGTAGCATAATATGAACTCATTTATAAAAGCTTTTTCTTCATATTAGCGTTTTATAAGTTTAAATTCGGGTAGTACCTACCCGTTAAGTTCATACTTAGTAGCTAATATACAATTCAACTACTACAATTCTATATGAAAAACTGATTATAATAATATTTCGCGTTCAAACTTTTATACAATATTTTAGAAACTTACAATACCGCTTATTTTACATAAAGCATGAAATATAGCACACAATAACTTTGATACAAGATAGTTGTGAAGATAATTCTAGCTAGTACACAAGTCGTTCAGCAAAGGCAATAAAGACACGTAATTCATACGTCCAGAAACAAGTCATGCATTCTGGTTTTACTAGGACTACTTCCCATCCTTGGTCTTGTGGAACATAACCGTTATGGCCGTTGATAAGACAGCGTGTTGTAACGTCGTCAAAGGGACGAGGGTTACGTAATGTCCAACAGTCCCGTAACAATCTAAAAACCTCATTTCTTACCCCAATTACCGACTCCGTCACTTGTGGGAACGTTTTGTTTAATAGTTGTAGGCCGATGTTCTTGTTTTCACTTTGGTGAGAAGCGAACATTACTAATCCGTAAGCATAACATGCTTCTTTATGTTGCATGTTAGCCGCTTTTTCTAAATCACGAAGTCCTATATTCGGATATACTGAGTCAAAATAATTTCTTAACCCGTTGCGTAAAATAGCATTTGGGTTCCCCGCAATATATGCGTCAAAGTAAACACATCGTAACTTATGGATTTCCCAATGTGATATCCCCCATCTTCCGAACGAAAGCCTTTTATAAACCAAGGCATTCTTGGAACGTTCTTCGAATGTCTTACAAACTGATCTCGCCTTAAATAGTTGTGCCGAGGAATTCTGACCGACTCTAGACAAGATTTCATCAATCATGTCTCCGGGTAGGTCTCTTAAAATATTGGGTTGTCTATCCATTTTGTGTTTTTATACTGTAAAATAGACAAGAGTTAGATTCATAAAAAAAATACTTATTAATACAAGCAATTTTTACATATATCATAAAGCATAAGCACACTATATTACATATATTACACCACACGAATATAACTATCTTATTCCGACTCGCTCGTTTCTTCTTGTTCGGTTTTGGTTCGTTTTGCCAAGTTTCTAGGGATATATGATGTTCCCCTAATACGAGCCGTCGTTGTCCACATTGGTTTAGAAAATCCTGGTGGTTTAGAGGTTCCCGGGTCATTGTTACAACTTAAGGACTTCGGGGGTTGACGATACATATAAAGTTCATCGGGGTTGGAATTAGATTTCTCTATTTTTATGCCCTTTCCCTTATTATTTTCTTTTGCCTTTTTAAATTCAGTTGGGGTAATTTCTATAACATCATCGGAATTCTCGTCGGAATCCGATTCATCGGAGAATTGGTAATCCTCCCAATATTTTGCTTCCTTGGCGGAAACACCATTTACCATAATTAACCTTGGTCGGTTGGTTGAGGATTTTCTTTTACTTAACCGTTTTATTATTTCCCCCACCGGTTCTATTTCTTCATCTGGTTCCGATTCTTCTTCCGGTTCCGACTCTTCTTCCGGTTCCGACTCTTCTTCCGGTTCCTCTTCGGGAACTTGTGAATCAGTCCACGAATCATTCCAATTTACATTTGACTCTTCATTATTATTAGGTGAGTCAATGGGACTTGTTCTAGAGGTAGACATCTATCACATAATATCAAACGCGTTAAGAGATTAATATATCACATAATATTCACATGTTAAAAATATATAGTTTCCAACAAAATTTGTTAAGCAATCATTTTTCAAGTAAACACGGTCGAAGTCCAGACTCACTAATGCATCCTAACAAACTCGATAAGACACACTAACGCAAAATTCTGGTTCTCTAAGACCAACGCTCGGATACCAACTGAAATGTCTCGTTCTTATTGATTAAAAACGTTCCATATTAATTGATTTCGTTGCGAGGTTTTGACCTCTATATGAGACGTTTTTCAAAGACTGCATTCATTTTAAAACAAACCATAACCTTTATTTCATAAATAAAGGTTTAAAAAGCTTTACGTAGATTATCAAATAATGATAATCTAAAATATCCTGTTTACACACGACCATTACATAATGGTTTACAATACAAATATGTTACATCGAAATCAGTTTCTTGAATGCAGTTTTTACACAATATCATACAAACATGGACTCCAAATCTTGTCCTTATTTTAGTATGCAACAGCGGAAGCTCTTAATATTCACCTGAGAATAAACATGCTTTAAACGTCAACAAAAATGTTGGTGAGTTATAGGTTTAACCTATATATATCAAATCATAACAATAGACCACAAGATTTCATATTTCAATACACATCCCATACATAGAGATAAAAATCATTCATATGGTGAACACCTGGTAACCGACATTAACAAGATGCATATATAAGAATATCCCCATCATTCCGGGACACCCTTCGGATATGATATAAATTTCGAAGTACTAAAGCATCCGGTACTTTGGATGGGGTTTGTGAGGCCCAATAGATCTATCTTTAGGATTCGCGTCAATTAGGGTGTCTGTTCCCTAATTCTTAGATTACCAGACTTAATAAAAAGGGGCATATTCGATTTCGATAATTCAACCATAGAATGTAGTTTCACGTACTTGTGTCTATTTTGTAAATCATTTATAAAACCTGCATGTATTCTCATCCCAAAAATATTAGATTTTAAAAGTGGGACTATAACTCACTTTCACAGATTTTTTTTACTTCGTCGGGAAGTAAGACTTGCCCACTGATTGATTCACGAACCTATAACAATATATACATATATATCAAAGTATGTTCAAAATATATTTATAACACTTTTAATATATTTTGATGTTTTAAGTTTATTAAGTCAGCTGTCCTCGTTAGTAACCTACAACTAGTTGTCCACAGTTAGATGTATAGAAATAAATCGATAAATAGTATCTTGAATCAATCCACGACCCAGTGTATACGTATCTCAGTATTGATCACAACTCAAACTATATATATTTTGGAATCAACCTCAACCCTGTATAGCTAACTCCAACATTCACATATAGAGTGTCTATGGTTGTTCCGAAATATATATAGATGTGTCGACATGATAGGTTGAAACATTGTATACGTGTCTATGGTATCTCAAGATTACATAATATACAATACAAGTTGATTAAGTTATGGTTGGAATAGATTTGTTACCAATTTTCACGTAGCTAAAATGAGAAAAATTATCCAATCTTGTTTTACCCATAACTTCTTCATTTTAAATCCGTTTTGAGTGAATCAAATTGCTATGGTTTCATATTGAACTCTATTTTATGAATCTAAATAGAAAAAGTATAGGTTTATAGTCGGAAAAATAAGTTACAAGTCGTTTTTGTAAAGGTAGTCATTTCAGTCGAAAGAACGACGTCTAGATGACCATTTTAGAAAACATACTTCCACTTTGAGTTTAACCATAATTTTTGGATATAGTTTCATGTTAATAATAAAAATCATTTTCTCAGAATAACAACTTTTAAATCAAAGTTTATCATAGTTTTTAATTAACTAACCCAAAACAGCCCGTGGTGTTACTACGACGGCGTAAATCCGGTTTTACGGTGTTTTTCGTGTTTCCAGGTTTTAAATCATTAAGTTAGCATATCATATAGATATAGAACATGTGTTTAGTTGATTTTAAAAGTCAAGTTAGAAGGATTAACTTTTGTTTGCGAACAAGTTTAGAATTAACTAAACTATGTTCTAGTGATTACAAGTTTAAACCTTCGAATAAGATAGCTTTATATGTATGAATCGAATGATGTTATGAACATCATTACTACCTTAATTTCCTTGGATAAACCTACTGGAAAAGAGAAAAATGGATCTAGCTTCAATGGATCCTTGGATGGCTCGAAGTTCTTGAAGCAGAATCATGACACGAAAACAAGTTCAAGTAAGATCATCACTTGAAATAAGATTGTTATAGTTATAGAAATTGAACCAAAGTTTGAATATGATTATTACCTTGTATTAGAATGATAACCTACTGTAAGAAACAAAGATTTCTTGAGGTTGGATGATCACCTTACAAGATTGGAAGTGAGCTAGCAAACTTGAAAGTATTCTTGATTTTATGAAACTAGAACTTTTGGAATTTATGAAGAACACTTAGAACTTGAAGATAGAACTTGAGAGAGATCAATTAGATGAAGAAAATTGAAGAATGAAAGTGTTTGTAGGTGTTTTTGGTCGTTGGTGTATGGATTAGATATAAAGGATATGTAATTTTGTTTTCATGTAAATAAGTCATGAATGATTACTCATATTTTTGTAATTTTATGAGATATTTCATGCTAGTTGCCAAATGATGGTTCCCACATGTGTTAGGTGACTCACAGGGGCTGCTAAGAGCTGATCATTGGAGTGTATATACCAATAGTACATACATCTAAAAGCTGTGTATTGTACGAGTACGAATATGGGTGCATACGAGTAGAATTGTTGATGAAACTGAACGAGGATGTAATTGTAAGCATTTTTGTTAAGTAGAAGTATTTTGATAAGTGTCTTGAAGTCTTTCAAAAGTGTATGAATACATATTAAAACATTACATGTATATACATTTTAACTGAGTCGTTAACTCATCGTTAGTCGTTACATGTAAATGTTGTTTTGAAACCTTTAGGTTAACGATCTTGTTAAATGTTGTTAACCCAATGTTTATAATATCAAAAGAGATTTTAAATTATTATATTATCATGATATTATGATGTACTAATATCTCTTAATATGATATATATACATTAAATGTCGTTACAACGATAATCGTTACATATATGTCTCGTTTCAAAATCATTAAGTTAGTAGTCTTGTTTTTACATATGTAGTTCATTGTTAATATACTTAATGATATGTTTACTTATCATAATATCATGTTAACTATATATATAACCATATATATGTCATCATATAGTTTTTACAAGTTTTAACGTTCGTGAATCACCGGTCAACTTGGGTGGTCAATTGTCTATATGAAACATATTTCAATTAATCAAGTCTTAACAAGTTTGATTGCTTAACATGTTGGAAACATTTAATCATGTAAATATCAATCTCAATTAATATATATATAAACATGGAAAAGTTCGGGTCACTACAGTAAGCACCCAATTGATTAAGACAAATCAATTGAAAACTAGTGTACTAAGTTGAAACAGGGTTCCCTTTGTTCAAACAAGATCACTAATCAACCTAGTAACAATAATCAACACCCACAAGAATGGTTCTTAATCAAAACTCATAATTATCATGCATTAATCAATAAAACATTAAAGTATCATCCAAACACATACGAATATTCAATCTAGACAAACATTAAAAAGCTTAGCCAACCATGGCTAGAACCAAGATCACAAATAAACAATTAAGAGTATTCATTATGAAGATAAGAATTAAACTTAATGAAAATTGAGTTCTTGAATGATGAACGGATCGAGACGCGTTTTCGAAATGATTGATGCATTAGAATGACCTTGGGATTCCCCAAAAATCACCTTGGTTCGTCAAAAAGCTGCTGGAATTCGTCTGGATGCAAAAGTGATAAGTTATGGTAAAAATTCGGGCTTTAAATAGGTGACTTCTGAAACCGACAGAACATGGAGCGGTGCTCCAAATATGGAGTGGCGCTCCAGATAACTGGAAACTCATCTCTTGATTTCTAAAAGCCCTCGAACTGTAATTTATGCCTACTGGAGCTGCGCTCCATGTTTTGGAGCGGCGCTCCAGACCTTTTTTTGCTGAATCCGGACTATAAAACACATAAATCACTCGTTTTCGAACCAAACTCGAATCAAACCAATCTCTTTCACTTGTTTCCAAAGAAAATCACTAAAACCATCAAATAACTTCAAATTTTATCTCCTTGGTCTTAGAACTGGAACCTTCACAACACTTATTGAAATAACACCAAATCGTATCCAAAAGGACCAAAATGTGCCCGATATCGCTAAAGAAAATGCGTATGAAATATGCGATATCAAACAACCCCACACTAGAGTTTTGCTTGTCCTCAAGCAATCGTACTCGATAATAATCTTCTACCATATGATAACTTCTTCAACATGAATGTAGAACCAAACTCATAACTGACAAACCACAAACTAGCATAGGCACGATTTAGATGTAAATACTAACCATACCTCCCACTTGCATTCCCCGAAATTAACTTCCCAATCCTCAAGCAAATAGTATGAACAAAGTAGCTAAATATAATCTCGAATAGCGTACCAAATAAAATGAGGCAAAGAATCTCGAACCATAGTGTAAGTCTGCAAAGGAACCAGAAATCAAGTGGGAGCCAAACACCAAAGATATGACAATCGAACGCATGTGCCAAAAAGAACTCACGGGCTACCCCGCAATTGGTCAAGCCAATGCCTCCCACAGTACCTAACATCGTGAGATGTCGGTAAGAAAATAATGTGCTTAGGAGGATACACATTACGTCCAGATATCATCGATAATCATGAGGTGATCATCTAATTCGTTAAGTCAACCATAAAGATTGAGGTTCATCAGGCATAAAAGCTGATATCTTACCTTTCCGGAGGTTATCCACTGGGAATCTGATCAATCACTGACATTTTGTGTATCATGGTGCGCTTCCCATTTGGCTAGCAAATCTCCCTCATTGAGATAAGCTTTGACTACCAGTTTCCCTGTTTGACGTTGAGGCCTGGTAGATTTCCAGTCGATTTTAGCACTGACTTTTCAAGATTTTTCGTCACCCTACAACTGGTCTGGACTACGATTTCTGAAACAAATCAGCAAGTGTGTCGGTCGGGAGACTTGACTCCCTTTAGGATGGAACAGATACAACCTATGTAGTTAAATAAAGTGGTCGGGTGCAACATTGTCCTTGTTAGGAGAAACAATGAGGATCGCCCTATTTAAGTTTTCGATCTAGCGCATGGTCCGGTTTCGACCATACGCTACTATCACCATTCATACGGTTGACACCCGCCTTAGTGCAGATGACCTACGTATGAATTTTTAGGTTCATGTTGGATTTCATATTCAAAATAATGAACATGTTTTGAAAGTTCAAGACTTTCTCCTCTAACAGTACCTCATCGTGAAATGATGGGTAATGAAATGGTACAGCTTAAGAGGTATACGTACCAAGTGAAACTGTCGGAAGACTTTACTTCCTTAATGAGTGGATCTGAGTCACTCGGGAATGCCAATCTATTTCAATTAACACTCGGTTTAAATTCCAAAAACCTTTGGGTGCCATAGCTTTTGGCTATGGGTTGTGTTATCTAAGCAAACACAAGCACGTAGCTATTGTTCCTAAAAAGGATAACACTGGTGAAGCTCTAGGCTCCTCTTCCCATAGTATCACACCATTAATTGATGTAATAATAAAATGATAGAGTTTCGGAAGTCTGCTATACCAAGTAACCAAAAGTTTGTGATCTGGCACGTGATTTGGTCACAATCACGCTATGCAATTACCGCTCTCTCATGGTTTACACCCGTTTGAGTACAGGTGACCTACTATTGAGTTCCCCGAACTCGTAGGATTTCATGTTCAAAATAATGAACATGTGAAACAGTTTTGGCTTCTTTGAAAACACGAAATATACCATAAAATACCAAGCCAATTTTCAGAATAAAGGTTTTGGCCGAATTTTCAATTGTTTTTCTACATTTTTTTTATTGTTAAACTAACTTTTCTATTTTTTTTACCCCTATTTTTTTTTTTTACAACCAAAACCCGTGAAACTTCAAGTCTTTTTAAATCAAAACTAATATGATGATGATTCCATTAACAACCAACCCAAGAGATTTTACATCCCCCACCTCACACTTGAGATCAAGTAATGTCCCCATCACTTGAGATCAAAAATTAGATAAAAATTGAAAGGGTTATGTGAGAAAGAAAATATAAAAACTTATCGAGTTAACCATTGATCGCGGAATGCCAGTGACAGATGGCTCTGAACTTACTGCCATCATAAGAACATCGTCCATTCCCGATCATCACACCAATATCATCAATCATGCAGTTTTGCTGAACTTAATGCCAGACTTGAAAACTCGTTTCACCAACAAACCTAAGAAAATAAAAACATACGAACTACATAACAGGACAAAGTGGCACCACCCGATGCCGAAACGCCTTGTCCCTCAAATAAGTTTCAAAGTACATAAACAGAAAATAAAATTATTCAAGTACAGACCAAATGAAAAGGAAATAGTTTCAAACAAATACAACATAAACATGAGCAACAAATCAATCATTCCTCGGCCACAAGTCTCTGAACGGGTCCCAATCCACACCATAAGTATCCGGACAAGCTTGGTACGGGTCATATGAAGGATCCGGTCTCGGAGGAGTAACTGATGTATAATCAGGAATGGTAGTCTGCGTGGGAATATACGCCTCCGGGTTCTGCCTCATCTGTCACTGAATTTGTCTCTGATAAACTTCCCACTGATTGTGGGCCCGAATTCCCCTAACATCATACTCTACCCTGTCAACACGCTCACCTAAACTACCCATCTCTATTTTGAACTGTCCCAGTGCCGTGATAATCGCACCATAACTATTCTGGTGCCAGACCCGCATATCCTCGTTATGCCTGCGCTGCTCCTCAAACATCCGTTGATTATGCTCAACCTGAGCATCATACGCTGACCGGCTGTCCCTATACTACAGATAAGACCGTCTACACTGTTAACCAACGAATTCCAACTCTCTTCACCAATTGACCACGTACCCTGTACGTTCGTAGCACTCGAGCTACCTGCCTCATACTTGGATCGACTAACACCACGTCCACGACCACGTCCAGCCCAATCTCCTGGTTGTTGTTGTTGCTCATCATCATCCACCAAAACCCAACCTTGTGGACCTCTTCGAATAAACTCAGCTTTCGAGAAAAATAGAATATTAGTGGGCATCGCCTCAACTCCCACTATATCACACCTACTAGTCGGGACCGAAAACGCCCGAGTAAACCTAGTGACCAAATGCCCACCTAACAATGGGCGTTCTGTTCATTTATCTGTACCAATCTCTTGAAACCATGCTCCTAACATACACAGGACGTCAATCCTTTCTCTCAACTTAATCTGCTGAAGAATCCAAAGATCCCTTCGTTGAATCTTGTTCGCATTTCCCCTAGCAATAAACATAGTAGCAATCATCTTAAAAATAATCCGGTCCTCCAGAAGTCGAAGCATTGACTGAACACTTTGACTTGAACTAAACGGACCTGCAGTATCTTTCGCCACTGTGGGCCAATATTCACTTTCACTAAACGCCTCCTGCCCAAACACTTTGCACTGAATCAAAAACCACTTTAAATCGTTGTCATTTAACTCGGGGTATAAATCTAACGCCCGAGCTACCCCAATCTTACTCATGTTCCGCTCTAAACCGCCTAATCTGAATGTCAAGAAATCTGCCTCAGTCGGAGAGGCTCGCGGTCGACAACTCACTGTAGAAAAGAACTTGATAATTAACTGTTTAAACACATCTTCATGTATTTCAAATAGCCTTTCATATGGCCTCAGCTCTTGCCCTGCGTATGTTACCCACAAATACTGACGCAACCTCCTAACAATATTATTACCCACTGCTGTGAGTTGCGTCCAATCCAAATAAAAAGTCCGTTCGATCGGACGGGCACTAACAAGTGTAAAACGTTCTTCTAATTCCTCATTATTCGCAATTTGTGACAACCATAGCTCCGGATTATTTGGTGGCTATTTTGGTTGTTCGGTATTGCCTCGCGATCTCTGCACACATGAAACAAATAAAGAAACCAAAACACCAAACTCAAAAGTTAGTGTTAGTCAAAATAATAAGCACCAAAGTCCCAACACAACCAAAACATGTTACATGCTAAGTCACTTTAAAGACAATCACCAAATAATCCAAGTAACACATGTAAACATGCCAAGAGCTCAAATCTACGCATATTGCATTATCTCTAAAACATAGCAACACAACAACCATACCAAAATATGTCAAACATGACTACTCATAACACTTGTAACTTTCCCAAATCCAATAAAGTTCATCATGTTTGCAAACTTACACCAATTCAAACAACTACTCTCAAACTACTCATCTCATCACAAAACACAAGTTATGTCTCTTCTAGCATGGCATCTTAAATAAATAAATCAAATATAGCTCAATTCATTCAAACCAATTTGACCCGCCCATATGAACACAACCCCACACTAGCTCATGAACATACCAACAAGTCAAAAAATAAGAACAATTTCAAGCAAACAACTCTTCTATCTCTTACAAATTTGGATCCTCAACATACAAACCCTAGTATCAAGTATAACTTCAAAAAACACCTAGTAAATCATGAAATCAAAGCATATAAGCACACTCTAACAAAACCCATTACTAATTAGAACACAAAACCCCAATTAGACAAACCCCACATTAATTCATCATGTAAATCAAAGATTAAGCATGTAAATACACACAATTAGATGAAATCGGTAAGATAGAAAACAAATTCGGACCTTAGGGTTAACCATTCTTGCAAGATATGAAGTTAAGTGAACAAGAATTTAAAGTCTTGAAAATTAGGGTTTTTAGATGTAGGTGTTTGTAAGTGTTAGAAAATTGTAAAGAATGAAAAGAATGAAGGAATTGGGAGTAAAATACAGCTGGTACCCATTTTCCCTTTGTGTGGTTGTAAATATGGGATTTTTTATATTAAAAACGAACTGCCCCCTGCCCGACAGACAAATGGAGCGGCGCTCCAGATGTGGCGCGGCGCGCCGAATTGTCGTGCGGCGCTCCAATGGTCATAAAAATCATGTCGAGGAGTTTCAAACATCTGGCACATCAGGTACGCACCATCTGAGTGGCGCTCAATGGTTTGGAGCGGCGCTCCAGGTGCTGATAATCCAGAATTTCGCATTTTAAGCCATTTTAACCCATTTACTCATCCTAAAATCCAACCAACAACCCAAAGAAAAAGCCGAGCAAGATCGTATTACACATATCGTCAAACAAGCACAAAAACATACAAACTCTACAACAATGTGAAGTTTATTACCGAGTCATTCACAAGACTCGTTACCAACTTCAAGTGACGTTAGGATCGGGTTCAACGTGAACCCCATCATCAATCTCCAACGGACCATCGAAATATTTCTTCACTCGATGTCCGTTAACCTTAAAGGTAGTACTACTCTCATTTTTCAACTCAATCACACCGTATGGGTACACCTTAACAACCTCAAATGGTCCCGTCCACCGGGACTTAAGTTTTCCCGGTAAAAGCTTCAATCTAGAGTTAAACAAGAGCACTTGATCGCCCTCATTAAACTCCTTCGGACCCTTTAACCTTCTATCATGCCATTGCTTGGTTTTCTCTTTATAAATCAACGAATTCTCATACGCATCAAGGCGTAATTCACCAAGCTCATTCAATTGCCCCGCCCTGAGGCGTCCAGCTTCCTTCAAATCAAAATTGCACTTTTTAAGTGTCCACATCGCCTTATGCTCAATCTCCAACGGGAGATGGCACGCTTTCCCATAAACCAACCGATAAGGAGTGGTACCAATTGGCATTTTGTAGGCGGTTCTAAATGCCGACAAAGCTTCATCGAGCTTATTCGCCCATTCCTTCGGATTCCCACAGTTTTCTCAAGAATCCCTTTAAGAGCTCGATTGGTATTCTCAACTTATCCGCTCGTTTGGGGATGGTATGAAGTAGAAACTTTATGGAGAACTCCATATCGCTTCAATACCTTCTCCATTTGGGCGTTACAAAAATGAGTACCCCTATCGCTAATCAAAGCTTTAGGAGTTCCAAATCGAGAGAATAAATGCTGAAGGAACGAAATCACAACTCGTGCATCGTTTGTAGCCAAAGCTTGCGCTTCGGCCCATTTAGACACGTAGTCAATGGAAACGAGTATGTAACTATAATTCTGAGATTTCAGAAATAGCCCCATAAAGTCAATACCCCAAACATCAAATACTTCGCAAACTTGGATGCTTTGTTGAGGCATCTCATCCCGTTTGGTGACTTTACCGGCCCTTTGACAAGAATCGCACGATTTGCAAATCCGGTGGGCATCCTTGAAAATTGTTGGCCAAAAGAAGCCGGCATCATAGACTTTACGCCCCGTAATTTGGGGTCCAAAATGCCCACCGGCAGGCTCACTATGGCACACGGTCAAAATACGCATACACTCTTCACCGGAAACACACCGGCGGATAACTCCATCGGGACAACAACGAAAAAGATAGGGAGCCTCCCAGAAATAGTACTTAAGGTCACTGAAGAATTTCTTCCTCTTTTGATGTGACCACCCTTTTTCCAAGAATCCCCCAACGAGATAATTAGCAATGTCCACGTACCATGGCTCGTCCACCTTGTCCATCGCCATGAGATATTCATCGGTAAAATCATCATGGATACTCGATTAGTGAAGGACTTCGAGATTTGGATTCTCGAGTCTAGACAAGTGGTCAGCCGCTAGATTTTCAGCACCCTTCTTATCCCGGATCTCGATATCGAATTCTTGCAAAAGCAAGATCCATCTAAGCAGTCAAGGTTTTGCATCCGGTTTCGAAAATACGTACTTCAGAGGAGAATGGTCTGTAAAAACAATAGTCTTAGACAAGACTAAGTAGGACCGGAACTTATCAAACGAAAAGACCACCGCAAGGAGCTCTTTTTCAGTGGTAGTATAATTCAATTGCGCTCCTTGCAAGGTCTTGCTTGCATAATAAATGGGTCGGAAATGTTTATCGACCCTTTGACCCAAAACAGAGCCAAGAGCAAAATCAGAAGCATCGCACATAAGCTCGAATGGAAGGGACCAATTTGGAGCAATTATGATGGGTGCATTGATCAGTTTCTCCTTAAGAAGATTGAATGCCTTTAGGCATTCTTCGGAGAAATTCCACGGTGTGTCCTTTTCGAGGAGTTTGTTCATCGGGTTAGCAATTTTAGAAAAATCCTTAATGAATCACTGGTAAAAATCGGCGTGCCTGAGAAAACTCCGAACACCCTTAACATCGGTGGGAGGTGGAAGGTTCTTAATAGCCGTTACCTTCGCTGGATCCACCTCAATACCGTCCTTAGAAATCTTGTACCCGAGGACTATGCCCCCTTGAACCATGAAATGGCACTTTTCCCAATTGAGCACGAGATTAGACTTTTCACACATTTCCAACATCCGTTCTAAATTAAGAAGGCATGAATCGAAAGTGTCACCGAAGACCGGAAAGTCATCCATGAACACCTGTTGTGTAATTTCGTACTCTAAATTATTAGCTAAATACCTATCGATTATCACACAATACAGGCAACTATAACCAGTTCGTGTAGTAATTAAACAAGTATTTGACCAATTCGTTCCACAGAGAGCAGGTAATTGAAAACTTGAACTATTAATTATTCTAAGATTTAAAAGGGGGTTTTGTTGTAAAACTGATTAAACGCGAAAGTAAATTAAACTTAATTCAATAAGATGCAAAGGTATCCACTTAGCTACAATTCCCTAGGCTAGGATTGCTCTTTTAAACTCGTTAAGTAAACAATTACAAAGATGTGACACTGTATTTATCTGTCGATTCCTACAGTTTAAGACTAATAACCTAAGTATAACTGTCGTTAACCTAGGGTAACTAACCAATTCACAATGATATTACTCAAGATTATAATCTAACTTAGGTTGGTTTGGTGTCCCTTACAAACTCACAATTATTGCAACTAATTTCAAGTTCAACCACTATACGATTAATTTTATTATCGGTGTCCCTCATAAAATCTCACGTATTCCTAAATTATTCACGTTCAATAATCTAGTAAAAGCAATTAATCAATTTAACTATCGTTAGTTAATCAATAACTTCCGTGATTTAACAATCAAAAAGCTTTAATAACAGTGGAACTTAGCTAGACATAAACTTGTGTAATTTTAATTAATTGTTATTAACCAAAAGATCGCAATCCATCACCTAGGTTCATGCATCTAAGTGAATACTAAATATTTAGCTACTCATGGTAAAGCAAAGAACAAGTAAATAATAAGAACAATTAAACATAATCATTGAATTGAATGAAGAACAAATTAATAAAAGTAATAAAAGTTAATACAAAGATTAAACTGACCAAGAATGATATTGTAGCTTAAACCCTTGTAAAATAATGAAGAAAGACAAAGAAATTCGTAACTAATGTTGCTGTGGAAGAAAATTCGTAAAATAAAACTGGATACCCTAAATTGGCGTAAAATTCGTCAATTTATAGAATCTGAAAAACAGCTGAAACCGACTCAGATCGCGTTCCGCGACACACCATCGCAATCCGTGACCACCTCATCGCGTTCCGCGATAACCAGGACGCGACAAAGGTTGTTTAAACGTGATAAATTGGTCAAAACACCCTTTTTTCCATGTCGTGTTCTGATGCACTTTGTCACGTATCACGATGAACAAAACGCGATAAACATCATCCTGAAGTGATGGAAACTGACTTTTTCACCCGAGACGCGTTTATCTTCAACTCTAACTCCGTTTTGGCTATATCTTCAATAAAAATCATCGTTAATGAGCCAACTAACCATAACTTGACACTTTCTTCATATTAAGCTCAAATAACTCTATATCTCCATCAAAGTCTTTAAAATATCAACAAATGGACCAAGATAACGCCCAAAATATATGTATGAAAATGGCGTTATCAAGATCCCCCACACTTGAACCTTGCTTGTCCTCAAGTAAGCTTATCTTCAAAATAGTAAAATTCAATGTAAGAGCAAACATACCCGAAGCATCTTCAATAATAATAGGAAGCAAGATACAACAATACTATCTTCATGAGCAAATAAAACCAATGTGTGGTGATCGTTCACCAAGGAATCTGTCATGCACAAAGTATATACCTTCAAAAAGTATGCTTCTTACATCAACCCGCTATGGCTATCCCTCTTTCACCTCCATGCCCCCAAAACACCAATGATTCGTCAATTCCATATAAAATCGTCAATTCCAAAAATTAGGTTAAGGTGGGTGCGCCAAAGCGTAGGGGACTGGTTACCCCTATCTTTATGGTCAATCCGGGCACAGGATGACCGGCACTCATCAAGCTTTCTATCACAACTTTATGGTTTCTCTCATAGTAGGGCGAAAGCATTGACGGAGGTTCGTGGAATTAGTGCCCCACGTGGCTAATTAAGAGGTCCATCAATTCCATGATTTGGCTCAAAAGCCGGTGTGCATACAAGCCTTCCCAATTATGGGACAGCCGCACGGGTAGTTGCACTGAAGCGAACTACCTTGGGTGTAAATTTTCGGGGGGTCTATTACACAAAACCTGAAAGACTTTACTTTCAAGCAATGGTCTTTTGAAACAAACTTTACTTGTAAGACTTTACTTACAAGTTCGGAAGAATTTACTTCCTAAGAACAACATGGGAGGACTCGATTCTCCCGGAAGTGTTTAAACACTTGGTTAATTTTATTTAAGGTCCTTGGACCCCACTTCCCACGCATCTTAGCTTTTATGCTAATTTTAAGAAAATGTAGGAAGCAGATACTACATTCTCGTATTTTAAAGGTTACCATGGCTTTTGACCATGGTGTGCGTTGTCTAAGAAAACGCTAGCATGAAGCCATTGCTCTTACATAAAAAGACAGCACGGTTGAAGCTCAAGGCTCCTCTTCCCACAGTACGATACATCGGTGTAATACATCGTGAAATGAAGTATTAACCAATGTCAGTATGAAATGATGTAGATTAGGAAGTCTCCTACACCAAGTAAGACGGGCATTCAGAAGACTTGACTTCCTTCATGGATGCACTTGAATCATCCTACAATTTTAACTTACAAAAGTGATACATTTGCTTTCATAAAACAACTACACTTAGCTTTTTGAATGAGTCAAAAATAATTTAATCAAAAATAAGACTCAAGCCAAGTGTATTACATCCGCGAGAATTTATATCTCTCCCCCCACACTTAAGATCATGTAATGCCCTCATTTACATGAAATTAGAAAATCAAAAATAAATTCGAGAGGACAAAATAGTGAAAAAGGGAAAAGAAAAGAAAAGAGAAACCCGGATTTTTAGATCCGTAGATCGCGGAAAGACGGTGCACGATGGCGCTGAACTTACTGCCAGCATAAGAACATCGGCATCCACTCGATCACCAAAACATCATAATCAAGTAAGGTGCTGAACTTACTGCCAGACTTTGAAAAATAATAAAGCACAACCACCGTGAATCCTGAAATGAAAACATAC
Source organism: Rutidosis leptorrhynchoides (assembly GCF_046630445.1). Lineage (NCBI taxonomy): Eukaryota > Viridiplantae > Streptophyta > Magnoliopsida > Asterales > Asteraceae > Rutidosis > Rutidosis leptorrhynchoides. The sequence continues at coordinate 208,195,533 of NC_092334.1, forward strand.
ATACCATAACTAATGGGGTGGTACCACTACGGTACCGAAACGCCCCATTTAAAATCCAAAGTATTAAGTTTAAACACTAACAACTACCATCATCCTAATTAAGATTACAGTCATCCAAAATAAAAAACAACTAAACGATATTAAAAAGTGCTTGTTTTGCTTGCCACCACCGCATCCAATCACCAAGGGTTATACCCTCCATAAGAGCCATCATACTGCCCTCCATAAGGACCTCCACCACCTGACTGACCTCCCTGGTTTCCTTCATCATACTGAGAACTAGAACCTGCTCCTCTTCGTCTGACCATATCCTCCCAAACCTCCTGAGCTGCTGTGCGATCATAAACCCGATAAGGACCCGTCGACTCCGGAGTCCATGGAACATGAGTGCCATAAGGAGTAAAGATGGTATTAGGAGAAACAAGCTCCATGTTGTGTCGATGCCAATCGTGATGATACGTAACCTCACTAATACCATATGCAATCTGACTTTTCGAGCGTGCTCGGGTTTCCTCATTATAGAGCTGCATAGTACGCATCTGTTCCATCAAATCTCGGTTAGTAAAACGTTGACCCCCGACACTTTGACCCGCATCTTGACCACCTTCGGCCATCTCTTCATCCTCCTCCTGTGCCCCCTGCGCATCTCGGGGACGATGACGACGAACCCTATACGGAATAACCTGACCGTGCTCAATAGATATCACTCTTGCTCCTCGGAAAACATTTTCTCCTAACACAACCGCCTCAGTAATAATTCGCTCCATATCCGATCTATCAATCTCAAAAACCGATGCAATCCTCGTGATAAAATGACCACCTCGAATCGGACTTCCCGCAGAATGAAGTCCACTACCCTGATGTTTAAGAAAATAAGCCACTCCATAAGCAACCGAAGTAGGTGTTTTGGTTCGGAATTGGTTCACATACCAAAGGTCCAGTAAAGAGACCTTCTCGTTCCCACTTCTTCTATGTGTAATAGTATGCGCAACCATTCGTTGAATTACACGAAGAGCGAGATCCATGATATGAACACAAGGGCAGTTACCCGGGCTCCATTCAGAATCAGAAGCAATATCCCCCCAAACTCTAGCTGCATCAAATTCACGAGGATCAATCATATCAATAACCCTTTCAGCATTCCAAAGATAATCTCGAAAACTAACTCGTGTGCGTTCTTCATCGGTATAAATTCCCAAACAAATAGCCAATTGAAATAATGACATAGAGCGGTTAACCCCACCCAATCGAAAAGTCATAAACGTAGGATCATTAACGTTTTCAGGGTGAAGATTCATCACATATGTAGCGTAAAACTAGATAACCAACTCCCGGTAAACTGTTTCATGAATACCAAAGAAAGCAACCCAATCATTATACACATTACCACGCCATTCCAATTGCAAATACTCCATAACCGTAGCATGTAAACCTCCCCTTTGCAAAACATTCCAATCAACCACCCGGTGTGGTTCAAATTCTTTCCGAATCAATTCTTGCACATCCGCCTTTCTCTGTTTAATTACCTCGGATCGACCATTAAACCTTAAGTTAACATGCAACTCTGATTGAGCAATTGGAGGTTGCGGTTCAACCTCCTGAGCTGCACCGGCCGCAGTACCGGAACTTGAAGCACCCCTAGCACTACCACGTCCTCCTGTCTGAAAAACAAAGATAATAACAAACCAAAAGGATATATCCCAAAGGACATGTTAGCGTTAGCTATACCCTGCATTCTTCCAAAAATACACTTAAGGCACACAATGTCAATGGTCACGTAAAAACATGTCAAAAGCATAGATCATATAAGACTTCAACAACTGTCATGCACTTATAACAAATTCCCAAGTATCATCCTTAATCATCATACAAATCCTCACAGTTATAAACAATACAAAGCATGGATGTCAAATTAAATCAACACAAATCAATCTACTAACATCGTCCTCTTAGTAACATATGCAACTTTAACTAAGTAAATCAACAATCTAAACACGTAATCAAAGCATACATATCATCGGCACATGTTAAACACAATCCAAAAGTCAAACTGAGTCAAACCCAGTCAACCAAGTCAAAATCCCCAATTACACATGAACCCTAGAATTCAAAATCAAAATCTAGACAATTTAAACATGCATTCATGGTAATCATACTCAACTAACAATCATAGAACATTCAAAACATATCAATTTAACTCACAAATTCAAAACCCCCAATTAAGCATACCCAAGAATCCTAGAAATCAAAGAATGAAATTATGGAACAATAGGCATGAAATCGAAGTAATAACATGTTAAGCATACATAATCTCCAATAAAAATCAAACAATAACACATAAACACACCCCCACACTTGTTTTTGCACTTAAACCCTAATGAAATTCGAATTTAATCATGAGAAATTAAGAAAAAAAAGCAAGAAAATGTTAAATCATACCCTAGCCATGATGTTAGTGTTGATTAAATGAAGATTCGTGAGCAAATTGAAGATTTAATTGATGGGTTATTAGGGTGTTGAGAGCAGAAAACGAGATAGATAAAAAATATAAGAGTGGTGGTGATGAATCAGGCTGTAAACCCTTAAAATACCTCGACCTGCTGAACGTGTCGCGTTTCGCGATAAGGTGTCACGTTACGCGACAAACTGGATTCAAACGCGATAAATGAGGCCCAAACGCGACAGCCTATGGGGTCCGTTCTGATCATTCTGTCGCGTTCTGGTGGTTTTGGTTTCGTTTTGGTGACTTTTTTTTTTTTTTTTTAGCTTTTATATTGTTTTTGGATTTTTCAAGGTTTTCTAATTAAATCAAAAATACACACAATTTACCTAACAACAATACAAAACTCTACACGATTTGATTTTTTAACGAGTCTTTTTCTCGACTCATGGCCATGCTCATGTGTCTCTCGGGTAGAGGGTGAGGTCCTCCCTCTCGGAGTTATCGAATGCCTCGTGATATAATTTTAACCTATGACCATTCACCTTAAAGCTTCTACCCTCGTTGTCTAACAATTCCACGTGCCCGGCCGGAAAAGCTTTCTTTACCACGAATGGACCAGACCATCGTGACCTAAGCTTTCCGGCGGAGAATTTGAACTTAGATTGAAATAACAAAACTTTATCACCCGGTTCAAATTCTTTTCTCATCTTCAAACGCGCATCATGCCATAACTTCGTCTTCTCCTTATAAATGCACGAATTCTCATAAGCATGGTTTCGCAACTCCTCAAGTTCATGAATTTGCAAAAACCGATGTTCTCCCGCTTCCTTAAGGTCCGTATTACACTGTTTAAGTGCCCAATACGCCTTATGCTCCACCTCAACCGGCAAATGACACGCTTTTCCATAAATGAGATGGAATGGTGTAGTACCAATGGGCATTTTATACGCAGTTCGAAATGCCCATAGCGCGTCATTCAACTTCCGGTTCCAAATCTTAGGATTGTTTTTCATCGTTCTTTCAAGAATGCGTTTTAGTGCGCGGTTAGTATTCTCAATTTGGCCACTCGTTTGAGGGTGGTAAGCCGTGGAGAAACGGTGGGTTACTCCATACTTCTTGAGCATCTTCTCGAGTAGTTGATTTGCAAAGTGCGTACCGCGATCACTAATCAAGGCTTTTGGAAGCCCGAAACGCGAAAAGAGATCTTTAAGGAAGTCAACAACGACTCTTACGTCATTAGTAGGCAAAGCTTTGGCCTCCGCCCACTTTGACACATAGTCAACTGCCAGAAGGATATATTTGCATTTGTTGGATGCGGGAAAAGGTCCCATGAAGTCTATCCCCCAAATGTCAAATATCTCACAAACTTGAATACTTGTTTGGGGCATCTCATCTCTTTTGGAGATGTTTCCCGCCCTTTGGCAAGCATCACAAGTTTTGATAAAGGCACTAGCATCTTTGAAAATGGTAGGCCAATAGAATCCCGAATCGAAGATTTTCTTAGCCGTATAATTAGCTCCAAGATGCCCACCTGTGGGTCCTTGGTGACAATGCTCTAGAATTTGACGAGCTTCCTTCCCATAAACACAACGACGAATCACTTGATCCGCCCCAATTCAAAAAAGATGTGGGGCATCCCAAAAGTAGAACTTAATATCCGCAAAGAATTTCTTCTTTTGTTGGTAAGTTAAACCTTTGGAAAGAATGCCCGCGGCTAGATAATTAGCAATATCGGCGAACCAAGGAGTTTCGGATTCAATTTTGATACCCATAAGGGACTCATCGGGGAATGTATCATGAATGTCCGATTCATTGAGTTCCTCTACGTTTGGGTTTTCAAGACGAGATAAATGATCCGCGGCTAATTTTTTGCACCCTTTTTATCCTTGATCTCAATGTCAAATTCTTGGAGAAGAAGAATCCAACGAATGAGTCTAGGCTTAGCATCTTGTTTAGAGAACAAGTACTTAAGGGCCGAATGATCGGTGTAGATGACCGTTTTAGACAACACCAAATATGACCTAAATTTATCAAACGCAAAGACGACCGCAAGGAGCTCCTTTTCCGTGGTGGTATAATTTAATTGAGCCCCCGTAAGTGTATTACTCGCGTAGTAAATAGGTTTAAAGTGATTAACGTGGCGTTGACCTAAAACCGCGCCTAGCGCGAAATCACTAGCATCACACATGAGCTCGAAAGGTTGAGACCAATTGGGAGATACCATGATAGGAGCGTGTGTGAGCTTCTCTTTTAAGAAGTTGAAAGAGTTCTCACATTCAATATTAAAGTCGAAAGGAACGTCCTTCTCAAGGATTTTAGTCATTGGTCGGGCAATCTTAGAGAAGTCCTTAATGAACCGTCTATAGAATCCTGCATGACCAAGAAAACTACGAATGGCTTTAACGTTTGTAGGTTTTGGAAGGCCCGAAATAACATCAATTTTGGCCTTATCAACCTCAATACCTGCACGAGAGATTTTGTGCCCTAAGACAATGCCTTCCTTCACCATGAAGTGGCATTTTTCCCAATTAAGAACAAGGTTTGATTCCTCGCACCTTTTAAGCACTTTTTCAAGATTAGCAAGACACGAATCGAAAGAGTCTCCAAAGACAGAAAAATCGTCCATGAAAATTTCCATGAAGTCCTCGATCATGTCATGAAAGATGGCGACCATACACCTTTGGAAGGTGCTCGGGGCATTGCATAGCCCGAATGGCATTCGCCGATAAGAAAAGGTACCGAAAGGACAAGTAAATGTGGTTTTATCTTGGTCCTTTGGATCAATGGGGATTTGGAAGTAGCCTGAAAATCCATCTAAAAAACAATAGAACTCCCTCCCCGCTAAACGCTCAAGCATTTGATCAATAAATGGAAGCGGGAAGTGGTCCTTCCTAGTGGCGTCGTTCAAACGACGATAATCGTTACAAACTCTCCATCCCGTGACGGTACGAGTAGGAACAAGTTCGTCCTTCTCGTTGAGAACAACAGTCGTGCCTCCCTTTTTGGGCACAACTTAAACAGGGCTTACCCACGGGCTGTCCGAAATGGGATAAATTAACCCGGCATCGAGCAATTTAACCACCTCTTTCTTAACGACCTCTTTCATATTCGGGTTTAGATGACGTTGCCTTTGTACCGCTGGTTTAAAATCATCTTCCATTAGGATTCGATGAGTACAAAAGGCCGGATTGATGCCCGGTATGTCCGAGGTTTTCCAAGCTATTGCCCTTTTGTGGAATTTGAGAACGGAAACCAACCGGCCCTTTTGGTCGCCGGTAAGTGTCGACGAAATAATAACCGGCAATTGTGACGTACCTTGAAGATAAGAATATTCCATGTGAGGTGGAAGCTCCTTAAGCTCCAAGGTGGGCGGTTCTTCGAGAGATGTTTTGATACGGAATTCATTTTTCAACCGGATAGTTTCAAATGATTCCGATTCTTTAAGCTCATCCTCTTTAAGCAATTCCTCCAACTCAACTTCCGAGTCGAAGTCACCGTTGACTTTACCCATCATGATTACATCCGACGTGTCTACACTTAATAATTCCTGCAAATCATGCTCAACACAATCGTCAATAACATCAATAGCAAAACATTCATCATCGGTTGAAATAGGGTGTCTCATGGCTTTATTAATGTGACAAATCACCCTCTCATTCCCAACACCTAAGCTAAATTGTTCTTTTTAAATGTGGATAATAGCATCCGCGGTGTTAAGGAATGGTCGACCTAGAATAATGGGCACCTTAGTGTCCTCTCTCATCTCTAAGATCACGAAATCAACTGGAAATACAAGTGACTCAACCTTTACCAAAATGTCCTCTGCTATTCCAATGGGGGTATCAAAAGAGTGGTTCGCTAAGCGAATCCCCATCCTCGTAGGTTTCAAGTCACCTAGGCCGAGTTTAAGATATAACGAATATGGCATAAGGTTAACACTACCACCTAAGTCGGCGAGTGCATCGTACACTTCCAAATTACCCATAGCACAAGGGATAAGAAAACTACCCGGGTCGCCCAATTTTGGAGGCATCTTGCTCTTTTTCAAGATGGCCGAACATTCCTTATGGAGGAATGCGGCGGATACCTCATGGTACTTACCTTTCTTGGAGATAAGATCTTTAAGAAACTTCCCATAGTTAGGCATCCCTTGGAGCACTTCCGCGAGTGGCATGTTCACGCTAATCTGCTTAATCATGTTTGCAAATTTCTGATATTGGCTAGCGAGCTTATCCTTTTTCAACGCTTTCGGGTAAGGAATTGGTGCTTTGTATTCTTTCAATGGCGGTGATTTAGTTATGATCTCCGGTGGATCATCTTCCTTTTTCTCTTCGTCAAGCGACTTTTCTAACTCAGGCTCTTCCTTCTTTTTCTCCTCATTAATAGGTACCTGCAAAACATTAGAAGAAACAACAGGAGAAGACTTCAGAGTCTCCTTGTTAGTAACCAAACCACTTCGAATGGTTATAGCATTCACTTGCTCATTCCTAGCCGGCATCTTTTTGTTGGGATTAGATTGCGTATTAGCTGGGAGAGTACCCAGTGGTCTCTCCGATAACGATTGAGTAATACATCCTACATCCCATTCCAAGTTCTGAATAGAAGCCTGCTGATTTCTAACTTGCTGTTTTGTCGATTCCCCATCTTGCCTCAAAGCAGTGATACTCTCATCTGTTTTCATAATAAAACCCCTTAGCAATTCTTCCAACGGAGGCATCTTATTTTCTAGCTGCTGAACTGGTGGCATAGGCTGCTGGAAATTCCTAGGTGGTGCTTGCGGATTTCTACTATTAAACCCAGGCGGCATGTACGGATATACCTTCTGATTGCCCTTATAACCCTGATTACCTTGATAAACTTGATTACCACTCTGATAATTGTTACCACCCGTATTGCTCGCCTGATTGAAAAACTGTTTTCCACCTGGAAATTCATTAAGGGCAAAATCTCCCTTCTTAACATAACCCAGATAACTAGCCTGTTCCTCCATTGATGCTTGATCACAATCTTTAGTAAGATGCGGTCCTTGGCATAATTCACAACCCACCTTCATAGCATGCATCTCTTTAGTCATCGATTCCATTTGTCTTTTAACAGTTGCTAGTTGTGCTCTAACCGATGCGAGCTCATCACTAGTTTCGGTACTAGCGACATGAGAAGAGCGAGAAACATCTAATTCTTGATGCCAATCATACGAATGCGTGGCAGTATCTGAGATGATTTTGTAAGCGTCATCCGGAGTCTTTTTCATCAAAGAACCACCTGCAGCAATATCAAGTTCTTTCCTCATCGGCACATTAACACCTTTGTAGAAAATTTGGACCTTATTGAAGTTGTTCAACCCGTGTTGAGGATAATTACGTAACATTTTTCCGAATCGTGTCCAAGCATCATAAAGTGTCTCATGTGGCTTCTGAAGAAAGTGATTAATTTCGCTCTGCAGTTGAGCAGCCTTTGCAGCTGGAAAGAAACGTTGCAGAAACTTATCTTTCATTGTAGCCCAACTATCAATTTCACCTTCAGGCAATGAGTCTAACCAATCCTTGGCGTCATCTTTCAAAGACCAAGGAAAAACCCTCAAATAGATAAATGTTTCCGCGATATTTACAATCTTGAACAAGTTGCAAATGCTTTTAAAGTTCCGAAGATGCTCGAATGCATCCTCTTTCGGTGTACCCCTGAACTGACATTGATGAGTTATCATATTAAGAATTTGTCCCTTGACTTCAAAATCTGTAGTGACTGGTGGTTGCCTGATGGCGTGTCCGTTACCAGCCCTTGTGGCTTTCATCAATGCTTCCATAGTCTGCCCTGCTGCTCCTTCAGCCATGTTAACTTCTTCCTTAATATACTCAAATTCCGGAATATAAAAAGGTAACTCAGCGAAATCCTCGGCGATTTCCTGTTCTTCTTTAGCTTTGCTGTGTGTGTAGTAAACTCTAGACGGTTCCAGAGTTATTGGTACCTAACCTGCGATCACACCACAACAAAAATTGCGCGTAAATCCAAACAAAAATAATAAAACAGAAAAATAACTTTTGCAAGAATTGCTTCTCACAAAAGGATCGAATAATCAAAAGCTTAACCAAATTTCCAATAATTACACCGTTCCCCGGCAGCGGCGCCAAAAAGTTGATGTGTAATTTTGTACTCTAAATTATTAGCTAAATACCTATCGATTATCACACAATACAGGCAACTATAACCAGTTCGTCTAGTAATTAAACAAGTATTTGACCAATTCGTTCCACAGAGAGCAGGTAATTGAAAACTTGAACTATTAATTATTCTAAGATTTAAAAGGGGGTTTTGTTGTAAAACTGATTAAACGTGAAAGTAAATTAAACTTAATTCAATAAGATGCAAAGGTATCCACTTAGCTACAATTCCCTAGGCTAGGATTGCTCGTTTAAACTCGTTAAGTAAACAATTACAAAGATGTGACACTGTATTTATCTGTCGATTCCTACAGTTTAAGACTAATAACCTAAGTATAACTGTCGTTAACCTAGAGTTACTAACCAATTCACAATGATATTACTCAAGATTATAATCTAACTTAGGTTGGTTTGGTGTCCCTTACAACCTCACAATTATTGCAACTAATTTCAAGTTCAACCACTATACGATTAATTTTATTATCGGTGTCCCTCATAAAATCTCACGTATTCCTAAATTATTCAAGTTCAATAATCTAGTAAAAGCTATTAATCAATTTAACTGTCGTTAGTTAATCAATAACTTCCGTGATTTAACAATCAAAAAGCTTTAATAACAGTGGAACTTAGCTAGACATAAACTTGTGTAATTTTAATTAATTGTTATTAACCAAAAGATCGCAATCCATCACCTAGGTTCATGCATCTAAGTGAATACTAAATATTTAGCTACTCATGGTAAAGCAAAGAACAAGTAAATAATAAGAACAATTAAACATAATCATTGAATTGAATGAAGAACAAATTAATAAAAGTAATAAAAGTTAATACAAAGATTAAACTGACCAAGAATGATATTGTAGCTTAAACCCTTGTAAAACAATGAAGAAAGACAAAGAAATTCGTAACTAATGTTGCTGTGGAAAAAAATTCGTAAAATAAAACTGGATACCCTAAATTGGGGTAAAATTCGTCTATTTATAGAATCTGAAAAACAGCTGAAACCGACTCAGATCGCGTTCCGCGACACACCATCGCGATCCGTGACCACCTCATCGCGTTCCGCGATAACCAGGACGCGACAAAGGTTGTTTAAACGCGATAAATTGGTCAGAACACCCTTTTTTCCATGTCGTGTTCTGATGCACTTTGTCACGTATCACGATGAACAAAACGCGATAAACATCATCCTGAAGCGATGGAAACTGACTTTTTCACCCGAGACGCGTTTATCTTCAACTCTAACTCCGTTTTGGCTATATCTTCACTAAAAATCATCGTTAATGAGCCAACGAACCATAACTTGACACTTTCTTCATATTAAGTTCAAATAACTCGATATCTCCATCAAAGTCTTTAAAATATCAACAAATGGACCAAGATAACGCCCAAAATATATGTATGAAAATGGCGTTATCAAAATCCCCCACACTTGAACCTTGCTTGTCCTCAAGTAAGCTTATCTTCAAAATAGTAAAATCCAATGTAAGAGCAAACATACCCGAAGCGTCTTCAACAATAATAGGAAGCAAGATACAACAATACTATCTTCATGAGCAAATAAAACCAATGTGTGGTGATCGTTCACCAAGGAATCTGTCATGCACAAAGTATATACCTTCAAAAAGTTTGCTTCTTACATCAACCCGCTATGGCTATCCCTCTTTCACCTCCATGCCCCCAAAACACCAATGATTCGTCAATTCCATATAAAATCGTCAATTCCAATAATTAGGTTAAGGTGGGTGCGCCAAAGCGTAGGGGACTGGTTACCCCTATCTTTATGGTCAATCCGGGCACAGGATGACCGTCACTCATCAAGCTTTCTATCACAACTCTATGGTTTCTCTCATAGTAGGGCGAAAGCATTGACGGAGGTTCGTGGAATTAGTGCCCCACGTGGCTGATTAAGAGGTCCATCAATTCCATGATTTGGCTCAAAAGCCGGTGTGCATACAAGCCTTCCCAATTATGGGACAGCTGCACGGGTAGTTGCACTGAAGCGAACTACCTTGGGTGTAAATTATCGGGGGGTCTATTACACGAAACCTGAAAGATTTTACTTTCAAGCAATGGTGTTTTGAAACAAACTTTACTTGTAAGACTTTACTTACAAGTTCGGAAGACTTTACTTCCTAAGAACAACATGGGAGGACTCGATTCTCCCGGAAGTGTTTAAACACTTGGTTAATTTTATTTAAGGTCCTTGGACCCCACTTCCCACGCATCTTAGCTTTTATGCTAATTTTAAGAAAATGTAGGAAGCAGATACTACATTCTCGTATTTTAAAGGTTACCATGGCTTTTGACCATGGTGTGCGTTGTCTAAGCAAACGCTAGCACGAAGCCATTGCTCTTACATAAAAAGACAGCACGGTTGAAGCTCAAGGCTCCTCTTCCCACAGTACGATACATCGGTGTAATACATCGTGAAATGAAGTATTAACCAATGTCAGTATGAAATGATGTAGATTAGGAAGTCTCCTACACCAAGTAAGACGGGCATTCGGAAGACTTGACTTCCTTCATGGATGCACTTGAATCATCCTTCAATTTTAACTTACAAAAGTGATGCATTTGCTTTCATAAAACAACTACACTTGGCTTTTTGAATGAGTCAAAAATAATTTAATCAAAAATAATTTAATCAAAAATAAGACTCAAGCCAAGTGTATTACATCCGCGAGAATTTATATCTCTCCCCCCCACACTTAAGATCATGTAATGCCCTCATTTACATGAAATCAGAAAATCAAAAATAAATTCGAGAGGACAAAATAGTGAAAAAGGGAAAAGAAAAGAAAAGAGAAACCCGGATTTTTAGATCCGTAGATCGCGGAAAGACGGTGCACGATGGCGCTGAACTTACTGCCCGCATAAGAACATCGGCATCCACTCGATCACCAAAACATCATAATCAAGTAAGGTGCTGAACTTACTGTCAGACTTTGAAAAATAATAAAGCACAACCACCGTGAAACCTGAAATGAAAACATACATACCATAACTAATGGGGTGGTACCACTACGGTACCGAAACGCCCATTTAAAATCCAAAGTATTATGTTTAAACACTAACAACTACCATCATCCTAATTAAGATTACAGTCATCCAAAATAAAAAACAACTAAACGATATTAAAAGGTGTTTGTTTTGCTTGCCACCACCGCATCCAATCACCAAGGGTTATACCCTCCATAAGAGCCATCATACTGCCCTCCATAAGGACCTCCACCACCTGACTAACCTCCCTGGTTTCCTTCATCATACTGAGAACTAGAACCTGCTCCTCTTCGTCTGACCATATCCTCCCAAACCTCCTGAGCTGATGTGCGATCATAAACCCGATAAGGACCCATCGACTCCGGAGTCCATGGAACACGAGTGCCATAAGGAGTAAAGATGGTATTAGGAGAAACAAGCTCCATGTTGTGTCGATGCCAATCGTGATGATACGTAACCTCACTAATACCATATGCAATCTGACTTTCCAAGCGTGCTCGGATTTCCTCATTATAGAGCAGCATAGTACGCATCTGTTCCATCAAATCTTGGTTAGTAAAACGTTGACCCCCGACACTTTGACCCGCATCTTGACCACCTTCGGCCATCTCTTCATCCTCCTCCTGTGCCCCCTGCGCATCTCGGGGACGATGACGACGAACCCTATACGGAATAACCTGACCGTGCTCAATAGATATCACTCTTGCTCCTCGGAAAACATTTTCTCCTAACACAACCGCCTCAGTAATAATTCGCTCCATATCCAATCTATCAATCTCAAAAACCGATGCAATCCTCGTGATAAAATGACCACCTCGAATCGGACTTCCCGCAGAACGAAGTCCACTACCCTGATGTTTAAGAAAATAAGCCACTCCATAAGAAACCGAAGTAGGTGTTTTGGTTCGAAATTGGTTCACATACCAAAGGTCCGGTAAAGAGACCTTCTCATTCCCACTTCTTCTATGTGTAATAGTATGCGCAACCATTCGTTGAATTGCACGAAGAGCAAGATCCATGATATGAACACAAGGGCAGTTACTCGGGCTCCATTCAGAATCAAAAGCAATATCCCCCCAAACTCTAGCTGCATCAAATATACGAGGATCAATCATATTAATAACCCTTTCAGCATTCCAAAGATAATCTCGAAAACTAACTCGTGTGCATTCTTCATCGGTATAAATTCCCAAACAAATAGCCAATTGAAATAATGACATAGAGCGGTTAACCCCACCCAATCGAAAAGTCATAAACGTTGGATCATCAACGTTTTCAGGGTGAAGATTCATCACATATGTAGCGTAAAACTCGATAACAAACTCCCAGTAAATTGTTTCATGAATACCAAAGAAAACAACCCAATCATTATACACATTACCACGCCATTCCAATTACAAATACTCCATAACCGTAGCATGTAAACCTCCCCTTTGCAAAACATTCCAATCAACCACCTGGTGTGGTTCAAATTCTTTCCGAATCAATTCTTGCACATCCGCCTTTCTCTGTTTAATTACCTCGGATCAACCATTAAACCTTAAGTTAACATGCAACTCTGATTGAGCAATTGGAGGTTGCGGTTCAACCTCCTGAGCTGCACCGGCCGCAGTACCGGAACTTGAAGCACCCCTAGCACTACCACGTCCTGCTGTCTGAAAAATAAAGATAATAACAAACCAAAAAGATATATCCCAAAGGACATGTTAGCATTAGCTTTACCCTGCATTCTTCCAAAAATACACTTAAGGCACTCAATGTCAATGGTCACGTAAAAACATGTCAAAAGCATAGATCATATAAAACTTCAACAACTGTCATGCACTTATAACAAATTCCCAAGTATCATCCTTAATCATCATACAAATCCTCACAGTTATAAACAATACAAAGCATGGATGTCAAATTAAATCAACACAAATCAATCTACTAACATCGTCCTCTTAGTAACATATGCAACTTTAACTAAGTAAATCAACAATCCAAACACGTAATCAAAGCATACATATCATCGGCACATGTTAAACACAATCCAAAAGTCAAACTGAGTCAAACCCAGTCAACCAAGTCAAAATCCCCAATTACACATGAACCCTAGAATTCAAAATCAAAATCTAGACAATTTAAACATGCATTCATGGTAATCATACTCAACTAACAATCATAGAACATTCAAAACATATCAATTTAACTCACAAATTCAAAACCCCCAATTAAGCATACCCAAGAACCCTAGAAATCAAAGAATGAAATTATGGAACAATAGGCATGAAATCGAAGTAATAACATGTTAAGCATACATAATCTCCAATAAAAATCAAACAATAACACATAAACACACCCCCACACTTGTTTTTTGCACTTAAACCCTAATGAAATTCGAATTTAATCATGAGAAATTAAGAAAAAAAAGCAAGAAAATGTTAAATCATACCCTAGCCATGATGTTAGTGTTGATTAAATGAAGATTCGTGAGCAAATTGAAGATTTAATTGATGGGTTATTAGGGTGTTGAGAGAAGAAAACGAGATAGATAAAAAATATAAGAGTGGTGGTGATGAATCATGCTGTAAACCCTTAAAATACCTCGACCTGCTGAACGTGTCGCGTTTCGCGACAAGGTGTCGCGTTACACGACAAACTGGATTCAAACGCGATAAATGAGGCCCAAACGTGACAGCCTATGGGGTCCGTTCTGATCATTCTGTCACGTTCTGGTGGTTTTGGTCGCGTTTTGGTGACTTTTTTTTTTTTTTTTTTAGCTTTTATATTGTTTTTGGATTTTTCAAGGTTTTCTAATTAAATCAAAAATACACACAATTTACCTAACAACAATACAAAACTCTACACGATTTATTTTTTAACGAGTCTTTTTCTCGACTCATGGCCATGCTCATGTGTCTCTCGGGTAGAGGGTGAGGTCCTCCCTCTCGGAGTTATCGAATGCCTCGTGATATAATTTTAACCTATGACCATTCACCTTAAAGCTTCTACCCTCGTTGTCTAACAATTCCACGTGCCTGGCCGGAAAAGCTTTCTTTACCACGAATGGACCAGACCATCGTGACCTAAGATTTCCGGCGGAGAATTTGAACTTAGATTGAAATAACAAAACTTTATCACCCGGTTCAAATTCTTTTCTCATCTTCAAACGCGCATCATGCCATAACTTCGTCTTCTCCTTATAAATGCGTGAATTCTCATAAGCATGGTTTTGCAACTCCTCAAGTTCATGAATTTGCAAAAACTGATGTTCTCCCGCTTCCTTAAGGTCCGTATTACACTGTTTAAGTGCCCAATACGCCTTATGCTCCACCTCAACCGGCAAATGATACGCTTTTCCATAAATGAGATGGAATGGTGTAGTACCAATGGGCGTTTTATACGCAGTTCGAAATGCCCATAGCGCGTCATTCAACTTCCGGTTCCAAATCTTAGGATTGTTTTTCACCGTTCTTTCAAGAATGCGTTTTAGTGCGCGGTTAGTATTCTCAACTTGGCCACTCGTTTGAGGGTGGTAAGCCGTGGAGAAATGGTGGGTTACTCCATACTTCTTGAGCACCTTCTCGAGTAGTTGATTTGCAAAGTGCGTACCGCGATCACTAATCAAGGCTTTTGGAAGCCCGAAACGCGAAAAGAGATCTTTAAGGAAGTCAACAACGACTCTTGCGTCATTAGTAGGCAAAGCTTTGGCCTCCGCCCACTTTGACACATAGTCAACCGCCACAAGGATATATTTGCATTTGTTGGATGCGGGAAAAGGTCCCATTAAGTCTATCCCCCAAATGTCAAATACACAAACTTGAATACTTGTTTGGGGCATCTCATCTCTTTTGGAGATGTTTCCCGCCCTTTGGCAAGCATCACAAGTTTTGATAAAGGCACTAGCATCTTTGAAAATGGTAGGCCAATAGAATCCCGAATCGAAGATTTTCTTAGCCGTATAATTAGCTCCAAGATGCCCACCTGTGGGTCCTTGGTGACAATGCTCTAGAATTTGACGAGCTTCCTTCCCATAAACACAACGACGAATCACTTGATCCGCCCCAATTCGAAAAATAGGTGGGGCATCCCAAAAGTAGAACTTAATATCCGCAAAGAATTTCTTCTTTTGTTGGTAAGTTAAACCTTTGGAAAGAATGCCCGCGACTAGATAATTAGCAATATCGGCGAACCAAGGAGTTTCGGATTCAATTTCGATACCCATAAGGGACTCATCGGGGAATGTATCATGAATGTCCGATTCATTGAGTTCCTCTAAGTTTGGGTTTTCAAGACGAGATAAATGATCCGCGGCTAAATTTTCGGCACCCTTTTTATCCTTGATCTCAATGTCAAATTCTTGGAGAAGAAGAATCCAACGAATGAGTCTAGGCTTAGCATCTTGTTTAGAGAACAAGTACTTAAGGGCCGAATGATCGGTGTAGACGACCGTTTTAGACAACACCAAATATGACCTAAATTTATCAAATACAAAGACGACCGCAAGGAGCTCCTTTTCCGTGGTGGTATAATTTAATTGAGCCCCCGTAAGTGTCTTACTCGCGTAGTAAATAGGTTTAAAGTGATTAACGTGGCGTTGACCTAAAACCGCGCCTAGCGCGAAATCACTAGCATCACACATGAGCTCGAAAGGTTGAGACCAATCGGGAGATAACATGATAGGAGCGTGTGTGAGCTTCTCTTTTAAGAAGTTGAAAGCGTTCTCACATTCGATATTAAAGTCGAAAGGAACGTCCTTCTCAAGGAGTTTAGTCATTGGTCGGGCAATCTTAGAGAAGTCCTTAATGAACCGTCTATAGAATCCCGCATGACTAAGAAAACTACGAATGGCTTTAACGTTTATAGGTTTTGGAAGGCCCGAAATAACATCAATTTTGGCCTTATCAACCTCAATACCTGCACGAGAGATTTTGTGCCCTAAAACAATGCCTTCCTTCACCATGAAGTGGCATTTTTCCCAATTAAGAACAAGGTTTGATTCCTCGCACCTTTTAAGCACTTTTCAAGATTAGCAAGACACGAATTGAAAGAGTCTCCAAAGACAGAAAAATCGTCCATGAAAACTTCCATGAAGTCCTCGATCATGTCATGAAAGATGGCGACCATACACCTTTGGAAGGTGCTCGGGGCATTGCATAGCCCGAATGGCATTCGTCGATAAGCAAAGGTACCGAAAGGACAAGTAAATGTGGTTTTACCTTGGTCCTTCGGATCAATGGGGGTTTGGAAGTAGCCTAAAAATCCATCTAGAAAACAATAGAACTCCCTCCCCGCTAAACGCTCAAGCATTTGATCAATAAATGGAAGCGGGAAGTGGTCCTTCCTAGTGGCGTCGTTCAAACGACGATAATCGATACAAACTCTCCATCCTGTGACGGTACGAGTAGGAACAAGTTCGTCCTTCTCGTTGAGAACAACAGTCGTGCCTCCCTTTTTGGGCACAACTTAAACAGGGCTTACCCACGGGCTGTCCGAAATGGGATAAATTAACCCGGCATCGAGCAATTTAACCACCTCTTTCTTAACGACCTCTTTCATATTCGGGTTTAGACGACGTTGCCTTTGTACCACTGGTTTAAAATCATCTTCCATTAGGATTCGATGAGTACAAAAGGCCGAATTGATGCCCGGTATGTCCGAGGTTTTCCAAGCTATTGCCCTTTTGTGGAATTTGAGAACGGAAACCAACCGAACCTTTTGGTCGCCGGTAAGTGTCGATGAAATAATAACCGGCAATTGGGACATACCTTGAAGATAAGAATATTCCATGTGAGGTGGAAGCTCCTTAAGCTCCAAGGTGGGCGGTTCTTTGAGAGATGTTTTGATACGGAATTCATTTTTTAACCGGATAGTTTCAAATGATTCCGATTCTTTAAGCTCATCCTCTTTAAGCAATTCTTCCAACTCAACTTCCGGGTCGAAGTCACCGTTGACTTTACCCATCATGATTACATCCGACGTGTCTACACTTAATAATTCCTGCAAATCATGCTCAACACAATCGTCAATAACATCAATAGCAAAACATTCATCATCGGTTGAAATAGGGTGTCTCGTGGCTTTATTAATGTGACAAATCACCCTCTCATTCCCAAAACCTAAGCTAAGTTGTTCTTTTTGAATGTGGATAATAGCATCCGCGGTGTTAAGGAATGGTCGACCTAGAATAATGGGCACCTTAGTGTCCTCTCTCATCTCTAAGATCACGAAATCAACTGGAAATACAAGTGACTCAACCTTTACCAAAATGTCCTCGGCTATTCCAATGGGGGTATCAAAAGAGTGGTTCGCTAAGCGAATCCCCCCACTCGTAGGTTTCAAGTCACCTAGGCCGAGTTTAAGATATAACGAATATGGCATAAGGTTAACACTAGCACCTAAGTCGGCGAGTGCATCGTACACTTCCGAATTACCCATAGCATAAGGGATAAGAAAACTACCCGGGTCGCCCAATTTTGGAGGCATCTTGCTCTTTTTCAAGATGGCCGAACATTCCTTATGGAGGAATGCGGCGGATACCTCATGGTACTTACCTTTCTTGGAGATAAGATCTTTGAGAAACTTCCCATAGTTAGGCATCCCTTGGAGCACTTCCGCGAGTGGCATGTTCACGCTAATCTACTTAATCATGTTTGCAAATTTCTGATATTGGCTAGCGAGCTTATCCTTTTTCAATGCTTTCGGGTAAGGAATTGGTGCTTTGTATTCTTTCAACGGCGGTGATTTAGTTAAGATCTCCGGCGGATCATCTTCCTTTTTCTCTTCGTCAAGCGACTTTTCTAACTGATAATGCTAAAAACGAACATATATTTCATAGCATTATTCCTCAAGAAAGACAAGCTTTTAGTTGCAATTGTTCTATTTACAAGTGATATTCGTTTAAATAATAAAAGGTGAAGAAAAAAGACAGATTCGACGAATTGAAGACGCAAACGACCAAAAAGCTCAAAAGAACAAAAGACAATCAAAGAGGTTCCAATTATTGATAAAAAACGTCTCGAAATTACAAAAGTACAAGATTCAAAACACAAAGTACAAGATATTAAATTGTACGCGAGGACGTTCGAAAATCCGGAACCGGGACCAGAGTCAACTCTTAACGCTCGACGCAACGGACTAAAAATTACAAGTTAACTATGTATATAAATATAATATAATATATAATTAATTATATTAATTATATATATATTATATATATATATTAAAAAACGTCGGCAGAGAAAACTCCAAGGACTGAGCTGTAATTTCTATCTCCGCGACTCGCGGAGTTTAAAGGGGTTTTTGCCGCGAGTCGCGGAGCCCCAAATTTCAACTCTGGCTATAAAGCAAACCGAATTCTGATCAAATTTCATATCTTATTTTCTCTCATCTCTCAATATATACGATATATATATATATATAATTTATATTTTAATTTTAATTTTAATTATAATTCTAATAATAAGGGTATGTTAGCGAATGTTGTAAGGGTGTAAGTCGAAATTCTGTCCATGTAACGCTACGCTATTTTTAATCATTGTAAGTTATGTTCAACCTTTTTACATTAATGTCTCGTAGCTAAGTTATTATTATGCTTATTTAAAACGAAGTAATCATGATGTTGGGCTAATTACTAAAATTGGGTAATTGGGCTTTGTACCATAATTGGGGTTTGGACAAAAGAACGACACTTGTGGAAATTAGACTATGGGCTATTAATGGGCTTTATATTTGTTTAACTAAATGAAAGTTTGTTAATGTTAATATAAAGATTTACAATTGGGCGTCCCTATAAATTACCATATACACTCAATCGGACACGATGGGCGGGATATTTATATGTACGAATAATCGTTCATTTAACCGGACACGGGAATGGATTAATAGCCACTAGAATAATTAAAACAGGGGTGAAATTACATTCAAGGGTAATTGGTGTAATTGTTAACAAAGTAGTAAAACCTTGGGTTACACGCAGTCGATAACCTAGTGTATTCATTAAACAAAGTATTAAAACCTTGTTACAATTCGAATCCCCAATTAGTTGGAATATTTAACTTCGGGTATAAGAATAATTTGATGAGGACACTCGCACTTTATATTTATGACTGATGGACTGTTATGGACAAAAACCAGACGGACATATTAAATAATCCAGGACAAAGGACAATTAACCCATGGGCATAAAACTAAAATCAACACGTCAAACATCATGATTACGGAAGTTTAAATAAGCATAATTCTTTTATTTCATATTTAATTTCCTTTATTTTATATTTAATTGCACTTCTAATTATCGCACTTTTATTTATTGTTATTTAATCGCAATTTTATTTTCTCGCACTTTTATTATTCGCAATTTCATTATCGTTATTTACTTTACACTTTAATTTAAGTCTTGTATTTATTTTATATTTTACATTAGGTTTTAACTGCGACTAAAATCTTAAAATCGACAAACCGGTCATTAAACGGTAAAAACCCCCCTTTATAATAATAATATTACTTATATATATATTTGTATTTTTATAAAAGTAAACTAATATAGCGTTGAGCTTTGTTTAAAGATTTCCCTGTGGAACGAACCGGACTTACTAAAAACTACACTACTGTACGATTAGGTACACTGCCTATAAGTGTTGTAGCAAGGTTTAAGTATATCCATTCTATAAATAAATAAATATCTTGTGTAAAATTGTATCGTATTTAATAGTATTTTCCTAGTAAAATAATAACTATTTTATATACACCCCGCTGCACATCAAGTATTTTTGGCGCCGCTGCCGGGGACTTCTTAAACGCCGGAAGCGCAACGCTAATATAAAAAAAAAAAAAAAAAAAAATTTAGTTACTTTTATTAAAAGTCGTTTTTGTAAAAATACGTTTTAATTATTCAAAAATATAAAAAGAAAAACAAAAATATAAGCATTTTTAAGATCTTGTTAAATATTTAAGTTTTATAAGTTTCTTTATCTTTATTTTAGTTTATAAAAATATAAGTTTTATTTTAAAATCTTTTATTTATTTAAAAAACAGAAAACATAAAAAAAAAAATAAAGAAAAACGCGTAAAAATTGAAAGCTGTCAACTGAATTTCTGAACCCCGCGACTCGCGGGGTTTTCTTCAATAAATGCCGCGACTCGCGGAGCCTTTCTGACACGCGCACAGAAACCCTAATCCTGCATTAATTACGATTTTTAATTAATTATTATTAATATTTAAACCTAATTTGTATTATTATTATTATTAGTTTTATTTTTACTTTTACTTTTTATTTATATATTTTAGTTAAATTAGTTTTAATTAAATTGTAAAATTAGTAGTTTTATTAAATAAATAATATAAAAATAATATTTTTATAAAAATTGTACTTTTTACAACTTTTTGTATATTTTTATATTTTGTACCTTTTTAATCGTTGTAGCGTAATATTTGTATTTTTAGCTCATATTTAATTTTAAACTTAGTTTTTGCTTTAGTTATTTTTACTCCTAGATTTTTAGGCTTTGCCGTAGAATTCCTTAAGTGCTTTTTCTTTAGACTAAGATTTAGGTGCTTTAGAATTTTGCGACGCCTTTTTAAGTTTTAGTTTCTTTTTAAGTTATTTCCATTTGGGATTTAGCTTTTCCTGTAAGCTTTAATATTTTTAGACCTTTTACTATGTATCAATTGTCATTCCAATTAGTAATTTCAATTTGCGATTATAATTTTAAGTTAGTTGTAGTAATAAGGTTAGGTTAGTAAAGTATTTTTAAGTTTTTATAAGTTTCTTTTATTTTTCCGTCACCTTTTATTTTTCAACCATTTTTTCTTTTTCAACCTTTTTCGACGAACTCTTTTTCTCTCTTATTTCTCGCCATTCTAGTTTTTAGGACTTAGAATTTTTTCTACTTCTTATCTAAATTTCTTAAAATTACGAAAATTTATTTTGAGTGGTTAAATTGATAGACATCAAAATTTTCTGGTTCGTAGTAATAGTTGGATTTGTACGTGGACCGGGTTATTGGAGCCAAACAGTCCTCAATTATATTGAGACCAAACGAATCCTGCCCCTCTGCTGCATCTTTTGGCTATTCGAAACGTGGGCAAAATCAGAAAAGTCTATTGATTGGATAACTTATTATAATTTTTCTTTCCTTTTAAAAACTAATAAGATATTCAGTGAATGCACCGAGCAAGACGTTCATCACCTTTTGTACGTTCACCACCTGTAACTCGATCAAGACATCGTTTAACAAATATAACCGCCGTTGATTTTTCTTTAGAATCGTCATCCAGTCGACCAAGTACTTCAGTTCAAATTTCCGATAATCCATTTTTTGTACCCAACCTCACAATTGAGAATCCGGGGAATATTCAGGAACGGTTCGTAGATCCTGAACCACTAAACTTTCCTCCGGAACCACCAATCATTCAAACAGAGATTGTTGAGGAACGAACCATTAAATCAGAATCATCTAGTGATACCGATTCAACAAATTCAATTATGGAGAATCTGGAACCTTTAAGTATGGAAGACCGAATGAGAGCTAAACGCACTGGCCAAGGTCACGCAATTACTCATCCAGACATTAATGCGCCAGATTATGAAATCAAAGGACAAATTCTACACATGGTGACTAATCAATGCCAATTTAGTGGTGCGCCGAAGGAAGATCCAAATGAACATCTACGTACCTTTAATAGGATCTGCACACTATTTAAAATACGAGAAGTGGAGGATGAACAGATATATCTCATGTTATTTCCCTGGACTTTAAAGGGAGAAGCCAAAGATTGGTTGGAATCGTTACCTGAAGGGGCGATCGATACATGGGATGTTTTAATTGACAAATTTCTTAAACAATTCTTTCCTGCATCTAAAGCCGTAAGACTTCAAGCAGAAATTGTTACGTTCACACAGAAACCAAATGAAACTCTATATGAGGCGTGGACAAGATATGGAAAGTTATTAAGAGGATGTCCGCAACATGGTTTAGACACCTGTCAAATAGTACAAATATTCTACCGAGGATGCGACATCACTACAAGAAAAGACATAGATATAGCAGCTGGTGGTTCTATTATGAAGAAAACCGAAACTGATGCTTACAAAATTATTGATAACACTGCTTCCCACTCGCATGAGTGGCACCAAGAAAAAGATATCATTAGATCATCTAAAGCAGCTAGAGCCGATTCTAGCCATGACTTAGATTCCATTTCCGCAAAGATAGATGCTTTCGAAAGACGAATGGAAAAGATGACTAAGGATATTCACTCAATACGAATTAGTTGTGAGCAGTGTGGAGGACCACATTTGACAAAAGATTGTCTAAGTATTGAATTAACAATGGAACAAAGAGAGAATATTTCATACATAAACCAAAGGCCTGGAAATAATTATCAGAATAATTATCAACCGCCAAGACCGATTTACAATCAAAACCAGAATTATAACCGAAATATTCCATACAACAACCAACAAGGTCCTAGCAATCAACAAGTATCCAATAATACTTACAACCAGCAAAGACCGAATTTTCAAAACAAACCACCACAACAAACCGATGATAAAAAGCCGAATTTAGAAGATATGATGACGAAGCTAGTTGAAACTCAAACGCAGTTTTTCACATCTCAGAAACAAACCAATGAACAAAATGCTCAAGCATTTAGAAATCAACAAGCTTCTATTCAAAATCTGGAACAAGAAGTGAGTAACCTAGCAAGGTTAATAGGTGAAAGAAAACCGGGAAGTCTACCTAGCGATACAAATGCTAACCCCCGGAATGAAACAGCTAAAGCCATTACCACAAGAAGTGGTACAACACTTAAACCACCTGAAATACCTGTAACTTCTGATGAAACCATTCCTACTCCACCAGAACCACAACCTGATCAAGATAAGGAAAAAGAACCGGTAGTTGAAAAGGTTAATGAAGATAACACAGTTAAGGATAAACCTTATGTTAAACCATACCAACCACCACTTCCTTACCCGAGTAAAATGAAGAAAGAAAAACTTGAAGCCGAGCAATCCAAATTCTTGGATATGTTTAAACAGATAAATGTAAATCTTCCTTTCATTGATGTGATTTCAGGAATGCCAAGATATGCTAAATTCTTGAAAGATCTAATCTCAAATAGAAAGAAAATGGAAGAACTCTCGGCTGTTACTATGAATGCTAATTGTTCAGCAGTGCTGTTGAATAAGATACCAGAAAAACTATCTGATCCAGGAAGTTTCACAATTCCATGTTTTCTGGGTAGTCTTAGTTCAATAGAAGCATTGGCAGACTTAGGTGCTAGTATAAATCTAATGCCGTATTCACTATACGCTAAACTAGACCTTGGAGAATTGAAACCAACCAGAATAAGCATACAACTAGCCGATAGATCAATAAAATATCCTAGAGGGATAATGGAGAACATGCTAGTTAAAGTTGGTACTTTAGTATTTCCAGTAGATTTTGTTGTTTTAGACATGGAAGAAGATTCTCAAGTTCCTCTCATATTAGGAAGACCATTCTTAAACACGGCTAAAGCAATGATAGACGTGTTCGGTAAGAAACTGACCCTAAGTATAGAGGATGAGAGTGTTACCTTTTCAGTTGATAGAGCAATGCAACAGCCACAATCTGCAGATGATACATGTTATTATATTCAAACTATAGATGCACATGCAGAATTATTAGAAGAATTTCCAGAATTACAAGGAACAGGAGAATGTTCTTTAGGAGAAGGTAATGAACCAATTGATGAAGCTGAAATGTTAGCTACACTTATAGCTAATGGATATGAACCAACAACAGAAGAAATTCAAATGCTAAAAGAAGAAGACAGATATCGATATAAATCATCGATAGAAGAACCTCCGAAATTAGAGTTAAAGCCACTTCCAAACCATTTGGAATACGCTTATTTACATGGTGAATCTGAATTACCTGTAATAATATCGTCTTCTCTTACTGAAAATGAGAAATCACAACTCCTTTCTGTGTTGAAAGCTCATAAACCAGCCATTGCATGGAAGATTCATGATATTAAAGGAATAAGTCCTTCGTATTGCACACATAAAATCCTTATGGAAGAAGGTCATAAAACGTATGTGCAACGCCAACGAAGACTAAATCCTAATATGCAAGATGTAGTTAAGAAAGAGATTATTAAACTGCTAGATGCAGGTTTGATATATCCAATCTCTGATAGTCCATGGGTAAGCCCAGTTCAATGCGTACCTAAGAAGGGTGGCATGACTGTCATTACAAATGAGAAAAATGAGCTTATTCCTACTAGGACTGTAACAGGATGGCGTGTATGTATTGATTATAGAAAATTAAATGACGCCACCAGAAAAGATCACTTTCCCTTACCTTTCATTGATCAAATGTTGGAAAGATTAGCCGGAAATAGTTACTATTGTTTTCTAGATGGATTTTCCGGATATTTTCAAATTCCAATAGCACCCGAGGACCAAGAGAAAACCACATTCACGTGCCCTTATGGTACTTTTGCTTACAAACGCATGCCATTTGGACTTTGTAACGCCCCTGCAACCTTTCAAAGGTGTATGATGGCGATTTTTCACGACATGATAGAAGAATGCATGGAAGTATTCATGGATGACTTTTCAGTCTTCGGTGATACATTTAAATCATGTCTAGTTAATCTGGAACGAATGCTAATTAGATGCGAAAAATCAAATCAAGTACTTAATTGGGAGAAATGCCATTTCATGTTTAAAGAAGGCATCGTTCTTGGACATAAAATTTCAAAAGAAGGAATTGAAGTGGATAGAGCTAAAGTAGATGTAATTGCTAAACTTCCACATCCCACCAATGTTAGAGGAGTTAGGAGTTTTCTAGGGCATGCCGGTTTTTACCGACGTTTTATAAAAGATTTTTCTAAAATTGCCACTCCTATGAATAAACTCCTAGAAAAGGATGCGCCATTCATCTTTTCAGATGAATGTATCAAATCTTTTAATATTCTTAAAGAGAAACTCACTAATGCGCCGATCATGATAACACCAAATTGGAATCTACCATTTGAACTAATGTGCGATGCAAGTGATTTTGCAATGGGAGCCGTTTTAGGACAAAGGATTGAAAAACGATTTCAACCTATATATTATGCTAGTAAGACATTACAAGGAGCACAAACGAACTATACAACTACTGAAAAAGAACTCCTTGCTATTGTCTTTGCTTTTGACAAATTTTGATCATATCTCGTTCTAGCAAAAACGGTGGTCTATACCGACCATTCTGCTCTTAGATACCTATTTTCAAAACAAGATGCTAAACCAAGATTAATCCGTTGGATCTTACTCTTACAAGAGTTTGATATTGAAATCCGAGATAAAAGAGGAGCAGAAAATCTCGCCGCTGAACATCTTTCTCGTCTTGAAAATCCCGAATTAGAAGTTCTAAATGAATCGGCCATACAAGACAACTTTCCTGATGAATATCTATTGAAGATAGATTATAAAGAAATTCCATGGTTTACAGACTATGCAAACTACTTAGTTTGTGGATTCCTTGAAAAAGGATTATCGTACCAAAGACGAAAGAAATTCTTCAATGATATAAAACACTATTTCTGGGAAGATCCACATCTGTTTAAAAGTTGTCCCGATGGAATAATACGCCGATGTGTATTTGGAGATGAAGCTAGTAAAATTTTGAACCATTGTCACACAGGACCAACAGGAGGGCATTATGGGCCTCAACTAACAGCAAGAAAAGTTTATGAAGCTGGATTCTATTGGCCTACAATTTACAAAGACGCACACCTTCTTTGCAAATCCTGTGATGCATGTCAAAGGGCCGGAAAAATAAGTCAACTTGATGAAATGCCACAAAATGTCATCCAAGTATGTGAAGTATTTGACATTTGGGGTATTGACTTTATGGGTCCATTTCCAAAATCTCATAATAAACTATATATACTCGTAGCCATTGATTATGTATCTAAATGGGCGGAAGCACAAGCTCTCCCAACTAACGATGCACGAGTTGTAGTCAACTTTTTAAAACGTCTTTTTGCAAGGTTTGGAACACCGAAAGCTTTAATAAGTGATCGGGGAACTCATTTTTGTAATAATCAACTTGAGAAAGTTCTTAAAAGATATGGAGTAACTCATAAAATCTCCACCGCATATCATCCACAAACAAGTGGACAAGTTGAAAATACCAACCGAGCTTTAAAACGTATTCTAGAGAAAACCGTAGGATCAAATTCGAAGGAATGGTCCATTAAATTGGAGGATGCACTCTGAGCTTTTAGAACAGCCTACAAAACTCCAATTGGAACCACACCTTTTAGACTTGTTTATGGAAAAGCATGTCATCTTCCAGTAGAAATTGAACACAAAGCATTTTGGGCTTTGAAAACATGTAATCTTGATTTACATGAAGCCGGACGTCTACGATTAAGTCAACTAAACGAATTAGAAGAATTAAGACATGAAGCATACGAAAATTCGTTAATCTATAAAGAAAGAACGAAGAAATGGCATGATAAAAGAATCAGAAGTTCAAAAGAATTTAAAGAAGGAGACAGAGTTCTTCTTTTCAATTCACGATTCAAGCTATTTCCTGGAAAATTGAAATCAAGATGGTCTGGACCATTCATAGTCAAAAGAGTTTTCCCATACGGAACGATAGAATTGATAAATTCAAATGGGATTGAATTTAAAGTTAATGGTCACAGAGTTAAACATTACATACATGGTCCGATGGAAGTCGACAACGAAGTTAATCACAATTTCGACACCACAGCTAACTAAGTGTGGGGAGAATCAAGTATTTAAAGGATAATATGTATTTCTGTTAGAGTTAGATTGTCTGTTTTCG
This sequence comes from Rutidosis leptorrhynchoides, assembly GCF_046630445.1. Classification (NCBI taxonomy): domain Eukaryota; kingdom Viridiplantae; phylum Streptophyta; class Magnoliopsida; order Asterales; family Asteraceae; genus Rutidosis; species Rutidosis leptorrhynchoides. Next base: position 208,222,959 of record NC_092334.1, read on the forward strand.
TGTAGTTCTCGAAAATGGAACACGTATGGTCTTTCCCTAGCAGACCCTAAAGAACTAGTCTTCTCCCCCCATTCTGAATTTTTATTTTTTTAGGTTTTTACGAAATGAAGACTGCCTGTGAACTAAATCATGGTCTAATGCTACACGCTTTGATCACTAAAAGAAATAATGACATACTACCGAGTGAATTAGTATCAGTAATCAGAGAAAGAATGGACGGAGTTAGAAAAGGATCCAGATGCGAAGATAATAAGTTACAATTTGGTAAAGGAAAATCAAAATCCGCAGCGAAAAGAAGAGCACGACACCTAGAAAGATGTCACAAATGCGGAAAATGGTCACATGGAGGTAAATGTTCAAATAATCAAACCTATTCAAATACCGAATTTGTTACTTTATGCAGAGAAGGACCGTTCATATGTTTAGAAGAAAAGACACTGAATGCTCGAGGTTACGCCTATGCAGCCATGGAAAACCAATTAAACCGACTATCTTATGAATGGAATAGATCATATAACTAAGAAATCTATTTCACAGGTATGTCTGTACAGTTTATATTTTTATTTTTTTTATTTTTAACCTTTTGATAATAAACGCTAATTTGTTCGCTAAAAAGTATTAAATTGGTATTGAATAAAATTAGGTTTGGCGACCGAAATTATTGATATCATTCAAAAATTTATTACATCACTGCAAAATTTAACGTTTATTCTTAAGGTATAAATATCTTTAATCAATCAACCCAAAATATTTCAAAAATTCGTCATGAGTTAAATTAGGTCTTGGAACCGAAATTACTTTACCGAAAAGAGGGGCGCATATTTTTGATAATATTTGATTGATTAAAGTGGGATAAAAAGACAAAAAGATTTTTAATTTTATTTTTACCATGTTTTTAAAATTAATATTTAAATCTTAAATTAATATTGTAAATTTTGTAAAAACAATATATTTAAAATTGTAAATATTTGAAAAATTAATATAAGTTTGGTATGAATTTATAATATGAATTTTTAAATTAAGTTTGGTATGAATTTATAATATGAATTTTTAAATTAAGTTTGGTGTGAATTTTTAATTTTTAATTTTTAATTTTGAATTTTATATTTAAGTTGTGTGAATTTAAAAACAAAAATTTACTTTATCTCATTAAGTTAAGAATATGATTTTTAAAATTCGTCGTAAGTTGAAGACTAGGTCTTTGAACCGAAATTGCTTTACCCGAGGGAGGGACGAGAACTTTTATTATCATTATTTTTAAGCTTATTGATTTAGAGTATGCCAAAAACATTGAAAAAACCCAAAAATCTAAGCTTTTAAAACAATCGCTTGAAAATGACAAAATTTTAAAATTTTGTCGAGGGACGGACTAGGGCATCGTCCCGAAACGACCTCGTCCTAAATAACAAGGGAAACAAAATTTTAAAATTAATTTCTTAATTGTTTTTATAAGTTAATGATTATAAAAAAAAAAAAAAAAAAGAGAGAGCAAACTCCGCGACTCGCGGAGTTTGAAGTACAAAATCTCCGCGACTCGCGGAGGGACCAAAACCCAAAAAAAAAATAAAACGCAAAAACAGATCAGTTTACTCCCCCACACAAAAACACTGCGAAATATAGCTCGAAAAACACCCCGAAAAACCACCCAAAAACACCCCAAAAATCCCAATTTTTAACCGTTAATCACCAAATTTTTTGCTAAAATCATGTTGAGAAGGATGCTATCTAAGAATTACTCAAGAAAAACGGTAAATTTCTACACCTAAACACCATTAATTCGAAATTAGGTGTTCTTGAGCTATTTTTTCCCCAATTTGATTTTGATGCTTTTTAGTGTAATTAGACTTAAATTGTTTATGTATTATGCTTGTATAACCTAGATTGATGCTGTTTAACATGATTAGAAGCCTTAAACTTCAAATTTTGAATAATCTAGGGTTTGTGTTCTTGAGCAATTTGGGGCTTTTTGATATAAACAGGTTATGGCCGATTTTTGTCATGAATTGTTGCTAAATTAAGTAGTGTAACATGTCTAGGTAGTTAAATGATCCAAACTTTGAGCCTAAACATGATTTTGAGAATTAAAGTGGACTTTTTCAAGTCTAAAATTCATGAACTTGATTTTTGAAAGATAATGCCATTTGAGACTTGTTTAATTGCTAGTAATGATTATTTTGACATGTTATTTGAGTTGAATGCTTATGAACTTGGCGAAAATTTTCGTATATGCTTATTTGAAAAAGTGTAGATTTGATAAAAATGTGAAAATAAGCTTAAGTTTGATATAAATTGATAATGTCATTGTAATTATTTTGATTGATGATTTTGCTGACACTAATGCATATTTGGATGCACAAAATTTGTGTTTGATGTGTTTTGCAGAATGAAAGGGGTGAATCTTCATCCCAAGCCCGCAATGCTCCTGCTGAGAATTTGGAACAACAGGAGGTAGATAACTACTACAAGCAGGATGTACCTCATCCAGTCATGACCTTTTCCGATATGCATTTGGAAGAGTTGCACCCGAACCTGAGATTTGACAGACTTTGGATAGATTATCCAAAATATCAACGGGGTTTGCATACTCTTCATTCCAAGGTTGTTGAGGTACCGAGGGTCATAGAATGGGGACCCTTAGAAGCTGTAGAATTGGCCGGGCCAATTAGGGAATTACTGGTACAGAGGTATGGTAATTCTTCTTTTAATGACTGGATATGTTTATTCACCATACGCAGACCTGTATATAAAGTATGGTGTGAAGAGTTGTTATGTAGTATAGAGTTGAATGATCGGGTAGCTAGTTTAACCGATCGTTCTTTTATTAGATTTTTGTTAGGCGGTTCGATGCGCCACATGTCTTTACTGGACATGGCTCAGGCTTTACGTATATATACGCCTGAGGAGTTAGCGTCTGCCGATTGTAGAGGATTGATACTAAACGATAGAAAGATAGATGAAAATTTTGATACACACGGTGTGTAGAGTCAAATGACAAGCCATCACCGTTTCAAAGGGGGAAACTACTCTTATTTGGATATAGATAGAGCCGAATTAAGAGTGATACATAGGTTTTTAGCTAATTCGATTACACAAAGGGGTAAAAACAAAGAAAAAGTAAATGAACAGGATTTGTTTTACCATATGTGTATTCGAGACCCACAGAGCGCTGTAAGTATACCATATTGTGTGGGTTATTATTTATCAGCTATGGTTCGGGGGATGCGACCACATAGCATAATAGGAGGTGGTATTTTTATTACTTTGATTGGTGAATATCTCGGTGTGGATATAAGTCGGGGGGGATTATTACTAGAAGAGCCGGAACCCCGCGATACTATAGGTTTAAATGTATACCATGGTGCGAAAGTTTTGAAGAGGCGAAATAACGCCGCAGTACGATACCATGGTAGACATCCACAGGTGGAGAGAAACCAGGAACAAGGTAATGTAGGAGGGGGGAATGAGATGCAAGAAATGCATAGGTTTATAGCTTCTCAGGAATACGAAAATGCTAGACAGAGAGCATTTGAAGATTGGCAAGTTCATCAGAATCAGATCATAGCTCATTGCCAACATATAGGTAGAAACTATATTCCTACACCGAAACCCGTCTTCCCTCCTTGGTCTATAGAGATGCAGCCACCATATCCTACGTATGACCCTGCCGAAGCATTCTATAGCACTTATGGTTATGCCTGGAACCCCTATTGGTACCAATATCATCCTTAGTTTACTTATTATTTTTTTTATTTTGTAATTTGTAATTATTGATACATTTAATATTTTTGTTAATATTGTAATCATTTTTATAATTGTCTAACTTTTATTCTTAGATTTTAATAATTTTTGAATGTGGGGTAATATACCAAACTTCAGAAATATGTATATATGTTTGCAGTTTATCTTATGTACACAACAGGGTAAAATAACGCATTTTCAAAGACTGGCATTAAGTTCAGCAAAAGCAACTAATTTTGACGACAAGATGCAAAATATATGTGAAATAACAACAAGACGGAATGAACAAATGATGTGCACCATTTATCATTCAGCAAACAAACGCCAATATATTTGGAAACTTTGGTAAAAATTTAATCATTTTCACACAAATCACCCTCAATAATTTAATTGTTACTGATTTCTTGCAAATGAGGGCATTGCAAGATCTTAAGTGTGGGAAGGGGTTAAATTCTTTCGGATTTTAAAATTTTTATATTAAACACTTGGTTACCATTAAAAATACTAGTAAAGCAGTAGTTGTATTAGAATCTAGTGCTCTCTGATAAAAAAGAACAGCCCTAGTCTTATATACTGACTACCCAATTCTAGTAAAATTTTTCAAAATTTTCAATTAAATGAATTCAAAATCATGTTTATACATATTTATGAACGATAAAACTAGGTTTTAACACCGAAATTATTGTTACCTCGGAAAGGACATAAATTGAGAAACAAACTAAAATGTTAAAATTCATTTAAAATGGAATAGAGGACGATAAAAAGGAAAATAAAAACCAAGTGTGGGAAAATTTACCAAGTTATTTTAAACATATGTCACATATATCTGTAACAAATAACTGAAAATACTTTTGCTTTGGACTAAACTAAACTGTTTTACCCGATGAAAGAAAAGAAGAGATGGATCTACACGATGAATCAATTCCATCATTAAAAGGAAGTAAAGTCTTCCGAAAAAGACACGCGCTTCTTGATTTAGGTCATGAAGTTGTCGTCCAGACCAGCTGTAGGTTGACGAAAAATCTAGAAAAGTCATCACTAAAATCAGCAGGAAATCCACGGACCTCAGCATTAAACAGGGTCGCCAAGTGGTCAGATTTATCCTAACCATGAGAAGGATTTATCTCGTACAATGGGGGGGCACCATGCAAATTAGCTGGATAAGACTAATGAATCAGATCCCCAGAAAGGATAATCTCCTTAAAGATTAAAAATCAGCTTTTAAGACTGATATTACTCAATCCTAGAGATTGACCTTAAAGATTGAGAATTACAAACTCATGGAATTCAATGATATCTAAACTCGAGCTTAAACGAAAAAATATTTTGATCAAAATTACAAACCGATTTGTTTTCTGAAAACCCTATTTTCAATGCGTTCATTACCATTGAACGTAAAATCCTAGGAATTCACCTGGAATTCATTAGGTCACCTGAACTAAATCGGGTGTCAACCGTAAGAACGGTGGTTGCATAGTGGTCAAAGACAGGACCTTGAGCCAGACCGAAAAAAATTATAAGGGTGAGCTTTACTATTGCTCCTACCAAGGATAGTAATTGCGTCCGACACGTTATAGACCATAATCAAAAGCATGTCACGGGACATTGCCTTAACAGTTGCTTGTTCAACGCTTTCCTTTACAACCGGACGGTAGTTTGCCGAAAGGTAATATACGGAACAAGTAAACTGGACGTGTTGCTTTCCAAATACAAGGTTAGCAAGTGGGTGACACAAAACCGCAAGTTTTGAGCTAAAATTTTCAAATCTGAAACCCACCAAACCCAAAAAAAAAAAAAAAAAATTTTGCAAACACCGGTAAAGGGTTATTCCGGAAAACTTATCTAGGGTAAAAACTAGATTTCGAAAGATCAAATGTTTTCATAAAGATCCAATTTCCTTAATGGATCTAAATTTTTATAGTCATGTGGAACTGTAAACCATATCGTTACTACCATTGTTTATACCGCCGTATAGAAATCACTGATGTACAAAGTGTGAAGAATAAAGAAGTGATTCTAGTATTTCAAGACAATATTGCTTGAGGACAAGCAACGCTCAAGTGTGGGAATATTTGATAATGCTAAAAACGAACATATATTTCATAGCATTATTCCTCAAGAAAGACAAGCTTTTAGTTGCAATTGTTCTATTTACAAGTGATATTCGTTTAAATAATAAAAGGTGAAGAAAAAAGACAGATTCGACGAATTGAAGACGCAAACGACCAAAAAGCTCAAAAGAACAAAAGACAATCAAAGAGGTTCCAATTATTGATAAAAAACGTCTCGAAATTACAAAAGTACAAGATTCAAAACACAAAGTACAAGATATTAAATTGTACGCGAGGACGTTCGAAAATCCGGAACCGGGACCAGAGTCAACTCTTAACGCTCAACGCAACGGACTAAAAATTACAAGTTAACTATGTATATAAATATAATATAATATATAATTAATTATATTAATTATATATATATTATATATATATATTAAAAACCGTCGGCAGAGAAAACTCCAAGGACTGAGCTGTAATTTCTATCTCCGCGACTCGCGGAGTTTAAAGGGGTTTTTGCCGCGAGTCGCGGAGCCCCAAATTTCAACTCTGGCTATAAAGCAAACCGAATTCTGATCAAATTTCATATCTTATTTTCTCTCATCTCTCAATATATACGATATATATATATATATATAATTTATATTTTAATTTTAATTTTAATTATAATTCTAATAATAAGGGTATGTTAGCGAATGTTGTAAGGGTGTAAGTCGAAATTCTGTCCATGTAACGCTACGCTATTTTTAATCATTGTAAGTTATGTTCAACCTTTTTACATTAATGTCTCGTAGCTAAGTTATTATTATGCTTATTTAAAACGAAGTAATCATGATGTTGGGCTAATTACTAAAATTGGGTAATTGGGCTTTGTACCATAATTGGGGTTTGGACAAAAGAACGACACTTGTGGAAATTAGACTATGGGCTATTAATGGGCTTTATATTTGTTTAACTAAATGAAAGTTTGTTAATGTTAATATAAAGATTTACAATTGGGCGTCCCTATAAATTACCATATACACTCAATCGGACACGATGGGCGGGATATTTATATGTACGAATAATCGTTCATTTAACCGGACACGGGAATGGATTAATAGCCACTAGAATAATTAAAACAGGGGTGAAATTACATTCAAGGGTAATTGGTGTAATTGTTAACAAAGTAGTAAAACCTTGGTTTACACGCAGTCGATAACCTGGTGTATTCATTAAACAAAGTATTAAAACCTTGTTACAATTCGAATCCCCAATTAGTTGGAATATTTAACTTCGGGTATAAGAATAATTTGATGAGGACACTCGCACTTTATATTTATGACTGATGGACTGTTATGGACAAAAACCAGACGGACATATTAAATAATCCAGGACAAAGGACAATTAACCCATGGGCATAAAACTAAAATCAACACGTCAAACATCATGATTACGGAAGTTTAAATAAGCATAATTCTTTTATTTCATATTTAATTTCCTTTATTTTATATTTAATTGCACTTCTAATTATCGCACTTTTATTTATTGTTATTTAATCGCAATTTTATTTTCTCGCACTTTTATTATTCGCAATTTCATTATCGTTATTTACTTTACACTTTAATTTAAGTCTTGTATTTATTTTATATTTTACATTAGGTTTTAACTGCGACTAAAATCTTAAAATCGACAAACCGGTCATTAAACGGTAAAAACCCCCCTTTATAATAATAATATTACTTATATATATATTTGTATTTTTATAAAAGTAAACTAATATAGCGTTGAGCTTTGTTTAAAGATTTCCCTGTGGAACGAACCGGACTTACTAAAAACTACACTACTGTACGATTAGGTACACTGCCTATAAGTGTTGTAGCAAGGTTTAAGTATATCCATTCTATAAATAAATAAATATCTTGTGTAAAATTGTATCGTATTTAATAGTATTTTCCTAGTAAAATAATAACTATTTTATATACACCCCGCTGCACATCACTAACTCAGGCTCTTCCTCCTTTTTCTCCTCATTAATAGGTACCTGCAAAACATTAGAAGAAACAACAGGAGAAGACTTCAGAGTCTCCTTGTTAGTAACCAAACCACTTCGAGTGGTTATAGCATTCACTTGCTCATTCCTAGCCGGCATCTTGTTGTTGGGATTAGATTGCGTATTAGCTGGGAGAGTACCCGGTGGTCTCTCCGATAACGATTGAGCAATACGTCCTACATCCCGTTCCAAGTTCTGAATAGAAGCCTGCTGATTTCTAACTTGCTGTTTTGTCGATTCCCCATCTTGCCTCAAAGCAGTGATACTCTCATCTGTTTTCATAATAAAACCCCTTAGCAATTCTTCCAACGGAGGCATCTTATTTTCTGGCTGCTGAACTGGTGGCATAGGCTGCTGGAAATTCCTAGGTGGTGCTTGCGGATTTCTATTATTAAACCCAGGCGGCCTGTACGGATATACCTTCTGATTGCCCTGATTACCCTGATTACCTTGATAAACTTGATTACCACTCTGATAATTGTTACCACCCGTTTTGCTCGCCTGATTGAAAAACTGTTTTCCACCTGGAAATTCATTAAGGGCAAAATCTCCCTTCTTAACATAACCCAGATAATTAGCCTGTTCCTCCATTGATGCTTGATCACAATCTTTAGTAAGATGCGGTCCTTGGCATAATTCACAACCCACCTTCATAGCATGCATCTCTTTAGTCATCGATTCCATTTGTCTTTTAACAGTTGCTAGTTGTGCTCTAACCGATGCGAGCTCATCACTAGTTTCGGTACTAGCGACATGAGAAGAGCGAGAAACATCTAATTCTTGATGCCAATCATATGAATGCGTGGCAGTATCTGAGATGATTTCGTAAGCGTCATCCGGAGTCATTTTCATCAAAGAACCACCTGCAGCAATATCAAGTTCTTTCCTCGTCGGCACATTAACACCTTTGTAGAAAATTTGGACCTTATTGAAGTTGTTCAACCCGTGTTGAGAACAATTACGTAACATTTTTTCGAATCGTGTCCAAGCATCATAAAGTGTCTCATGTGGCTTCTGAAGAAAGTGATTAATTTCGCTCTGCAGTTGAGCGGCCTTTGCAGCTGGAAAGAAACGTTGCAGAAACTTATCTTCCATTGTAGCCCAACTATCAATTTCACCTTCAGGCAATGAGTCTAACCAATCCCTGGCGTCATCTTTCAAAGACCAAGGAAAAACCCTCAAATAGATAACTGTTTCCGCGATATTTGCAATCTTGAACAAGTTGCAAATGCTTTTAAAGTTTCGAAGATGCTCGAATGCATCCTCTTTCGGTGTACCCCTGAACTGACATTGATGAGTTATCATATTAAGAATTTGTCCCTTGACTTCAAAATCTGTAGTGACTGGTGGTTGCCTGATGGCGTGTCCGTTACCAGCCCTTGTGGCTTTCAGCAATGCTTCCATAGTCTGCCCTGCTGCTCCTTCAGCCATGTTAACTTCTTCCTTAATATACTCAAATTTCGGAATATAAAAAGGTAACTTAGCAAAATCCTCGGCGATTTCCTGTTCTTCTTTAGCTTTGCTGCATGTGTAGTAAACTCTAGACGGTTCCAGAGTTATTGGTACCTAACCTACGATCACACCACAACAAAAACTGCGCGTAAATCCAAACAAAAATAATAAAACAGAAAAATAACTTTTGCAAGAATTGCTTCTCACAAAAGGATCGAATAATCAAAAGCTTAACCAAATTTCCAATAATTACACCGTTCCCCGGCAGCGGCGCCAAAAAGTTGATGTGTAATTTCGTACTCTAAATTATTAGCTAAATACCTATCGATTATCACACAATACAGGCAACTATAACCAGTTCGTGTAGTAATTAAACAAGTATTTGACCAATTCGTTCCACAGAGAGCAGGTAATTGAAAACTTGAACTATTAATTATTCTAAGATTTAAAAGGGGGTTTTGTTGTAAAACTGATTAAACGCGAAAGTAAATTAAACTTAATTCAATAAGATGCAAAGGTATCCACTTAGCTACAATTCCCTAGGCTAGGATTGCTCGTTTAAACTAGTTAAGTAAACAATTACAAAGATGTGACACTGTATTTATCTGTCGATTCCTACAGTTTAAGACTAATAACCTAAGTATAACTGTCGTTAACCTAGAGTTACTAACCAATTCACAATGATATTACTCAAGATTATAATCTAACTTAGGTTGGTTTGGTGTCCCTTACAACCTCACAATTATTGCAACTAATTTCAAGTTCAACCACTATACGATTAATTTTATTATCGGTGTCCCTCATAAAATCTCACGTATTCCTAAATTATTCACGTTCAATAATCTAGTAAAAGCTATTAATCAATTTAACTGTCGTTATTTAATCAATAACTTCCGTGATTTAACAATCAAAAAGCTTTAATAACAGTGGAACTTAGCTAGACATAAACTTGTGTAATTTTAATTAATTATTATTAACCAAAAGATCGCAATCCATCACCTAGGTTCATGCATCTAAGTGAATACTAAATATTTAGCTACTCATGGTAAAGCAAAGAACAAGTAAATAATAAGAACAATTAAACATAATCATTGAATTGAATGAAGAACAAATTAATAAAAGTAATAAAAGTTACTACAAAGATTAAACTGACCAAGAATGATATTGTAGCTTAAACCCTTGTAAAACAATGAAGAAAGACAAAGAAATTCGTAACTAATGTTGCTGTGGAAGAAAATTCGTAAAATAAAACTGGATACCCTAAATTGGGGTAAAATTCGTCTATTTATAGAATCTGAAAAATAGCTGAAACCGACTCAGATCACGTTCCGCGACACACCATCGCGATCCCCGACCACCTCATCGCGTTCTGCGATAACCAGGACGCGACAAAGGTTGTTTAAACGCGATAAATTGGTCAGAACACCCTTTTTTCCATGTCATGTTCTGATGCACTTTGTCACGTATCACGATGACCAAAACGCGATAAACATCATCCTGAAGCGATGGAAACTGACTTTTTCACCCGAGACGCGTTTATCTTCGACTCTAACTCCGTTTTGGCTATATCTTCAATAAAAATCATCGTTAATGAGCCAACGAACCATAACTTGACACTTTCTTCATATTAAGCTCAAATAACTCGATATCTCCATCGAAGTCTTTAAAATATCAACAAATGGACCAAGATAATGCCCAAAATATATGTATGAAAATGGCGTTATCAACACCTCCATGAAATCCTCTATCATATCATGGAATATGGCCATCATGCACCTTTGAAAAGTAGCTGGAACATTGCAAAGGCCAAAGGCCATGCGTCGGTATGAAAATGTGCCATACGGGCACGTGAAAGTAGTTTTCTCCTGGTCCTCGGGCGAGATAGGAATTTGAAAATAGCCCGAAAAACCATCAAGAAAACAGTAAAAGCTGTTTCCCGCTAACCTCTCTAGCATTTTATCCATGAAAGGTAACGGGAAGTGGTCCTTGAGTGTGGCGTCGTTCAACTTACGATAGTCAATACAAACACGCCACCCCGTGACAGTCCTAGTGGAAATTAACTCATTCTTATCATTAGTGGTAACAGTCATACCACCTTTCTTAGGTACACAGTGTACCGGGCTAATCCAAGGACTGTCAGAGATCGGGTAAATCAGATCTGCATCGAGGAGCTTAATGATCTCTTTCTTCACGATATCTTGCATGTGCGGGTTTAACCTCCTTTGTCCTTGCACCACAGGTTTGGAGTTATCCTCCATTAGGATTTTGTGGGTGCAATAGGAGGGACTGATACCCTTAATGTCGTGAATTTTCCATGTAATGGTCGGTTTATGGGCCTGCAGCATGGTTACAAGCTCAGTTTTCTGACCTGTAGTAAGAGAAGAAGAAATAATTACCGGGAGCTTAGATTCCTCTTACAAATAAGCATATTCTAAATGATCTGGAAGTGGCTTCATTTCTAACTCGGGAGGTTCTTCAATTGAAGACTTGCTCCAGTAATTCGCATCACGTTCGAGTTCCTTGAACTCCTCCTCAGTCGGCTCATAGCCGTTTTCCATCAAGGTGGTCAAAATATCCACCTCCTCAACCTGCAACTCTTCATCAATTTCAACCAATTAACACTCTCCTGAACCCTGTAACTCTGGGAATTCCTGCAAAAACTCAGACTGGACATTTACAGTGTTAAGAAAATAACATGTATCATCAGTGTAGGCAGGGTATTTTAAAGCATGGGCGATTGAGAATGTTGCATGCAAATCATCTATCCTAAGGGTCAACTGTTGGCCATAGACATCAATGATATATCTAGCCGTATTTAAAAATAGCTGACCCAAAATCAGTGGAATCCTCTCATCCACTTCTATATCCAACATCACGAAATCGGCCGGGAAAACCAACGAACCAATCTTAACTAGCATATTATCTATAATTCCACGAGGTAATTTAATGGAGCGGTCAGCCAGCTGAATAGCCATACGCGTGGGTTTCAACTCCCCGGGGTCTAGCTTTAAGTAAATGGAATAAGGCATTAAATTTATGCTAGCCCCCAAATCTGCCAACGCCCTCATACAATCCAAATTACCCAGTAAACAAGGAATGGTGAAACTCGCAGGATCCTCAAGCTTCTCGGGAAGCTTGTTTGCAACTACCGCTGAGCATGCGGCATTCAACCTAACTGAAGACACGTTCTCCAGCTTCTTCCTGTTAGTTAGCAAGTCCTTAAGAAACCTTGCATACTTGGGCATACCTGCAATCACATCAATAAAAGGCAAATTAATGTTAACTTTTTTAATCAAGTCCATGAACTTGGACTTTTCTGCCTCCAGCTTCTCCAATCTCTGCTTCCTTGGGAATGGGAGCGGTGGTTGATACTCTTTAACTACCGGTTTAGCAGCAACAGTTTCTGGTACCTTCACAACTTTCTCAATCACCTGTTCCGGCTCCTTTTCCCCCTCCGGTTCACTAATAACAATCGGCTCACTATCCTTAACCAATGGCACTAGCAAATCATACTCATCGGGCTTCCTCGGTGGATCATATGATAAACCACTTCGGGTGGTGATAGCATTAACGTGCCCATTCTTCGGGTTATTATCTGTCTTACTCGGTAACTCCCCCGGTTTCCTCTCTTTATTCTGATTAGCAAGTTGACCAATTTGTTTCTCCAGATTCTGAATAGCTGCTTATTGATTTCGAAACATTTGATCATTCTTCTCATTGTTCTGAGTAATAGTAGTAACAAGCTGAGTTTGAGACATCACAAGCTTTTCAATCATAGCTTCAAGGTTGGACTTTTTCTCTTCGGCTTGGGGTTTCTGAAAATACCCGGGAGCTTGCTGTTGATATCCTCCACTAGAACCTGGCTGGAACCTCGAACCTTGATTACCTTGAGGGTTATAGGGATTGTTGAAATTCCTATTAAAATGCGCACGTCCCTAAAACTAATTGTTGTTCTGTTGACTAATATAAGCGATCTCTTCTTTCTGATTCATAGTTAAACCTGCATCGCAATCTTTGCCTAAGTGTAATCCCCCACAAAATTCACAACCAACCTTAATACCATGCATGTCCTTCTCCAACTTCTCCAAGTGTCTACCAAATTTGTCTAACTTAGCATTAATAGACCCATAATCATCATATGCACCAGTGGTTTCGGTTCTCTTAACTGACGCTGAACGAGTTGACTCATGATCTTGATGCCATTCGTGAGTGTAAGTAGCTTGCTTTTCAATAATTTCTAATGCATGTTCTTCGTTTTATCCATTAAAGTTCCACCTGCTGGTTGATCAATACTCTGACGAGTTGGGATGTCACACCCCTTATAAAAAATCTGGACCTTTTGTAAATCATTCAACCCGTGTTGCAGACACGAGCGTAACATATTAGAATAACGGTCCCAAGCATCAAATAGTGTCTCGCTGCTCTTTTGACTGAATTGAGAAATATCTGCTTGAAGTCTAGTAGCTCGAGACGCGGGGAAAAACTTTGATAAGAACTTATCTACCAATGTATCCCAAGATGTAATTGCTCCTTCCGGTTGCTTATCTAACCATCTCTTAGCTTCTCCCTTAAGAGTCCAGGGAAAAAGCCTCGTCTTGATCGAAGTATTGGCAACCTCATGCAGTTTGAACAAGTTGCAAACATCATTGAAAATACGAAGATGCTCGTTAGCATCCTCACTATCCTTGCCATGAAATTGGCAGTCAGAAGAAATCAAACTCAGGATCGGCCCTGTAATTTGAAAAGGCTGAGTGATATTCAGTTGAGTTATCGAATTGCCTTGGCCCCCTCGTGTGGCCTTCAACTTTTCTACCATAGTCTGAGGACGATTCGGTTGATCAGCTTTGTCAGCCATATCTTCAGTCTCGAAAAAATCTAATGAAATGTAAGATTCTTCTTCTTCTCTGATTTCAGGTGGTGTATCGGGCACCACAGTCTCAGAACTACTACCCAAATTAATTATATTAGCACTCAAAGAAAAAGATGAATCCACTGTAGACTATTGCTCTTGACTTAACGCTCTGAATAACTCTCTTTCGGGTTCTGCAAATGGTTGAAGAATCGGAGAATTAGATGAACGCGTATGTGGCATGCACTACCTGTTATCTGCGAAATCACAACTAACAACTGATTAAACGCACCGACTCTACTGAGAATATACGCAAAGAAATAATAAACTATAACTAAAACTAAACTAAGGACAATTAGATAACCATCTTAATTTCCGACACAACTGTCCCCGGCAGCGGCGCCAAAAACTTGATGTGTGAAATTTAGTATATAATTTATCTTTGGAAAATGCCGTTTAAAAGATTACTACACACTAACGGGCAGTGTACCCGATCGTGTAATAGTATAAAGTTGGTAATTCCGAAATCGTTCCAAGGACAGTTTAAACGTGAGAATTAAGATTGCAACTAATAAAATAAACTAAGTTAATTTATGAAAATCGAAAGTACGAGATAGTTTATTTTGTGGCTATTTAACGATTAGCCAAATCAAAGATTGATTAAAAGTAAAAGACAATATTTTTGTGTTTTTAAATTTATAAAAATAAATGCTGACTCAACGAAAAGTAAAGATATTTGAATTCAATGGATAAAAGAATGTTCGCCTAGATCTCCTATTCGCAGTGTCGGATGATTTGTTATTAAGCTCTAGTTCAATTTATTAATACATGCAACTACAAAGTCGGTTTACCCAGAGTTCTCTTTTAGCAAACACGTCAAACTTGGATTTATTGGCTTAGGGTTCCCTTTCACCAAAGACCTCTTTCGTTTGTGACTTAGTAATTAACTAATTTCAAGATTAAGATTCAATTGGTTACGCGTTCGCTTCACACAATTCACTCCTATTTTGTTTAATCTATGTTACCCGGTTTACCCCCTTGGTCCAGTAAGCACCCAATTGGTTAAGACAAATCAATTGAAAACTAGTGTATTAAATTGAAACAGGGTTCCCTTTGTTCAAACAAGATCACTAATCAACCTAGTAACAATAATCAACACCCACAAGAATAGTTCTTAATCAAAACTCATAATTATCATGCAGTAATCAATAAAACATTAAAGTATCATCCAAACACATACAAATATTCAATCTAGACAAATATTAAAAAGCTTAGCCAACCATGGCTAGAACCAAGATCACAAATAAACAATTAAGAGTATTCATTATGAAGATAAGAATTAAACCTAATGAAAAATGTGTTCTTGAAACAACCCAACCCGTATTAAAACCGGCCCATAAATTTTTTTCCTTTTAATACACTTTAAATAACACTTTAGGTCCCAATTGTGTTTCCATAAACATCTTTATTACAATAGAAGGTTTAATAAACCTTAAAACATTTAATACATTGATTAATTGTCCAAACGGACATACACGACCCGACTAGTTTAGTTTCCAACCAAAATCGAGCATGGTGATTTGGGACTACGCTACCCAAATCCTAATCGAATACAAAAGCAAGATCTTCTAAGTAACCTAGCCAAGATCTCTAATCCCCAAGCTTACCCGAGCCGCCAAGCATGCGAACCTATAAAAATAGCAACAACGAGAGGGTAAGCTAACGCTTAGTGAATGATAATATACTACATACGTATATATGTATAAAATGGACACGCCACACAATATCAAATACCGCATACCGAAGCATCCAAGTATAAGGCAACTACACTAAGCATACCGTACGATCTCTAAGCAACAAGCTAAAGATATCAACAAGTATAAGTTCACCAACGACAATGTGAACAACGCCAATAAGCTACACCCGGAGGGTTAGATACAACACAACATTACATTAATATATATAACAATATAAAACGAATAAGGTTAACCCCTTAACCCATTACCGAATACCAAACACCACAATGAAGATTGGCCGAACTACACGAGCCTTAGTAATCCGAACCCACACGAGATTACTAACTTCACAACATCGAGGTTGGCCGAACTACACTAGCCTTAGTAATCCGAAACCACACGAGATTACTACCTCAATAAGATGACCGAACTACACGATTCATCGTGAATCTGAACTACAGGAGATTCACTTCCGATAAGATGACCGAACTACAAACGTCATTGTGAATCCGAACTACACGAGATCCACCATCACAATTCAAAATCCTCGGTCACGGGATTATAAAATCCACCACATCGGGGTTATCCACAACACAACAATATCAACCCTTCGCCATTGGGGTTATATACTCCACATCACAAACACGTGTGATAACGTACACACAAAACGTGTACCTCGCCAAAGGTGGTCAACCAAAACGCACAACCATGCCAATTTGGGCACAAACGCAAGTCCATCAAATCCACATATATGTGAAGTGAGCTCTATAACCGAGAACCACTTCACCCGACCCGCACCCATCCTGCACATACACATGTACATAGGATATTAACACTCACCTTGTCGCCTTGAAGAAATCCTTCCAAGTAATCCGCAACTCGTTAATGGAAAGTACCTATTCCATTATCACAAATTCAACAACACACTTAGATTGGATTTACAAACCAACCCAATTTGACACTTAGTGCAAATTCGACCCAAAAGCACCTCCAAGTACAAACAGCGCCCAAACTAACCAATAATCACTAACACAAGTGATAATGGTCCTTATATGCCAATTAAACCCGAACACCGGTGTTAAACACTTATCGTTCTCAAAATCGCCATTAAACCCTAATTTTGACCCATAAAGTCAAAATCTCACCAATTACGAGTTTTGACACCAAAACATAATTAACTCGGTTTTATACTTCAACTTAATCCATTTTAAGTTTACAAACCTCATCAAATCGACATTCGGGTCATAATCATCAACAAACCCTAATTTTGACTCTATTCAAAATTAGTCAACCACGAAAACCCTAAAAGTCTCCAAAACACCAATAATCACTAATGCTAGTGATTGTACACCATTTACAAGTCTTAAACATGGTTAAATCATAACCAACCCAAAACCCGCCTTTAACAACAATAAACCCAAATATTGGTGTTAATCTCCAATTAACAACTAAATGGGTTTCACATATGAATCATACAATCAAAAGCCCCAAATTTGAATGATGAACACGAAAATGAAATTCGGAGTTAGAGCTTACCACTAGTATCACCGTGTAGCCAAGAACGAGGAGAACAACCTAGTCAACTACGCCAAAGATCAAATCCCGCTTCTTCCTTTCCAAAAATCCCTTTGAAATCAAATGGGTGTTTGAGTTTTTGAGAGGAAAATGAAATGAAAAGGAAAATGAAATTAGGAAATGAAATGAATGGATGAGGTTAAAGCCTCAAATCTGGCTCAAATGTGAAATGACCAAATTGCCCTTGAACCTTATTTAAAATTACAAGAATCTGGTACCAGTTTGCCCGTATCGCCGCGCCGCGGCCTTAAATGTCGCGCCGCGACATTTGCCTAGTTCTGGGATCATTTTTAATCAAGCTTCTGATCTGGATTCCAGTTAAATGCCGCGCTGCGGCCTCCTTTGTCGCGCCGCGACGTTCAACGTGGTCTGACTCATTTCCTTGCATACAAGACCTCAACACCCGAACATGTCCCAAACCCTTCATACGCCTATCGTACATACACAATACACCTATAAATCATGTACGGGAAAAAACCGGGGTGTTACAACTCTCCCCCACTTAGCCTCGATCACGTCCTCGTGATCCTCGTCACTTAACCAAACGGACCACACTTCACGGTCCTCAAACATAAGTCCCGACCGACTTTCCTAAGCAATTCTTCCCAATGAATTGCCTTCGACAACTAAATCATCACCCGCGATTTATCAATTCCACAATCCGAGCACTAAAACTTGCTCAATCCCTCACATCGGGAAATTCAACCAATCTCGTACCAAGATATCGATCCCTTAGCGGACCCTTACCGAGTACAACGCTAAAAGCAACCAGTCTAAACCTAAGGTCAACAACCTGAAACGATGAAGACCGAACCAAACGAATCCTTACGGATAACACCAATCACTAAACATCCCTTGTAGTGCGCAATACGACCGATACGAAACTACCGTAACATCATAATCCAACGGCTAAAACCGATAGCGCCCAAAACGACTATGGGAACGCAAATCTCAAGGTGTACAAAATCAACTATCGTCACACCCGTGACATCATGTGAGCGAAACACGGCTATCGCCTCACTAATCATACAACACGGTCCTCACGACCCCACCATCGGCGTATAAACAACCGATAATTCCCACAACATGGTCCTTACGACCCCACCATTGGTGTATAAAACAACCAATAGATCAAACATCACGAAGGTTGGCCGAAAACACACGCGCCTTAGTGAATCCGAACTACACGCGACTCACTACCTTCACCACAACAACAATCGGGATTGGCCGAACTACAAGCGCCTTAGTGAATCCGAACTACACGAGAGTCACTATCCCGGAGGAATGACCGAACTACACAAGTCATTTGTGAATCCGAACTACACGAGACTCACTCCTCAATACAATGACCGAAACCACACGAGTCATTTGTGAATCCGAACAACACGCGACTCACTTCCACAATAAGATGACCGAAACCACACGCGTCATCGTGAATCCGAAACCATACGCGATCCACTACCATGATGAAGTCAGCGGACCCGAAGATCATGCTTCACCAATCTCAACACCGAATGAAGTCAGCGGACCCCGTCAACGGTCATGTTTCACCGATATAACACCTCGCTCATGATGAAGTCAGCGGACCCCGAAGGTCATGCTCCACCAATTGCATACTCCCATGATGAAGTCAGCGGACCCGAAGATCATGCTTCACCAATCACCAATACCATGATGAAGTCAGCGGACTCCGAAAGTCATGCTTCATCAATCAACGCCCTTTTGGCCTCGAACGACGAGTAGCGTATCATCGCGCTCTCCTACGCCATAGTGAATCCTAACAGATACCACTAACCATTCACACACTCGAGCAAGAACCACCTATATCAAACATAGGCACAAAACAATAATTCTCTAGAAGAGAATCCGACACACACCTCCCTTAACCGAAGGATTTCACCTTGCTCACCAAACACGTCCATTATCTCTCAACGAGATTTACCACATTACCACCTCGGTGATAATTCAAATCCAAACCATAAGTAGAATTTATCCGAAATTGTAATCTACCACAAATCAACCAAAAACCAGGTCTCGACAACATTTTCCGGATCTACCAAAAGCATCATCCGAAATCTCACACTAAAACTTCCTCGTGCAGAAGTGTAACTCCCCCACTTGGAACTACGTCCCATATCCACAACTCGTACAACCGTACAATGCTATCAAAGGTAGACTTTACAAACGATTGGGTAAACACGACCCATCGACATATCTTGCTCCAACCTTGAGCATACGAAGGATTTCAATCAATCCTTAAACACTTCGAATAAAAAGTGTACCACGATTACACAAACCACACCCTCGCAATCACCCAATTGCTCTAGTTTGTCAATTCCCACCTAGTCACTCATGTACCTAAGGGTTTCACTCCGGTACCCTAAGTACAATGTAACCACAACACAATCGGAGTCGAACACCACGCTAGTAGGTATAAAAGAGGCACCTAATGTCGCGTCTTATATACTCCATTACCAACATACATCGAGATTCAAAACACTCGATCTCAAGCTTTTCAGCCCACCCGTCGAACCTCACAGTTCATCGACCTCCACACAAGAGCGAACACGCGCTTAACAACCGAACACCAAAACCCATTTCCATGGCTTGGTAGAAACATTTCCCAGATACTAAGGAATGCTTGGTTGCACTAAGTCTTACGCCCTTCGCTCGGCAATCAAATGCCACCATAGGGTACTTCCATTAGGAACGTCACCCATAACAACAATATGCACAACACAAGGCATTTTACAACTCAAACGCAAACGGCACTTAATAAATAATCAAAGGGCATATTTATTAAAACGAAACGTACCTTAACGTCTCCTTGCCGCACCCGTCCCCGCTAACTTGGGACATTCCAACTTACGATGTCCTTCTTCTTGGCAATTGAAACACACCATACCATCACCCTTTGGTACCGAATATTCCTAAGACTTGTGACCCCTCATGCCACAATTGTAACATCTAGATGCACTAGAATCCGGTATATCCGTCCGCGTACCACCCGTGCTCACACTCGGACCCTTAGTCCTCTTACTCGGAGCACCATACGAAACAACCCTTCTCTCACTTGAAGGTTCACCAATCTTTGATCGCGTATACGACTCGAAACCTCTAGCCACGGCGAATAATTCCGCAAACGATTTCGCGTGACCCCGACTAATCTTATTCTTCAAGTCATCATTCAAGGTTCGATAAAAATCTTGCATCAACAAATTATCATTCCCCAAATACTCCGGGCAAAAACGAGCCTTCGCCATAAAGGTCGTCTTGAGAGTATTCAAATCCATAAAATCCTGTTGCAAATTTCGCAACTCATTACGCATTTTCGACAAATCGGCTGAAGTCCGGAACTCTTCGAAGAATTCCTCCTTAAACTCGTTCCACGATAAGGCCATAAACGTTTCGCCACCGACAAGATCGATCTTACCATCCAACCAATCCCTTGCCCTGCCCCGCAACAAACTAGTAGCGAGTCTCGTCTTTTTCTCGGGAGGGCAATCAATAGTACGAAAACACCCTTCGACATCCGAAATCCAAGTTGTGCTCACCAAAGGATCCGGTTTCCCATCATACATCGGGGGTTTAGTCCTCATGAAGCTCTTAAGACAACGCTCCATTTCACTACTACCCCAAAATTTGGAATACTTCCTATCCATTTCTTCTCGAAACACACTCATTTGCTCCGCAATGGCGGCCGCAACTCTAGAGTTAAACTCCTCGTCATTCGTCTCGATCTCGTTTCGCGTCGTCATTCTAAAGAATGCAAAACGATTAGTCCACGAACGTATAAAACAACATGCATAACATCGCCCCATCTTGCTCAACACTCATCGTACATCACTTGGTAGACACGATTTGCACCCGTAATAAGGTTTGCAAGTCCTTATTACGCACATACGTCGTCTCAACTCGTTAGTACAACGACCGCCTCGCTCGATGATATAACCAACACAACGACGATTCCACGCGATATAAACACACGCAAGAATTACATCACAACGCAAGCCAAAAATCCTAGTTAGTCCACCTACAAACAAGGCACTAACAATAACCCGTTCCGACCCGTTCACTTACAAGTCTCGCAAAAAATAAGCACACACAAAAGTCTAAGTCTAGGCACCTATCTCAAGTCGCCTAAATCCCTTAGACCATGCTCTGATACCACTTGAAACAACCCAACCCGTATTAAAACTGGCCCATAAAATTTTTTCCTTTTAATACGCTTTAAATAACACTTTAGGTCCCAATTGTGTTTCCATAAACATCTTTAATACAATAGAAGGTTTAATAAACCTTAAAACATTTAATACATTGATTAATTGTCCAAACGGACATACACGACCCGACTAGTTTAGTTTCCAACCAAAACCGAGCATGGTGATTTGGGACTACGCTACCCAAATCCTAATCGAATACAAAAGCAAGATCTTCTAAGCAACCTAGCCAAGATCTCTAATCCCCAAGCTTACCCGAGCCGCCAAGCATGCGAACCTATAAAAATAGCAACAGCGAGAGGGTAAGCTAACGCTTAGTGAATGATAATATACTACATACATATATATGTATAAAATGGACACACCACACAATATCAAATACCGCATACCGAAGCATTCAAGTATAAGGCAACTACACTAAGCATACCGTACGATCTCTAAGCAACAAGCTAAAGATATCAACAAGTATAAGTTCACCAACGACGATGTGAACAACGCCAATAAGCTACACCCGGAGGGTTAGTTACAACACAACATTACATTAATATATATAACAATATAAAACGAATCAGGTTAACCCCTTAACCCATTACCGAATACCAAACACCACAATGAAGATTGGCCGAACTACACGAGCCTTAGTAATCCGAACCCACACGAGATTACTAACTTCACAACATCGAGGTTGGCCGAACTACACGAGCCTTAGTAATCCGAAACCACACGAGATTACTACCTCAATAAGATGACCGAACTACACGAGTCATCGTGAATCCGAACTACACGAGATTCACTTCCGATAAGATGACCGAACTATACGCGTCATCGTAAATCCGAACTACACGAGATCCACCTTCACAATTCAAAACCCTCGGTCACGAGATTATAAAATCCACCACATCAGGGTTATCCACAACACAACAATATCAACCCTTCGCCATTGGGGTTATATACTCCACATCACAAACACGTGTGATAACGTACACACAAAACGTGTACCTCGCCAAAGGTGGTCAACCAAAATGCACAACCGTGCCAATTTGGGCCTAAACGCAAGTCCATCAAATCCACCTATATGTGAAGTGAGCTCTATAGCCGAGAACCACTTCACCCGACCCGCACCCATCCTACACATACACATGTACATAGGATATTAACACTCACCTTGTAGCCTTGAAGAAATGCTTCCAAGTAATCCGCAACTCGTCAATGGAAAGTACTTATTCCATTATCACAAATTCAACAACACACTTAGATTGGATTTACAAACCAACCCAATTTGACACTTAGTGCAAATTCGACCCAAAAGCACCTCCAAGTACAAACCGCGCCCAAACTAACCAATAATCACTAACACAAGTGATAATGGTCCCTATATGCCAATTAAACCCGAACACCAGTGTTAAACACTTATCGTTCTCAAAATCGCCATTAAACCCTAATTTTGACCCATAAAGTCAAAATCTCACCAATTACGAGTTTTGACACCAAAACATAATTAACTCGGTTTTATACTTCAACTTAATCCATTTTAAGTTTACAAACCTCATCGAATCGACATTCGGGTCATAATCATCAACAAACCCTAATTTTGACTCTAGTCAAAATTAGTCAACCACGAAAACCCTAAAAGTCTCCAAAACACCAATAATCACTAATGCTAGTGATTGTACACCATTTACAAGTCTTAAACATGGTTAAATCATTAACTAACCCAAAACCCGCCTTTAACAACAATAAACCCGAATATTGGTGTTAATCTCCAATTAACAACTAAATGGTTTCACCTATGAATCATACAATCAAAAGCCCCAAATTTGAATGATGAACACGAAAATGAAATTCGGAGTTAGAGCTTACCACTAGTATCACCGTGTAGCCAAGAACGAGGAGAACAACCTAGTCAACTACGCCAAAGATCAAATCCCGCTTCTTCCTTTCCAAAAATCCCTTTGAAATCAAATGGGTGTTTGAGTTTTTGAGAGGAAAATGAAATGAAAAGGAAAATGAAATTAGGAAATGAAATGAATGGATGAGGTTAAAGTCTCAAATCTGGCTCAAACGTGAAATGACCAAATTACCCTTGAACCTTATTTAAAATTACAAGAATCTGGTACCAGTTTGCCCGTATCGCCGCGCCGCGGCCTTAAATGTCGCGCCGCGACATTTGCCTAGTTCTGAGATCATTTTTAATCAAGCTTCTGATCTGGATTCCAGTTAAATGCCGCACCGCGACCTCCTTTGTCGCGCCGCGACGTTCAACGTGGTCTGACTCATTTCCTTGCATATAAAACCTCAACACCCGAACATGTTTCGAACCCTTCATACGCCTATCGTACATACACAATACACCTATAAATCATGTACGGGGAAAAACGGGGTGTTACAGTTCTTGAATGATGAACGGATCGAGACGCGTTTCCGGAATGATTGATGCGTTAGAATGACCTTGGGATTCCCCAAAAATCACCTTGGTTCGTCAAAAAGCTGCTGGAATTCGTCTGGATGCAAAAGTGATAAGTTAGGGTAAAAATTCGGGCTTTAAATAGGTGGATTCTGAAACCGACAGAACATGGAGCGGCGCTCCAAATATGGAGCGGCGCTCCAGATAACTGGAAACTCATCTCTTGGTTTCTAAAAGCCCTCGAACTGTAATTTATGCCTACTGGAGCGGCGCTCCATGTTTTGGAGCGGCGCTCCAGACCTTTTTTTGCTGAATCCGGACTATAAAACTCATAAATCACTCGTTTTCGAACCAAACTCAAATCAAACCAATCTCTTTCACTTGTTTCCAAAGAAAATCACTAAAACCATCAAATGACTTCAAATTTCATCTCCTTGGTCTTAGAACTCGATCCTTCACAACACTTATTGAAATAACACCAAATCGTATCCAAAAGGACCAAAATGTGCCCGATATCGCTAAAGAAAACGTGTATGAAATATGCGATATCACTCACCAACATTTTTGTTCACGTTTTAAGCATTTTTATTCTCAGGTAATTGTTAAGAGCTTCCGCTGTTGCACACTAAATTAAGGACAAGATTTGGAGTCCATGCTTGTATAATATTATTTGAAAACTGCATTCGAAGACATATATTGTTGTGTAATATTATTGTAAACCATTATGTAATGGTCGTGTGAAAACGCTATATTTTTTATTATCATTTTTAAACCTTTATCGATAAAATGGAGGTTATGGTTTGTTTTAAAATCGAATGCAGTCTTTGAAAAACGTCTCATATAGAGGTCAAAACCTCGCAACGAAATCAATTAATATGGAACGTTTATAATCAATATGAACGGGACATTGCAGCTTTCCATCCGGCTTGCCATACGGCCTGCCAGTGTGAAAAACGGCTTGCCATACGGCCATTGTAAATGGGCACAGCAAACGGCTTGCCCGCCCAAACAGCCTGGTCAAACGGCCTGCCATATGGCTTGCCAGCCGTATGCAGGCAATTTTCAAGTCTATTTAAAGGGCTTTTGTCATCCATTTTTACACATACTTCAATTCACTTCTCTCTCTCTCTCTCTCTCTCTCTCTCTTTCTCTCTCTTTCTTTCTACAATATTAGTCATACTTTCAAGGTCTTCAACTTCGTGCGGAGAACCTAGTACCCAGAGAAGAACGCCGAAGATTGTATTAGGAGCAGTATGGAGTTTGAAGTTGTAACTTTTGTATTCGGAACTCGTTTAATCTAATGGTACTTCTATCCTTTGTCTTTATATAATGTCTTTCATTATTATGCTTTGTGATACTGTTGCCATGATTAGCGAGTAGTTATCTTTTAGTGTATGCTATGATGTAGTCAGTTATAATGCCGAAATAATATTATGGTTTGTGTATGTTGTCAAGATGCTTTCCGATTATGCTTTAAACTCAATCGCTTTTCCAACTAATAGAACGTAGTTATCAGCTCTGCTATTGGGAAGTCGCGAACCCCGATTCAGAGTACACTATCTGTGTCACCCCTTGGTAAGAGAATTCTATCGGATACAACGTAAGTTTGACTGAGGCACATCGGTTGTTGTAAGTCCACCGAGCCTTGGATTCCGACTGAGGACTCCCATAGTACATTGTCGATCCTAGACCATGCTAGTGTAGTCACCAAGCATATAAACTTCGTACGTGCACGCTAAAGCACAACGGTTGTTGTAAACTGCACCTCTGATAAGTAAGGCCATGGAACCCGGTCAGTGCTGATTAGTAAACTTCACCATAACGGGGTCTCAAGCATTGCACCCCGCTTGAGGGATTCTTAGTTAATTAAGGAACTGTTTGTTTAAACACATAAAGGATTGGACCGTTAGGATAAACGAACGCGTTCATGGAAGTCAAACCTGACTTGGCCATGGTGTTCTTTATGGTTGAACTCTTTTTAAGGGCCTAACTATTTTTTTAAACTCAATCATTAACGAAAGCATTAAAACACATAACGTCTCTCGAATATGGCATACCTTGTATTCTATTATGCTTAAGAAAATTTAGACCTTTGTGGAATGTTAATACGTCACCCAACCGAGTCGTTCAATTGGATGAGCCGTCTTAACGTGTATGCCTGTAGTCAAACTGCACGGGCGTCGGGGGTAAGGGACGTTGCTGTCTATTCAGAATCTTTAAACCTAACGCATTACTCAATGACATGTCTTATGACAGGGGCATTTAGGACTAGTGTAATGAATACAAGATCACTATATATTCATGAGCCAGCATTTCATAATCTCGGCAAAGTAACTGACGAAACCATAGTATGCACTTTTTTTAATCTTATCTGAATTACAAATTTTATCGCATTTACTTTATTCTATCTTATAAATTAGAAAACCCAAAATTAGGTAATAAACCACTACTCATTCACTTTAGGATTATTTTAAGCTTTAATTATAGGTTCGATTCTACTGATATCTTAAAAATACGACCCTAGGTCATACTTCCCTTACTCACCATAATAAGGAGTAGTACGACTTAGGCCCCGCTAAATATAAATTTAAAACTATTACCTCCTCTCCTGATAGTTGATTCTGACGTCTTGCGACCTAATGATACCGCATAAATAAAACCGTCCATTTTGATCATATCAATAATATATTGGCAACGGGAGGACATATATAATGGGAATGCTCTTAGGGTTAGATTCAATAGTATTGCAAGTAGATATATGATCTATTTTTTTAGGATGGCAAACTCACGCACACTGTATAATTTTACGTACATGAATAATGTTCTAAACAAGACTCGAAGTCATGATCTCAAAATCGACTCCTCGATACCGCTAAGTCAAAGAAGACTTGTTGAAAATTATATAAATTGTAACCTGTTTTGATTTTCAAATTGTTTTTATTAATGTTTAATTTTTTAGGCTAAAAAGATATAATCTATTAGTTAAACTTGACATTAATTTTTTAGAACTAATTCTTCTTTGTATAAAAGTGCACATATTTGCAAATCTAAACATAACATAATTTGTAAACACTTTCGGTACTAAACAATGAACAAAAACAAAACTTTTCAAGGGACTACGCCTACTAATTAGTAAATACTTTATGTACTAAACAGGTATATATTTACTTTCCATCTTTATAAAACGCTTCTTTCCTAAAATAAATGTAATGTAATGTAATTAAGCAACACCCACTTCGTTTAAATCTCTCCCCACAATCCATTGAAATATTCCCCATTCTTTCAATCAATCAATAACTAATTAAAATAAAAAACTAATCAAAACCCATTAAAAAAAATCCGATCTTGAGTTTGGGTTTTCGTCTATGGGATCTGGGCTGTCATCTTTTCTTCTTATGTGTAACAGCACCACCACTGCTCCGGCGAACTCGCCGGAGCCAAGTCTCGGTGATCTGCCGGAAAGTGTAGTGGGTTCTGTTCTGCTGTACTTGAACCCACAAGATATATGTAGACTAGCATCTCTTAATCGTGCTTTTCGGTCTGCATCCACGGCTGAATTTGTGTGGGAATCAAAGTTACCAAAAAATTATGATTTAATTATTTCCAGGGTGTTTGATGAGAATAAAAATAAATTTTCATCTGCAATTTGGAAAAAAGAAATTTATGCTAGGCTGTCTACACCTAGTCCAATTGATGGTGGTACAAAGGTATGATCTTTATTCATTTGCGTTGTTTTGTTTACTTTTGTAACATATTAACAAATTTTAATTCATTAGGTTTTTAATAAATCATGTGATTATGTGTTGGTGTGTGAAAATAGATTAAAGTTTGTTGCTTTACGCATTTCTAGGCGTTTTTTGTGAACTGGAGTTATCTGGGTATGTAAAAAAAGGATGATCTTGAAAAAGTAGGTGAGAATTGGATAAAATTTTGTCTTAGTTTAATTGATAGAGTAAAAATGAATATTTTAGTTGTGATGCACATATCTTTTTTGTTGTTTGTATCTTGGTTTGTAAACATAATTCTATGATTCATTGATATGCTAATAAGATGTTTTAAGTTACAGAAGATAATTCTTAGTTAAGGTAATCTAACACGTAATATAAGTATAATAATACTCCGTAGTAAGTACTTTTCTTAGAATAGACTCGGAAAGGTAAATCCAAGGTCAGTTAGTTCGGTCCATGTTTTGTTAGTTTGTTTAGTATTGATTGTCCGTGTTTTGTTAGGCGATGTTTAGTTTACTGCTTTCGAGCCTCCTCATCTTTGCTGTGTTGTTGGTTGTATTGTGTATTGTCCTTTGTCTTTTTTTCACGAAAAGGATTTGTTAATATAGTTACCGTTTTTTCGCCCAAAAAAATTAGTCTTCCTAGAACAACTCATTGCTTGTTTCTCATTTCTCATGATATAATAACATACTATTAAACAGTCTTATTTTATGTCAACAATTCAAGTAATTATTAGAGGTTTAAACATAAAAAGGGTGTTTCCTTACACTGCCAAAATTTTGACATACACCACCAGCAAAAATCTTTTTGGACCATTTTGTCCTTGGTTGTGATATGGGAATTGTTTATGCAGAGAGTTTGGCTAGATAAAGGTACAGGAAAAGCTTGTGTCTTAATATCTTCAAACGGACTAGCGATAACTGGGATCGATGATCGTAGATACTGGAGTTGGATTCCAACCGAGGAATCTAGGTAACTTTTTTTTATTTTTTTATTTTTATTTTTATCTTTTTCTGATTTGAGATGTTCTTTTTATGGTGTTTTCGAGTTTGCAATTGTTAATTTTCTAAATTTGATATATGTTCTTTTTTAGTCTTTGGTAATTTGACGTCAGTCACTATGAATCCCAATGTTTTTAGTCAATTTTATGAACTTTTAGTGAAGATTTATTTGTGCTAATGACTCTTTAAAAGGGTGGTTAATACAGAATATGAACTCTTAATTCAGTTAATTGTCAAACACATCGTAATCATTTGGTAATCATTGTTGTTTTTCCAACCAACAGTAATAGTGAAAATTGTCTTAACAAATAATCTGTCTCAAACACAAAATATGAAACTTTTAGTCCTCTTATTTATGAACGTTTTGAGCTTTTTAATCAACTAAATCGAAGTTCGTATAAAAGAGATGGTCATAGTGAAGTCACCAGTTTGGTCATATCTCCTTCATATAGATTTGAATTTAGTTGATTCAAAAGCTCAAGTGCGTAAAGGGCTAAAATTTCAATTTTATGGTTACCTTATATGTTCATATCCTCTAGTTCGGTGGAGGCCTTATTTTTTTCCGAGATATACCAACATACTATAAATTGATATTGTAGGCTAAAATATTTGTTCTTATTGATAAAACATGTCATATTCGGCTCCCTTACAAAATTATTCAAGCTCCGTCACTGGTCTCAAACAAATTTTCATCAGACAAACAAAAACACGCATTTTAAAAATGTGTAATTGATGTAATTTGACGGAGAAACATATTCTCTGTTGCTGGAAAATTCAAAAATCTTCTGTTTGTATTTGTCGTTATCATTTATTGTCACAAACAAAATGGGAGTCACAATCACATATTTCATTGTTTTGACATTATATACACATGATGAACACACAATGAAAATGAGTACAACTCAAATGTGATTTTTGTTGCATGTGTAGATTTCATTCGGTAGCTTATCTCCAGCAAATCTGGTGGTTTGAAGTCGACGGAGAGGTCGACTTCCCTTTACCATGTGGGGCCTACAGTCTCTACTTCCGCCTACAACTCGGGCGGTCAAGCAGGCGGTTCGGGCGGCGTGTTTGCAACTCCGAGCACGTTCACGGCTGGGATATCAAACCAGTAAAGTTTCAACTTTCTACTTCAGATGGTCAAAAGGCGATTAGTCAATGCTACTTGACAGAACCTGGAAAATGGAATAATTATCGAGCTGGTGATTTTGTTGTCGAGGATTCCAAGGTACCGATGAAGATCAAGTTTTCAATGACGCAGATCGATTGTACACACACTAAAGGTGGACTGTGTGTTGATTCTGTGCTCATACGCCCTAAATGAAGATCTTCAGATTTTAGTTTGATAGATATGGATATGGATTAAGGTTTGAAGCAATATTTTTGATTTGCAAGTAACCTTTTTGTTAGTAGAGTGTTTTATCTATGTATGATACTATATGATTATATAAATAGTGAGGTGAGATCAAGAAGTATTATTTGGTGGTTATGCAAATCTGCAAAGTTTGATTCTATTTATTGATTTATTTATTTATTTGGTAAATATATATTGATAAATAGAATAATACAAGCTTTAGTTAGATTGCACGTGATTTTACCTAAAAGTCCACAAAAGAGCTCAATAATTGATGTGCAAGTAGTAAACAGGATCACGATTCATTAAACATTTACTATGTTGTTTTTTGACTTTTTGGTAACGTTTTGCAAGTTCTTGGGTGTATCTGAGGCATTGTTCGAAGGTCTCATTCGATAATCGTTGAATGTATGTTTCATAATTAGTGTTGTGCATTAAAAATTAGATGTACAATGTTTATAACGCCGGTTAGTTATATATATCAAGTACCTAAAAGTGCAATAAGCCGGTCAAAGAAAAGTTGATTAAAAAATGATTGATAATGATACTTCTTAAATTTGTATCAGGTTTTTTGACAAAATGTTTTGACGATCATCATCAATGTCTAGAAGTAATATGAGTTAACAAGCAATGCCGACACACTCAATGTCACCAACTGGATCAGGGTTACATACGCTTGTAACCACAACAGCGAGGACTCCACCAACGCCATCATCGTCGGTAAAAACGGCTACAACTAAACCTCGAGCATCTGACGCTGTTACGGCTAAGGTAGCAATTGTAAAGCAAAATACTTCAAACCAACATGAAGTCAACTAAGGGGTCCCACTCCAAAGGCTACTGTGCCAATACAATTTGAAAGAGTATTTCCTCTTAATTATTATAACTCTACTAAACCGGACAACAATATTCGTCAAGTAAGTTTGAGTTTTGGATCACCAACATCACCAGTTAATGCTAAATGGGCATCACACACAAGTACATTGGGAGTTTGGGACTATCCTAGTGAACACATCGGTACAACCAGCGTCGTCAATAAATGCAAATCATCGTAGGGTAACTTCCGCAAGTGCGCAAGAGTTGTTGTGAAATCACGGTTACATAAACTTGGATGGGTCTCCTCTAACTGTCACGCCACAATACACATTACCAACATATGCGTCACCAGTCCAACAGTTGTTTCGCAGACTCCTTTTTCAACAGACTTCTGGTTATACCGGGAGTACACAATATAGTCCTTTTGAGGCAGGGCAAACAAGCGATTCAAACAACTTGTTATTTGAGTTGCAGCAAGTAGCTCCACCACATTTGGCGCCAACATTTGAACAACTGGCTCGCACTCAAGAGCTACTAGAAAACCTGTTTGCCATAATGCTGGGACGGAAGAAGTTCGTTCCCGCATATCGCAAATCATCCATTCCCAGTCGCACCAGTATTACCTTTGACTTTGGGAAGCTATGAAGGGTTATCAGACCCAAATGATTTTTTACAACAATTTGAAGAAACTGGGGCGACACAATAGCTTGCCAGATGCTTTCGTATTGTATTACATGGGTTCGCAAGTGTGACAACCCGGAAATTTCTGACCAAATTTAAACCTAATCTTTATATGTTTCCGACACGATAAGCAAAGTCTGTAATGTTGAAATCTCAAAAACTTTGAACTGTGTTCATGTAATCAATTACCCTTTGATTGTGCTCGACGATTCACGAACATTTATGTGTACAGATATGTATACATATATAAGATATAGTTATATTAATTGAAAACGTTAACAAAGTATTAGATGTATAATACTTTACATGAACGTATTTGTTTCAATATATATTTAATATAATTATCGACGGATTTAAAAGATAATATCAAATGATTGAATTATCATATACATTGTGATTATGATTACGGGTCTCTGTTATGAGGTCCACTAGGATTTAAGAAATCTGTTCTTTTTGAACGGTATTCGGAATAGATGGTAAAGTGAATTACAAGTGAGAACAAAGTGTCACTTAACAAGAATTAGACAAAAGTTAGTGGAGATTCTTGTTTGATTTCCAATACATGCTTTATTATATTTCACTCGTGACTTTTGTTAAGATAATGATTTTCATTATTTTAACCTTTTGACAAAATGATTCTTAAAAATATTTAGTTGTGGGAAAACAAAAGTTTCATATTTATTTGATTTAGTTTCAAACGTACTAACAACGTTTTTAGTTAAAAAGAACTTTTTATTTAAAACGTTTTATAAAGTAACTTGTTTATGTATATAAAAATTTGAAGAACTTAATTAAAGCTTGGTGTTATAAATTTACAAATATATTTTATTGTTTCAAAAAGATAAAGATATTACTAAATAATTTCGAAACGATTTTAAACGATATAAAGAACTTTGAAATATAGTTAGTTTGGAAAAATTATATATTATATTATTAAATATTTCAAAAATATATATTTCGAAATGAATATATATATATATATATATATATATATATATATATATATATATATATATATATATATATATATACATACATATAACGAGACATCGATTTAAAGAAGCAAATGACCAAAACACTCAAATGAATAAGTTACATTTCAATTGGTATAATTATTGGTGAAATAAGTCTAGTTATTGATAAAGGTACGTGCTGCGAAACGTAAAGTACAAGTTTTCTAAAGGACGTTCGAAAAACCGAAAACGGTACGTAAGTCGAGCGTCAACGTACAATTTATCTACGCTAAAATTACAAATCAACTATGCACGAGAATATAATATAATATTTAATTAATTCTAAAGATTAAATATATTATATATTAAATATTTATAATAATGTGTCGGTAGCATAAGATTTACAAATGTGAATTGGATTTATGTCTCATGCGATCGCATGAGATCTCCACACAATCCTCATGCGATTGCATGAGGTGGTTAGGTGGGATAAGTTTGCTTATAAAACGAGTTCGAGCTGTTTTTTGTGATTCATTCATCCTCAACTCTCTATCTCAATATATGTACTCCGTAATATTTAATTTAATTTATTTATTATTATTAATTATTATTAATCTTATTATTATTATTAGTATTAGTATTAATATTATTATTAGTACTATACATAAAATACTACGACGAGGTTCTGCTCGCATGTTTTCAAAACGGGTTTTCGAGTGGGATAGAGCTAAGGAAATTATGAGTTATAGCTATGGAGGTTATGGGTAATGTTCGAGGGTATGCTCATGAGGTCAATCTAGTGTTTATCGTCTCCGTTGGGTCTACGTACTTTCCTGCAATATTGAA
The DNA here is from genome assembly GCF_046630445.1 of Rutidosis leptorrhynchoides. NCBI lineage: Eukaryota > Viridiplantae > Streptophyta > Magnoliopsida > Asterales > Asteraceae > Rutidosis > Rutidosis leptorrhynchoides. The sequence goes on from NC_092334.1 coordinate 208,256,398, forward strand.
TCTCGATATTTATACGTGAGCACTCATAACTTAACTTTTATATATTAATAGTGTATCCCTGACTAGTGCTCGAGTATATATGATTATGCATTCTTGTATGTTTAATTTTGTCGTTAAATAGTTTATGATAGATCATGAGTTTAATACACATGCTACTAGGATAAGGTATATGTTATGCATGTCGTTGGAAAGCTGGCGAAAAATTAATAACTTTTTATTTAGAAAGCGTATGGTTTCAATGAACGGATTAAAAGTTATAGTCAATTGAATTATCTATAATTTTAAAGTATTATTGTTAAAATGATTATCGTTATCGTTATCGTCGTTATTATCGTTATTATTATTATTATTATCTAATAATCAATATTATTATTATTATTATTATTATTATTATTATTATTATTATTATTATTATTATTATTATTATTATTATTATTATTATTATTATTATTATTATTATTATTATTATTATTATTATGATTATTATTATTATTGATATTATTAAAATAATTAATATTTTTATCAAAACTATCATTTTATTATTTTTATCGTCATTATTATTATTAAAAGTATCACTAATATTAAAATCATCTTTTTATTAAAATTATCATTTTTAATGGAAATATCATTGTTATTATAAAATATCATTAGTATTATCATTTTAGTATTATTATTATTATTTAAAATTATCATTTTTGAATAGAATTATTATTTTTATATAAAATATTATTATCACGGTTAATATTAAAAAGTATTGCTATTATTATGATTGTCATGATTAGAATTATCCTTTTATTATAATCATTAGTAAATATAAATATTGTTATTTTTATTAGTAGAATAATAATAATTATTATTACAAAATAATACAACTTTCACTTAATATTGTTATTATCGATATTATTTTATCAAATCAATATGTGATACAAAGATATTTTTTACTTCATGTAATATAATTACATTAATAATATCTATCATTATATTTTTATGATATTAAATGAACTTTATAAATTTTATTACTTAATATATATAAAAGTATATTCTTATTATATAAATTTTAATATAAAATTTTATTTATAAAAAAAATGAATTATATTATTTACTCTAATAAAATATGTTAAATATATTAAACGACTTTATTTAAGTTATATAATAATCATGTATAGATCTTGGAAGTCATTTTGAATCAAGTTGACTTTTGTTGACTTTTTCATATTAGTCTCGAGCATTAGGATTGTGATACACTACAGTTTGAGCTAAATTGTTAGACAAATATTGACCAACATATAAATATATATACTTAATATAGGTTCGTGAATCCGAGGCCAATCTTGCACTTGTTCAATGCAGTCATATGTATTTTTACTACGAAATACAGTATAGTGAGTTTCATTTGCTCCCTTTTTAAATGCTTTTGCAATATATATTTTTGGGACTGAGAATACATGCACTGCTTTTATAAATGTTTTACGAAATAGACACAAGTAATCGAAACTACATTCTATGGTTGGATTATCGAAATCGAATATCGCCCTTCAAGTCTGGTAACCTAAGAATTAGGGAAATGGCCCCTAATTGACGCGAATCCTAAAGATAGATCTATTGGGCCTAATGAAATGTCCCGTTCTTATTGATTAAAAACGTTCCATATTAATTGATTTCGTTGCGAGGTTTTGACCTCTATATGAGACGTTTTTCAAAGACTGCATTCATTTTTAAAACAAACCATAACCTTTATTTCATAAATAAAGGTTTAAAAAGCTTTACGTAGATTATCAAATAATGATAATCTAAAATATCCTGTTTACACACGACCATTACATAATGGTTTACAATACAAATATGATACATCGAAATCAGTTTCTTGAATGCAGTTTTTACACAATATCATACAAACATGGACTCCAAATATTGTCCTTATTTTAGTATGCAACAGCGGAAGCTCTTAATATTCACCTGAGAATAAACATGCTTTAAACGTCAACAAAAATATTGGTGAGTTATAGGTTTAACCTATATATATCAAATCATAACAATAGACCACAAGATTTCATATTTCAATACACATCCCATACATAGAGATAAAAATCATTCATATGGTGAACACCTGGTAACCGACATTAACAAGATGCATATATAAGAATATCCCCATCATTCCGGGACACCCTTCGGATATGATATAAATTTCGAAGTACTAAAGCATCCGGTACTTTGGATGGGGTTTGTTAGGCCCAATAGATCTATTTTTAGGATTCGCGTCAATTAGGGTGTCTGTTCCCTAATTCTTAGATTACCAGACTTAATAAAAAGGGGCATATTCGATTTCGATAATTCAACCATAAAATGTAGTTTCACGTACTTGTGTCTATTTTGTAAATCATTTATAAAACCTGCATGTATTCTCATCCCAAAAATATTAGATTTTAAAAGTGGGACTATAACTCACTTTCACAGATTTTTACTTCGTCGAGAAGTAAGACTTGGCCACTGTTGATTCACGAACCTATAACAATATATACATATATATTAAAGTATGTTCAAAATATATTTATAACACTTTTAATATATTTTGATGTTTTAAGTTTATTAAGTCAGCTGTCCTCGTTAGTAACCTACAACTAGTTGTCCACAGTTAGATGTACAGAAATAAATCGATAAATATTATCTTGAATCAATCCACGACCCAGTGTATACGTATCTCAGTATTGATCACAACTCAAACTATATATATTTTGGAATCAACCTCAACCCTGTATAGCTAACTCCAACATTCACATATAGAGTGTCTATGGTTGTTCCGAAATATATATATATGTGTCGAAATGATAGGTCGAAATATTGTATACGTGTCTATGGTATATCAAGATTACATAATATACAATACAAGTTGATTAAGTTATGGTTGGAATAGATTTGTTACCAATTTTCACGTAGCTAAAATGAGAAAAATTATCCAATCTTGTTTTACCCATAACTTCTTCATTTTAAATCCGTTTTGAGTGAATAAAATTGCTATGGTTTCATATTGAACTCTATTTTATGAATCTAAACAGAAAAAGTATAGGTTTATAGTCGGAAAAATAAGTTACAAGTCATTTTTGTAAACGTAGTCATTTCAGTCGAAAGAACGACGTCTAGATGACCATTTTAGAAAACATACTTCCACTTTGAGTTTAACCATAATTTTTGGATATATTTTCATGTTCATAATAAAAATCATTTTCTCAGAATAACAACTTTTAAATCAAAGTTTATCATAGTTTTTAATTAACTAACCCAAAACAGCCCGCGGTGTTACTACGACGGCGTAAATCCGGTTTTACGGTGTTTTTCGTGTTTCCAGGTTTTAAATCATTAAGTTAGCATATCATATATATATAGAACATGTGTTTAGTTAATTTTAAAAGTCAAGTTAGAAGGATTAACTTTTGTTTGCGAACAAGTTTAGAATTAACTAAACTATGTTCTAGTGATTACGAGTTTAAACCTTCGAATAAGATAGTTTTATATATATGAATCGAATGATGTTATGAACATCATTACTACCTCAACTTTAGTAGGTAAACCTACTGGAAGTGACAAGAAATGATCTAGCTTCAAAGGATCTTGGATGGCTTGAAAGTTTTTGAAGTAGGATCATGACACAAAAACAAGTTCAAGTAAGATTTTTACTCGAATTAAGATAGTTTATAGTTACAGAAATTGAATCAAAGTTTGAATATGAATATTACCTTGAATAAGAAAGATAACCTACTGTATATAACAAAGGTTTCTTGATCTTAGAATATTACTTGGAATGGATTAGAAAGTTTGGAAGTAAATTAGTAAACTTGAAGGGATTTTTGAAGTGTTCTTGAAGTGTTCTTCCTATGATGATTATAGCTTGATTCTTGAAGTGATTTTTGATGAAGATGATGATTAACTACTGGAAAAATACGTTCATAATAGTGTGTGTGTGTGTTGAGAGAGAATTAGAAAGAGAATTGGAAGTGAAATGGAGTGAGTGATGAGTGGTAATTGGTGAGTGGTGAGTGGGGTTAAAAGGAGTTCTAGTTAGTTGACTAGCTCATGGTAGAAGTTAAAATTGATTAGTCATACATGACATAATCAAGAGTGGAATCCCATGCTAGTTCCTATTGGTATATACCCATAGTAAGTACGTTTTGAAGTTGTGTATAATACGGGTAAGAATACGACTAGAATTCTTGATGAAAGAAAAGAATGGGAAAGTAACTGTAACTATTTTCGTTAAGTATGAGTGTTTTGATATATGTCTTGAAGTCTTCCAAAAGTATTTTAATACATCTAAATACACTACATGTATATACATTTTAACTGAGTCGTTAAGTCATCGTTAGTCGTTACATGTAAGTGTTGTTTTGAAACCTTTAAGTTAACGATCTCAATTAATGTTGTTAACCCATTGTTTATTATATCTAATGAGATGTTAAATTATTATATTATCATGATATTATGATATATTAATATATCTTAATATGATATATATACATTTAAATGTCGTTACAACGATAATCGTTACATATATGTCTCGTTTCGAAATCCCTAAGTTAGTAGTCTTGTTTATATGTATATAACTCATTGTTAATATACTTATGGAGATACTTACTTATCATAATCTCATGTTAACCATATGTATATCCATATATATATATATCGTCATGTCGTTTTTACAAGTTTTAACGTTCGTGAATAGCCGGTCAACTTGGGTGGTCAATTGTCTATATGAAACATATTTCAATTAATCAAGTCTTAACAAGTTTGATTGCTTAACATGTTGGAAACATTTAATCATGTAAATATCAATCTCAATTAATATATATAAACATGGAAAAGTTCGGGTCACTACAGTACCTACCCGTTAAATAAATTTCGTCCCGAAATTTTAAGCTGTTGAAGGTGTTGACGAATCTTCTGGAAATAGATGCGGGTATTTCTTCTTCATCTGATCTTCACGCTCCCAGGTGAACTCGGGTCCTCTACGAGCATTCCATCGAACCTTAACAATTGGTATCTTGTTTTGCTTAAGTCTTTTAACCTCACGATCCATTATTTCGACGGGTTCTTCGATGAATTGGAGTTTTTCGTTGATTTGGTTTTCATCTAACGGAATAGTGAGATCTTCTTTAGCAAAACATTTCTTTAAATTCGAGACGTGGAAAGTGTTATGTACAGCCGCGAGTTGTTGAGGTAACTCAAGTCGGTAAGCTACTGGTCCGACACGATCAATAATCTTGAATGGTCCAATATACCTTGGATTTAATTTCCCTCGTTTACCAAATCGAACAACGCCTTTCCAAGGTGCAACTTTAAGCATGACCATCTCTCCAATTTCAAATTCTATATCTTTTCTTTTAATGTCAGCGTAGCTCTTTTGTCGACTTTGGGCGGTTTTCAACCGTTGTTGAATTTGGATGATCTTCTCGGTAGTTTCTTGTATAATCTCCGGACCCGTAATCTGTCTATCCCCCACTTCACTCCAACAAATCAGAGACCTGCACTTTCTACCATAAAGTGCTTCAAACGGCGCCATCTCAATGCTTGAATGGTAGCTGTTGTTGTAGGAAAATTCTGCTAACGGTAGATGTCGATCCCAACTGTTTCCAAAATCAATAACACATGCTCGTAGCATGTCTTCAAGCGTTTGTATCGTCCTTTCGCTCTGCCCATCAGTTTGTGGATGATAGTCAGTACTCATGTCTAGACGAGTTCCTAATGCTTGCAGTAATGTCTGCCAGAATCTTGAAATAAATCTGCCAACCCTATCAGAGATAATAGAGATTGGTATTCCATGTCTGGAGATGACTTCCTTCAAATACAGTCGTGCTAACTTCTCCATCTTGTCATCTTCTCTTATTGGCAGGAAGTGTGCTGATTTGGTGAGACGATCAACTATTACCCAAATAGTATCAAAACCACTTGCAGTCCTTGGCAATTTAGTGATGAAATCCATGGTAATGTTTTCCCATTTCCATTCTGGGATTTCGGGTTATTGAAGTAGACCTGATGGTTTCTGATGCTCAGATTTGACCTTAGAACACGTCAAACATTCTCCTACGTATTTAGCAACATCGGCTTTCATACCCGGCCACTAAAAATGTTTCTTGAGATCCTTGTACATCTTCCTCGTTCCAGGATGTATTGAGTATCTGGTTTTATGAGCTTCTCTAAGTACCATTTCTCTAATATCTCCAAATTTTGGTACCCAAATCCTTTCAGCCCTATACCGGGTTCCGTCTTCCCGAATATTAAGATGCTGCTCCGATCGTTTGGGTATTTCATCCTTTAAATTTCCCTCTTTTAAAACTCCTTGGTGCGCCTCCTTTATTTGAGTAGTAAGGTTATTGTGAATCATTATATTCATAGATTTTACTCGAATGGGTTCTCTGTCCTTCCTGCTCAAGGCGTCGGCTACCACATTTGCCTTCCCCGGGTGGTAACGAATCTCAAAGTCGTAATCATTCAACAATTCAATCCACCTACGCTGCCTCATATTCAGTTGTTTCTGATTAAATATGTGTTGAAGACTTTTGTGGTCGGTATATATAATACTTTTGACCCCATATAAGTAGTGCCTCCAAGTCTTTAATGCAAAAACAACCGCGCTTAATTCCAAATCATGCGTCGTATAATTTTGCTCGTGAATCTTCGATTGTCTAGATGCATAAGCAATCACCTTCGTTCGTTGTATTAATACACAACCGAGACCTTGCTTTGATGCGTCACAATAAATCACAAAATCATCATTCCCTTCAGGCAATGACAATATAGGTGCCGTAGTTAGCTTTTTCTTCAATAACTGAAACACTTTCCCTTGTTCATCCTTCCATTCAAATTTCTTCCCTTTATGCGTTAATGCAGTCAAGGGTTTTGCTATTCTGGAAAAGTCTTGGATGAACTTTCTGTAGTAACCAGCTAGTCCTAAAAACTGGCGTATGTGTTTCGGAGTTTTTGGGGTTTCCCACTTTTCAACAGTTTCTATCTTTGCCGGAACCACCTTAATACCTTTTTTGTTCACTATGTGACCGAAGAATTGAACTTCTTCCAACCAAAATGCACACTTTGAAAATTTAGCGTACAATTTTTCCTTCCTCAATACTTCTAACACCTTTCTCAAATGTTCACCGTGTTCTTGGTCATTCTTTGAGTAAATAAGTATGTCATCAATGAAAACAATGACAAACTTGTCAAGGTATGGTCCACACACTCGGTTCATAAGGTCCATGAACACAGTTGGTGCATTAGTTAAACCAAATGGCATAACCATAAACTCGTAATGGCCATAACGTGTTCTGAAAGCAGTCTTTGGAATATCATCTTCTTTCACCCGCATTTGATGATACCCGAAACGTAAGTCAATCTTTGAATAAACAGACGAGCCTTGTAGTTGATCATATAAGTCGTCGATTCTCGGTAGTGGGTAGCGGTTCTTGATGGTAAGTTTGTTCAACTCTCGGTAGTCGATACACAACCTGAATGTACCATCTTTCTTCTTGACAAACAAAACAGGAGCTCCCCACGGTGATGTGCTTGGTCGAATGAAACCATGCTCTACAAGTTCTTGTAATTGGCTTTGCAGTTCTTTCATCTCGCTGGGTGCGAGTCTGTAAGGAGCACGAGCTATTGGTGCAGCTCCTGGTACAAGATCTATTTGAAATTCAACGGATCGATGTGGGGGTAATCCCAGTAATTCTTTCGGAAATACATCGGGAAATTCTTTTGCTACGGGAACATCATTGATGCTCTTTTCTTCAGTTTGTACTTTCTCGACGTGTGCTAGAACAGCATAGCAACCTTTTCTTATTAGTTTTTGTGCCTTCAAATTACTAATAAGATGTAGCTTCGTGTTGCCCTTTTCTCCGTACACCATTAAGGGTTTTCCTTTTTCTCGTATAATGCGAATTGCATTTTTGTAACAAACGATCTCTGTTTTCACTTCTTTCAACCAGTCCATACCGATTATCACATCAAAACTCCCTAACTCTACTGGTATCAAGTCAATCTTAAATGTTTCGCTAACCAGTTTAATTTCTCGATTCCGACATATATTATCTGCTGAAATTAATTTACCATTTGCTAATTCGAGTAAAAATTTACTATCCAAAGGCAGCAATGGACAACTTAATTTAGCACAAAAATCTCTACTCATATAGCTTCTATCCGCACCCGAATCAAATAAAACGTAAGCAGATTTATTGTCAATAAGAAACGTACCCGTAACAAGCTCCGGGTCTTCCTGTGCCTCTGCCGCATTAATATTGAAAACTCTTCCGCGGCCTTGTCCATTCGTGTTCTCCTGGTTCGGGAAATTTCTAATAATGTGGCCCGGTTTTCCACATTTATAACAAACTACATTGGCATAACTTGCTCCGACACTACTTGCTCCACCATTACTCGTTCCGACACCATTTGTTCCTTTCGTTCTATTAACCCCTGGTCCGTAGACCTCACGCTTCGCCGCGCTATGACCATTTCTTTTACACTTTTTGCAAAATTTGGTGCAGAACCCCGAGTGATACTTTTCACACCTTTGGCATAGCTGCTTCTGATTATTGTTGTTGTTGCGGTTATTATTGTTGTTGGGATGATTGTTGTAGTTGCTGTTGTTGTTGTTGTTGTTGTTGTTGTTGTTGTTGTTGTTGTTGTTGTTGTTGGGCCATTTGTTGTAGTTGCGATTGATGTTGCGATTGTTGGGATAATTGTTGCGATTATTGTTGTAATTGCTGTTGTTGTTGTATTGGTGATTCTTATCACCGTTTTCCTCCCACTTTCTTTTGACTTGCTTCACATTGGCCTCTTCAGCAGTCTGTTCTTTAATTCTTTCTTCAATCTGGTTCACTAGTTTGTGAGCCATTCTACATGCCTGTTGTATGGAGGCGGGCTCGTGTGAACTTATATCTTCTTGGATTCTTTCCGGTAATCCTTTCACAAACGCATCGATCTTCTCTTCCTCATCTTCGAATGCTCCCGGACACAATAGGCACAATTCTGTGAATCGTCTTTCGTACGTGGTAATATCCAATCCTTGGGTTCGTAACCCTCTAAGTTCTGTCTTGAGCTTATTGACCTCGGTTCTGGGACGGTACTTCTCGTTCATCAAGTGCTTGAATGCTGACCACGGTAGTGCGTACGCATCGTCTTGTCCCACTTGCTCTAGATAGGTATTCCACCATGTTAACGCAGAACCTGTGAAGGTATGCATAGTGTACTTTACTTTGTCCTCTTCAGTACACTTACTTATGGCAAACACCGATTCGACCTTCTCGGTCCACCGTTTCAATCCGATCGGTCCTTCGGTTCCATCAAATTCCAAAGGTTTGCAGGCAGTGAATTCTTTGTAGGTGCATCCTACACGATTTCCTGTACTGCTAGATCCAAGTTTATTGTTGGTATGTAGCGCAGCATGTACTGTGGCTATGTTTGAAGCTAGAAAAGTACGGAATTCCTCTTCATTCATATTCACGGTGTGTCGAGTAGTCGGTGCCATTTCCTTCAAAATAGTCAAATGGAACAAGTTAATCATACAGAATATTAAGAGTAGTTAATAGTATTTCGTAGCATAATATGAACTCATTTATAAAAGCTTTTTCTTCATATTAGCGTTTTATAAGTTTAAATTCGGGTAGTACCTACCCATTAAGTTCTTACTTAGTAGCTAATATACAATTCAACTACTACAATTCTATATGAAAAACTGATTATAATAATATTTCGCGTTCAAACTTTTATACAATATTTTACAAACTTACAATACCGCTTATTTTACATAAAGCATGAAATATAGCACACAATAACTTTGATACAAGATAGTTGTGAAGATAATTCTAGCTAGTACACAAGTCGTTCAGCAAAGGCAATAAAGACACGTAATTCATACGTCCAGAAACAAGTCATGCATTCTGGTTTTACTAGGACTACTTCCCATCCTTGGTCTTGTGGAACATAACCGTTATGGCCGTTGATAAGACAGCGTGTTGTAACGTCGTCAAAGGGACGAGGGTTAAGTAATGTCCAACAGTCCCGTAACAATCTAAAAACCTCATTTCTTACCCCAATTACCGACTCCGTCACTTGTGGGAACGTTTTTTTTAATAGTTGTATGCCGATGTTCTTGTTCTCACTCTGGTGAGAAGCGAACATTACTAATCCGTAAGCATAACATGCTTCTTTATGTTGCATGTTAGCCGCTTTTTCTAAATCACGAAGTCCAATATTCGGATATATTGAGTCAAAATAATTTCTTAACCCATTGCGTAAAATAGCATTTGGGTTCCCCGCAATATATGCGTCAAATTAAACACATCGTAACTTATGGATTTCCCAATGTGATATCCCCCATCTTTCGAACGAAAGCCTTTTATAAACCAAGGCATTCTTGGAACGTTCTTCGAATGTCTTACAAACTGATCTCGCCTTAAATAGTTGTGCCGAAGAATTCTGACCGACTCTAGACAAGATTTCATCAATCATGTCTCCGGGTAGGTCTCTTAAAATATTGGGTTGTCTATCCATTTTGTGTTTTTATACTGTAAAATAGACAAGAGTTAGATTCATAAAAAAAAATACTTATTAATACAAGCAATTTTTACATATATCATAAAGCATAAGCACACTATATTACATATATTACACCACACGAATACAACTATCTTATTCCGGCTCGCTTGTTTCTTCTTCTTCGGTTTTGGTTCGTTTTGCCAAGTTTCTAGGGATATATGATGTTCCCCTAATACGAGCCGTCGTTTTCCACATTGGTTTAGAAAAACCTGGTGGTTTAGAGGTTCCCGGGTCATTGTTACAACTTAAGGACTTCGGGGGTTGACGATACATATAAAGTTCATCGGGGTTGGAATTAGATTTCTCTATTTTTATGCCCTTTCCCTTATTATTTTCTTTTGCCTTTTTAAATTTAGTTGGGGTAATTTCTATAACATCATTGGAATTCTCGTCGGAATCCGATTCATCGGAGAATTGGTAATCCTCCCAATATTTTGCTTCCTTAGCGGAAACACCATTGACCATAATTATCCTTGGTCGGTTGGTTGAGGATTTTCTTTTACTTAACCGTTTTATTATTTCTTCCACCGGTTCTATTTCTTCATCCGGTTCCGATTCTTCTTCCGGTTCCGATTCTTCTTCTGGTTCCGACTCTTCTTCCGGTTCCTCTTCGGGAACTTGTGAATCAGTCCACGAATCATTCCAATTTACATTTGACTCTTCATTATTATTAGGTGAGTCAATGGGACTTGTTCTAGAGGTAGACATTTATCACATAATATCAAACGCGTTAAGAGATTAATATATCACATAATATTCACATGTTAAAAATATATAGTTTCCAACAAAATTTGTTAAGCAATCATTTTTCAAGTAAACACGGTCGAAGTCCAGACTCACTAATGCATCCTAACAAACTTGATAAGATACACTAATGCAAAATTCTGGTTCTCTAAGACCAACGCTCGGATACCAACTGAAATGTCCCGTTCTTATTGATTAAAAACGTTCCATATTAATTGATTTCGTTGCGAGGTTTTGACCTCTATATGAGACGTTTTTCAAAGACTGCATTCATTTTTAAAACAAACCATAACCTTTATTTCATAAATAAAGGTTTAAAAAGCTTTACGTAGATTATCAAATAATGATAATCTAAAATATCCTGTTTACACACGACCATTACATAATGGTTTACAATACAAATATGATACATCGAAATCAGTTTCTTGAATGCAGTTTTTACACAATATCATACAAACATGGACTCCAAATCTTGTCCTTATTTTAGTATGCAACAGCGGAAGCTCTTAATATTCACCTGAGAATAAACATGCTTTAAACGTCAACAAAAATGTTGGTGAGTTAAAGGTTTAACCTATATATATCAAATCGTAACAATAGACCACAAGATTTCATATTTCAATACACATCCCATACATAGAGATAAAAATCATTCATATGGTGAACACCTGGTAACTGACATTAACAAGATGCATATATAAGAATATCCCCATCATTCCGGGACACCCTTCGGATATGATATAAATTTCGAAGTACTAAAGCATCCGGTACTTTGGATGGGGTTTGTTAGGCCCAATAGATCTATCTTTAGGATTCGCGTCAATTAAGGTGTCTGTTCCCTAATTCTTAGATTACAAGACTTAATAAAAAGGGGCATATTCGATTTCGATAATTCAACCATAGAATGTAGTTTCACGTACTTGTGTCTATTTTGTAAATCATTTATAAAACCTGCATGTATTCTCATCCCAAAAATATTAGATTTTAAAAGTGGGACTATAACTCACTTTCACAGATTTTTACTTCGTCGAGAAGTAAGACTTGGCCACTGTTGATTCACGAACTTATAGCAATATATACATATATATTAAAGTATGTTCAAAATATATTTACAACACTTTTAATATATTTTGATGTTTTAAGTTTATTAAGTCAGATGTCCTCGTTAGTAACCTACAAGTAGTTGTCCACAGTTAGATGTACAGAAATAAATCGATAAATATTATCTTGAATCAATCCACGACCCAGTGTATACGTATCTCAGTATTGATCACAACTCAAACTATATATATTTTGGAATCAACCTCAACCCTGTATAGCTAACTCCAACATTCACATATAGAGTGTCTATGGTTGTTCCGAAATATATATAGATGTGTCGACATGATAGGTCAAAACATTGTATACGTGTCTATGGTATCTCAAGATTACATAATATACAATACAAGTTGATTAAATTATGGTTGGAATAGATTTGTTACCAATTTTCACGTAGCTAAAATGAGAAAAATTATCCAATCTTGTTTTACCCATAACTTCTTCATTTTAAATCCGTTTTGAGTGAATCAAATTGCTATGGTTTCATATTGAACTCTATTTTATGAATCTAAACAGAAAAAGTATAGGTTTATAGTCGGAAAAATAAGTTACAAGTCGTTTTTGTAAAGGTAGTCATTTCAGTCGAAAGAACGACGTCTAGATGACCATTTTAGAAAACATACTTCCACTTTGAGTTTAACCATAATTTTTGGATATAGTTTCATGTTCATAATAAAAATCATTTTCTCAGAATAACAACTTTTAAATCAAAGTTTATCATAGTTTTTAATTAACTAACCCAAAACAGCCCGCGGTGTTACTACGACGGCGTAAATCCGGTTTTACGGTGTTTTTCGTGTTTCCATGTTTTAAATCATTAAGTTAGCATATCATATAGATATATAACATGTTTTTAGTTAATTTTAAAAGTCAAGTTAGAAGGATTAAATTTTGTTTGCGAACAAGTTTAGAATTAACTAAACTATGTTCTAGTGATTACGAGTTTAAACCTTCGAATAAGATAGTTTTATATATATGAATTGAATGATGTTATGAACATCATTACTACCTCAAGTTTAGTAGGTAAACCTACTGGAAGTGACAAGAAATGATCTAGCTTCAAAGGATCTTGGATGGCTTGAAAGTTCTTGAAGTAGGATCATGACACAAAAACAAGTTCAAGTAAGATTTTTACTCGAATTAAGATAGTTTATAGTTATAGAAATTGAATCAAAGTTTGAATATGAATATTACCTTGAATAAGAAAGATAACCTACTATATATAACAAAGGTTTCTTGATCTTATATGATTACTTGGAATGGATTAGAAAGCTTGGAAGTAAATTAGTAAACTTGAAGGGATTTTTGAAGTGTTCTTGAAGTGTTCTTCCTATGATGATTATAGCTTGATTCTTGAAGTGATTTTTGATGAAGATGATGATTAACTACTGGAAAAATACGTTCATAATAGTGTGTGTGTGTTGAGAGAGAATTAGAAAGAGAATTGGAAGTGAAATGGAGTGAATGATGAGTGGTAATTGGTGAGTGGTGAGTGGGGTTAAAAGGAGTTCTAGTTAGTTGACTAGCTCATGGTAGAAGTTAAAATTGATTAGTCATACATGACATAATCAAGAGTGGAATCCCATGCTAGTTCCTATTGGTATATACCCATAGTAAGTACGTTTTGAAGTTGTGTATAATACGGGTAAGAATACGACTAGAATTCTTGATGAAAGAAAAGAATGGGAAAGTAACTGTAACCATTTTCGTTAAGTATGAGTGTTTTGATATATGTCTTGAAGTCTTCCAAAAGTATTTTAATACATCTAAATACACTACATGTATATACATTTTAACTGAGTCGTTAAGTCATCGTTAGTCGTTACATGTAAGTGTTGTTTTGAAACCTTTAAGTTAACGATCTCAATTAATGTTGTTAACCCATTATTTATTATATCTAATGAGATGTTAAATTATTATATTATCATGATATTATTATATATTAATATATCTTAATATGATATATATACATTTAAATGTCGTTACAACGATAATCGTTACATATATGTCTCGTTTCGAAATCCCTAAGTTAGTAGTCTTGTTTATATGTATATAACTCATTGTTAATATACTTATGGAGATACTTACTTATCATAATCTCATGTTAACCATATGTATATCCATATATATATATATATCGTCATGTCATTTTTACAAGTTTTAACGTTCGTGAATCGCCGGTCAACTTGGGTGGTCAATTGTCTATATGAAACATATTTCAATTAATCAAGTCTTAACAAGTTTGATTGCTTAACATGTTGGAAACATTTAATCATGTAAATATCAATCTCAATTAATATATATAAACATGGAAAAGTTCGGGTCACTACACCTAACAACCCTCATTCATGTCTATGGATGGCTTTAGTATTTCGAGATTATTATTATTATACAGACGTCGATGTCTGTGGGGATATTCTATGCATTATTGTTAATGTCAGTTACCAGGTGTTCAATTCATATGAATGATTTTTATGCAGATGGCTATATGCATGCATGATATTATGAGAAATGAAAATATGAAATCTTGTGGTCTATTAAAAATGATGGAAATGAATATTGATGATAAACTAATGAACTCACCAACCTTTTGGTTGACACTTGAAAGCATGTTTATTCTCAGGTATTAAGAAAATCTTCCGCTCTGCATTTGCTCATTTTAAAGATATTACTTGGAGTCATTCATGGCATATTTCAAAAGACGTTGCATTCAAGTCGTTAAGTTCATTAAAGATTGCGATTAAGCAAATGACAGATTAGGTCATTTAAAGTTGGATATTATGAAATGGTATACATGCCTATCAACTTTCGATGTAATGAAAGTTTGTCTTTAAAAATGAATGCAATATTTGTAAAATGTATCATATAGAGGTCAAATACCTCGCAATGTAATCATATGTTATTGTATTCGTCCTTATGGATTAGGACGGGTCACTTCAGCAAGGGAGTGATTCAACAACTTACTCCCGTAAAGTATTACGGAGTACAAGTTTTGTGGATTTAAGATCACGCTTCCTACTGAACTTTCATAACCTGTGGGCACGTAAAAGAACACATGTAGAGTGCTATGATATTAAGCAAATGCCTAAAGAATCTTTGGGTGAAATAATTTATAGATATACGAAGGAGGTAGCTAAGATTCCAGGTTTACCGGGGAGTCATAAGGTATCCAGTTTAACCCATTGCATTGAAACTGGCAAACACCTATCTTATGGAAGCGTTTATGATGTTGCGTACTAACTACTTTGCAGAAGCAATCAAGGAAGCGCATGATCACATGCGATTGTACTAAGACACGACACAAAATTGATGAAAGAATTTTCTCTACCACGGGAACAATGATAAGGATCCACATAGTGATCAATAGTGACCTTTTGGGCCTAGCAAAAGATACAGTAATAATGGCCCATCGCGCTGTGGTAATCACAATAATAGCAATAAATATCGCAAGTACGGAGACAATAGGAGAGGTGACGGATACAAAGGAAATAATAGTAATGACAGTTACGCATTAATTAGGGATCGCACAAAGACCCCGACGGAAATACTGGCCACTGAATTAGTATGCCAAGCATTCACAGCACTCACACCCCAGCCGGAGCATGGGAAGACAGATAAAAGTAAGTTTTATGATTTCCATGATGACTATGGTCACTGTTGGTTGAATATTGGTTAATGAACTAAATGACAAACTTAAGTATGATGATTAACTAAAGAATATGTTTTGATGATGACACATACATACGCATACGTGATGACTGACATCTTAACATAAAACACGCAATGTCACTAATCCATACTTTATCTTGCAAACGACCAAGTCAAACATAGCTTCAAGAATGAAATTAAAAGTTCAGTTAAACACACGATCGAGGTACGGTCGACCGTATAGTCAACCGTGAAACCCCAAACTGAATTGCAGCGCAGTTTTATGAAAGCAAGTTACACGGTCGCCACCACGGTCAACCGCAGTGCGACCGCAGTTTTCTCTGTTACTGATTTTGACCAAATAATGTTTGACTAGTTCCCGACATCTATAATTCATGAAACCTTTCTCAACATGCTTAGAATAGATGCCTTTTCCATACTCAATTGAGTTTTGGTCATAAAAACACTAATTATGATTAATTACGCCTAATGATATCTTAATGACAAATTAACCAAGATTAGGCATAACACATAAGTGTTAATCAACAACTTGTGATCTTAATTCTTATATAGATATCCTTAGTATGATCATCAAGTACCAACACACTTAAGCCAATGTCACTAGAAAAAAAATTGCTATTAGAAATGACTTAGTGATTAATTAAGGCTAAATGAGGAACAATGCTCTCAAGGTTAACTAGTAATCCTAAAACACACTTAGATAGATTTAGGATGGTCACCAAGTCCCAACTAGAGATTGCTCTTACCTTGTGCATGTGTTAGACATTAATGTGTGCTTACACATTAATCAAGCAATATGTTATATTGCAATTGAACTTGTTAAAAGCTTGAATTATAAGTTGTGCAAGTATCTATATGATTGATCCTAGAATAACTATCTCTTGCTATGTGAGTATTACTTGTTACTTGACAATATGCTTAATACTCATAAACTTGTCAACTTGATTAATATGTTTGCTATGTGCTCACTAGTTAGGATTCAAGTAACTAACCTACTCCAATACATCAAGTGTAAAATGGTTCACAATGAAATCATAGTCAATTGTGTATTTGGTCTAGTCTAAGTAACTAAGTGTGATTTCTTATTCAAGAATGACTTAACTTTAATGTCTCTACATACTTCATGATTATCTTATAGAGACATCACTCAATTAATCTCTACTTAAACTCAAATAGAACATGATTTGTGATTAATTAAAACTAGGAAGTTAATGACATAGTGACTAGTATTTAGAATTGAACCAAAGGCATTAATGTAACTAACTAAGTCTTGACCAAACTAAGATTTCCCAAAATATCAATCAAGACACTTCTCCAAGAATGTTGGGTTTGCCACTTTTGGAATGTTAAGTCACTTTCATGCAATAAGACCAAATCTCACACACTTAATGCATATAGTACTTGTATATGATGTTTGGTTTCTTTTGCAGGTGCTAGAAGGAGTAAAGGTGCCAAAATGTGGTGTTCAAATTTGAGTCAAACGACTATACAACGGATACTAAATTTGGTCTGGAGCACGCACGGTCGAACAACAGTCGACCGTGATGGCAACCGTGTGTCAACGGCTACTTTTTGAATCCCACTATAAAAGACAAACATTAAAGAGCATTTGAAGCTGACCCTCTTGCATATTTCAAAGGCATATTTCCAGAGATCACAAGGGCTCTAATTACTACTCAAATGTGATCAAGCAAGAGAAAATTCTATGATCTTAGAGATATAGAATTTGGTTGTTGTAAACTTACTAATCAAAATCATTAATCTTGTGAGTTTACTTAGTGTAATGTATGTCCTAGTATTGTCTTAGGATCATCATTACAATGTATATAAGTCTTGTAACTTCAATTAGTAGAAGCATAGGCTAGCTTAGTGATCTACTTCCTTAAAGGGACTTAGGAAGTTGATTAATCTTATTTGGAGATTAATACTTGTCCAAGGTGAAGACAAGTTGATCTAGGTTGGAGTTGATCTTTCAAAGGGATAGAAAGATTAGGTTTGTTGTCTACCAAAGAAGTTGAAGACTTGTAAATCGGATCTCCACCGGGTTTGGAGAAAAGTGCTTAGTAAAGCAACAAATCCCGATCTGTGTAATCGGGGAGTGGATTAAGGTGGATTAGTTAACATCTACACGAACCACTATAAATCCTTGTGTCTATGTTCTTTACAGTCACGATATAAATGAATTCGGGCAGTTGACTGAGAGAGTTGTCACTAATCTCAAAAAAGGGAAACTCCAACATTTAAAGAAGAATATAGAACCTCCCAGTAATAAGCCGCAACCAGATAAAGAGTACCCTTGGCAAAAGAAGAACGATGAAAAGGATTGTTGGTTTAAGATCAACGTTAATATTTAGATGTTAATATTTGTTTTGATGATGACAATAGTCGTGAATAATGACAAATAATGATAGAGTAATAATGCAAGTTCATAAACTTACCTTTTCTCAAGCAAACGACCACTGCACCAAATGTCTAAATCTAAAGATTTATTTTATAAAAAGAGTATGCATACGGTTGACTGTCCAGTTAACCGTCCATACTTAAACCATGTAGTTCTAAAAAAAATTGAGGTCATTCTACAGCTATGCCACTAACAGACCACGGTGATCCTTGCTCAAAGAAAACTTTCAAATCTTTAGGATCACTTATTATTTATTTGTAATAGTGATCTATATTAACTACATATTCAGACTGAAGATTGTCCCGTTCAACTACCACAGTCTCGTACTTGGCACTTCAATCACCAATTGTGTCATTTAGGTGGCCAATATTTGATTCCACACTTTCAAGCTCAACACTTGATTCCTCGACTTGCGCTTCAAGATCTTTGCACTGAGTAATGAATTGCGGACGTTTATTTTCAAATTCTTGCTTCTCAACCATTAATGTTGTAGCCTTACCCTCTACTTTCAACTGTGCGGCAGCGGCAAATTCATGTTGTAACTTCGACTTCGCGTTCTCGTTGCGTAAATTTGCAAGTTCATTGTTTTCCCTTCACATTTCTTTTGCGGAAAATAGAGATTAGGTCAGATTTTTGGCGAAGACGATTGTAGTCATTGGCTAAATTCATCATGAAAAGCTGTGTGTGGACGCGTAACTCTTCTTCTAGAGTTAGCTTTTCAAAATTTTTGTGGAGAACTGCAGGTGGACAACTCTAGAGATATGTGTATTGCTATGAGTAGACCACATTAGACACATCAAAAAATGCATCCTCATTACCAACACTGAGATTAGCATAAACATTTCTTCCTCGAACAGTTTTATAACGGAGATGTATGCCTCCGCCTATCGGTTCTATTGAACTAACTGGACCGGATTGCGATGTTGGATGAGACTGTTGAGTTATTCTCCATCATTTGATAATGATTGATTTCTTATCACATGCGTCCTTCAGGATCTGACTAGGTGTCAGATTCATGCACGTCGACACGCTCGCTACTTTCTGCGACATTTAACTTAATTTTAGTAGCCACATAAGTTAATTTAACTCATAATGATAGTAAAAGTATCATACCTCCGGTGATGGATTTTTTCCGGCATTCCTCGATTGGATAAACGCTTTCTCTTCTTCAATGGTTGCGAAAGACGAGGTATTGCATTTTTCTTTTCACGCAAAGATATTACTTTTTTGCTACCACCGGAAACTGTAGCTTTCTTGATGTGCATCCCTTCGGATTCTAACATTGAATCAATATCACCATCTTCTGGATGCGGGTATTTGCTGGTTTCAGTATCCCGTAATCTTTTTGAACCCAGGATGTAAGACCCAAATTTTTATTGTACAGCAGTGTAAATAGAGTACATGAAGTGTGGGAAGCATTGTGTAATTAAACAGAGGTCAGAGTTTGCCCAGACCTTGGTGCACGCAGCGCAGAGGTAAGTGTGCACGCCACGCACTGCTCCTGTGCACAGATTCCTGCTTTTTAAATTAAAGTTAAATGAGGGCCATTCTTGTCTTTTCACATGGGGACGAGTCTAGGGCATTAGAAGCCAGTTGTGTGATGGTTGAAAACACATTCAACACTATACCAACCTTATCTTCTCCCCAAATTAAAGTTCTAGAGTGAGAAACACTTTGAGAGAGAGAAAGCTCAAATCAAGGAGGAAGAAGTTGATTTCGAGCCAAAGCGCGTGTATTAAAGTTGTTCATCTAATCACTAGCTACGTTGTGATTGTGGTGGTATGCTCTAATCTTGATTTCGTTAATTAATTTGTTTAAGGGTTAGGGTTTTGGGTTAGTGATGAACATAAAACCCATATTTGGTAATTTTGGGTGTTCTTGGGTAAGATTGGGTCATGAGGACTCAAAGATGGCTAACCTAGGGTTTTGAAAAGATAAATGAAATTATGAGTCATAATTGGTTAGTTAATTACTAGCACACCTAGTTATTAAGTAAATAGGTGTTAATTGGATTAGTGGATGACCCGAAATGGGTGTGTTGACTTTAAAATGGTTAAATGGATAATGATTGACCTAGTTGGGAAAGATGGGTATGAAATACCCCAATTTTGTATTAGTTAGTATTGTTGGACCTTAATCACCAGCTTTTAGTGATTTACGATGGTCTTAACCTTAAATGGACGGTTTTGGTGTAAATGGGACATTTAATGCATTTAAGTCATTAAATGCACATGAGTGAATTATTGGTGTTTAGTCCAACTAGTATGTGTGTTGATTGAGTACTTATTGTATTAGGTACTTTGCTTTGAAGCTTGTGGAAGTATAAAATCGTCACCGAATCGTTAAGGTGAGTGTAATAATTATGCATGTATGTATATAATGTATTTATTTGTGTGGCATGAAATGTGGGGTAGTCGCGGTGTTAAGACACCACATAATACGTAACGAGTAGGTTAGTCGCGGTGCTAAGACACCATTCCGGAAATTTAATGGAATATGGGGTAGTCGCGGTGTTAAGACACCACATAATATGTAATGAGTGGGTTAGTCGCGGTGTTAAGACGCCACTCCGGGATTTAATGACATGTGGGCTTGTTGCGGTGTTAAGACTCCACAATGTCATGGAGGGTGGATTAGTCGCGGTGTTAAGATACCACCTGGGGGTTAGTGATACGCGGTGTTAAGTACACTAATGGATGTTGCGAACTCCAATGGTGTTGCAAGCACCATCTCCTTGTATGAATGGTTAACCATGGTTATGTGTCGTAGTATAGCATATTATATTGTTCGTGTTATATGCTATTGTTTGTGCTAACTCGTGATATCGTGGATTTAGCGTTGTACGTTGAAATGGTATACTAATTTAAAATGCTAGCGTGTATGAGGTATTTGTGTAATCGATGGCAAGTAAGTAGGTTATATATGTATAACTATTGCATTCACTAAGCGTTAGCTTACCCTCTCTTTGTTTACCTTTTTAGGCTCCGATGTGGACAAGGGCAAAGGTATACGTTTGGATTAGTAGTAGCTCTCGAGGGTTTAGCTTTTGGAAGATCGACCAAGATTTGGGTTGTTTAACCCCCAAACACCATGCTCAAAGTGTCGTTTGGAATTTAAACTAATGTGGTCGAAACTTATATTTTGTACGAAACTCGTAATTCGGCATATGTGGGCCCGGTTTCGTAAAACTTGTTTTATTATTGAAACGTGTTAGTTTTACTTATATTAATGTGTTGTGAAAAGCATTTCGTCTAAAAGTGTCGGGAAGTGGGAGATCTTTAAGCGAAAAATGGCAAAACCGGACATAAGCTGAAAGGCGTTGTGCGCGCCGCGCACAACAGGGGTCGCGCGCCGCGCACCCCACTGTATATAAAAAAATAAAAAATTTGTGTACTGTTTTCGGTTGGTTAACGGTTTGGGTTGTTACATAGGAGGACTCCCAACGGCTTCTGAAGGGGCATGAACATTTTCATCTTCATCTTCATCTCTGCAAAGCAAAACATATACATTCGCAAAGGATTGGGGGAACCGCACATACCACACACGCAAGTTCGTTATATATATATAATTAATTTTTTTTTTCTTCATTACCTAGTGTGTGGCCAATTGGTGAAAATGCACCCAAAGAAGGATATTGTTATACTCCTCAGAAAAAAAGGTGTCGTTTATAAAGAAAAAATATCACTTCCATTTAACGTTTACATTGGCTTGGGAGTATCAATAAAGCAAGCTTGGTTATTGAACGATTATCAACCATGATTGGAAACTGAACAACACAAAAGGTTTGTAAAATGGCAAGATATGGGGTTTTATAATTTTCACGACACGACATCTCAAACATGGCAAGAGATGGGGTTTCACAATTTGCACGACACGACATTTCAAACATGGTGATTTTCATGGAACCATAAGGATATAACTGTCTAACACCAATTTGGTAGTGAGAAATAACTTGCATATAAAATGTGGTTGGGGGGTACGAATATTGCTAAGATCCATGACCTTGTCATATACAACGATTTTGTTTTTCGGTGGGTTATCTGCCCTGTGTTCTTCTGTGTGGGTACCACCAGAATTAAGTTTTCAATCAGACGATACCATTTTATTACTCTGTATGTATTGTGGGGTTATGTATGGTTAAACGTCTTTTACGTATTTATCCGATGACATTTTAAATATTTCATAGTAGGTAGAGTTACAAGTAGGAAGAAGATGGAACATTGACCTTCGCCTAATATATTGGTATAAGTATGAGTAGTCGCCGGAAGTTGGAATGAACTAGGGAGATTTTTTGTAGTAGTAAGTGTAAATGGGTCAAATGTAAGGGTTTGTGTATTTATGGCCGGAGAAATTAGTCGAATCCTTACTAGGGTTCAAATCGTGTCAAACAAGCGATGTACGACGATTGTTGAGCAATATGGGGTGGTGAGGTATATATATATATATATATATATATATATATATATATATATATGTGTGTGTGTGTGTGTGTGTGTGTGTGTGTCATGTCTTTCGTTTCGTTATTTAATCTATTCCGTTTTATAGAATGAAGATGAGAAACGGACATGATACTAATGAAGGAGGTACGAGCGAGGACGCCGAGTTCACGGCCAAGTTTGAGGCCATTTTGAAAAGGCATCACACGGCCTTCCTTGAGGACATTAGGAAGATGTTCTTAGATTCGATTGACAAGCAAATAGTCAATCTAGTCAAGGAACAAGTGAAGGTAGTTCTTCACGAAGATAATGTTGGAAGGCGAGATTTCTATTATAAGAACTTCAAGGATTCTCAACCTCCCACCTTTGAAGGTGAACGGGACCCACTTAAGAGTGCCTGTTGGATCTCCGAAATGGAGGGGGTTTTTTGTACCTGTGAATGCCCTCTCGATAAGAAGACAAGGTACGGGTGTAGTATGTTAAGGGGCGATGCCAAGTTGTGGTGGGACGCAAAAATCCAACTCTATGGTGAGCAATGTATGGAATTCACGTGGGATGAATTCAAGGCGGAATTTTTCAAACAGTACCGAACTTCGGTCGATCTTTCGAGGCTTAAGGACGAGTTACGTGCTCTAAGGCAAGGGTCGATGGATTTGAACACTCTCAAGTCTACTTTCTTATCAAAGACCCAATTTTGCCCGGAGTATGTTGGGAATTATCACATGTTAAAGGAAGACTTCTATCGAATCTTGAATGACAACTATCAAGAGAAGATTAGTGTAAACGCGGTGAAAACTTTTAACGAGTTGTTCGACATGGCTAAGGGTTTTGAAGCGATCATTTTGAGAAAGAGTGGTTTTACCTTTGGCAAAAGAAAATTTGAAGGTTCGAGTCAATCGAATTTTTCAAGCAAGAAAAACAAGAAGGGCTCCGAAAGTGTTAATAGTGTGAAGAAGAGTGTTTTTGGAGGTTTTCCTTATTCTTGCCACAATTACGGGCGAAAGGGGCATATGGCTCGTGATTGCACGAACCCGGCGATAACCAAACTCACTTGTATTAATTGTAATAAAAAGGACACTGGAAGTCGGAGTGTCCCGATTTGTATGGTGATCAAGTGAAAAAGTTAGAGAAAGAGGCGGGTACGGCTAGGGCTCGAAACTATTTGATGACCCATGATGAAGCCAAGCAATCCAACAAAGTTGTCTCAAATACTTTCATGGTTAACTCTAATCCGGAAAGGATACTATTTGATAGCGGTGCTAATTTATCGTTTGTGTCTCCGCGATTTGTATCTAAGCTTAATAAGCCGCTAGCTAAGTTAAGTCATCCGGTAGAAGTCGAAATAGCGGATGGTAAAACGGTGATAGGGGTTGATATTTGTAAATATTGTGATGTTGTGTTTGGTACCGAAACGTTTAAAATTGATCTCATTTCGATGACTTTGGGTGAGTTTGATATTATTGTTGGTATGGATTGGCTCGATCGTTATAGAGCCGATATTGCATGTCATGAGAAGTCTATTCATGTGAAGACCCCTAGTGGGGGAGAGTTAATTATTCATGGCGAAAAACGAAGAAGACTTGTGCCATTATACACTTATGCACGGGCGCGTCATTTCCTTAGTAGCGGTGGCATGACTTTTCTTACCCATGTAGTTGATACTCGTGAAGAGCCACCATTCATTCGTGAAATTCTGGTGGTTAATGAATTCGAAGACGTTTTTCGGATGAATTACCATGTGTTCTGGTGGAAAGACAAGTTGAATTTCGCATTGAGTTGGTTCCGGGTGCTACTCCCATTGCTAAAACTCCCTATCGTTTAGCACCAAGTGCTTCGCCATGGGATGCTCCGGTTTTATTCGTGAAGAAGAAAGATGGTAGTATGCGGATGTGCATCGATTATCGGGAGTTGAATAAAGTGACGATCAAGAATCGTTATCCATTGCCTCAGATTGACGATTTGTTTGATCAACTCTAAGGCGCGACTTATTTTTCTAAAATTGACTTACGGTCCGACTATCACCAAATGCGGGTCCGTGAGGAAGATATCAAGAAAACGGCTTTTCAAATGCGTTACGGGCATTTTGAGTTTGTAGTTATGCCTTTTGGTCTTACGAATTCACAGGCGGCATTCATGGATCTTATGAACCGAGTGTGCCAACCTATGTTGGACAAGTCGGTAATTGTGTTTATCGACGACATTCTTGTTTATTCTAAGAGTATGAAGGAAGACGAACGTCATTTGCGCGAAGTGTTGAAGACGTTGCGGAAGGAGAAGTTGTATGCTAAACTTTCCAAGTGTGAATTTTGACTAAGGGAGGTTCAATTCCTTGGCCATATTGTGAACAAAGAAGGTATCCAAGTGGATTCGGGGAAGATAGAAATGGTAAATTCCCAACCGACTACACCTACGGAAAACCAAAGTTTTCTCGGATTGGCCAGTTATTATCGTCGATTTATCCAAGACTTTTCTAAGATCGCTTCTCCATTGACGAAGTTGACGAGGAAGAACGCGATATTTAATTGGAAAAATGAGCAAGAGATCGCTTTCCAATTGTTAAAAGAAAAGTTGTGTCAAGCTCCGGTGTTAGTATTGTCGGAAGGGGTAGAAGACATGACAGTTTATTGTGATGCCTCATTAAATGGAATCGGGTGTGTTTTAATGCAAAGAGGCAAAGTCATCGCTTACGCCTCTCGAAAATTAAAGGAACACAAAAAGAGATATCCGACTCATGATCTTGAATTGGCGGTGGTGGTGCATGCGTTGAAAATTTGGCGCCACTACTTGTATGGTGTCAAGTGTACGATTTATTCGGATCATAAGAGTTTGAAACATCTTTTTGATCAACATGATTTGAATTATCGTCAACGTAGATGGATGGATGTGGTAAAGGATTATGATTGTGAGATACTTTAGCATCCGGGTAAGGCGAATGTGGTCTCGGATGCGTTGAGTCGAAAGAGTCAACATCCAGCAATACGAGTAGGATCGTTACGTATGATTATTACTAACGATTTTCTTGTAAAGCATGGTGAGATTCAAATTGAAGCTTTTGTTAACAACAAGCATGAAGAACGAATCGTGGAGCAAACAGAGTCCATTACCTTAGGGCCGCATGGTTTATTGTCCTTTCAAGGAAGAGTGTGGGTGCCTAGATTGGAGATTTCCGACAAGTGTTACTTGATGAAGCGCATAAGTCAAAGTATTCCATTCATCCAGGTGCGACAAAAATGTATCTTGATTTGAAGAAAGAGTATTGGTGGCCGGGCATGAAACGTGATGTTGTTAAGTATGTTGAGCAATGCGTCACGTGTTTGTAAGTTAAGGCC
The DNA here is from genome assembly GCF_046630445.1 of Rutidosis leptorrhynchoides. NCBI lineage: Eukaryota > Viridiplantae > Streptophyta > Magnoliopsida > Asterales > Asteraceae > Rutidosis > Rutidosis leptorrhynchoides. The sequence goes on from NC_092334.1 coordinate 208,282,650, forward strand.
GAGCATCAAAAACCGTATGGTATGTTACAACCGTTAGAAATCCCGAAATAGAAATGGGAGCACATTACCATGGATTTCATCACGAAGTTACCTAAGACGGCGAGAATCCAATTTGATACGATTTGGGTGATAGTTGATCGATTGACGAAAAGTGCTTTGTTTCTTCCTATTCGGGAAACGATATTGTCGGAAGCTTTGTCAAGGTTGTTTATCAAGGAGGTGATATCGAGACACGGGGTTCCTATATCTATTGTTTCGGATCGGGATACTCGTTTCACATCTCGGTTTTGGGAAAAGTTTCATGAAGATATGGGTACACAATTGAGATCGAGCACGGCGTACCTTCCTCAAATGGATGGTCAAACCGAACGTACGAATCAAACATTGGAGGATATATTACGGGCGTGTATTATCGATTTTGGTGGTAGTTGGGATGAGCACTTGCCCTTGGTGGAATTCTCGTACAACAATAGTTATCATGCTAGTATTGAAATGCCACCTTATGAGATGATTTATGGGCGTAGGTTTCGAACTCCGATTTGTTGGGGTGAAGTGGGACAAAGGGAAATTGGGAGTACCGATTTGGTTTTAGAGATGAATAGTAAGATTGAGATGATTCAGACTCATTTGAAAGCGGCTCAAGATAGAAAAAAGTCGTATGCCGATAAGCGTAGAAGACCGATTGAGTTCCAAGAAGGTGACATGGTGATGCTTAAGGTTTCGCCATGGAAGGGTATTATTCGATTTCGAAAACGGGGAAAGTTAGCTCCTCGGTTTATTGGACCATTTAAAATTTTAGCTCGTGTTGGTGAAGTTGCGTATCGTTTAGAATTACCCGAAGAGCTTGCGGGGATCCATAATACATTTCATGTTTCCCATCTTTGTAAGTGTCTTGCGGATGATTCTTCATGGGTGCCATTAGACGAGATTGAGCTAAACAACAAGTTAGAGTATGTTGAGAAACTGATAGTGCTCCAAATGAACATATATTTAGTATCAATATCCTTCCAATATGTAAAGCTTTTAGTTACTATTGTTCTATTTTTATGTAATAATCGTTTAAATAAATAAGTGCGAAGACAAAAAAAGAAAACGACGATTTGAAGACGCAAATGGCCAAAAAGCTAAAAAGTACAAAGTACAATCCAAGTGGTTCAAATTATTGATGAGAAACGTCTAGAAATTACAAGAGTACAAGCCGCAAAACGCAAAGTACAAGATATTAAATTATACGAAAAGGCGTTCGAAAATCTGGAATCGAGACATGAACCAACTATCAATGTACGACTCAACGGAGCTAAAATTATAAGTTAACTATGCACAAGAATATAATATTATATATAATTAATTATATATATATTATATATTATTTTAATCAAAGCAACCCACGTACTCGCGGAGCTGTGAAGCACAAAACCTCCGCACTCGCGGAGCTGTACAGTTCAAAGTGGGCCTATAAAAGGCTGCGCATTCTGATCGATTTCCTTACAACTTTTTCTTTTTCTTTCTTTCAATCTATCAATATATATATATATATATATATATATATATATATATATATATATATATATATATATATATATATATATATATATATATATATATATATATATATTATATATATATATTTATATATATATATATATATATATATATATATATATATATTTATATATATATTTATATTTATATTTATAATTTTAAGTTTAATTTAATAATAATAATAAGGTTATTGTAAGAAATGTTTTACGGGTTTTAAAGTCGGAGTTCTTTCCGTGTAACGCTACGCAATTAATCACCACTGTAAGCTATGTTCTTCTTTTTATTAAATTTATGTCTCGTAACTAAGTTATTATTATGCTTATTTGAGCTAAAGTAATCATGATATTAGACTAAATATTAAAGACGGGGTTATTGGATTTTGTACCATAATTCGGGTTTGGACAAAAGACCGACACTTGTGAACATTGGACTATTGACTATTAATAGGTAGGGGGTATTGTCTAATTGAATGACAACTCATTGGAACCTGTCGAACCTATCTTCAAATTAGTTAATCTAATAATTATTAAAATGATTACGAATGTCCTATTTAGTGACGTTTATACGACATCGTTTACAATCATTTAATTAATCAATTGGATTGGGTAATTAATTATTCATTATGGCCAAGTGAATAAATTAATGTATCATGGACTAATTAAAACATGGGTGTATTACATACAAAGATAATTGATGTAATTGTTAACAAAGTATTAAAACCTTGGATTACACGCAGTCTATAATCTGGTGTAATTATTAACAAAGTATTGATATCGGCTAAAAAGTCACGTTTTCACCCCGGTATTAAGGCCCAAAAACAAGAAAGATTCGAACTTTGTCGGCAAAATACCCACTTCGTCGGTTAGAATTGAAGAACAAGTAATTACAAAGATGGTGCAAAAAGAATCAAGAGAATCGGAGCTAAAACGAAGATTCTAGAGCGAAAACGGTGAAAGACAATAAATCAAGTTACGATCCAGGGAATTCAGGCTGACCAGCAAGCCATACGGCCTGCCATACGGCCGGCCAGTATGGAAATGGCCTGCCATATATGTGCCACCACATGAGCCACCAAACGGCCTGCCTTGCATACGGCCTGTGTGACGATCGCTCCAAATCCATATGGACGAACACGTCATTCATCGATTTCATTGTGAGGTATTTGACCTCTATATGATACGTTTTATAAACATTGCATTCTTTTGAAAAGGCACACCATAAATGAATATTTAAATCAAAGGTTTTCGACATCTGATGATTTCTACATATAGACAATCTCCGTAATATAATAGTTTACAATAATACTTCCGTTGAGAATGCAGTCAAAATAAGATAGATGGTGATGATTTATGAATGCAATGTTTTCTCGAATAAATCATGTATGACTCCATGCACATATCTTGTATATCATATAAGCAAACAGCGGAAGACTTCTAGGAACCTGAGAATAAATATGCTTAAAAGTGTCAACACAAAGGTTGGTGAGTTCATAGTTTTAATGTTGCGCATAATCTGTATATAAAGGTGGATCACAAGATTTCAGTTGTTTTATCCAGAAACGTTTATCAAAATATTCTACAAAATTGAGCACCCTGGTATCTAAACTTAACGTATATTTAATTTGTACCCTTTGTATAATCATCTTAATAATATACGCAAACCAACGTGTACGCTTCTCAAATAGCATACGTCCATTAAAAGGCTAGCGCTCTAGCTCGGACGGGGATATCAAGCCCTATGGATCCATATATAACTACTAGCGCCCACCAGTTCTTATAACCGACAGTTACTAGTTGCCAAAGCTAAGGGATTTTCGGTTCAAACTCGGTGTAGAATTTAGTATGTACTTGTATCCATTGCGTTTAAAATAAAGTGCATGTATTCTCAACCCAAAAATATAGATTGCAAAAGCATTAAAAAAGGGAGCAAATGAAACTCACCTTAGCAGCATATAAAGTCGTTCACTAAAATGTGACCGAAACTCGGATTACCAAATAACCGTAGATCTCAACCTAGAGAAAATATGTTGGTCAATAAATGTCTATCAAGCTAGGTCAGGTCATAGTGTATCACAATCCTAATGCTCGAGATCGACATACAAAAGTTATCCAAAGTCGTTTCAAAAAGTCAATCTGATTCAATACTATAGTTTTTATAAGGCTTTAAAATATGATAAAATAATCAATTTTGACAATTGTTCAACAAAACAAGACGTGTCTTATATAAGGATTCATTTACTCGGCTAATAATATTCAAAAATCCAATTTATAAATCTTATAAATAAGTTGTTTAAGTATCAATTGCGGATTCAAAAGCAATTCCAATTAACGTCAATCATAATTCAGTTGACCATATCTTTTAATTCGTTCATCGAAATTACGCGATTTCTAAATGAAAAGTTATTGATTTTTTGCCAGCTTTCCAAAAACATGCATATCATACACCTTTTATCAGTAATATATGTATATAATTCGTGATTCATCATAAACTATTTAATGAGGAAATTTAGCATACAAGCATGCATAAATATATATACTCGAGCACTAGACATGGATACACAATTAATATATAAAAGATAAGATATGAATGCTCACGTATCAATATTGTGATTCAATATTGCAGGCAAGTACGTAGACGTAACAGAGATGATAAACACTAGGTTTGATTTGCAAACAATTCCAACGAACATTACCCATAACCTCCATGGCTATAACCCATAGTTTCCTTAGCTCTATCCCGCTCGAAAACCCATTTTTGAAAATAACCCGCTATAACCTCGTCGTAATATTTTATGTAATAACAATAATAATACTAATACTACTAATAATAATAAGATTAATAATAATATTAATCTTAATAATATAAATAATATAAATAATAATAATAATTATACATAGGGAGTAAATGAATATTTGTGTGTGTGCTTGTGTCGAACAGAATGTCGAGTTTTATAGATAAATCCCAAAATCCCCTGCCATGCGATCGCATGGCTTGAAGGGGTAAATCCCATGCGATCGCAAGGGTGTCCATGACAGCTCACAATCGTTTAACTTTTTGTTTGTCGACATAATTTTATATAATATATATAATATATTTAATTTATGTAATAATTTATATATTATATTTACGTACATAGTTAACTTGTAACTTTTGTTCCGATAAGTCGTACGTCATCACTCGACTTATGTCCCGGTTCCAGTTTTTCGAATGTACCTTCGTACGCTGAGAAAACTTGTATTTTTCGTTTCGTGAGTCATACCTTTGTCAAAAATTAGACTTAAATTATCCATAAACTATACCACTCGAGATGTAACTTATACATTTGAGTGTTTTGGTCATTTACTTCTATAAATCATCGTCTCGTAGTATATACATATACATATATACATTTTTATTTTGAAATAGTGTTTACTGTAGCAAAGTTACTGTAGCAAAGTTTTTTTAGCAAATAGTGATTTTAGAAAACACTGTAGCTTTTCGGGTACTGTAGCAATTCAAAAATACTGTAGCAAATTAGTTGTTTACTGGTTCATCTTAAACGTTTTAGTTAACTTATCTAAATATCAATCGAATCAATAATCGAATGTTACTATCGTTTACTAAATAACTTGAAATCATATATATATATATATATATATATATATATATATATATATATATATATATATATATATATATATATATATATTGTTCGTGAATCTTCGAGAACAGTCAAAGAATTATTGATTACATGAATATAGTTCCAAAACTTTCGTGACTCAACATTACAGACTTTGCTTATCGTGTCAGAAACGTTATAGATTAAGTTTAAATTTGGTCAGAAATTTTCGGGTCATCACAGTACCTACCCGTTAAAGAAATTTTGTCCCGAAATTTGAGTGAGGTCGTCATGGCTAACAATAAAAATGTTTTCATGACGAATATGAGTTGATAAATAGAATTTTATCACCGTTGAATAATATGGACAAGACAATCCGATTACTCGAAGCGTATGAGGGAAGTTATCGTAATAGAGTGAAATGGAGAATAGAGATTCGTTTTAACTCTTGACGTAGTAATGATTGATTTCCGGAATTTAAGGAATAGACAATATTCATAATCTAAATAAGATTTGATTCTTCGGTAATTGCGGAAATTAGGATTTCCTTTGATTAAATGTGTAATCTGCCTCGATTTCTATGTCTGATATTTCGCTATAAATTAACCACTTCCGTTTCATTATTATCACCACTCCTACATCTTCTTCCTTATTTCATACTTCCAAAAGATTGTGAAATGCTTCATCCAGTTCTGATTCTTGATATACTCCTAACTTTTATATCTGTCATTCTTCTTTTTCATCTACCACCAGAGGAAGTTATTTTCTTCTACCATTACCTTGGGGTTATAGTGTTTTTCATTCTCCCATGTCTTTATATTTCTATACGCATTGATATACACGGTTTTTAATTTCGGGGTTGTTATCGGGCTTTATATTCTCCATTATATTTCGGAGCTTCATGCTTTCATTTTCTCTTCCCGACCTTAAGTCAAGCAAATAATGGTCCAGAATTCGTAGGTATGGAGTTTTGGATGAACATAGTTAATGTTCTGAGAAGGTAATCGTAATGGCACGATCTTGATTTGTCAAATTACCAGAATATTTGCAAAAGACCGAATCATCAAGAAAAATATTTTCTTGATATGTTTAGAGGTTAAATAGAATAAAAGAGTTATGTAACATGGTTCATGATGAGGGTGTGATCTGTGAACCTTTATCACGTTCCATTAGAAACTCAGAATGACTTATTGTAATATAATCATGTTGATCAAGTGTCATTATATTATACTAACTCATGCTTCAATTCCCAACATTAATTCAAACATCCATTTTTCGAATTTTTCAGATTTTTGAAACTAAAATAGTTTCTTTTATGATGTAACACAGATAGCACGAAGAGATGAGCGATTTCAGATAAGAATAGTCATGAAGATATCTCCAGAAGTATCGAGGATATTTATAATGAAAGATACGAGGATATCTTAGAATTTCTAATATCGAAGGATGATGATGAAGATTTGTTCGTAACAGATTTTGAGTCAGGAGCAAGGTATTCGTTAATGACTTCAGCAGATACTGAATCATTTGGATTCTTTGAAGGTAGATTTCGTCTTTGTGATTTGTCCATAGCTTTCTTCATGGTTTGCTCAATCCGTTTTCCAACACCAAACTTTCTCTTTTTCTGTGTTTTTCCAACACACTACTCTTTATCATTAAACTTTCGACTATTAAAGTCGTTCACAGTTTTTGCTGCTTCATCAGCATTTTTCCAAAGTTCGGAGAACTAGTTTCGCAGTTTGGGGTGTTTTTCAGAAACTTCACATTCGAAGTAAGTAAGTCTAGGAGATAGACATTATATGTATATATATAACTGTTGGCCTAGAATTGCTGCGAAATTCGAAATACTGATTGCTAATTCCCGGTAGTTGGAACGGCAACTATTGTTACAAGATGTGGATGAGTATATGATAGGGTTTCAATGAATAATTATAGTGACTTTTCGAAGAAACTTAAGTCATAGATTAATGAAGTTGCTAGTAAATTTACTGCTAATGTGGTGGGACATGAAAGGTTCCCCTGTAACAAGAACGTATATGTCCAGATTACAATAAGGCTAATCTGAAAAGTTGAAGTTGACTGGTTGGAAGTGTGGTAAAACTGGATACTTTGAAAAGGGATTGCAAGATTATTTTCGGTAAAAACAACGCTAAAGGATCTTGCACAGTTTTGAAATCAAAGTATAGCTTTGAAAGATGTAGAGATCTAAGAGTGATGTCACCGGTTCAGAGTTATGATTTGGATTCTGATCCGTCAATATCAGAATATGTAATCGAATTTGTATGAGAATGATTGTGTATTGCAGTATAGTTAATGATTTTTGAATCAAAGTTGAAGAATGTACAGTGTAACATATTAATTATGAACTTATATATTTTCCGGGTATTACCTACCCGTTAAAGATTTCACAAGTAATATTTTGTACAAAAGAATTTTTATTACCGCCTTTATGAAAATATATGTATGTATATTTTCTTCAGATGTAATACAGATTTAATGAGTTAATATCATATTAAGCTCATTTGATTTTCGGCTTGACTTAGAAATGATTAATCTTTAAAATATTAAAGATTACATAATCTTTGCTGAGTATTTCGCTAATGAAATCAATACTTCATTATTTATTCTTATTGATATTCCTTTGTGAAGGGTGTGGTGCTCGTGGAAAATTTGTGTGAACCTTACAAGGCACAGATGATGTTTTCTGGAAAGTTTTGAGTACATCAAAAATGAAAATGTAAAATCAATTATGTAATTGAATAATACACCTGGTTTATTATGAAATGAAATTCATTGAGTTGAAACAGAGATTGTAGTTAACGATGGTTAAGTCGTTAACGAAGGATGTACATCGTAGCATATTAGTAATATGAATTAACCGAGTAGTATTTACCCTTTTTCAATTCATACATAATAGCTTAGTACGAAAAGATTTATGATGGTTTTAAAATTTATATATATAAGATATACATATAAATTCTTTAGAGTAATTGAGTTATTACTTCATAACTCATTGATACAATATACTCGTTGTTGACTCGTAATGATGTCCACGGTCCTTTCTTGAACTGGCGGAGCTTGTGATGTTAGAGGCGATGTTGACAGCACTGACTATGCTGGTGAGGCTAAGGGTACTATTGATGCTGTTGGTAAAACAAGTCTAGCTTGTAAATCGTGCACCATTCCGGTCAGGGTTTCTACTCTTCATTCTATCATTTCGGTCCACTTATCTGATTTACGGTTACTGCTGGAATATATTATCTCTAAGACTTTAGAGATTACATATTCGCCGCAGAATATTTCTCCAATGAAGTTATGAATCAATACTTCATCGGTTATTGTTGTTGGTACTCCTTGGTATCTTTGGTGCGTATGACGTTGATGTTCAAGGTACATATTGTGATGTTGAGGCTTGCGGTGCGGATGTTGTTGGTGGTGGTAATGGTACTGTTGGTGTTGTTGTCGACGGTACTGTTGATGCCGGTAATTCTGCTGGTGCTTGTAACCTTTGCACCATATTCTCCAAAGCCACTACCTGAGCGCGAAGCTCGTTGACTTCTTCTACTACACTGGGATGATTGGCGGTTCGGACGAGCGGATGAATAAGATCCAGAATTTGAGAGAGTATATGATCATGACGAGATATTCCGGAGATGAGAGAGAAAATGGTATTACGAACAGGTTCGCCGGTAAGTGCTTCAGGTTCTTCGCCAAGAGGGCAGTGTGGTGGATGGAAGGGATCGCCTTCTTCTTGTCTCCAATGATTAAGTAAGCTACGAACCCATCCCCAATTCATCCAGAATATGTGATGGCTGATTGGTTGATCCATTCCAGTTACACTGTCTTCGAAATTCAGGTGAATATTCATATCGAAATAGCTATCGGAGTTTAAGGAATTTGAACTAGATGCGGGATCCATCTTGTATAATTAGGGAATAGATTTTTGATATGAATTAGATTATAGAACTTAGATTGATATTCTTCAATACATAATTTACATATGTATATATAATACCAAAATCCCATAAATTACGGAGAAATTTTCGGAAGATGTCAAGAAAAGTTTACTGTAACAGATACGCTAAGATATGAATTTTTATCTTTACACTATTTATCAATAAATGCAGGAAAACGTGTCTAGACTTAAGAATGATAAGCATGTAATTTTTGACAAGAAATGATAAGCAAAACTTTTGACATGCAGACACAGTCGAAGTCCAGACTTACTAATGCATCCTAACAACTATCAGTTAGACACACTTATGCAAGACCTGGTTCACTAGGACCAACGCTCTGATACCAACTGTGACGATCGCTCCAAATCCATATGGACGAACACGACATTCATCGATTTCATTGTGAGGTATTTGACCTCTATATGATACGTTTTATAAACATTGCATTCTTTTGAAAAGGCACACCATAAATGAATATTTAAATCAAAGGTTTTCGACATCTGATGATTTCTACATATAGACAATCTCCATAATATAATAGTTTACAATAATACTTCCGTTGATAATGCAGTCAAAATAAGATTGATGGTGATGATTTATGAATGCAACATTTTCTCGAATAAAGCATGTATGACTCCATGCACATATCTTGTATATCATATAAGCAAACAGCGGAAGACTTCTAGGAACCTGAGAATAAACATGCTTAAAAGTGTCAACACAAAGGTTGGTGAGTTCATAGTTTTAATGTTGCGCATAATCTGTATATAAAGGTGGATCACAAGATTTCAGTTGTTTTATCCAGAAACGTTTATCAAAATATTCTACGAAATTGAGCACCCTGGTAACTTAACTTAACGTATATTTAATTTGTACCCTTTGTATAATCATCTTAATAATATACGCAAACCAACATGTACGCTTCTCAAATAGCATACGTCCTTTAAAAGGCTAGCGCTCTAGCTCGGACGGGGATATCAAGCCCTATGGATCCATATATAACTACTCGCGCCCACCAGTTCTTATAACCGGCAGTTACTAGTTACCAAAGCTAAGGGATTTTCGGTTCAAACTCGGTGTAGAATTTAGTATGTACTTGTATCCATTGCGTTTAAAATAAAGTGCATGTATTCTCAGCCCAAAAATATAGATTGCAAAAGCAATTAAAAAGGGAGCAAATGAAACTCACCTTAGCAGCATATAAAGTCGTTCACCAAAATGTGACCGAAACTCGGATTACCAAATAACCGTAGATCTCAACCTAGAGAAAATATGTTGGTCAATAAATGTCTATCAAGCTAGGTTAAGTCATAGTGTATCACAATCCTAATGCTCGAGATCGACATACAAAAGTTATCCAAAGTCGTTTCAAAATGTCAATCTGATTCAATACTATAGTTTTTATAAGGCTTTAAAATATGATAAAATAATCAATTTTGACAATTGTTCAACAAAACAAGACGTGCCTTATATAAGGATTCATTTATTCGGCTAATAATATTCAAAAATCCAATTTATCAATATTATAAATAAGTTGTTTAAGTATCAATTGCGGATTCAAAAGCAATTCCAATTAACGTCAATCATAATTCAGTTGACCATATCTTTTAATTCGTTCATCGAAATTACGCAATTTCTAAATGAAAAGTTATTGATTTTTCGCCAGCTTTCCAAAAACATGCATATCATACACCTTTTATCAGTAATATATGTATTTAATTCGTGATTCATCATAAACTGTTTAATGAGGAAATTTAGCATAAAAGCATGCATAAATATATATATTCTCGAGCACTAGACATGGATACACAATTAATATATAATAGATAAGATATGAATGCTCACGTATCAATATTGTGATTCAATATTGCAGGCAAGTACATAGACGTAACAGAGATGATAAACACTAGATTTGTTTTGCAAACAATGCCCACGAACATTACCCATAACCTCCATGGCTATAACCCATAGTTTCCTTAGATCTATCCCGCTCGAAAAACCATTTTTGAAAATAACCCGCTCATAACCTCGTCGTAATATTTTATGTAATAACAATAATAATACTAATACTACTAATAATAATAAGATTAATAATAATATTAATCTTAATAATATAAATAATATAAATAATAATAATAATTATACAGAGGGAGTAAATGAATATTTGTGTGTGTGTGCTTGTGTCGAACAGAATGTCGAGTTTTATAGATAAATCCTGAAATCCCCTGCCATGCAATCGCATGGCTTGAAGGGGTAAATCCCATGCGATCACATGGGTGTCCATGGCAACTCACAATCGTTTAACTTTTTGTTTGTCGACATAATTTTATATAATATATATAATATATTTAATTTATATAATTATTTATATATTATATTATATTTACGTGCATAGTTAACTTGTAACTTTTGTTCCGATAAGTCGTACGTCGTCACTCGACTTATGTCCCGGTTCCAGTTTTTCGAATGTCCCTTCGTACGCTGAGAAAACTTGTATTTTTCGTTTCATGAGTCATACCTTTGTCAAAAATTAGACTTAAATTATCCATAAACTATACCACTCGAGATGTAACTTATACATTTGAGTGTTTTGGTCATTTACTTCTATAAATCATCGTCTCGTAGTATATACATATACATATATACATTTTCATTTTGAAATAGTGTTTACTATAGCAAAGTTACTGTAGCAAAGTTTTTTTTAGCAAATAGTGATTTTAGAAAACACTGTAGCTTTTCGGGTACTGTAGCAATTCAATAATACTGTAGCAAATTAGTGTTTTACTGGTTCATCTTAAACGTTTTAATTAACTTATCTAAATATCAATCGAATCAATAATCGAATGTTACTATCGTTTACTAAATAACTTGAAATCATATATATATATATATATATATATATATATATATATATATATATATATATATATATATATATATATATATATATATATATATATATATATATATATTTGCACATTAAGTTATATATATATATTGTTCGTGAATCTTCGAGAACAGTCAAAGAATTATTGATTACATTGAATATAGTTCCAAAACTTTCGTGACTCAACATTACAGACTTTGCTTATCGTGTCGGAAACGTTATAGATTAAGTTTAAATTTGGTCAGAAATTTCCGGGTCATCACAGCCTGCTATACGGCCTGCCAAACGGCCTGCCAGGCGTATTTGGTAATTTTCAGGTCTATTTAAAGGGTGTTTATCATTCATTCCAACAAACACTTCAATTCATTTCTTTCTCTCTCTTGTACAATATTAGTCATACTTTCATGGCCTTCTCACCTCCGAGCGGGAAATTAAGTACCCGGAGGTAAACGCTGAAGATTGTATTAGGAGCGGTCTGGAGTCTTGAAGTTGTCACTTTTGTATTCGAAACTCGTTTAACCTACTGGTACTTCTATCCTTTATCTTATATAATGTTTTATGATATTATTGCCATGATTAGCGAGTAGTTATATTTAGTGTACGCTATGATGTAAGCAGTTATAATGCCGAAATAATATTATGGTTTGTGTATGCTGTTGAAATGCTTTTCGATTATGCTTTAAACTCAATCGCTTTTCCAACTAATAGAACGTAGTTATAGGCTCTGATATTGGGAAGTCGCGAACCTCGATTCAGAGTACACTATCTGTGTCACCCCTTGGTAAGAGAAGTCTCTCGAATACAACGTAAGATCAACCGAGGCACACCGATTGTAGTAAGTCCATCGAGCTTTGGATTCTGACTGAGGACTCTTTCGTAGTGAAACATCTGAGTAGACCTCTAGTACATTGTCGGTCCTAGACCATGCTAATGTAGTCACCAAGCATATAAACTTCGTACGTGTACGCTGAAGCACAGCGGTTGTTTTAAGCTGTACCTCTGCTAAGTAAGGCCATGGAACACGGTTAGTGTTGACCAGTACACTGCACCATAATGCGGTCTCAAGTATTGCACCCCGCTTGAGGGATTCTTAGTTAATTAAGGAACTGTTTGTTTAGACACATAAAGGATTGGACCGTTAGGATAACCGAACGTGTTCATGGAAGTCAGACTTGACTTGGCCATGGTGTTCTTTATGGTTGAACTCTTTTTAAGGGCCTAACTATCTTTTACCAATCATTAATGAAAGCATTGAAACACATCACGTCTCTCGGGTATGGTAAACCATGTATTATATTACGCTTAAGAAAGTTTAGACCATTTTGGAATGTTAATACGTCACCTAACCGAGTCGCTCAATTGGATGAGCCGTCTGAATGTGTATGCCTGTAATCAGACTGCACGGGTGTCGGGGGTAAGGGACGTTGCTGTCTATTCAGAATCTTCAAGCCTAACGCAGTACCCAGTGACATGTCTTATGACAGGGGCGTTTAGGACCAGTGTAATGAATACAGGGCCTCTGCCTATTCATGAGCCAATATTCCATAATCTCGGTAGAATAACTGATGAAGTAATAGTATGCACTTACTTTAACCTTATCTGAATTACAGATTTTATCGCATTTACTTTATCTATCTTATAAATTAGAAAATCCCAAAATAAATATTCACTACTCCCTAACTATCTTAGGCTACAATATAGGTTTGATGTTACTGATATCTCAAAAATACGACTCTAGGTGTAAGATTTAGGCCCCGCTAAATATAAATTTAAAACAGTACCCTCTCCCACGAGTGGCTGATCCTGGCGAGCCGCGGCCTAACGACACCGCGCAAATAAAAACCGTCCGTTTCGGCCATATTAAGAGACCTACTAGTTTTTGGCGCCGCTGCAGGGGAGCTGGTATCAGGAAATATTGTTTTCAATCAAACTTATTCACAAGCATTTAGTGGTGTCTAAGAAAGACAATTATACACGGACTTGGTTATTGGATTTTCCGAACAGTCGCCAATTATATTGGGACCAAAAGGATCCTGCCTCTCCGTAGTTGGCCTGGCCATTTGGTTTGTTGAATAGTTTGTGCGGAACTTTGTTACCGAAATACCAGGGAATCAGTAGCCAGAACCAAAAACATATTTCACCATAGGATAGTTAGTTAATTAGATTAGATTACTTTAGATTACTCTAGTTTACCTTAGATTAGACCACCTTAGATTACCTTAGATTGCCTTAGATTAAATTAGATTACCTTAGAATTAGTTTAGTTTAGCTTATTATAATTTAGCTTATTTGCGAAAATTAAAAACAAAAAGGCATACCTAGTGTATGACCCAAACCCAATCTAGACCAGGGCCGTTGTTATCCGTACCTGATCCGGACGCAATAATCTCTAAAGCACGCAAGGAAGCACAAATCAGAAACCAAATAGCGTTACGCGTTACTTTAGCAAAAAACACGAAACCCTCGATTGAAGGTCGAGGAGGACCAATCAGATTTCCAGAGATTCAAGGACACTCGTTCGAGTTAAAACATCACATCATCCAGCTCATTCAGAATAGCTATCAGTTTCATGGATTACCGAATGACGATCCTAATTCTCACCTTGATAAATTCATATCTCTTTCGAACTCCTACAAATAGGACAAGATATAGTCCGACTATACTTGTTCCCCTATTCTTTCACTCATCATGCTCAAACTTGGTTTGAAGGACTGGAAAAAGATTCCATCACGTCATGGACAGAGATGGCGACTAAATTCCTAACCAAATATTTCCCTCCTTCTAAACAAACCAAACTGAAGAATGACATCATTAACTTCAAACAAAGTTATGATGAATCTCTTTACACTGCATGGGAGCATTTCAAAACCCTGCTGAAGAAGTGCCATAATCACCAGTTAGAACGGTCAGCCCAAATCTGTACCTTCTACAATGGTCTTACGGTAAATCATAGGACGACGATCGATGCAGCAGCTCAAGGGAATCTGATGAACTAAACCGCAGATGAAGCATGGGAATTGCTCGAGAACATGACGATGCATCATCATGACCGGAATAGTGGTGAAACAACTTCATCATCTGCCCCACTCTCTGCACTTAACAATCAAACGGAGGCCATCAAATCCCTCACAGATAAGATGGAATCTCTTGCCAAGCAACTCGGAGAATTGAAGACGCAACCGCAGCAGGTTAACCAAGCTCAGGCTTGTGTTAATTGTACCAACCCGCAACCTACTGAAGACTATCAAGTTGAGTACAAAAACCCTGATGGTTCAATCTATTACGTTCAATACCCAGCTCGTCCACCAAATCCCGGATTCCATCAACCACCAAGGGTTAATCAATTTCAGCGAAGCAATCAACCTTTTCGCTATCGCTATCCACCTTATCCAGCCCAACAATCTCAATTGACCTACGATCAACCCCTTCCACTCACTGGTCCCCCAGTTGAGGAGAATTCCCCTACCACCCAGATTACAAAATCAACTAACCCCACTCTCGGAGTTCATGATCAGTTAACTCAATTCATCCAAGGACAACAACAGTTAAATCAGAGAACTGCAACCAGACAAGATCAGACGGAGATACTAATGAGAAATCAAATGGCTCTGCTCAAAAGTTTAGAAACGCAACTCGGACAGTTATCACAACGCCTTGAAACCCGACCGCAGGGAAGATTGCAAAGTAATACTATCCAGAATCCCCACACAGAAGAAGCAAAGCAAATGGATTCCGTAATCCCAGAGGAAGAACCACGGAGAAGGTCAACTAGGCTCAAGAAAAAATCAACATATACTCAGGAGCTGACCCCTGAAACTCCAGTTCGCATACCTTATCCTGGAAGGCTACAAGAAGAACCATCCAAGCTTGATTCCTTCAAACTTGATGGAAGATTCTAGGACACTATGTCCAAAGTTTCCAACCAGAAGAGATACATCCGAAGGCTTCTATCTACAAAGGAGAGGATACCAGACTCTAACAAAATTCCACTAAGTGAAGAATGCTCTGCATTACTCAGAAACTCTCTACCACCTAAGCTAGGAGATACGGGTCGATTCATTTTCCCGTGTTCAATCTACCAATCTGGAACCATTCATGCGTTAGCAGATTTAGGAGCAAGTATCAACCTAATCCCCTACTCTCTCTACAAGAGATTAGAGTTAGGAGACTTGTCACCAACCAAAATGACCATCTAACTTGCCGATCATACAATTCGATATCCTAAGGGCATAGTTGAGAACGTCTTGGTGAAAGTCGAAAAATTCTTGTATCCTATGGATTTCGTAGTAATGGATATTAAGGAAGACCTACACACCCCAATAGTGTTAGGAAGACCTTTCATGAATATGGCTAGGACTGTCATTGATGTGTATAATCAAACCATGATCTTACGATCACATGGGGAGAGCGTTACCTTCAAAATTGACCGACCAACCGATCTTTCTGGACAGGCAGAGATGTTTGCTATTTCCACCAGACGAATCACTTCCGATGATGAGTCATTATCACCAGCTGACGATATCGAGATGGGTGTCGAATCACAGTCTGTAGACGACCCAGAAATGGAAGAAGAGGATTCCAGCGAAGAAATAGAGGAAGAGGAGGAATCTGAAGAGGAAGAGAAAATGGAAGACGTAAAAGAAACTGCGACAACACCCGTTCCAAGCATTGAGCGTCATGAAGAAATAATGAGGCTTGAAACAGAAGATCACAGTTTAATCATTCGCTTCAAAAACAACGACAAGGCTGAGGTTAAGGATATAGAAATTGATCCTATAAGTATCAAAGTGGAGAATCAGAATACTGAAGGAACCCGTTCATCAGACGCATCCTCAGAGGAACCGGATACCGATGATGACGAGGATGAGCATCATGAAGACATTCTGACTAACTCACACTCTCTAACCGAAGTAGATCAAGGGGAGCCGGACTCTTCTTTAGATCAAATTCCCATTATATCTACACATGCAGACATGATTACCTTCATCAATGATACCGATGAATTTGAAGACATTCTCGAAGCCATCTGAAAGTCAACCATTGATTTTTTGCTACGCTTAACAGAACGAATCATGGCTATCAGATAAGAGCACCACCTCTATCTCTGAAGAGAAGACAATGATATTGAAAACCTAGAAGAACACATTCAAGACTTTATCAATTCTCTTCACGATCATATCTATCACGAAGAAAGGCAACGAGAGCATAATTCAGTGGTTCGCACTATTCTTGAAACAAGATTCTGTCGAAATCAGAGGATCATTTACTCTAAGGTTTATAATGCCTTAGCTGAATCTGCACTTCCGTTCTCATGAAACGAACGAGCACTACTGACTCTCATCCGGAAGCATATGGATCTTTCCACCGGCCGCCCGACTTATCACTCTGATTTGCAAATGATCGAGGATATTCACAGTCTTTTCGCTCTTCTGGATAGAGATAACTTCGAAAGCACACCAGACAGACTAGTGATTTACGTAACAACTGATCACCACGCTGATCTGATTATCAAAGAGTTGCAAGACGCTGTTATGGAGGAAGCAAGACGGAACAATTCGTTCTCTCATCTTGAACCAGATCGAGTCAACATTGCCACCTATGTTACGAAGCAGCTATCACGTATCTTCCACGAATCCACAGATCCTAGTTTCATATTTAAAGCTGAATGTCGAGAGATATACTCAAAGACGGTGAAATTAATACTCGGATCAGGATTGCTGTTCACTTCTTTCCAGCTTCATCTCTAAACTAATCTATGCAAAGCTACAGACTCTTACTATGGAGATCACTGTTCCGAAGACTTCGAGATTCTAAAGATACAGTTTTTTACATTGTTTGAAGACCTCCGAAATGAGCATCCAGTCAGGGAAATCATCAACACCAGCACTGCAACCATGATTGACATTCATGGGTCAACCAGCAGAGCTGTGGATCATATTCTCATCGGACTTCAAGACTTATCAAGAGCCAAAACTGCGCACTACTTATCGTTCAGAAGATCTTCAGAAGATTCTAAACACTACTGTGCACTATTGGTCCGACACTTTCTCCGGACTTATCCACCAAGACTCACATTCCCTCAAGAAGACCAAGATCACAACAATCAACGAGGAATGTTTGCTTTTTGAAGAATCACTACGGTCGAGCCAATGACCTTAAACAAAAGCGCTTCCCGGGAGGCAACCCGTGCAATAAAGTAGAGTAGAAGAATAAAGGATGACAAATGAGCCGATAAAGAAGCAAGGAAACCAGCCGCATCTGCTAGGGGTATTTCTTTCTTTTCGCTACTAGCTCAAGATTCAAACCATACCGCATCCTAGCTTATCACTAAGTGTGAGATAACACCCAATTAAAATATTAGACAAACACTCCTAAATCTTCAACTAAAACTCCTAAGTGTGGGATACACTAGGAACATTGAGGACAATGTTCATCTAAGTGTGAGGACATTGAGGACAATTCCAAGTCCTTAAGCCAAATTTCAAATTTTTTTTGCAAAAGAAACCCTTTTTGAAAAAGTATTTTTGAAAACCTAAAACGTTTGTCAATAAAAATAAGGCTTAAGTAAGGTGGAAGTCTTGTTAGATTGAAATCTCTAATAGAGCATTGCGTGACTAAGGTATTATCGACCTAAAATGATTATGGTGAGGCACCTCAAATAAGACCAACATTCATCTTTAATGCTTCACTATTTTCCGTTGAGAGTGCCGATGTCTGTGCTCAAAATCAGAACTTGCTTTAGATCTACATCTCCAAGCAGCAAAGCGTGGTTCGGTTGTAATTAAAATAGCTACCCATTTATCAAACATAAGCCTTCCACACCTCCACTACTTCCACTCCACCATCACATCCATATCACCTTTACTATTTCTCAGAAAACCCAGAAAATGAGATTCCTTCCGAAAACCCAATGTTATGAACCTCTCAAGTATCATGACAAAGGTCTTGAAAAAGTTTACCGGCAAAAAGTTTCTCGAGATGAAGTCTCCAAAAAAAAAAATGATAAAACTAAATAAGAGAAATGCCGAAGAGAACTCGACCGAAAATGATTATCAAATGAAGAAAAAGTTCAAAAGTGCTTCTCAAAATACTTCAGCACTCCTATCTATCCGAATAAAAGTCTGTATAAAGACTACATTACCCTTTTATCTCACCCTTCAAAAACAACTTCACTACCACTCCAAAATTCCTTCTCCATCATTGACAAATAACCCATAAAGCTGAGATTTCTACCGTTCTCGCGTTAGCAGCAAGGATTTAAGTCTTTATCAAGCCTATGACGATGGGTGCAGCATGACTTGCAATGAGCGTATTCATTTCTTAGATCTATAGGGAACCCTAAACACTTGAGTGATTTGAGTGACCCGTGAAAGCTAGCCTATGTCATGTAACCTCCTCGCATGCTTGCAGAGATAATTTCAATCCTAACATAGATTATTCACCTTATCTTTTTGCTCTTATAATAAAAGCAAACCGCTTAGGCTATTAGGAAAGAAACGCTGAAAAGATTCTTTAAAATGAGAGTTTGCTTGAGGACAAGCAAAAGTCTAAGTGTGGGATATTTGATATTGGCTATAAAGTCACATTTTCACCCCGGTATTAAGGCCCAAAAACAAGAAAGATTCGAACTTTTTCGGCAAAATACCCACTTCGTCGGTTAGAATTGAAGAACAAGTAATTACGAAGACAGTACAAAAAGAATCAAGAGAATCGGAGCTAAAACGAAGATTTTAGAGCGCAAACGGTGAAAGACAAGAAATCAAGTTACGATCCAGGGAATTCGGGCTGACCAACAAGCCATACGGCCTGCCATATGGCCTGCCAGTATGGAAACGGCCTGCCATATACGTGCCACCACACGAGCCACCAAACGGCCTACCTTGCATACGGCCTGCCAAATACGGCCTGCCATACGGCCTGCCAAACGGCCTGCCAGGCGTATTTGGCAATTTTCAAGTCTATTTAAAGGATCTTTGTCATTCATTCCAACACACACTTCAATTCACTTCTTTCTCTCTCTTGTACAATATTAGTCATACTTTCAAGGCCTTCTCACCTCCGAGCGGGAAATTAAGTACCTGAGATGCCCCGTACAAAACCATCGTGTACAAATCATCAACAACAGGATCATTACAAGGTTAAGTTCTATATGCTGTAATAAAAGAAGTTGCATTCACGATAGAAAGATGACGTCATAATCGACATCAAATGTTTTACACCAACAGTATGCTTCTACGAATAGCAAGCATGAATAAATGTATGTGACCCTTAGGTCGTTACAAAACATAGTTTCAAATGTATTAAAGTTTGAATGCAAGATAAATAGTTCATGAGGTGATAACACTAGAGCAGCGGTTGTCTACGGCAAGACTAGCACGACAGCGGAAGCAAATAACCTTAAGCACCTGAGAAAAACATGCTTAAAAATGTCAACACAAAGGTTGGTGAGCTATAGTTTAAGTATAACAGTATGTAAGTTAGGCCACGAGATTTCAGTGCTACAAAGAGCGTTTCAAAACAGTATGATAAAGTATATGTTAACCGTGGGCACTTGGTAACTAACTTAACGTTTATACCCCCTGAAAGTACACTTGGCAAGTGCGTATATTTACGAAGTATTAAACACTCGTTAAATGCTAGAGCGACTAGCCCGAGTGGGGATGTCAAACCCTATGGATCCATATCTAAGATTCGCGTTTACCGGTTCAAAAACCAATGACTAAACGTTACCGAGCTAAAGGGAATGTTTATGCCGTTGTATAACCCACACATATATAAAGTTTAAGTACTCGTGCCTAGTATGTAAAACATAAAATTCGCATATATTCTCAGTTCCCAAAATAAGTTAAAGTAAAAAGGGAATGCTATAACTCACAATGATAAAGTAGCGGTAAAGTATGACTCGAAAAGTAAGCAAGTAATGAAGGTTGTCCAAACGGGTCCTCAACCTAAGTCAAATATTACTAAGTCAGTAAATCGTCCCAAAAGTTTTAAAAGTATGTAAATAAGGTCTTAAAAGTCATCATCATTCATCATCAAACAAAAGTTGTAAAGTAAGTTTCGTTCATGAAAAGAGTTTTAAACAAAGGCTGAGTTCGGTCAGTCACCACGGCCTCTATGCCTACTGAAATAAGGTGAGACCAGTGGCCATGGCTCCGTATATGAGTCCTTTAGTTGTGGTAAAAATTACAGAAGCAACCTCTTCTTCGTTTGACCGTGGCGACGGTCTAAGCGCGAGTACGTCAGAATTTTCAGCACAACGTTAAAAGACATAGTGACGATCGGAGGGCCATAAATCCTAAACCGTAAATCGGATTTAGACGAGTCCTATATGAAAATTTATCTAATCGAATAGAGATATCCGAAAATCATATTTACAGTAGACCAGGTCGTACGGGTCAGACACAGAAACAGTAAAACAATAGGGTCAGTAGGTTCCGGTGGTTCTTGGTGTTCGATGCTTATCATGGTTCTCATCCTTGATTCATATAGCTTCAAGTGTACAACTCGTTGATGTGTTTGCATCATTTTCACCAAGGTTTGACCATCATAACCCAAGTGTAAGTCTAAGACATGAAGCACAACTCACTTAAGTGTTGCAAGTGTTTTGATGAACCAAAGTTACATCAAAGTCTTAGATTCAACACATACATAAAATGTAAAAGTAATATAGAACTATAAACTTGAAAATAAACTAACTAATCAAGATCTTAAGATGTAGAACATAGTTCTTAGTTTGATCTTGAAGATCCAAGACTCAAAAGTCTAGATCTAACATAAGTGTACAAAGTTATAATTAAAAAAAGCTTACTTACATGTTCTTGAACTTTTAAAGTTAATTTTAGTTCAAGAAAGTATGAGATCAAGACTAACTTGTAATACTTGACCATTCAAACCAACAATCATGAAATTAAAGTACATAATACAAAGAAATAAACTAAGTAAACAAGTAAAAGGTTCATGGTTGTTCATACTTTAAAGATTCAAACCAAAGTTTGATCTTTAGAAAGTAAACTTTAAGTTTACTTCATGAGCTTCAAGTATGATTTTAATCAACACATAAACTTACAATCTTTCAAAAAATTAAATGTAGAACATAACTAGTAAGTTAGGTTTCTTATGTGTTCTTGTTAATACAAGATAAACGGAGAATCAAACTAAAGAGTTTGATTCTTGTAACTAGTAAAGAACAACTACAAGTAAGTAAGTAATAATCAAAGACTAGTAACAATAAACAAAAGATGATGATGATAGATGTATATGATTCGGTTTTTACAAAGAAAAAAAAGAGAGAAAAAGTCTTCAAGTTACTTACAAAATGAGAGAAAAAGGAAGAAAATATTTGAGAGAAAGTATGTGTGTGTTTTGAGAGTGAGTGAATGGAAGTAAGATGTAATGAAAATTTGAAAAACAAAACCCCTTATGCTTGCCCAAAACCAACGGTTTGCTTCTCCTGGGGGGGGGGGGGGGGGGGAAGGGATTAGTCCACTAGTTCTTCATGTGTTAAAGCTTACAAAGTTGGATACTAGAGGTGCATGCATGGGGATCATGGTAACTAGATTCTTTACAAGGTTAATCCATCTAGTTTATTTCTAAGTAATACTTACATGTAGTAAAAATGGGCTAGTTAATCCAATAAGGTGTAGGGTGGGTTTATAAGCCCATATTCATGAGTCCATTAACATTAACAAGGCTCAAGTTCAAGTAATTAACAAATAAATCCAATTAAAGCCCAAGTAATTAACTAATAACCATAGTTAATTAAAATGATTAATAAAACTAATCATGAATGTAAATAATACTTGAAAATATTATTTGTGTAAGTTTCGCGTGTCACAAAGACGTTTCGGGCAATTAAAGTCAAGTACGGGCAATCATGGCAACATGTAAATGTAATAACATACATTCGTTTAATCACACGCATTAATAATAACAATTATTAATAAAATAATGTTGGAAAATACAGGGTCGTTACATTACCCACCTGTTAAAGAAAATTTCGTCCCGAAATTTAAACTGAGGTAGATGGAGGAGTTGGGAAAAGGTGAGGATACTTCCGCATCATTTGATCCTCTCGTTCCCAAGTAAACTCAGGTCCTCGTTTGGCATTCCATCGCACCCGGACGATCAGAATCTTGTTGCGTTTCAAAGTTTTGATCTCACGATCCATAATTTCAACAGGTTCCTCCACAAAGTGGAGTTTGTCTTCAATTGTAAGTTCTTCCAGTGGTATGATAAGTTCCGGTGCAGCAAGACACTTCTTCAAGTTTGACACGTGGAAGGTAGGATGAACTGAGCTCAATTGTGCTGGTAGATCCAAACGGTAAGCAACGGGTCCAACACGTTCCAAAATTTTGAAAGGACCAATGTATCGCGGGTTTAACTTTCCGCGTTTTCCAAAGCAAATCACACCCTTCCAAGGTGCAACCTTCAACATTACACGTTCACCAATGTTGAATTCAAAGTCCTTACGTTTAAGATCGGCATAACTCTTTTGACGATCGCGGGCAGTCTTAAGTCTAGCTTGAATTTGAGCAATCTTCTTCGTCATTTTGTGGACTACCTCGGGTCCGGTGATTTGCTTTTCGCCTACTTCGGTCCAACAAATAGGAGATCAGCACTTGCAGCCATACAATGCTTCAAAAGGTGCGGCATTAATGCTTGAGTGATAACTGTTGTTGTACGAGAATTCGGCTAATGGCAAATTGCTTTCCCAGGCCTTTCCAAAATCAATGACACATGCGCGCAACATGTCTTCCAAGGTCTGAATCGTTCGTTCACTTTGCCCGTCAGTCTGAGGGTGATAAGCAGTACTCATGTCAAAACGAGTTCCCATGGCTTCTTGCAAAGAACGCCAAAATCTAGAAGCAAAACGGGGATCGCGATCGGAGATGATCGATAAAGGTACACCATGACGAGATACAACCTCTTTAATGTAAAGTTGAGCAAGTCTCTCCATCATATCTGTTTCCTTCATCGCTAAGAAATGTGCAGATTTAGTAAGGCGGTCAACGATAACCCAGATGGTATCGTATCCGACCACCGTCTTTGGTAGCTTGGTGATAAAATCCATCGTTATCCTTTCCCACTTCCATTGTGGGATTTCCGGTTGTTGAAGTAAACCAGAAGGTCTTTGATGCTCGACTTTAACCTTCAAGCAAGTCAAACACTTCCCAACATAAGTTGCAACGTCCTTCTTAAGATTCGGCCACCAATACTGTTCTCTAAGGTCGTGGTACATCTTGCCCGACCCAGGATGAATCGAATATCTCTATTTGTGTGCTTCATCAAGTATAAGGTTCTGTAGATCTCCATAAAGAGGTACCCAAATTCTTCCGGCATAACATCGAAGTCCAGACTCCCTAACCTCGAATCGAGAGACAAGTATGTTCAAATATTCCTGAGTTATATTCTCCTTCTTGAGAGCCTCATCTTGGGCTAATCTGATCTGGCTGTTGAGGTTCGAATGAATGGTGATGTTCAGAGCCCTAACACGAAGAGGTGTCATCCTCTCCTTTCGGCTTAAAGCATCAGCTACAACATTGGCCTTGACAGGATGATAGCGAAGTTCACAATCATAGTCGTTGAGCATCTCGATCCATCGACGCTGTCTCATATTCAGTTGCTTTTGATCAAAGATGTGCTGGAGACTCTTGTGGTCGGTGAAGATAGTACTCTTAGTTCCATACAAATAGTGTCTCCACAATTTGAGTGCAAAGACAACGGCTCCAAGTTCAAGGTCGTGAGTGGTGTAATTCCGTTCGTGAATCTTCAATTGTCGGGAGGCATAAGCGATAACCTTTGATCGTTGCATCAGTACACAACCAAAACCACTTTTCGAAGAATCGCAATAAACAACAAAGTCGTCGCTGCCCTCAGGAAGTGATAGGATAGGTGCGGTGGTTAATTTCTTCTTCAAAGTTTGAAATGCTGATTCGTGTGCGGGTTCCCAAATGAACTTCTTGCCCTTGTGAGTCAGTGCGGTCAAAGGATGCGCAATCAGAGAGAAACCTTCGATAAACCTTCGGTAATAACTGGCGAGACCTAGGAATTGGTAAATATGCGTTAGAGTAGTGGGGGTCTTGTAGTGACCCGAACTTTTCCATGTTTATATATATTAATTGAGATTGATGTTTACATGATTAAATGTTTCCAACATGTTAAGCAATCAAACTTGTTAAGACTTGATTAATTGAAATAGGTTTCATATAGACAATTGACCACCTAAGTTGACCGGTGATTCACGAACGTTAAAACTTGTAAAAAACTATATGATGACATATATATGGTTATATATATAGTTAACATGATATTATGATAAGTAAACATATCATTAATTATATTAACAATGAACTACATATGTAAAAACAAGACTACTAACTTAATGATTTTGAAACGAGACATATATGTAACGTTTATCGTTGTAACGACATTTAATGTATATATATCATATTAAGAGATATTCGTACATCATAATATCATGATAATATAATAATTTAAAATCTCTTTTGTTATTATAAACATTGGGTTAACAACATTTAACAAGATCGTTAACCTAAAGGTTTCAAAACAACACTTACATGTAACGACTAACGATGACTTAACGACTCAGTTAAAATGTATATACATGTAGTGTTTTAATATGTATTTATACACTTTTGAAAGACTTCAATACACTTATCAAAATACTTCTACTTAACAAAAATGCTTACAATTACATTCTCGTTCAGTTTCATCAACAATTCTACTCGTATGCACCCGTATTCGTACTCGTACAATACACAGCTTTTAGATGTATGTACTATTGGTATATACACTCCAATGATCAGCTCTTAGCAGCCCATGTGAGTCACCTAACACATGTGGGAACCATCATTTGGCAACTAGCATGAAATATCTCATAAGATTACAAAAATATGAGTAATCATTCATGACTTATTTACATGAAAACAAAATTACATATCCTTTATATCTAATCCATACACCAACGACCAAAAACACCTACAAACACTTTCATTCTTCAATTTTCTTCATCTAATTGAACTCTCTCAAGTTCTATCTTCAAGTTCTAAGTGTTCTTCATAAATTCCAAAAGTTCTAGTTTCATAAAATCAAGAATACTTTCAAGTTTGCTAGCTCACTTCCAATCTTGTAAGGTGATCATCCAACCTCAAGAAATCTTTGTTTCTTACAGTAGGTTATCATTCTAATACAAGGTAATAATCATATTCAAACTTTGGTTCAATTTCTATAACTATAACAATCTTATTTCAAGTGATGATCTTACTTGAACTTGTTTTCGTGTCATGATTTTGCTTCAAGAACTTTGAGCCATCCAAGGATCCATTGAAGCTAGATCCATTTTTCTCTTTTCCAGTAGGTTCATCCAAGGAACTTAAGGTAGTAATGATGTTCATAACATCATTCGATTCATACATATAAAGCTATCTTATTCGAAGGTTTAAACTTGTAATCACTAGAACATAGTTTAGTTAATTCTAAACTTGTTCGCAAACAAAAGTTAATCCTTCTAACTTGACTTTTAAAATCAACTAAACACATGTTCTATATCTATATGATATGCTAACTTAATGATTTAAAACCTGGAAACACGAAAAACACCGTAAAACCGGATTTACGCCGTCGTAGTAACACCGCGGGCTGTTTTGGGTTAGTTAATTAAAAACTATGATAAACTTTGATTTAAAAGTTGTTATTCTGAGAAAATGATTTTTATTATGAACATGAAACTATATCCAAAAATTATGGTTAAACTCAAAGTGGAAGTATGTTTTCTAAAATGGTCATCTAGACGTCGTTCTTTCGACTGAAATGACTACCTTTACAAAAACGACTTGTAACTTATTTTTCCGACTAGAAACCTATACTTTTTTTGTTTAGATTCATAAAATAGAGTTCAATATGAAACCATAGCAATTTGATTCACTCAAAACGGATATAAAATGAAGAAGTTATGGGTAAAACAAGATTGGATAATTTTTCTCATTTTAGCTACGTGAAAATTGGTAACAAATCTATTCCAACCATAACTTAATCAACTTGTATTATATATTATGTAATCTTGAGATACCATAGACACGTATACAATGTGACACATCTATATATATTTCGGAACAACCATAGACACTCTATATGTGAATGTTGGAGTTAGCTATACAGGGTTGAGGTTGATTCCAAAATATATATAGTTTGAGTTGTGATCAATACTGAGATACGTATACACTGGGTCGTGGATTGATTCAAGATAATATTTATTGATTTATTTCTGTACATCTAACTGTGGACAACTAGTTGTAGGTTACTAACGAGGACAGCTGACTTAATAAACTTAAAACATCAAAATATATTAAAAGTGTTGTAAATATATTTTGAACATACTTTGATATATATGTATATATTGTTATAGGTTCGTGAATCAACCAGTGGCCAAGTCTTACTTCCCGACGAAGTAAAAATCTGTGAAAGTGAGTTATAGTCCCACTTTTAAAATCTAATATTTTCGGGATGAGAATACATGCAGGTTTTATAAATGATTTACAAAATAGACACAAGTACGTGAAACTACATTCTATGGTTGAATTATCGAAATCGAATATGCCCCTTTTTATTAAGTCTGGTAATCTAAGAATTAGGGAACAGACACCCTAATTGACGCGAATCCTAAAGATAGATCTATTGGGCCTAACAAACCCCATCCAAAGTACCGGATGCTTTAGTACTTCGAAATTTATATCATATCCGAAGGGTGTCCCGGAATGATGGGGATATTCTTATATATGCATCTTGTTATTGTCGGTTACCAGGTGTTCACCATATGAATGATTTTTATCTCTATGTATGGGATGTGTATTGAAATATGAAATCTTGTGGTCTATTGTTACGATTTGATATATATAGGTTAAACCTATAACTCACCAACATTTTTGTTGACGTTTTAAGCATGTTTATTCTCAGGTGATTATTAAGAGCTTCCGCTATCGCATACTTAAATAAGGACAAGATTTGGAGTCCATGCTTGTATGATATTGTGTAAAAACTGCATTCAAGAAACTTATTTTGTTGTAACATATTTGTATTGTAAACCATTATGTAATGGTCGTGTGTAAACAGGATATTTTAGATTATCATTATTTGATAATCTACGTAAAGCTTTTTAAACCTTTATTGATGAAATAAAGGTTATGGTTTGTTTAAAAATGAATGCAGTCTTTGAAAAACATCTCATATAGAGGTCAAAACCTCGCAACGAAATCAATTAATATGGAACGTTTTTAATCAATAAGAACGGGACATTTCAGTTGGTATCCGAGCGTTGGTCTTAGAGAACCAGAAAATTTGCATTAGTGTGTCTTATCGAGTTTGTTAGGATGCATTAGTGAGTCTGGACTTCGACCGTGTTTTCTTTAAAAATGATTGCTTAACATTTTTGTTGGAAACTATATATTTTTAACCTATGAATATTATGTGATATATTAATCTCTTAACGTGTTTGATATTATGTGATAGATGTCTACCTCTAGAACAAGTCCCATTGACTCACCTAATAATAATGAAGAGTCAAATGTAAATTGGAATGATTTGTGGACTGATTCACAAGTTCCCGAAGAGGAACCGGAAGAAGAGTCGGAACCGGAAGAAGAGTCGGAACCGGAAGAAGAATCGGAACCGGATGTAGAAATAGAACCGGTGGGGGAAATAATAAAACGGTTAAGTAAAAGAAAATCCTCAACCAACCGACCAAAGTTAATTATGGTCAATGGTGTTTCCGCCAAGGAAGCAAAATATTGGGAGGATTACCAATTCTCCGATGAATCGGATTCCGACGAGAATTCCGATGATGTTATAGAAATTACCCCAACTGAATTTAAAAAGGCAAAAGAAAATAATAAGGGAAAGGGCATAAAAATAGAGAAATCTAATTCCAACCCCGATGAACTTTATATGTATCGTCAACCCCCGAAGTCCTTAAGTTGTAACAATGACCCGGGAACCTCTAAACCACCAGGTTTTTCTAAACCAATGTGGACAACGACGGCTCGTATTAGGGGAACATCATATATCCCTAGAAACTTGGCAAAACGAACCAAAACCGAAGAAGAAGAAACGAGAGAGTCGGAATAAGATAGTTGTATTCGTGTGGTGTAATATATGGAATATAGTGTTCTTATGCTTTATGATATATGTAAAAATTGCATGTATTAATAAGTATTTTTTTTTATGAATCTAACTCTTGTCTATTTTACAGTTTAAAAACACAAAATGGATAGACAACCCAATATTTTAAGAGACCTACCCGGAGACATGATTGATGAAATCTTGTCTAGAGTCGGCCAGAATTCTTCGGCACAACTATTTAAGGCGAGATCAGTTTGTAAGACATTCGAAGAACGTTCCAAGAATGTCTTGGTTTATAAGAGACTTTCGTTTGAAAGATGGGGGATATCACATTGGGAAACCCATAAGTTACGATGTGTTTACTTTGACGCATATATTGCGGGGAACCCAAATGCTATTTTACGCAACGGGTTAAGAAATTATTTTGACTCAATATATCCGAATATTGGACTTCGTGATTTAGAAAAAGCGGCTAACATGCAACATAAAGAAGCATGTTATGCTTACGGATTAGTAATGTTCGCTTCTCACCAAAGTGAGAACAAGAACATCGGGCTACAACTATTAAACAAAACGTTTCCACAAGTGACGGAGTCGGTAATTGGGGTAAGAAATGAGGTTTTTAGATTATTACGGGACTGTTGGACATTACGTAACCCTCGTCCCTTTGATGACGTTACAACACGCTGTCTTATCAACGGCCATAACGGTTATGTTGCACAAGACCAAGGATGGGAAGTAGTCCTAGTAAAACCAGAATGCATGACTTGTTTCTGGACGTATGAATTACGTGTCTTTATTGCCTTTGCTGAACGACTTGTGTACTAGCTAGAATTGTCTTCACAACTATCTTGTATCAAAGTTATTGTGTGCTATATTTCATGCTTTATGTAAAATAAGCGGTATTGTAAGTTTGTAAAATATTGTATAAAAGTTTGAACGCGAAATATTATTATAATCAGTTTTTCATATAGAATTGTAGTAGTTGAATTGTATATTAGCTACTAAGTATGAACTTAACGAGTAGGTACTACCCGAATTTAAACTTATAAAACGCTAATATGAAGAAAAAGCTTTTATAAATGAGTTCATATTATGCTACGAAATACTATTAACTACTCTTAATATTCTGTATGATTAACTTGTTCCATTTAACTATTTTGAAGGAAATGGCACCGACTACTCGACACACCGTGAATATGAATGAAGAGGAATTCCGTACTTTTCTAGCTTCAAACATAGCCGCAGTACAGGCTGCGCTACATACCAACAATAACCTTGGATCTAGCAGTACAGGAAATCGTGTAGGATGCACCTACAAAGAATTCACTGCCTGCAAACCTTTGGAATTTGATGGAACCGAAGGACCGATCGGATTGAAACGGTGGACCGAGAAGGTTGAATCGGTGTTTGCCATAAGTAAGTGTACTGAAGAGGACAAAGTGAAGTACGCTACGCATACCTTCACAGGTTCTGCGTTAACATGGTGGAATACCTATCTAGAGCAAGTGGGACAAGATGATGCGTACGCACTACCGTGGTCAGCATTCAAGCACTTGATGAACGAGAAGTACCGTCCCAGAACCGAGGTCAATAAGCTCAAGACAGAACTTAGAGGGTTACGAACCCAAGGATTTGATATTACCACGTACGAAAGACGATTCACAGAATTGTGCCTATTGTGTCCGGGAGCATTCGAAGATGAGGAAGAGAAGATCGACGCGTTTGTGAAAGGATTACCGGAAAGAATCCAAGAAGATATAAGTTCACACGAGCCTGCCTCCATACAACAGGCATGTAGAATGGCTCACAAACTAGTGAACCAGATTGAAGAAAGAATTAAAGAACAGACTGCTGAAGAGGCCAATGTGAAGCAAGTCAAAAGAAAGTGGGAGGAAAACGGTGATAAGAATCACCAATACAACAACAACAGCAATTACAACAATAATCGCAACAATTATCCCAACAATCGCAACATCAATCGCAACTACAACAAACGGCCCAACAACAAAAACAACAATAACAACAACAGCAACTACAACAATCATCCCAACAACAATAATAACCGCAACAACAACAACAATCAGAAGCAACTATGCCAAAGGTGTGAAAAGAATCACTCGGGGTTCTGCACCAAATTTTGCAACAAGTGTAAAAGAAATGGTCATAGCGCGGCGAAGTGTGAGGTCTACGGACCAGGAGTTAATAGAACGAAAGGAACAAATGGTGTCGGAACGAGTAATGGCGGAGCAAGTAGTGTCGGAGCAAGTTATGCCAATGTAGTTTGTTATAAATGTGGAAAACCAGGCCACATTATTAGAAATTGCCCGAACCAGGAGAACACGAATGGACAAGGCCGTGGAAGAGTTTTCAATATTAATGCGGTAGAGGCACAGGAAGACCCGGAGCTTGTTACGGGTACGTTTCTTATTGACAATAAATCTGCTTACGTTTTATTTGATTCGGGTGCGGATAGAAGCTATATGAGTAGAGATTTTTGTGCTAAATTAAGTTGTCCATTGACGCCTTTGGATAGTAAATTTTTACTTGAATTAGCAAATGGTAAATTAATTTCAGCAGATAATATATGTCGGAATCGAGAAATTAAACTGGTTAGCGAAACATTTAAGATTGATTTGATACCAGTAGAGTTAGGGAGTTTTGATGTGATAATCGGTATGGACTGGTTGAAAGAAGTGAAAGCGGAGATCGTTTGTTACAAAAATGCAATTCGCATTATACGAGAAAAAGGAAAACCCTTAATGGTGTACGGAGAAAAGGGCAACACGAAGCTACATCTTATTAGTAATTTGAAGGCACAAAAACTAATAAGAAAAGGTTGCTATGCTGTTCTAGCACACGTCGAGAAAGTACAAACTGAAGAAAAGAGCATCAATGATGTTCCCATTGCAAAAGAATTTCCCGATGTATTTCCGAAAGAATTACCGGGATTACCCCCACATCGATCCGTTGAATTTCAAATACTTCTTGTACCAGGAGCTGCACCAATAGCTCGTGCTCCTTACAGACTCGCACCCAGCGAGATGAAAGAACTGCAAAGCCAATTACAAGAACTTTTAGAGCGTGGTTTCATTCGACCAAGCACATCACCGTGGGGAGCTCCTGTTTTGTTTGTCAAGAAGAAAGATGGTACATTCAGGTTGTGTATCGACTACCGAGAGTTGAACAAACTTACCATCAAGAACCGCTACCCACTACCGAGAATCGACGACTTATTTGATCAACTACAAGGCTCGTCTGTTTATTCAAAGATTGACTTACGTTCCGGGTATCATCAAATGCGGGTGAAAGAAGATGATATTCCAAAGACTGCTTTCAGAACACGTTACGGTCATTACGAGTTTATGGTCATGCCGTTTGGTTTAACTAATGCACCAGCTGTGTTCATGGACCTTATGAACCGAGTGTGTGGACCATACCTTGACAAGTTTGTCATTGTTTTCATTGATGACATACTTATTTACTCAAAGAATGACCAAGAACACGGTGAACATTTGAGAAAGGTGTTAGAAGTATTGAGGAAGGAAGAATTGTACGCTAAGTTTTCAAAGTGTGCATTTTGGTTGGAAGAAGTTCAATTCCTCGGTCACATAGTGAACAAAGAAGGTATTAAGGTGGATCCGGCAAAGATAGAAACTGTTGAAAAGTGGGAAACCCCGAAAACTCCGAAACACATACGCCAGTTTTTAGGACTAGCTGGTTACTACAGAAGGTTCATCCAAGACTTTTCCAGAATAGCAAAACCCTTGACTGCATTAACGCATAAAGGGAAGAAATTTGAATGGAATGATGAACAAGAGAAAGCGTTTCAGTTATTGAAGAAAAAGCTAACTACGGCACCTATATTGTCATTGCCTGAAGGGAATGATGATTTTGTGATTTATTGTGACGCATCAAAGCAAGGTCTCGGTTGTGTATTAATGCAACGAACGAAGGTGATTGCTTATGCGTCTAGACAATTGAAGATTCACGAACAAAATTATACGACGCATGATTTGGAATTAGGCGCGGTTGTTTTTGCATTAAAGACTTGGAGGCACTACTTATATGGGGTCAAAAGTATTATATATACCGACCACAAAAGTCTTCAACACATATTTAATCAGAAACAACTGAATATGAGGCAGCGTAGGTGGATTGAATTATTGAATGATTACGATTTTGAGATTCGTTACCACCCGGGGAAGGCAAATGTGGTAGCCGATGCCTTGAGCAGGAAGGATAGAGAACCCATTCGAGTAAAATCTATGAATATAATGATTCATAATAACATTACTACTCAAATAAAGGAGGCGCAACAAGGAGTTTTAAAAGAGGGAAATTTAAAGGATGAAATACCCAAAGGATCGGAGAAGCATCTTAATATTCGGGAAGACGGAACCCGGTATAGGGCTGAAAGGATTTGGGTACCAAAATTTGGAGATATGAGAGAAATCGTACTTAGAGAAGCTCATAAAACCAGATACTCAATACATCCTGGAACGGGGAAGATGTACAAGGATCTCAAGAAACATTTTTGGTGGCCGGGTATGAAAGCCGATGCTGCTAAATACGTAGGAGAATGTTTGACGTGTTCTAAGGTCAAAGCTGAGCATCAGAAACCATCAGGTCTACTTCAACAACCCGAAATCCCGGAATGGAAATGGGAAAACATTACCATGGATTTCATCACTAAATTGCCAAGGACTGCAAGTGGTTTTGATACTATTTGGGTAATAGTTGATCGTCTCACCAAATCAGCACACTTCCTACCAATAAGAGAAGATGACAAGATGGAGAAGTTAGCACGACTGTATTTGAAGGAAGTCGTCTCCAGACATGGAATACCAATCTCTATTATCTCTGATAGGGATGGCAGATTTATTTCAAGATTCTGGCAGACATTACAGCAAGCATTAGGAACTCGTCTAGATATGAGTACTGCCTATCATCCACAAACTGATGGGCAGAGCTAAAGGACGATACAAACGCTTGAAGACATGCTACGAGCATGTGTTATTGATTTCGGAAACAGTTGGGATCGACATCTACCGTTAGCAGAATTTTCCTACAACAACAGCTACCATTCAAGCATTGAGATGGCGCCGTTTGAAGCACTTTATGGTAGAAAGTGCAGGTCTCCGATTTGTTGGAGTGAGGTGGGGGATAGACAGATTACGGGTCCGGAGATTATACAAGAAACTACCGAGAAGATCATCCAAATTCAACAACGGTTGAAAACCGCCCAAAGTCGACAAAAGAGCTACGCTGACATTAAAAGAAAAGATATAGAATTTGAAATTGGAGAGATGGTCATGCTTAAAGTTTCACCTTGGAAAGGCGTTGTTCGATTTGGTAAACGAGGGAAATTAAATCCAAGGTATATTGGACCATTCAAGATTATTGATCGTGTCGGACCAGTAGCTTACCGACTTGAGTTACCTCAACAACTCGCGGCTGTACATAACACTTTCCACGTCTCGAATTTGAAGAAATGTTTTGCTAAAGAAGATCTCACTATTCCGTTAGATGAAATCCAAATCAACAAAAAACTCCAATTCATCGAAGAACCCGTCGAAATAATGGATCGTGAGGTTAAAAGACTTAAGCAAAACAAGATACCAATTGTTAAGGTTCGATGGAATGCTCGTAGAGGACCCGAGTTCACCTGGGAGCGTGAAGATCAGATGAAGAAGAAATACCCGCATCTATTTCCAGAAGATTCGTCAACACCTTCAACAGCTTAAAATTTCGGGACGAAATTTATTTAACGGGTAGGTACTGTAGTGACCCGAACTTTTCCATGTTTATATATATTAATTGAGATTGATGTTTACATGATTAAATGTTTCCAACATGTTAAGCAATCAAACTTGTTAAGACTTGATTAATTGAAATAGGTTTCATATAGACAATTGACCACCTAAGTTGACCGGTGATTCACGAACGTTAAAACTTGTAAAAAACTATATGATGACATATATATGGTTATATATATAGTTAACATGATATTATGATAAGTAAACATATCATTAATTATATTAACAATGAACTACATATGTAAAAACAAGACTACTAACTTAATGATTTTGAAACGAGACATATATGTAACGTTTATCGTTGTAACGACATTTAATGTATATATATCATATTAAGAGATATTCGTACATCATAATATCATGATAATATAATAATTTAAAATCTCTTTTGTTATTATAAACATTGGGTTAACAACATTTAACAAGATCGTTAACCTAAAGGTTTCAAAACAACACTTACATGTAACGACTAACGATGACTTAACGACTCAGTTAAAATGTATATACATGTAGTGTTTTAATATGTATTTATACACTTTTGAAAGACTTCAATACACTTATCAAAATACTTCTACTTAACAAAAATGCTTACAATTACATTCTCGTTCAGTTTCATCAACAATTCTACTCGTATGCACCCGTATTCGTACTCGTACAATACACAGCTTTTAGATGTATGTACTATTGGTATATACACTCCAATGATCAGCTCTTAGCAGCCCATGTGAGTCACCTAACACATGTGGGAACCATCATTTGGCAACTAGCATGAAATATCTCATAAGATTACAAAAATATGAGTAATCATTCATGACTTATTTACATGAAAACAAAATTACATATCCTTTATATCTAATCCATACACCAACGACCAAAAACACCTACAAACACTTTCATTCTTCAATTTTCTTCATCTAATTGAACTCTCTCAAGTTCTATCTTCAAGTTCTAAGTGTTCTTCATAAATTCCAAAAGTTCTAGTTTCATAAAATCAAGAATACTTTCAAGTTTGCTAGCTCACTTCCAATCTTGTAAGGTGATCATCCAACCTCAAGAAATCTTTGTTTCTTACAGTAGGTTATCATTCTAATACAAGGTAATAATCATATTCAAACTTTGGTTCAATTTCTATAACTATAACAATCTTATTTCAAGTGATGATCTTACTTGAACTTGTTTTCGTGTCATGATTTTGCTTCAAGAACTTTGAGCCATCCAAGGATCCATTGAAGCTAGATCCATTTTTCTCTTTTCCAGTAGGTTCATCCAAGGAACTTAAGGTAGTAATGATGTTCATAACATCATTCGATTCATACATATAAAGCTATCTTATTCGAAGGTTTAAACTTGTAATCACTAGAACATAGTTTAGTTAATTCTAAACTTGTTCGCAAACAAAAGTTAATCCTTCTAACTTGACTTTTAAAATCAACTAAACACATGTTCTATATCTATATGATATGCTAACTTAATGATTTAAAACCTGGAAACACGAAAAACACCGTAAAACCGGATTTACGCCGTCGTAGTAACACCGCGGGCTGTTTTGGGTTAGTTAATTAAAAACTATGATAAACTTTGATTTAAAAGTTGTTATTCTGAGAAAATGATTTTTATTATGAACATGAAACTATATCCAAAAATTATGGTTAAACTCAAAGTGGAAGTATGTTTTCTAAAATGGTCATCTAGACGTCGTTCTTTCGACTGAAATGACTACCTTTACAAAAACGACTTGTAACTTATTTTTCCGACTAGAAACCTATACTTTTTTTGTTTAGATTCATAAAATAGAGTTCAATATGAAACCATAGCAATTTGATTCACTCAAAACGGATATAAAATGAAGAAGTTATGGGTAAAACAAGATTGGATAATTTTTCTCATTTTAGCTACGAGAAAATTGGTAACAAATCTATTCCAACCATAACTTAATCAACTTGTATTATATATTATGTAATCTTGAGATACCATAGACACGTATACAATGTTTCGACCTATCATGTCGACACATCTATATATATTTCGGAACAACCATAGACACTCTATATGTGAATGTTGGAGTTAGCTATACAGGGTTGAGGTTGATTCCAAAATATATATAGTTTGAGTTGTGATCAATACTGAGATACGTATACACTGGGTCGTGGATTGATTCAAGATAATATTTATTGATTTATTTCTGTACATCTAACTGTGGACAACTAGTTGTAGGTTACTAACGAGGACAGCTGACTTAATAAACTTAAAACATCAAAATATATTAAAAGTGTTGTAAATATATTTTGAACATACTTTGATATATATGTATATATTGTTATAGGTTCGTGAATCAACCAGTGGCCAAGTCTTACTTCCCGACGAAGTAAAAATCTGTGAAAGTGAGTTATAGTCCCACTTTTAAAATCTAATATTTTCGGGATGAGAATACATGCAGGTTTTATAAATGATTTACAAAATAGACACAAGTACGTGAAACTACATTCTATGGTTGAATTATCGAAATCGAATATGCCCCTTTTTATTAAGTCTGGTAATCTAAGAATTAGGGAACAGACACCCTAATTGACGCGAATCCTAAAGATAGATCTATTG
Source organism: Rutidosis leptorrhynchoides (assembly GCF_046630445.1). Taxonomy (NCBI): domain Eukaryota; kingdom Viridiplantae; phylum Streptophyta; class Magnoliopsida; order Asterales; family Asteraceae; genus Rutidosis; species Rutidosis leptorrhynchoides. Next base: position 208,320,183 of record NC_092334.1, read on the forward strand.
GGCCTTACAAACCCCATCCAAAGTACCGGATGCTTTAGTACTTCGAAATTTATATCATATCCGAAGGGTGTCCCGGAATGATGGGGATATTCTTATATATGCATCTTGTTATTGTCGGTTACCAGGTGTTCACCATATGAATGATTTTTATCTCTATGTATGGGATGTGTATTGAAATATGAAATCTTGTGGTCTATTGTTACGATTTGATATATATAGGTTAAACCTATAACTCACCAACATTTTTGTTGACGTTTTAAGCATGTTTATTCTCAGGTGATTATTAAGAGCTTCCGCTATCGCATACTTAAATAAGGACAAGATTTGGAGTCCATGCTTGTATGATATTGTGTAAAAACTGCATTCAAGAAACTTATTTTGTTGTAACATATTTGTATTGTAAACCATTATGTAATGGTCGTGTGTAAACAGGATATTTTAGATTATCATTATTTGATAATCTACGTAAAGCTTTTTAAACCTTTATGATTATCATTATTTGATAATCTACGTAAAGCTTTTTAAACCTTTATTGATGAAATAAAGGTTATGGTTTGTTTAAAAATGAATGCAGTCTTTGAAAAACGTCTCATATAGAGGTCAAAACCTCGCAACGAAATCAATTAATATGGAACATTTTTAATCAATAAGAACGGGACATTTCAGGTCTCCCACTTGCTGATGGCTTCAATCTTGGCGGGGTTAACTTTGATACCCTGGTCGCTCACAACATGACCCAGAAACTGAACTTCCTTCAACCAAAATTCACACTTGGAGAATTTGGCGTAAAGTTGCTCTTGTCTCAAAAGTTCAAGTACTAGTCAGAGGTGTTACTCATGCTCTTCTTAGCTCTTAGAGTAGATGAGGATATCATCTATGAAGACGATAACAAACTTATCCAAGTACGGCTTGCAGACACGATTCATGAGGTCCATGAACATGGCAGGTGCATTTGTCAAACCGAATGGCATCACGAGAAACTCATAATGACCATAACGGGTCCTGAATGCAGTTTTCATCACGTCACTTTCCTTCACCCTCAACTGGTGATAACCGGATCGCAAATTGATCTTTGAGTAAACGCTCGATCCTTGTAGTTGATCAAAAAGATCGTCAATGCGGGGAAGAGGATACCGATTCTTGATTGTCAATTTGTTGAGTTCACGGTAGTCGATACACATACGGAAGGATCCATCCTTCTTCTTCACAAACAACACAGGTGCGCCCCATGGCGAGAAACTTGGTTGGATAAACCCACGGTCTAGTAGTTCTTGTAGTTAACTCTGTAATTCTTACATCTCGGAAGGTGCGAGTCTATAAGGTGCGCGAGCTACAGGTGCTGCTCCTGGCACTAAATCGATCTGAAACTTTACAGCTCTCGGCGGCGTTAATCCAGGCAACTCTTCGGGAAAGACATCAGAAAACTCGTTAACAATACGTACGTCGTTCACGCTCTTCACCTCAGTTTCTACCGTTTTCACATGCGCTAGGACAGCAAGACGTCCCTTCTTCATAATCTTTTGCGCTTTCATGCAACTAATGAGGTTCAGCTTCGAGGTACATCTCTCTCCGTAGATGACCAGTGGCTCACCGTCTTCTTGTGGTATACGAAGAGCTTTATCTTCGCAGATAATGTCAGCCTTTATCTTGCTCAACCAATCCATACCGACGATCACGTCAAAACTTCCCAGTTTGATGGGTATCAAATCGATTTCGAAATCTGCACCAGCTATGTTGATAATAGCTCCTCGACTAATATGGTCAACTTTCTCAAGTTTTCCATTGGCGACCTCAACAAGCATACTTTCTTTTAACGGGACTAACGACCAATTAATCTTATCGTAAAAATGTCTACATACATAACTTCTATCCGCACCAGTATCAAATAGGACAGAAGCTAAAAGATTGTTGATAGTGAATATACCTGTCACCAAGTCAGGATTCTCGCGTGCATCCCTTGCATTAACGTTGAAAGCTCGCCCACTGGGTGGTCCGCCGTCTTTTCGCTTGTTTGGACACGCATTTCTGAAATGGCCCATCTGCCCACATTCATAACACTTCTTCGGCCCGTTGGTGTTCAGCTTCCCATTCAAAGTGGCGACCTTGCAGTCTTTTCCAACATGCCCAGTCCGTTGGCATTTCTCACAAACAACATTGCAATACCCAGTGTGGTGTTTGTAACACCTCTTGCATTGTGGTAAGGTTCCTTTGTAGTTCGTGTTGGTGTTGTTGTTGGGGTTGGGGTTTCCACCGTTGTTGTTTCCCCTGAAACCCTCATGTCGTTTCGCCGGGTTTTGATCATAGTTTCTTCCCCTGTTGTTGTTGTTGTTGTTGTTGTTGTTGTTGTTGTGGTTATCCCATTTGCGCTTCTCACTAGTACCCGCTTCAGACTTAGTTTTCTCCGGTTCATCGATGGTTATTTGATTCATCAAAGTATGTGCCATGCGCATCACTTCAGGAACATTCGGCGGCTTGGACGAGGTAACATTTCCCTTGATGGACTTAGGGAGTCCCCAGAAGTATCTCTCCATACGCTTGAATTCTGGGGTGACCATTGTCGGACACATCAGGGCTAGTTCCAAAAATCTCCTGTTGTAACCATCAAGGTCATTCCCAACGGCCTTTAACTGCATGAACTCCATTTCCATCTTTTGTATCTCAGTTCTCGGACAATACTCCTCAATCATGGCACACTTAAATTCTTCCCATGACGTAGCATACGCCTCATCAATGCCTTGTGCCTATTCCATTGTGTTCCACCACGTGAGCGCGCCATCAGACAGCGTGCAAGAAGCAAATTTGGTTTTGTTGTCCTCCGAACAGTTGCTAACTCGGAATACTGATTCAAGTTTCTCGAACCATCTGGTGAGACCAACCGGTCCCTCAGTGCCGCTGAAGTTATGTGGTTTACAGCTCTAGAATTCCTTGTAAGTATACCAATTTCGAATGGGCTGAATAACCGGTGGTGGTGGCGGTGGCGGTGGAGCTTGGGGTTGCATTTCCGCAATGGCTGCGGCTACACGTTCTTGGATCATCTCTTCAATTTGAGCAGCAGTAGGTGTGGATCGACCGTTAGCCATGATGTTCTAAACAAAAATTTTGACTCAAGTCAAAATTCAGTATTCAAATAGTAATAATACAGTATATAGTAACCAACATGGAATCAAAACATCACATGTTATTAAATAACGCATCTAGGTACAAATACCACAGAATCATCATACAGTAATGTAAATAGAACATCGTGCAAGAATTAAATAACGCAAAGTTCCATTAATAATAATAATAATAAGTTTCATACATCTGAATAAGTCCGTACAATACATAAGTGAAACATAAAACTACAACTAGATTACAAAATGAAATCTAAATACAAAAGCCCTACGGTGAAGGTGGGTGAAGGATGTCCATAACATGGGCTATCTGGTCCTCTAGCTCAGCAACTCGAGCTCGAAGGATCTCCACCTCCTTTGTCAATTCCTCGACAGTGGGAGATGGTGGGGTAGGCGGTGCTGGCAGTGCAGGTGGTGCCGATGGAGCTGGTGGTGCCGGTGGTGCAGACAATACATAACGTGGTGCAGATGTTCCGGCTCCAGAAATAATCAGTACATAACGGGGTGCCTTACGCACTTGTGGGTCGGCAGGGTACGGCACAAGCCGCTTATGAGCAGTAACCCTACGACGCCGACCAAATGCGTCAGTGAAAGCACGACCTCCATTCACCCCTGGAATGACGGTGCCATCAAAACGGTATCGCTTCTTCGGCGGGGTGGAGGGTGCCTGTATAGGTACATCAGCAGGGTCCTCATCATCACTGGAGTCGTCTGAGGAGGTGTCGTCGGATGAAGCATCAGTGGATGACGGGTCGTCCGAATCATGTGGTGGCTGTACGGGTGGCTGAACTGGCCATCCTTGAGCGACCATCATCTGTCTGTACCTAGCGGGTCCAATCAGAATGAGACGTCCATCAGGGGCGCGTCGGCACCAATGGTGATACCGGTTACGAAAAGGACCTTCCCCGAACTCCGCGGGAATCACAATCTCACCGGAGCGGGGCTGTGATCCTGAGGGTCCGGGGCAGATGGAGCTGGAATCTTCGAAGGGTCCTGGGCTCTGCTAGAAGTAACCACTGGGGCAGGCGCCTGGCTGCTAGTCCTGGAAGATGAAGCACTGGGGTCACTCGTGGGTAGCGGGATCGGTGTGTCGGCAGTAGCAGCAGGTGGGGTGGCTGATGAGTCTGAACTGCCCAAAATGATAGCAGGTGGAGTATCCGACATCTGAACAAGGAAAAATAAATATTTCCATGTCAGTAAGTCATAAAGCAAGCACGTATTAGGCCAACAGTTTAAATCATGTATAACAATAAGTAGCATGGCAATAATAACGAAACGTGCAGAAGTAGCATGCAATCGAAAGCAAGTAATATCATACAGTAGTGAAATCATGTAGTAGCATACGGCATGTAGCAGTAAAAGTAAGCAGCAGCATGCAGTAAGTTCAGCAGAAACACGTAAACTAGCAAGTTGTAGATTAGTCCTATTAGTGAATCCTATTCGGGTCGGTCTTAGACTCACTAATGCAACTTAATTCCCTACAACCAATGCTCTGATACTAAATGTGATGCCCCGTACAAAACCATCATGTACGAATCATCAACAACGGGATCATTACAAGGTTAAGTACTATATGCTGTAATAAAAGAAGTTTCATTCACGATAGAAAGATGACGTCATAATTGACATCAAATGTTTTACACCAACAGTATGCTTCTACGAATAGCAAGCATGAATAAATGTATGTGACCCTTAGGTCGTTACAAAACATAGTTTCAAATGTATTAAAGTTTGAATGCAAGAAAAACAGTTCATGCGGTGATAACACTAGAGCAGCGGGTGTCTACGGCAAGACTAGCACGACAGCGGAAGCAAATAACCTTAAGCACCTGAGAAAAACATGCTTAAAAATGTCAACACAAAGGTTGGTGAGCTATAGTTTAAGTATAACAGTATGTAAGGTAGGCCACGAGATTTCAGTGCTACAAAGAGCGTTTCAAAACAGTATGATAAAGTATATGTTAACCGTGGGCACTTGGTAACTAACTTAACGTTTATACCCCCTGAAAGTACACTTGAAAAGTGCGTATGTTTATGAAGTATTAAACACTCGTTAAGTGCTAGTGCGACTAGCCCGAGTGGGGATGTCAAACCCTATAGATCCATATCTAATATTCGCGTTCACCGGTTCAAAAACCAATGACTAAACGTTACCGAGCTAAAGGGAATGTTTATGCCGTTGTATAACCCACACATATATAAAGTTTAAGTACTCGTGCCTAGTATGTAAAACATAAAATTCGCATGTATTCTCAGTTCTCAAAATAAGTTAAAGTAAAAAGGGAATGCTATAACTCACAATGATAAAGTAGCGGTAAAGTATGACTCGAAAAGTAAGCAAGTAATAAAGGTTGTCCAAACGGGTCCTCAACCGAAGTCAAATAGTACTAAGTCAGTAAATCGTTCTAAAATTTTTAAAAGTATGTAAATAAGGTCTTAAAGGTCATCATCATTCATCATCAAACAAAAGGTGTAAAGTAAGTTTCGTTCATGAAAAGAGTTTTAAACAAAGGCTGAGTTCGGTCAGTAACCACGGCTTCTATGCCTACTTAAATAAGGTGAGACCAGTGGACATGGCTCCGTATATGAGTCCTTTAGTTGTGGTAAAAATTACAGAAGCAAACTCGTCTTTGTTTGACCGTGGCGACGGTCTAAGTGCGAGTAGGTCAGAATTTTCAGCACAACGTTAAAAGACATAGTGACGATCGGAGGGCCATAAATCCTAAACCGTAACTCGGATTTAGACGAGTCCTATATGAAAATTTATCTACTCGAACAGAGATATCTGAAAATAATAATTACAGTAGCCCAGGTCGTATGGGTCAGACACAGACACAGAAACAGTAGGGTCAGTAGGTTCCGGTGGTTCTTGGTGTTCGATGCTTATCATGGTTCTCATCCTTGATGCATATAGCTTCAAGTGTACAACTCGTTGATGTGTTTGCATCATTTTCACCAAGGTTTGATCATCATAACCCAAGTGTAAGTCTAAGACATGAAGCACAACTCACTTAAGTGTTGCAAGTGTTTTGATGAACCAAAGTTACATCAAAGTCTTAGATTCAACACATACATGAAATGTAAAAGTAATATAGAACTATAAACTTGAAAATAAACTAACTAATCAAGATCTTAAGATGTAGAACATAGTTCTTAGTTTGATCTTGAAGATCCAAGACTCAAAAGTCTAGATCTAATATAAGTGTACAAAGTTATAATTAAAGAAAGTTTACTTACATGTTCTTGAACTTTTAAAGTTAATTTTAGTTCAAGAAAGTATGAGATCAAGACTAACTTGTAATACTTGACCATTCAAACCAACAATCATGAAATTAAAGTATATAATACAAAGAAATAAACTAAGTAAACAAGTAAAAGGTTCATGGTTGTTCATACTTTAAAGATTCAAACCAAAGTTTGATCTTTAGAAAGTAAACTTTAAGTTTACTTCATGAGCTTCAAGTATGATTTTAATCAACACATAAACTTACAATCTTTCAAGAAATTAAAAGTAGAACATAACTAGTAAGTTAGGTTTCTTATGTGTTCTTGTTAATACAAGATAAATGGAGAATCAGACTAAAGAGTTTGATTCTTGTAACTAGTAAAGAACAACTACAAGTAAGTAAGTAATAATCAAAGACTAGTAACAATAAACAAAAGATGATGATGATAGATGTATATGATTCCATTTTTACAAAGAAAAGAAGAGAGAAAAAGTCTTCAAGTTACTTACAAAATGAGAGAAAAAGGAAGAAAATGTTTGAGAGAAAGTATGTGTGTGTTTTGAGAGTTAGTGAATGGAAGTTAGATGTAATGAAAATTTGAAAAACAAAACCCCTTATGCTTGCCCAAAACCAACGGTTTGCTTCTCCAAGGGGGGGGGGGGGGGGATTAGTCCACTAGTTCTTCATGTGTTAAAGCTTACAAAGTTGGATACTAGAGGTGCATGCATGGGGATCATGGTAACTAGATTCTTTACAAGGTTAATCCATCTAGTTTATTTCTAAGTAATACTTACATGTAGTAAAAATAGGCTAGTTAATCCAATAAGGTGTAGGGTGGGTTTATAAGCCCATATCCATGAGTCCATTAACATTAACAAGGCCCAAGTTCAAGTAATTAACAAATAAATCCAATTAAAGCCCAAGTAATTAACTAATAACCATAGTTAATTAAAATGATTAATAAAACTAATCATGAATGTAAATAATACTTGAAAATATTATTTGTGTAAGTTTCGCGTGTCACAAAGACGTTTCGGGCAATTAAAGTCAAGTACGGGCAATCATGGCAACATGTAAATGTAATAACATACATTTGTTTAATCACATGCATTAATAATAACAATTATTAATAAAATAACGTTGGAAAATCCAGGGTCGTTACAGTACCAGGAGGCGAACGCTGAAGATTGTATTAGGAGCGGTCTGGAGTCTTGAAGTTGTCACTTTTGTATTCGGAACTCGTTTAATCTACTGGTACTTCTATCCTTTATCTTATATAATGTTTTATGATATTATTGCCATGATTAGCGAGTAGTTATCTTTAGTGTATGCTATGATGTAAGCAGTTATAATGCCGAAATAATATTATGGTTTGTGTATGCTGTTGAAATGCTTTCCGATTATGCTTTAAACTCAATCGCTTTTCCAACTAATAGAACGTAGTTATAGGCTCTGTTATTGGGAAGTCGCGAACCCCGATTCAGAGTACATTATCTGTGTCACCCCTTGGTAAGAGAAGTCTCTCAGATACAACGTAAGATCGACCGAGGCACACCGGTTGTAGTAAGTCTATCGAGCTTTGGATTCCGACTGAGGACTCTTTCGTAGTGAAACATCTGACTAGACCCCTAGTACATTGTCGATCCTAGACCATGCTAGTGTAGTCACCAAGCATATAAACTTCGTATGTGCACGCTGAAGCACAGCGGTTGTTGTAAGTTGTACCTCTGCTAAGTAAGGCCATGGAACATGGTTAGTGTTGACCAGTACACTGCACCATAACGCGATCTCAAGCATTGCACCCCGCTTGAGGGATTTTTAGTTAATTAAGGAACTGTTTATTTAGACACATAAAGGATTAGACCGTTAGGATAACCGAACGTGTTCATGGAAGTCAGACTTGACTTGGCCATGGTGTTCTTTATGGTTGAACTCTTTTTAAGGCCCTAACTATCTTTTACCAATCATTAACAAAAGCATTGAAAAACATCACATCTCTCGGGTATGGTAAACCATGTATTCTATTATGCTTAAGAAAGTTTAGACCATTTTGTAATGTTAATACGTCACCCAACCGAGTCGCTCAATTGGATGAGCCGTCTAAACGTGTATGCCTGTAGTCAGACTGCACGGGCGTCGGGGGTAAGGGACGTTGCTGTCTATTCGGAATCTTCAAGCCTAACGCAGTACCCAGTGACATGTCTTATGACAGGGGCATTTAGGACTAGTGTAATGAATACAGGGCCTCTGCCTATTCATGAGTCAGCATTCCATAATCTCGGCAGAATAACTGATGAAGTCATAGTATGCACTTACTTTAACCTTATCTGAATTACAGATTTTATCGCATTTACTTTATCTATCTTATAAATTAGAAGATCCCAAAATAAATATTCACTACTCCCTAACTATCTTAGGCTACAATATAGGTTCGATGTTACTGATATCTCAAAAATACAACTCTAGGTCATACTTCCCTTACTTATAAGGAGTAGTAAGATTTAGGCTCCGCTAAATATAAATTTAAAACAGTACCCTCTCCCACGAGTGGCTGATCCTGGCGAGCCGCAGCCTAACGACACCGCGCAAATAAAAACCATCTGTTTCGGCCATATCAAGTATTAAAACCTTGTTACAGTTCGAATCCCTAATTAGTTGGAATATTTGACTTCGGGAATAAGGTTAATTTGACGAGCATTTTATAATTATGACTGATGGACTATTATGGACAAAAACCAGATAGGTATCAAATAATCCAGGACAAAGGACAATTAACCCAGAGTAATAAATTAAAATCAAAACGTCAAATATCATGATTACAGAAGTTTAAATAAGCATAATTCTTTTATTGTATTTCTCATCGTATTTTTATTTCCTGTCATTTTATTATTCGCAATTTTATATATCGTCATTTTAATATTGTTATTTATTCTACACACTTTAATTATCGTCATTTATCTTTACGCTTAATATTTAAAATCGACAAACCGGTCATTAAACGGTAAAAACCCCCTTTTATAATAATATTACTATATATAATTATATATATATTATATAAATATAGTTGTTAAAAATATAGTACGTAATCACTAGCTCCCTGTGGAACGAACCGGACTTACTAAAAACTACACTACTCTACGATTAGGTACACTGCCTATAGTGTTGTAGCAAGGTTTAGGTATATCCATTCTATAAATAAATAAATAACTTGTGTAAAATTGTATCGTATTTAATAGTATTTCGTAGTAAAAATATAACTATTTCGTATACACCTTGCATAACATCAGAAACCGATTGCTATACTCGATGAAAAGGTGAAAATGTTGAGGAGCCGATTGCTATACTCGATGAAAAGGTGAAAATGTTGAGAAATAAAGAGGTGAGAACTTTTAAAGTTCAATGGCGTCATAGTAAAGGTTTCGAATTTACGTGGGATCCCGAAGAGTTTGTGTTGGTATATCTTCCCTCTTGTCATGCGGCTTGATCACGAGGACGCGCTCCGATTCAAGTGAAGGAGAGTTGTAAGACCCAAATTATTATTGTACAACAGTGTAAATAGAGTACATGAAGTGTGGGAAGCATTGTGTAATTAAACAGAGGTCAGAGTCTGCCCAGACCTTGGTGCGCGCCTCGCAGAGGTTAGTGTCCGCGCCGCGTACTGCTCCTATGCACAGATTCCTGCTTTTTAAATTAAAGTTAAATGAGGGGCATTCTTGTCTTTTCACATGGGGACGAGTTTAGGGCATTAGAAGCCAGTTGTGTGATGGTTGAAAACACATTCAACACTACACCAACATCATCTTCTCCCCAAATTAAAGTTCTGGAGTGAGAAACACTTTGAGAGAGAGAAAGCTCAAATCAAGGAGGAAGAATTTGATTTCGGGCCAAAGCACGTGTATTAAAGTTGTTCATCTAATCACTAGCTACGTTGTGATTGTGGTGGTATGCTCTAATCTTGATTTCCTTAATTTAATTTGTTTATGGGTTAGGGTTTTGGGTTAGTGATGAACATAAAACCCATATTTGGTGATTTTGGGTGTTCTTGGGTAAGATTGGGTCATGAGGACTCAAAGATGGCTAACCTAGGGTTTTAAAATGATAAATGAAATTATGAGTCATAATTGGTTAGTTAATTACTAGCACACCTAGTTATTAAGTAAATAGGTGTTAATTGGGTTAGTGGATGACCCGAAATGGGTGTGTTGACTTTAAAATGGTTAAATGGATAATGATTGACCTAGTTGGGAAATATGGGTATAAAATACCCCAATTTTGTATTAGTTAGTGTTGTTGGACCTTAATCACCAGCTTTTAGTGATTTACGATGGTCTTGACCTTAAATGGACGGTTTTGGTGTAAATGGGACATTTAATGCATTTAAGTCATTAAATGCACATGAGTAAATTGTTGGTGTTTAGTCCAACTAGTATGTGTGTTGATTGAGTACTTATTGTATTAGGTACTTTGCTTTGAAGCTTGTGGAAGTGTAAAACCGTCACCGAATCGTTAAGGTGAGTGGAATAATTATGCATGTATGTATATAATGTATTTATTTGTGTGACATGAAATGTGGGGTAGTCGCGGTGTTAAGACACCACATAATATGTAACGAGTGGGTTAGTTGTGGTGCTAAGACACCATTCCGGAAATTTAATGGAATGTGGGGTAGTCGCGGTGTTAAGACACCACATAATATGTAATGAGTGGGTTAGTCGCGGTGTTAAGACGCCACTCCGAGATTTAATGACATGTGTGTAGTGACCCGAACTTTTCCATGTTTATATATATTAATTGAGATTGATATTTACATGATTAAATGTTTCCAACATGTTAAGCAATCAAACTTGTTAAGACTTGATTAATTGAAATATGTTTCATATAGACAATTGACCACCCAAGTTGACCGGTGATTCACGAACGTTAAAACTTGTAAAAACTATATGATGACATATATATGGATATATATATAGTTAACATGATACTATGATAAGTAAACATATCAATAAGTATATTAACAATGAACTACATATGTAAAAACAAGACTACTAACTTAATGATTTTTAAACGAGACATATATGTAACGATTATCGTTGTAAAGACATTTAATGTATATATATCATATTAAGAGATATTCATACATGATAATATCATGATAATATAATAATTTAAAATCTCATTTGATATTATAAACATTGGGTTAACAACATTTAACAAGATCGTTAACCTAAAGGTTTCAAAACAACACTTACATGTAACGACTAACGATGACTTAACGACTCAGTTAAAATGTATATACATGTAGTGTTTTAATATGTATTTATACACTTTTGAAAGACTTCAATACACTTATCAAAATACTTCTACTTAACAAAAATGCTTACAATTACATCCTCGTTCAGTTTCATCAACAATTCTACTCGTATGCACCCGTATTCGTACTCGTACAATACATAGCTTTTAGATGTATGTACTATTGGTATATACACTCCAATGATCAGCTCTTAGTAGCCCATGTGAGTCACCTAACACATGTGGGAACCATCATTTGGCAACTAGCATGAAATATCTCATAAAATTACAAAAATATGAGTAATCATTCATGACTTATTTACATGAAAACAAAATTACATATCCTTTATATCTAATCCATACACCAACGACCAAAAATACCTACAAACACTTTCATTCTTCAATTTTCTTCATCTAATTGATCTCTCTCAAGTTCTATCTTCAAGTTCTAAGTGTTCTTCATAAATTCCAAAAGTTCTAGTTTCATAAAATCAAGAATACTTTCAAGTTTGCTAGCTCACTTCCAATCTTGTAAGGTGATCATCCAACCTCAAGAAATCTTTGTTTCTTACAGTAGGTTATCATTCTAATACAAGGTAATAATCATATTCAAACTTTGGTTCAATTTCTATAACTATAACAATCTTATTTCAAGTGATGATCTTACTTGAACTTGTTTTCGTGTCATGATTCTGCTTCAAGAACTTCGAGCCATCCAAGGATCCATTGAAGCTAGATCCATTTTTCTCTTTTCCAGTACGTTTATCCAAGGAACTTAAGGTGGTAATGATGTTCATAACATCATTCGATTCATACATATAAAGCTATCTTATTCGAAGGTTTAAACTTGTAATCACTAGAACATAGTTTAGTTAATTCTAAACTTGTTCGCAAACAAAAGTTAATCCTTCTAACTTGACTTTTAAAATCAACTAAACACATGTTCTATATCTATATGATATGCTAACTTAATGATTTAAAACCTGGAAACACGAAAAACACTGTAAAACCGGATTTACGCTGTCGTAGTAACACCGCGGGCTGTTTTGGGTTAGTTAATTAAAAACTATGATAAACTTTGATTTTAAAGTTGTTATTCTGAGAAAATGATTTTTATTATGAACAGGAAACTATATCCAAAAATTATGATTAAACTCAAAGTGGAAGTATGTTTTCTAAAATGGTCATCTAGACGTCGTTCTTTCGACTGAAATGACTACCTTTACAAAAACGACTTGTAACTTATTTTTCCGACTATAAACCTATACTTTTCTGTTTAGATTCATAAAATAGAGTTCAATATGAAACCATAGCAATTTGATTCACTCAAAACGGATTTAAAATGAAGAAGTTATGGGTAAAACAAGATTGGATAATTTTTCTCATTTTAGCTACGTGAAAATTGGTAACAAATCTATTCCAACCATAACTTAATCAACTTGTATTGTATATTATGTAATCTTGAGATACCATAGACACGTATACAATGATTCGACCTATCATGTCGACACATCTATATATATTTCAGAACAACCATAGACACTCTATATGTGAATGTTGGAGTTAGCTATACATGGTTGAGGTTGATTCCAAAATATATATAGTTTGAGTTGTGATCAATACTGAGATACGTATACACTGGGTCGTGGATTGATTCAAGATAATATTTATCGATTTATTTCTGTACATCTAACTGTGGACAACTAGTTGTAGGTTACTAACGAGGACAGCTGACTTAATAAACTTAAAACATCAAAATATATTAAAAGTGTTGTAAATATATTTTGAACATACTTTGATATATATGTATATATTGTTATAGGTTCGTGAATCAACCAGTGGCCAAGTCTTACTTCCCGACGAAGTAAAAATCTGTGAAAGTGAGTTATAGTCCCACTTTTAAAATCTAATATTTTTGGGATGAGAATACATGCAAGTTTTATAAATGATTTACAAAATAGACACAAGTACGTGAAACTACATTCTATGGTTGAATTATCGAAATCGAATATGCCCCTTTTTATTAAGTCTGGTAATCTAAGAATTAGGGAACAGACACCCTAATTGACGTGAATCCTAAAGATAGATCTATTGGGCCTAACAAACCCCATCCAAAGTACCGGATGCTTTAGTACTTCGAAATTTATATCATATCCGAAGGGTGTCCCGGAATGATGGGGATATTCTTATATATGCATCTTGCTAATGTCGGTTACCAGGTGTTCACCATATGAATGATTTTTATCTCTATGTATGGGATGTGTATTGAAATATGAAATCTTGTGGTCTATTGTTACGATTTGATATATATAGATTAAACCTATAACTCACCAACATTTTTGTTGACGTTTAAAGCATGTTTATTCTCAGGTGAATATTAAGAGCTTCCGCTGTTGCATACTAAAATAAGGACCAGATTTGGAGTCCATGTTTGTATGATATTGTGTAAAAACTGCATTCAAGAAACTGATTTCGATGTAACATATTTGTATTGTAAACCATTATGTAATGGTCGTGTGTAAACAGGATATTTTAGATTATCATTATTTGATAATCTACGTAAAGCTTTTTAAACCTTTATTTATGAAATAAAGGTTATGGTTTGTTTTAAAAATGAATGCAGTCTTTGAAAAACGTCTCATATAGAGGTCAAAACCTCGCAACGAAATCAATTAATATGGAACGTTTTTAATCAATAAGAACGGGACATTTCAGTTGGTATCCGAGCGTTGGTCTTAGAGAACCAGAATTTTTCATTAGTGTGTCTTATCGAGTTTGTTAGGATGCATTAGTGAGTCTGGACTTCGACCGTGTTTACTTGAAAAATGATTGCTTAACAAATTTTGTTGGAAACTATATATTTTTAACATGTGAATATTATGTGATATATTAATCTCTTAACGCGTTTGATATTATGTGATAGATGTCTACCTCTAGAACAAGTCCCATTGACTCACCTAATAATAATGAAGAGTCAAATGTAAATTGGAATGATTCGTGGACTGATTCACAAGTTCCCGAAGAGGAACCGGAAGAAGAGTCGGAACCGGAAGAAGAATCGGAACCGGATGAAGAATCGGAACCGGATGAAGAAATAGAACCGGTGGGGGAAATAATAAAACGGTTAAGTAAAAGAAAATCCTCAACCAACCGACCAAGGTTAATTATGGTCAATGGTGTTTCCGCCAATGAAGCAAAATATTGGGAGGATTACCAATTCTCCGATGAATCGGATTCCGACGAGAATTCTGATGATGTTATAGAAATTACCCCAACTGAATTTAAAAAGGTAAAAGAAAATAATAAGGGAAAGGGCATAAAAATAGAGAAATCTAATTCCAACCCCGATGAACTTTATATGTATCGTCAACGCCCGAAGTCCTTAAGTTGTAACAATGACCCGGGAACCTCTAAACCACCAGGTTTTTCTAAACCAATGTGGACAACGACGGCTTGTATTAGGGGAACATCATATATCCCTAGAAACTTGGCAAAACGAACCAAAACCGAAGAAGAAGAAACGAGCGAGTCGGAATAAGATAGTTGTATTCGTGTGGTGTAATATATGTAATATAGTGTTCTTATGCTTTATGATATATGTAAAAATTGCTTGTATTAATAAGTATTTTTTTTATGAATCTAACTCTTGTCTATTTTACAGTTTAAAAACACAAAATGGATAGACAACCCAATATTTTAAGAGACCTACCCGGAGACATGATTGATGAAATCTTGTCTAGAGTCGGCCAGAATTCCTCGGCACAACTATTTAAGGCGAGATCAGTTTGTAAGACATTCGAAGAACGTTCCAAGAATGTCTTGGTTTATAAGAGACTTTCGTTTGAAAGATGGGGGATATCACATTGGGAAACCCATAAGTTACGATGTGTTTACTTTGACGCATATATTACGGGGAACCCAAATGCTATTTTACGCAACGGGTTAAGAAATTATTTTGACTCAATATATCCGAATATTGGACTTCGTGATTTAGAAAAAGCGGCTAACATGCAATATAAAGAAGCATGTTATGCTTACGGATTAGTAATGTTCGCTTCTCACCAAAGTGAGAACAAGAACATCGGGCTACAACTATTAAACAAAACGTTTCCACAAGTGACGGAGTCGGTAATTGGGGTAAGAAATGAGGTTTTTAGATTATTACGGGACTGTTGGACATTACGTAACCCTCGTCCCTTTGACGACGTTACAACACGCTGTCTTATCAACGGCCATAACGGTTATGTTGCACAAGACCAAGGATGGGAAGTAGTCCTAGTAAAACCAGAATGCATGACTTGTTTCTGGACGTATGAATTACGTGTCTTTATTGCCTTTGCTGAACGACTTGTGTACTAGCTAGAATTATCTTCACAACTATCTTGTATCAAAGTTATTGTGTGCTATATTTCATGCTTTATGTAAAATAAGCGGTATTGTAAGTTTGTAAAATATTGTATAAAAGTTTGAACGCGAAATATTATTATAATCAGTTTTTCATATAGAATTGTAGTAGTTGAATTGTATATTAGCTACTAAGTATGAACTTAACGGGTAGGTACTACCCGAATTTAAACTTATAAAATGCTAATATGAAGAAAAAGCTTTTATAAATGAGTTCATATTATGCTACGAAATACTATTAACTACTCTTAATATTCTGTATGATTAACTTGTTCCATTTAACTATTTTGAAGGAAATGGCACCGACTACTCGACACACCGTGAATATGAATGAAGAGGAATTCCGTACTTTTCTAGCTTCAAACATAGCCGCAGTACAGGCTGCGCTACATACCAACAATAACCTTGGATCTAGAAGTACAGGAAATCGTGTAGGATACACCTACAAAGAATTCACTGCCTGCAAACCTTTGGAATTTGATGGAACCGAAGGACCGATCGGATTGAAACGGTGGACCGAGAAGGTCGAATCGGTGTTTGCCATAAGTAAGTGTACTGAAGAGGACAAAGTAAAGTACGCTACGCATACCTTCACAGGTTCTGCGTTAACATGGTGGAATACCTATCTAGAGCAAGTGAGACAAGACGATGCGTACGCACTACCGTGGTCAGCATTCAAGCACTTGATGAACGAGAAGTACCGTCCCAGAACCGAGGTCAATAAGCTCAAGACAGAACTTAGAGGGTTACGAACCCAAGGATTTGATATTACCACGTACGAAAGACGATTCACAGAATTGTGCCTATTGTGTCCGGGAGCATTCGAAGATGAGGAAGAGAAGATCGACGCGTTTGTGAAAGGATTACCGGAAAGAATCCAAGAAGATATAAGTTCACACGAGCCCGCCTCCATACAACAGGCATGTAGAATGGCTCACAAACTAGTGAACCAGATTGAAGAAAGAATTAAAGAACAGACTGCTGAAGAGGCCAATGTGAAGCAAGTCAAAAGAAAGTGGGAGGAAAACGGTGATAAGAATCACCAATACAACAACAACAGTAATTACAACAATAATCGCAACAATTATCCCAACAATCGCAACATCAATCGCAACTACAACAAACGGCCCAACAACAACAACAACAACAACAACAGCTACAATAATCATCCCAACAACAATAATAACCGCAACAACAACAACAATCAGAAGCAGCTATGCCAAAGGTGTGAAAAGTATCACTCGGGGTTCTGCACCAAATTTTGCAACAAGTGTAAAAGAAATGGTCATAGCGCGGCGAAGTGTGATGTCTACGGACCAGGGGTTAATAGAACGAAAGGAACAAATGGTGCCGGAACGAGTAATGGCGGAGCAAGTAGTGTCGGAGCAAGTTATGCCAATGTAGTTTGTTATAAATGTGGAAAACTGGGCCACATTATTAGAAATTGCCCGAACCAGGAGAACACGAATGGACAAAGCCGCGGAAGAGTTTTCAATATCAATGCGGCAGAGGTACAGGAAGACCCGGAGCTTGTTACGGGTACGTTTCTTATTGACAATAAATCTGCTTACGTTTTATTTGATTCGGGTGCGGATAGAAGCTATATGAGTAGAGATTTTTGTGCTAAATTAAGTTGTCCATTGACGCCTTTGGATAGTAAATTTTTACTCGAATTAGCAAATGGTAAATTAATTTCAGCAGATAATATATGTCGGAATCGAGAAATTAAACTGGTTAGCGAAACATTTAAGATTGATTTGATACCAGTAGAGTTAGGGAGTTTTGATGTGATAATCGGTATGGACTGGTTGAAAGAAGTGAAAGCAGAGATCGTTTGTTACAAAAATGCAATTCGCATTATACGAGAAAAAGGAAAACCCTTAATGGTGTACGGAGAAAAGGGCAACACGAAGCTACATCTTATTAGTAATTTGAAGGCACAAAAACTAATAAGAAAAGGTTACTATGCTGTTCTAGCACACGTTGAGAAAGTACAAACTGAAGAAAAGAGCATCAATGATGTTCCCATTGCAAAAGAATTTCCCGATGTATTTCCGAAAGAATTACCGGGATTACCCCCACATCGATCCGTTGAATTTCAAATAGATCTTGTACCAGGAGCTGCACCAATAGCTCGTGCTCCTTACAGACTCGCACCCAGCGAGATGAAAGAACTATAAAGCCAATTACAAGAACTTTTAGAGCGTGGTTTCATTCGACCAAGCACATCACCGTGGGGAGCTCCTGTTTTGTTTGTCAAGAAGAAAGATGGTACATTCAGGTTGTGTATCGACTACCGAGAGTTGAACAAACTTACCATCAAGAACCGCTACCCACTACCGAGAATCGATGACTTATTTGATCAACTACAAGGCTCGTCTGTTTATTCAAAGATTGACTTACGTTCCGGGTATCATCAAATGCGGGTGAAAGAAGATGATATTCCAAAGACTGCTTTCAGAACACGTTACGGTCATTACGAGTTTATGGTCATGACGTTTGGTTTAACTAATGCACCAGCTGTGTTCATGGACCTTATGAACCGAGTGTGTGGACCATACCTTGACAAGTTTGTCATTGTTTTCATTGATGACATACTTATTTACTCAAAGAATGACCAAGAACATGGTGAACATTTGAGAAAGGTGTTAGAAGTATTGAGGAAGGAAGAATTGTACGCTAAGTTTTCAAAGTGTGCATTTTGGTTGGAAGAAGTTCAATTCCTCGGTCACATAGTGAACAAAGAAGGTATTAAGGTGGATCCGGCAAAGATAGAAACTGTTGAAAAGTGGGAAACCCCGAAAACTCCGAAACACATACGCCAGTTTTTAGGACTAGCTGGTTACTACAGAAGGTTCATCCAAGACTTTTCCAGAATAGCAAAACCCTTGACTGCATTAACGTATAAAGGGAAGAAATTTGAATGGAATGATGAACAAGAGAAAGCGTTTCAGTTATTGAAGAAAAAGCTAACTACGGCACCTATATTGTCATTGCCTGAAGGGAATGATGATTTTGTGATTTATTGTGATGCATCAAAGCAAGGTCTCGGTTGTGTATTAATGCAACGAACGAAGGTGATTGCTTATGCGTCTAGACAATTGAAGATTCACGAACAAAATTATACGACGCATGATTTGGAATTAGGCGCGGTTGTTTTTGCATTAAAGACTTGGAGGCACTACTTATATGGGGTCAAAAGTATTATATATACCGACCACAAAAGTCTTCAACACATATTTAATCAGAAACAACTGAATATGAGGCAGCGTAGGTGGATTGAATTATTGAATGATTACGACTTTGAGATTCGTTACCACCCGGGGAAGGCAAATGTGGTAGCCGATGCCTTGAGCAGGAAGGACAGAGAACCCATTCGAGTAAAATCTATGAATATAATGATTCATAATAACATTACTACTCAAATAAAGGAGGCGCAACAAGGAGTTTTAAAAGAGGGAAATTTAAAGGATGAAATACCCAAAGGATCGGAGAAGCATCTTAATATTCGGGAAGACGGAACCCGGTATAGGGCTGAAAGGATTTGGGTACCAAAATTTGGAGATATGAGAGAAATGGTACTTAGAGAAGCTCATAAAACCAGATACTCAATACATCCTGGAACGGGGAAGATGTACAAGGATCTCAAGAAACATTTTTGGTGGCCGGGTATGAAAGCCGATGTTGCTAAATACGAAGGAGAATGTTTGACGTGTTCTAAGGTCAAAGCTGAGCATCAGAAACCATCAGGTCTACTTCAACAACCCAAAATCCCGGAATGGAAATGGGAAAACATTACCATGGATTTCATCACTAAATTGCCAAGGACTGCAAGTGGTTTTGATACTATTTGGGTAATAGTTGACCGTCTCACCAAATCAGCACACTTCTTGCCAATAAGAGAAGATGACAAGATGGAGAAGTTAGCACGACTGTATTTGAAGGAAGTCATCTCCAGACATGGAATACCAATCTCTATTATCTCTGATAGGGATGGCAGATTTATTTCAAGATTCTGGCAGACATTACAGCAAGCATTAGGAACTCGTCTAGACATGAGTACTGCCTATCATCCACAAACTGATGGGCAGAGCGAAAGGACGATACAAACACTTGAAGACATGCTACGAGCATGTGTTATTGATTTCGGAAACAGTTGGAATCGACATCTACCGTTAGCAGAATTTTCCTACAACAACAGCTACCATTCAAGCATTGAGATGGCGCCGTTTGAAGCACTTTATGGTAGAAAGTGCAGGTCTCCGATTTGTTGGAGTGAAGTAGGGGATAGACAGATTACGGGTCCGGAGATTATACAAGAAACTACCGAGAAGATCATCCAAATTCAACAACGGTTGAAAACCGCCCAAAGTCGACAAAAGAGCTACGCTGACATTAAAAGAAAAGATATAGAATTTGAAATTGGAGAGATGGTCATGCTTAAAGTTGCACCTTGGAAAGGCGTTGTTCGATTTGGTAAACGAGGGAAATTAAATCCAAGGTATATTGGACCATTCAAGATTATTGATCGTATCGGACCAGTAGCTTACCGACTAGAGTTACCTCAACAACTCGCGGCTGTACATAACACTTTCCACGTCTCGAATTTAAAGGATTAGACCGTTAGGATAACCGAACGTGTTCATGGAAGTCAGACTTGACTTGGCCATGGTGTTCTTTATGGTTGAACTCTTTTTAAGGCCCTAACTATCTTTTACCAATCATTAACAAAAGCATTGAAAAACATCACATCTCTCGGGTATGGTAAACCATGTATTCTATTATGCTTAAGAAAGTTTAGACCATTTTGGAATGTTAATACGTCACCCAACCGAGTCGCTCAATTGGATGAGCCGTCTAAACGTGTATGCCTGTAGTCAGACTGCACGGGCGTCGGGGGTAAGGGACGTTGCTGTCTATTCGGAATCTTCAAGCCTAACGCAGTACCCAGTGACATGTCTTATGACAGGGGCATTTAGGACTAGTGTAATGAATACAGGGCCTCTGCCTATTCATGAGTCAGCATTCCATAATCTCGGCAGAATAACTGATGAAGTCATAGTATGCACTTACTTTAACCTTATCTGAATTACAGATTTTATCGCATTTACTTTATCTATCTTATAAATTAGAAGATCCCAAAATAAATATTCACTACTCCCTAACTATCTTAGGCTACAATATAGGTTCGATGTTACTGATATCTCAAAAATACAACTCTAGGTCATACTTCCCTTACTTATAAGGAGTAGTAAGATTTAGGCTCCGCTAAATATAAATTTAAAACAGTACCCTCTCCCACGAGTGGCTGATCCTGGCGAGCCGCGGCCTAACGACACCGCACAAATAAAAACCATCTGTTTCGGCCATATCAAGTATTAAAACCTTGTTACAGTTCGAATCCCTAATTAGTTGGAATATTTGACTTCGGGAATAAGGTTAATTTGACGAGCATTTTATAATTATGACTGATGGACTATTATGGACAAAAACCAGATAGGTATCTAATAATCCAGGACAAAAGACAATTAACCCAGAGTAATAAATTAAAATCAAAACGTCAAATATCATGATTACAGAAGTTTAAATAAGCATAATTTTTTTATTGTATTTCTCATCGTATTTTTATTTCCTGTCATTTTATTATTCGCAATTTTATATATCGTCATTTTAATATTGTTATTTATTCTACACACTTTAATTATCGTCATTTATCTTTACGCTTAATATTTAAAATCGACAAACCGGTCATTAAACGGTAAAAACCCCCTTTTATAATAATATTACTATATATAATTATATATATTTTATATAAATATAGTTGTTAAAAATATAGTACGTAATCACTAGCTCCCTGTGGAACGAACCGGACTTACTAAAAACTACACTACTCTACGATTAGGTACACTGCCTATAGTGTTGTAGCAAGGTTTAGGTATATCCATTCTATAAATAAATAAATAACTTGTGTAAAATTGTATCGTATTTAATAGTATTTCGTAGTAAAAATATAACTATTTCGTATACACCTTGCATAACATCAGAAACCGATTGCTATACTCGATGAAAAGGTGAAAATGTTGAGGAGCCGATTGCTATACTCGATGAAAAGGTGAAAATGTTGAGAAATAAAGAGGTGAGAACTTTTAAAGTTCAATGGCGTCATAGTAAAGGTTTCGAATTTACGTGGGATCCCGAAGAGTTTGTGTTGGTGTATCTTCCCTCTTGTCATGCGGCTTGATCACGAGGACGCGCTCCGATTCAAGTGAAGGAGAGTTGTAAGACCCAAATTATTATTGTACAACAGTGTAAATAGAGTACATGAAGTGTGGGAAGCATTGTGTAATTAAACAGAGGTCAGAGTCTGCCCAGACCTTGGTGCGCGCCTCGCAGAGGTTAGTGTCCGCGCCGCGTACTGCTCCTATGCACAGATTCCTGCTTTTTAAATTAAAGTTAAATGAGGGGCATTCTTGTCTTTTCACATGGGGACGAGTTTAGGGCATTAGAAGCCAGTTGTGTGATGGTTGAAAACACATTCAACACTACACCAACATCATCTTCTCCCCAAATTAAAGTTCTGGAGTGAGAAACACTTTGAGAGAGAGAAAGCTCAAATCAAGGAGGAAGAATTTGATTTCGGGCCAAAGCACGTGTATTAAAGTTGTTCATCTAATCACTAGCTACGTTGTGATTGTGGTGGTATGCTCTAATCTTGATTTCCTTAATTTAATTTGTTTATGGGTTAGGGTTTTGGGTTAGTGATGAACATAAAACCCATATTTGGTGATTTTGGGTGTTCTTGGGTAAGATTGGGTCATGAGGACTCAAAGATGGCTAACCTAGGGTTTTAAAATGATAAATGAAATTATGAGTCATAATTGGTTAGTTAATTACTAGCACACCTAGTTATTAAGTAAATAGGTGTTAATTGGGTTAGTGGATGACCCGAAATGGGTGTGTTGACTTTAAAATGGTTAAATGGATAATGATTGACCTAGTTGGGAAAGATGGGTATAAAATATCCCAATTTTGTATTAGTTAGTGTTGTTGGACCTTAATCACCAGCTTTTAGTGATTTACGATGGTCTTGACCTTAAATGGACGGTTTTGGTGTAAATGGGACATTTAATGCATTTAAGTCATTAAATGCACATGAGTAAATTGTTGGTGTTTAGTCCAACTAGTATGTGTGTTGATTGAGTACTTATTGTATTAGGTACTTTGCTTTGAAGCTTGTGGAAGTGTAAAACCGTCACCGAATCGTTAAGGTGAGTGGAATAATTATGCATGTATGTATATAATGTATTTATTTGTGTGACATGAAATGTGGGGTAGTCGCGGTGTTAAGACACCACATAATACGTAACGAGTGGGTTAGTTGCGGTGCTAAGACACCATTCCGGAAATTTAATGGAATGTGGGGTAGTCGCGGTGTTAAGACACCACATAATATATAATGAGTGGGTTAGTCTCGGTGTTAAGACGCCACTCCGAGATTTAATGACATGTGTGTAGTGACCCGAACTTTTCCATGTTTATATATATTAATTGAGATTGATATTTACATGATTAAATGTTTCCAACATGTTAAGCAATCAAACTTGTTAAGACTTGATTAATTGAAATATGTTTCATATAGACAATTGACCACCCAAGTTGACCGGTGATTCACGAACGTTAAAACTTGTAAAAACTATATGATGACATATATATGGATATATATATAGTTAACATGATACTATGATAAGTAAACATATCATTAAGTATATTAACAATGAACTACATATGTAAAAACAAGACTACTAACTTAATGATTTTTAAACGAGACATATATGTAACGATTATCGTTGTAAAGACATTTAATGTATATATATCATATTAATAGATATTCATACATGATAATATCATGATAATATAATAATTTAAAATCTCATTTGATATTATAAACAATGGGTTAACAACATTTAACAAGATCGTTAACCTAAAGGTTTCAAAACAACACTTACATGTAACGACTAACGATGACTTAACGACTCAGTTAAAATGTATATACATGTAGTGTTTTAATATGTATTTATACACTTTTGAAAGACTTCAATACACTTATCAAAATACTTCTACTTAACAAAAATGCTTACAATTACATCCTCGTTCAGTTTCATCAACAATTCTACTCGTATGCACCCGTATATACACTCCAATGATCAGCTCTTAGCAGCCCATGTGAGTCACCTAACACATGTGGGAACCATCATTTGGCAACTAGCATGAAATATCTCATAAAATTACAAAAATATGAGTAATCATTCATGACTTATTTACATGAAAACAAAATTACATATCCTTTATATCTAATCCATACACCAACGACCAAAAACACCTACAAACACTTTCATTCTTCAATTTTCTTCATCTAATTGATCTCTCTCAAGTTCTATCTTCAAGTTCTAAGTGTTTCATAAATTCCAAAAGTTCTAGTTTCATAAAATCAAGAATACTTTCAAGTTTGCTAGCTCACTTCCAATCTTGTAAGGTGATCATCCAACCTCAAGAAATCTTTGTTTCTTATAGTAGGTTATCATTCTAATACAAGGTAATAATCATATTCAAACTTTGGTTCAATTTCTATAACTATAACAATCTTATTTCAAGTGATGATCTTACTTGAACTTGTTTTCGTGTCATGATTCTGCTTCAAGAACTTCGAGCCATCCAAGGATCCATTGAAGCTAGATCCATTTTTCTATTTTCCAGTAGGTTTATCCAAGGAACTTAAGGTAGTAATGATGTTCATAACATCATTCGATTCATACATATAAAGCTATCTTATTCGAAGGTTTAAACTTGTAATCACTAGAACATAGTTTAGTTAATTCTAAACTTGTTCGCAAACAAAAGTTAATCCTTCTAACTTGACTTTTAAAATCAACTAAACACATGTTCTATATCTATATGATATGCTAACTTAATGATTTAAAGCCTGGAAACACGAAAAACACCGTAAAACCGGATTTACGCCGTCGTAGTAACACCGCGGGCTGTTTTGGGTTAGTTAATTAAAAACTATGATAAACTTTGATTTTAAAGTTGTTATTCTGAGAAAATTATTTTTATTATGAACATGAAACTATATCCAAAAATTATGATTAAACTCAAAGTGGAAGTATGTTTTCTAAAATGGTCATCTAGACGTCGTTCTTTCGACTGAAATGACTACCTTTACAAAAACGACTTGTAACTTATTTTTCCGACTATAAACCTATACTTTTCTGTTTAGATTCATAAAATAGAGTTCAATATGAAACCATAGCAATTTGATTCACTCAAAACGGATTTAAAATGAAGAAGTTATGGGTAAAACAAGATTGGATAATTTTTCTCATTTTAGCTACGTGAAAATTGGTAACAAATCTATTCCAACCATAACTTAATCAACTTGTATTGTATATTATGTAATCTTGAGATACCATAGACACGTATACAATGTTTCGACCTATCATGTCGACACATCTATATATATTTCGGAACAACCATAGACACTCTATATGTGAATGTTGGAGTTAGCTATACAGGGTTGAGGTTGATTCCAAAATATATATAGTTTGAGTTGTGATCAATACTGAGATACGTATACACTGGGTCGTGGATTGATTCAAGATAATATTTATCGATTTATTTCTGTACATCTAACTGTGGACAACTAGTTGTAGGTTACTAACGAGGACAGCTGACTTAATAAACTTAAAATATCAAAATATATTAAAAGTGTTGTAAATATATTTTGAACATACTTTGATATATATGTATATATTGTTATAGGTTCGTGAATCAACCAGTGGCCAAGTCTTACTTCCCGACGAAGTAAAAATCTGTGAAAGTGAGTTATAGTCCCACTTTTAAAATCTAATATTTTTGGGATGAGAATACATGCAGGTTTTATAAATGATTTACAAAATAGACACAAGTACGTGAAACTACATTCTATGGTTGAATTATCGAAATCGAATATGCCCCTTTTTATTAAGTCTGGTAATCTAAGAATTAGGGAACAGACACCCTAATTGACGCGAATCCTAAAGATAGATCTATTGGGCCTAACAAACCCCATCCAAAGTACCGGATGCTTTAGTACTTCGAAATTTATATCATATCCGAAGGGTGTCCCGGAATGATGGGGATATTCTTATATATGCATCTTGTTAATGTCGGTTACCAGGTGTTCACCATATGAATGATTTTTATCTCTATGTATGGGATGTGTATTGAAATATGAAATCTTGTGGTCTATTGTTACGATTTGATATATATAGATTAAACCTATAACTCACCAACATTTTTGTTGACGTTTAAAGCATGTTTATTCTCAGGTGAATATTAAGAGCTTCCGCTGTTGCATACTAAAATAAGGACAAGATTTGGAGTCCATGTTTGTATGATATTGTGTAAAAACTGCATTCAAGAAACTGATTTCGATGTAACATATTTGTATTGTAAACCATTATGTAATGGTCGTGTATAAACAGGATATTTTAGATTATCATTATTTGATAATCTACGTAAAGCTTTTTAAACCTTTATTTATGAAATAAAGGTTATGGTTTGTTTTAAAAATGAATGCAGTCTTTGAAAAACGTCTCATATAGAGGTCAAAACCTCGCAACGAAATCAATTAATATGGAACGTTTTTAATCAATAAGAACGGGACATTTCAATGTGGGCTTGTCGCGGTGTTAAGACTCCACAATGTCATGGAAGGTGGATTAGTCGCGGTGTTAAGATACCACCTGGGGGTTAGTGATACGCGGTGTTAAGTACACTAATGGATGTTGCGAACTCCGATGGTGTTGCAAGCACCATCTCCTTGTATGAATGGTTAACCATGGTTATGTGTTGTAGTATAGCATATTATATTGTTCATGTTATATGCTATTGTTTGTGCTAACTCGTGATATCGTGGATTTAGCATTGTACGTTGAAATGGTATGCTAATTTAAAATGCTAGCATGTATGAGGTATTTGTGTAAGCGATGGCAAGTAAGTAGGTTATATATGTGTAACTATTGCATTCACTAAGCGTTAGCTTACCCTCTCTTTGTTTACCTTTTTAGGCTCCGACGTGGACAAGGGCAAAGGTATCCGTTTGGATTAGTAGTGGCTCTCGAGGGTTTAGTTTTTGGAAGATCGACTAAGATTTGGGTAGTTTAACCTCCAAACACCATGCTCAAAGTGTCGTTTGGAATTTAACTAATGTGGTCGAAACTTATATTTTGTACGAAACTCGTAATTCGGCATATGTGGGCCCGGTTTCGTAAAACTTGTTTTATTATTGAAACGTGTTTGTTTTACTTATATTAATGTGTTGTGAAAAGCATTTCGTCTAAAAGTGTCGGGAAGTGGGAGATCTTTAAGCGAAAAATGGCAAAATCGGACAGAAGCTGAAAGGCGTTGTGCGCGCCGCGCACAACAAGGGTCGCGCGCCGCGCACCCCACGGTATATAAAAAAATAAAAAATTTGTGTATTGTTTTCGGTTGGTTAACGGGTTGGGTTGTTACACAGGAGGACTCCCAGCGGCTTCTGAAGGGGCATGAACATTTTCATCTTCATCTTCATCTCTGCAAAGCAAAACATATACATTCGCAAAGGATTGGGGGAACGCACATACCACACATGCAAGTTCGTAATATATATATATATATATATATATATATATATATATATATATATATATATATATATATATATATATATATATATATATATATATATATATATATTCAATTTTGTTTTTCTTCATTGCCGGGCATCTATTAGTGTGTGGCCAATTGGTGAAAATGCACCCAAAGAAGGATATTGTTATACTCCTCAGAAAAAAAGGTGTCGTTTACAAAGAAAAAATATCACTTCCATTTAATGTTTACATTGGCTTGGGAGTATCAACAAAGCCAGCTTGGTTATCGAACGATTATCAACCAAGATTGGAAACTGAACAACGCAAAAGGTTTGTAAAATGGCAAGAGATGGGGTTTCAAAATTTGCACGACACGACATTTCAAACATGGTGATTTTCATGGAACCATAAGGATATAATGTAACGACCCAACTTTTTCGACTTGCTTTCGTGCCTTGTATTTTTGCAAAATTGCGATTTTGTGCGTACTATGCTACTTTATACTCTGGAAACTTGATATACGTGGTTTACTTCCAATTATATGTTAAAACGTGCCTTAGAGTACGTAGGATACTTAACTTGTTCACCGGATGCTTTATAACCGTTAGTGTTACTTGACGTTTCGAATAAACCGCGGACTGCGTACACGTTTGACTTTTGTCGTAACCGGAATATTATGACTGTGAAATATTAATTATTATTTTATAATAATAATTACCTGGGTTTTTGGATGCTTAATTACGCGTAGGAATTTAATTAAGCTTACTAGTTAGTCTTGTTGGACTTTCTACCTTGTTGGACTTAAGCCCACCCTACTCTAGCTAGTTGCCCAATTGATTAGCCCACTTATTAATTACTAGTAACCCATTAATATATAAGACAATTACCCATTTAATTAGAGGGAACACGCTAGCAAAAATGTCAGGTATTATCCATAATGTTACATGGGATCCTAACATAAGTACCTACTTTAGACAACCATTAACCATAAAGCAACTTTTTATCCCCCTTTGTCCCCCCTTGATCCCACGGCCACACACACCCACCACCATCCTCATTCACCTATAAATACTAGCCTAATCCCATCCATTTAACACTTGCTCTCATTTGAATTTCACACACACTTGCTCTCTTATTTCCTTTCTAGTCTTTCTCACTCTAGAAACTTGTAAGTTTTGCTTTTTCTTCTTCTTCTTCTCCTTTCTATTTCGTGGTCATTGTCATCATTAAAGATCAAGCTTTTTAGATTTGATCTTGATTACATCTTGTTGATTCAAGCATGAATCCTTCAAGAACATGGAAGATTCAAGCTTTCCAACTTTGAATCTTCACCAACTTTGTAGATCTAGATTATTTTAGCTTTAATCATGTTATTTTGTTATAAAGGTTCAAACTTGTGTTTGTAATCTTCATGTATCTTAAAGATCCAAGCTTTATGCTTCAAGATCTTCAAGAACAATCAAGATGCAAGCTTTCTAGCTTGAATCTCCATATCTTTTTGTTAGATCTAAGTTTTCTAACTTATGATCTTGTTATTTTGTTAAAAAGATTCAAACTTGTGTTTGT
The DNA here is from genome assembly GCF_046630445.1 of Rutidosis leptorrhynchoides. Taxonomy (NCBI): domain Eukaryota; kingdom Viridiplantae; phylum Streptophyta; class Magnoliopsida; order Asterales; family Asteraceae; genus Rutidosis; species Rutidosis leptorrhynchoides. Next base: position 208,349,451 of record NC_092334.1, read on the forward strand.
TATCTTCATGTAACTTAAAGATCCAAGCTTTATGCGTCAAGATCTTCAAGAACAATAAAGGTTCAAGCTTTCTAGCTTTGTAACCTTGTAACTTGTGTGAAAGGGATCAAAGCTCTCTAGCTTAGGGTTCCATCACTTCATTTGACTTAGATCATGTTCATACTTGTTTGATTGATGTGAAGTTTGTAACTTTGTTTGTAAATAGGACTTGTATTTGTGTTAAGACTAAGCATATGATGTAACCTTGGTTCATCATCCATCTAAGACTCTCTTGATTAAGTTGTATCCTTGCTTGGTCTTAACATATTGTGTGTTTATGGTGGAATCTTAGTCAAGGTGATGCTAATCCATCAACGATTTGTACACTTGAAGCTACAAGCATCAAGGATGAGAACCGTGATGAGCATCAAGCATTAAGAACCCCACCGGAGCACTTACCTACTGTTTTTCGTATCTGATCAGACCACCTGGGCTACTGGAAAGTTTATTTTTAGTTAGTTCATTTCGAGTAGATGATTTTTCGTTTAGACCTCGTCTTAATCCGAGTTACGGTTTAGGATTTATGGCCCTCCGAGAGTCACTACACCCTATTAACGTTGTGCTGAAATTTCTGACCTACTCGCACTTAAACCGTCGCCACGGTCAAACGAAGACGAGTTCGGTTCTGAAAATTGGTCACCGGTTAGGGGACTCATATACGGAGCCATAGCCACTGACTATGCATCTTTTAGATTTACGTAGAGGTTATAGCAGCTGACCGAATTAGCCTATTGTTTCGATCTCTATTCTTGTCAAACTTACTTAGCTTGTATGATGATGAATGATGATGATGATGACACTTAAACTTATTTTATGCACTATTAGAATTTATAAAAACAACCTACTGACCTAGTAACCCTTGATTTAGGTTGACGACCTTTCGGACCGACTTACTACTTGCGTACTTTCATTACCGACTTTACCGCTTTTATCACTGTGAGTTATAGCATCCCTTTTTACTTTGGACTGAGAATACATGTGATTTTTACGTTTTACATACTAGGCATGAGTACTTAAACTTTATATGTGTGTAGGTTATACAACGGCATAAACATTCCCCTTAGCACAGTAACGTTTAGTCATTGGTATTTGAACCGGTGAACGCGAATCTTAGATATGGATCCATAGGGTTTGACATCCCCACTCGGGCTAGTCGCACTAACATTTAACGGGTGTTTAATACTTCGTGAACATACGCACTCGCCAAGTGTACTTTCAGGGGGTTAAAAACGTTAAGTCTAGTTACCGAGTGCCCACGGTTATACATATACTTTTCATACTGTTTTGTTATACTGAAATCTCGTGGCCTATCTTATATTACTGTTACAACTTAAACTATAGCTCACCAACATTATTGTTGACGTTTTTAAGCATGTTTTCTCAGGTGCTTAGTGGTTTGTTGCTTCCGCTGTTTAGATTTGATGTCTTGCTGTTAGACTTGCTGTCTTGGTGTTATTGATTGATGTTAAGGACCTGATGTGTTAGATTTGCGCCGCATTACTTAGAGATGTCCCAATCATGAAACTTTTATTTTGCATTCGCAACTTATGTTATTTGAATAATGACTTTGTAACGACCTTTGTGTCATGTTATCTTTTGTAAACGTTATCTTTTATGAATGCAAAACTGGTTTTCAAACAGCATGTAGTACTTGACCGTGTAAAGATCCTATTGTTGACGAATCGTACACGATGGTTTTGTACGGGGCGTCACATTTGGTATCAGAGCATTGGTTGTAGGGAATTAGGTTGCATTAGTGAGTCTAGACCGAACCTAAGTAGGATTCACTAATAGGACTAATCTACAACTTGCTAGTTTACTTGTTTCTGTGAAACTTACTGCATGCTTTTGTCTACATTTTCAGCTGTATGATCTTACTGCATGCTATTGCTTATCTTCACTGCCATGCGAACTTGTTGTATGCTTATTTCCGCTATTGCATGATTACTATCTGCTTTCACATGTTATTTCTGTTTAGCACTGTTATTATTACTGCCATGCTAGATTGCTGTAGTGCCTAATACGTGCTTGCTTTATGACTTACTGACATGGAAAAGTTATTTTTCCCTGTTCAGATGTCGGATATTCCACCTGTCATCATTTTGGGCAGCGATTCAGACTCTTCAGCCACTTCACCTACCACTGTTATTGATCCTCCGATCCCGTCGGCGACACCCACCAGTGACCCCGGCGCTTCATCCTCCGGAACCAGCAGCCATACGCCTGCCCCAGTGGTTACCTCAGACGGAGCCCAGGACCCCCCCGGAGATTCCAGCTCTACTTGCCCCAAGACCCTCGGAGCCACAGCCCCGCTCCAGTAGTGTTGTGATTCCTGGAGAATACGGGGACGTTCCATTCCGTAATGAGCATAACCATTGGTGCTGACGCCTTCCTGATGGACGTGTCATACCGATCCCACCTTTTAGATACCGGATCATGACTACCGGTCACCGAGCGCCGCCACCTCCAGCTGTTTTCGATGATTCATCATCCGATGACTCATCCACAGACGAGTCTTGTGACAATGACTCCGACGAGGAGGACCCTGATGATGCATCTGTACAGCCACCATCCACCCCGCCGAAGAAGTGGTACCGTTTCGACAGCACCGTTATTCTGGGGATCAACGGAGGTCGAGCGTTCACTGACGCACATGGTCAGCGTCGTAGGGTTACCGCCCGTAAGCGGGTTGTGCCTTACCCTGCTAATCCATTCGTGCGTAAGGCTTACCGTTGCGCACCATCTACTTCTGGCGCTGGACCATCTGCACCACCTGCATCACCTGTACCGACTGCACTGCCTGCCCCACCATCTCCCTCCGTCGAGGAACTGGAGAGGGAAGTGGAGATCCTCCGTGCTCAGGTAACTGAGCTCGAGGACCAGATGTCCCACGTAATGGACATCCTTTACCCACCATCACCATAGGGCATTGTAGAAGATTTTATTATGTAATCTCGTTGTAGTTTCATGTTTTACTCATGTATTGTGCGAACTTATGCGGATGTATGCAACTTGTTATTAATGAATGAAACTTAGTGTTGTTTACTTTTTGTACGGTGTTCTAATTACATTACTGTATGATGTTTCTGTGGTATCTGTATCTAGTGCATTACGTAGTTAACATGTGTGGCGTTGATTTCATGTTGGTTGCCATATACTATATTATTATTTATTAAATGCTGGATTTTGACTTAAGTCAAAATTTCTGTTTAAAAGAGCAATGGCAAACGGACGAGCAGCACCCACAGTAGCCCAAATCGAGGAAATGATTGCGGAAAGAGTAGCCGCAGCTATTGCAGAAATCAACCCACAAGCTCCACCAGTTGACCAGCCCATTCGTAACGGGTGCACATACAAAGAGTTTCAAAACTGCAAGCCCCACAACTTTAGCGGTACTGAGGGGCCAGTTGGTCTGACTAGGTGGTTTGGGAAATTAGAGGCTGTGTTCCGTGTAAGCAACTACTCAGAGGCGAATAAAAACAAGTATGCCTCCTGTACGCTGTCAGACGGCGCCCAAACCTGGTGGAAAACACTGGCTCAAGCTAAGGGTATTGATGAGGCTTATGCCATTCCGTGAGAAGAATTCAAGGGGGCCATGATCGAAGAGTACTGCCCCAGGACAGAGATACAGAAGATGGAGGCTAAGTTCTGGGATTTGAAGGTTGTGGGCAACGATCTTGATGGTTACAACCGTAGGTATCTGGAATTAGCGCTGATGTGTCCCACGATGGTCACCTCGGAATTTAAGAGAATGGAACGATACTTGTGGGGACTTCCCAAGTCCATTCAGGGAAATGTCATCTCTTCTAATCCACCCAACATCCCGGCAGCTATGCGCATGGCGCATACCCTTATGAAACAAATTATCAGCAAAGAACCGAAAAAGGCTAAATCCGAATCGGAAGCCAGTGGTGAGAAGCGTAAGTGGGACTACAACAACAAGGGTAGAACCTATGATTAAACCCCCGCTAAGAGTCCTAACGATGGAAGGAACCCCAACCCGAACACTAGCTCGAACCCCAATTACAAGGGTAGTCTACCACAGTGCAAGAGGTGCTATAAGCACCATACCGGGTACTGTAATGCGGTCTGTGAAAAGTGCAACAGGATTGGGCACGTTGGCAAGAACTACAAGATCCCCATCCTAGCTGTGAGGACAAACCCAAATGGACCAAGGAAATGCTATGAGTGTGGACAGCAGGGCCACCTTCGGAATGAGTGTCCCAACAAGTGAAAGGACGGAGGACCACCGCGTGGAAGAGCTTTCAATGTGAACACAAGGGATACCCGTGAGAACCCCGACTTGGTTACAGGTATATTCACTATCAACAATCTATTAGCCTCTGTCCTATTTGATACTGGTGCTGATAGAAGCTATGTCTGTAGAAACTTTTGCTCTAAGATAGATTGGTCGTTAGTGCCTTTAGAGGAGAGTATGCTAGTTGAGGTAGCCAATGGGAAACTTGAAAAAGTTGACCAAATTGGCCGAGGAGCTATTATCAACATAGCTGGTGTGGATTTCGCAATTGACTTGATACCCATTAAATTAGGAACTTTGATGTGATTGTCGGCATGGACTGGTTGACCAAAGTGATGGACGACGTTATCTGTGGAGATAAAGCTCTTCGTATACCCCACGGAGATGGAGAGCCACTGATTATTTACGGAGAGAGATGTAGTTCGAAGCTGAACCTCATTAGTTGCATGAAAGCACAAAAGATCATGAAGAAAGGACGTCTTGCTGTTTTAGCACATGTGAAAACGTTAGAAGCCGAGGTGAAGAGTGTGAATGATGTACGAATCGTGAACGAATTTCCTGATGTCTTTCCGGAAGAATTTCCTGGATTACCGCCACTGAGAGCAGTGGAGTTCCAGATCGATCTAGTACCGGGTGCTGCACCCGTAACTCGCATACCTTATCGACTAGCACCTTCCGAACTGCAAGATTTGCAGAGTCAACTGCAGGAATTGCTAGACCATGGATTTATCCAACCGAGTTCATCGCCTTGGGGCGCACCTGTTTTATTCGTGAAGAAGAAGGACGAATCTTTCCGCATTTGTATCGACTACCGAGAACTCAACAAATTCACGATCAAGAACCGATATCCTCTTCCCCGAATTGATGATCTTTTTGATCAGCTGCAGGGATCAAGCGTTTACTCTAAGATCGATTTGCGATCTGGTTATCACCAATTGAGGGTGAAGGAGAGTGATGTGATGAAGACTGCATTCAGAACCAGCTATGGTCATTATGAGTTTCTCGTGATGCTGTTCGGTTTAACCAACGCACCCGCTATATTCATGGACCTCATGAATCGTGTATGTATGCCATACCTAGAGAATTTCGTTATCGTCTTCATAGATGATATCCTCATCTACTCCAAGAGCGAAGAAGAACATGAGCAACATCTCCGACTAGTGCTTGAACTCTTGAGACAAGAGCAACTTTATGCCAAATTCTCCAAGTGTGAATTTTGGTTGAAGGAAGTCCAATTTATGGGTCATATTGTGAGTGATCAAGGTATCAAAGTTGATCCTGCAAAGATCGAGGTTATCAGCAAGTGAGAGACACCCACTACTCCAACTCACATCCGCCAATTTCTAGGCCTTGCCGGTTATTACCGGAGATTTATTGAAGGTTTTTCGTTGATTGCGCGTCCTTTGACTGCACTGACTCACAAAGGGAAGAAGTTCCTTTGGGAAACCGAACAAGAAGTAGCATTTCAAACCCTGAAATAGAAGCTAACCACTGCACCTATCCTATCTCTTCCTGAAGGCAGTGACGAATTCATTGTGTACTGCGATGCTTCGAAGAATGGTTTTGGTTGTGTATTGATGCAAAGAACGAAGGTCATTTCTTATGCATCTCGTCAGCTGAAGATTCATGAGCGAAACTACACTACCCATGATCTCGAACTTGGAGCCGTTGTCTTCGCTTTGAAGTTGTGGAGACACTATCTTTATGGGACAAAGAGTACCATATTCACCGATCACAAAAGTCTCCAACACATCTTTGACCAGAAAACCTGAACATGAGACAACGACGATGGATTGAGATGCTGAACGACTATAATTGTGAACTTCGTTACCATCCTGGTAAGGCCAATGTTGTAGCCGACGCTTTAAGTCGAAAGGAGAGAACGGTACCTCTTCGTGTTCGGGCTCTGAACATCACCATCCATTCGAACCTCCATAGCCAGATCCGAGTAGCCCAAGAAGAGGCTCTCAAGGAGGAGAACATATCTCATGAATATCTGAACATCCTGGTCTCTAAATTCGAGGTTAAGGAGTCTGGACTCTGATGTTATGCTCGAATAATTTGGGTACCTCGTTATGGAGATTTACGAAGCCTTATACTTGATGAAGCCCACAAGTCGAGATATTCGATTCATCTAGGAGCCGGAAAAATGTACCACGATCTTATGGAACAGTATTGTTGGCCAAATCTTAAGAAGGATGTTGCAACTTATGTTGGGAGGTGTTTGACTTGCTCGAAGGTTAAGGCTGAACATCAGAGGCCATCTGGATTACTCCAATAACCAGAAATCCCACAATGAAAATGGGAAGCAATTACGATGGATTTCATCACGAAGCTACCAAAGACGGTGAGCGAATACGATATAATCTGGGTTATCGTTGACCGTCTTACCAAATCTGCTCATTTCCTAGCAATGAAAGAAATAGATACAATGGAGATACTTGCTCAAATGTACATCAAAGAGGTTGTATCTTGTCATGGTGTACCCCTATCAATTATCTCAGATCGTGATCCCCATTTTACTTCCAGATTCTAGCATTTTTTGCAAGAAGCCTTGGGAACTCGTCTCAACATGAGCACCGCGTATCACCCCCAAACCGACGGTCAGAGCGAACGAACGATTCAGACTTTGGAGGACATGTTGCGTGCCTATGTTATTGACTTCGAAAAGTCTTGGGAAAGGGCATTTGCCGCTAGCCGAATTCTCTTACAACAACAGTTATCATTCGAGTATTAAAGCCACGCCTATTGAAGCGTTGTATGGCCGCAAGTGCCATTCTCCTATTTGTTGGGCCGAGTTAGGCGAAGTGCAAATCACCGGACCTGAGATAGTCCATGAAATGACGGAGAAGATCTCTCAGATTCAGGCGAGACTTAAGATGGCTCGCGATCGCCAAAAGAGTTATGCTGATCTTAAACGTAAAGGCTTCGAATTCAACGTGGGTGACCGAGTAATGTTGAAGGTCGCGCCTTGGAAAGGCATAATTCATTTTGGAAAGCACGAAAATTTAAACCCGTGATATATTAGTCCTTTTGAAATTTTGGAATGCGTTGGACCCGTTGCTTATCGTCTGGATCTTCCGACTCAGTTGAGTGCTGTTCATCCTACCTTCCATGTATCAAATTTGAAGAAGTGCCTTGCTCCATCAGAACTTGTCAAACCATTGGAAGAACTTACGCTTGATGACAAACTCCACTTCATGGAAGAACCTGTCGAAATTATGGACCGTGAGGTCAAAACCTTGAAACGCAATAAGATTCCAATTGTCCGAGTTCGATGGAATGCCAAGCTTGGACCTGAGTTTACCTGGGAAGAAAGGAACAAATGATGCAGAAGTATCCTCACCTTTTCTTGACTCCATCACAATCAGCTTAAATTTCGGGACGAAATTTCCAATAACAGGTGGGTAATGTAACGACCCAACTTTTTCGACTTGCTTTCGTGCCTTGTATTTTTGCGAAACTGCGATTTTGTGCGTATTATGCTACTTTATACTCTGGAAACTTGATATACGTGGTTTACTTCCAATTATATGTTAAAACGTGCCTTAGAGTACGTAGGATACTCAACTTGTTCACCAGATGCTTTATAACCGTTAGTGTTACTTGACGTTTCGAATAAACCGCGGACTGCGCACACGTTTGACCTTTATCGTAACCGGAATATTATGACTGTGAAATATTAATTATTATTTTATAATAATAATTACCTGGGTTTTTGGATGCTTAATTACGCGTAGGAATTTAATTAAGCTTACTAGTTAGTCTTGTTGGACTTTCTACCTTGTTGGACTTAAGCCCACCCTACTCTAGCTAGTGGCCCAATTGATTAGCCCACTTATTAATTACTAGTAACCCATTAATATATAAGACAATTACCCATTTAATTAGAGGGAACACGCTAGCAAAAATGTCAGGTATTATCCATAATGTTACATGGGATCCTAGCATAAGTACCTACTTTAGACAACCATTAACCATAAAGCAACTTTTTGTCCCCCTTTGTCCCCCCTTGATCCCACGGCCACACACACCCACCACCATCCTCATTCACCTATAAATACTAGCCTAATCCCATCCATTTAACACTTGCTCTCATTTGAATTTCACACACACTTGCTCTCTTATTTCCTTTCTAGTCTTTCTCACTCTAGAAATTTGTAAGTTTTGCTTTTTCTTCTTCTTCTTCTCCTTTCTATTTCGTGGTCATTGTCATCATTAAAGATCAAGCTTTTTAGATTTGATCTTGATTACATCTTGTTGATTCAAGCATGAATCCTTCAAGAACATGGAAGATTCAAGCTTTCCAGCTTTGAATCTTCACCAACTTTGTAGATCTAGATTATTTTAGCTTTAATCATGTTATTTTGTTATAAAGGTTCAAACTTGTGTTTGTAATCTTCATGTATCTTAAAGATCCAAGCTTTATGCTTAAAGATCTTCAAGAACAATCAAGATGCAAGCTTTCTAGCTTGAATCTCCATATCTTTTTGTTAGATCTAAGTTTTCTAACTTATGATCTTGTTATTTTGTTAAAAAGATTCAAACTTGTGTTTGTTATCTTCATGTAACTTAAAGATCCAAGCTTTATGCGTTAAGATCTTCAAGAACAATAAAGGTTCAAGCTTTCTAGCTTTGCAACCTTGTAACTTGTGTGAAAGGGATCCAAGCTCTCTAGCTTAGGGTTCCATCACTTCATTTGACTTAGATCATGTTCATACTTATTTGATTGATGTAAAGTTTGTAACTTTGTTTGTAAATAGGACTTGTATTTGTGTTAAGACTAAGGATATGATGTAACCTTGGTTCATCATCCATTTAAGACTCTCTTGATTAAGTTGTATCCATACTTGGTCTTAACATATTTTTTGTTGATGGTGGAATCTTAGTCAAGGTGATGCTAATCCATCAACGAGTTGTACACTTGAAGCTACAAGCATCAAGGATGAGAACCGTGATGAGCATCAAGCATTAAGAACCCCACCGGAGCACTTACCTACTGTTTTTCGTATCTGATCAGACCACCTGGGCTACTGGAAAGATTATTTTCAGTTAGTTCGTTTCGAGTAGATGATTTTTCGTTTAGACCTCGTCTTAATCCGAGTTATGATTTAGGATTTATGGCCCTCCGAGATTCACTACACCCTATTAACGTTGTGCTGAAATTTCTGACCAACTCGCACTTAAACCGTGACCACGGTCAAACGAAGGTGAGTTAGGTTCTGAAAATTGGTCAGAGGTTAGGGGACTCATATACGGAGCCATAGCCACTGACTATGCATCTTTTAGATTTACGTAGAGGTCATAGAACCTGACCGAATCAGCCTATTGTTTCGATCTCTATTCTTGTCAAACTTACTTAGCTTTTATGATGATGAATGATGATGAAGATGACACTTAAACTTATTTTATGCACTATTAGAATTTATAAAAACAACCTACTGACCTAGTAACCCTTGATTTAGGTTGACGACCTTTCGGACCGACTTACTACTTGCGTACTTTCATTACCGACTTTACTATTATTTTTAATATCAATATTAATTATTTATAGTATTAAGTCTAGTATAAAATATATATTTATAAAATTTAATATATATAAGTTGATATATTATTAATATCATTAATATCATTGTTATTATTAGTACTTAAACTTATTAAAAAAGATCATTTTGGTTAATATTAATATTATCATATTATTATTTATTAAACCCTTTATCAATAATATTATTATAAAAATATTATTAGTATTACCAATCATATTAATATAATTATACTAATTAATCATATAAAAAAAAAATTAAGAATTTGATATTTAAACACAATTATATAAATAAGATATATAAATAACAAATGTATATCTATATAAATGCTTAAACAAATAAATATATATATACATGATTATATACAGATACATAGAGATATATATGTATATATACAGTATTATATAAAACAGACATCTACAGATAATTACACAAATATACAGTGTATATTAATACAAATATAGATGTATAAATACTGTCAGATAGGTATATATCTCGTATACAAACAAAAACTCGTATTTCTATTTCATATCATTTTCAAGGCTATAGTTAAATGATTCTCTTGTCTCTACAAATCTATTTCAAAACATATTCAATTGCAGACCGATCCAAATTCAGTGAGAATCTTACACAATCTTTATTTTTCTTTATTCCTTTTTCTGTTTCTGATTTTGAAACCTGTCATTCACTTTGGCCTTATATTAATCGAATCATTCGATGAATTTGATAAACCCATACAGTCCTTTTACTATCAATATCAATTAACACCATATTAGTAAATATCAGATGGAAAATTTTCAAAAGAAAACCCAAGAAACCCGTCGGTTTCTCTGTTTCCAACTCAAATACTAAAAAGTCAGAAAACAATCGAACTAAAAAAATCTGTTAACACTATTCTGTTTAAAAACTTCCACTCAAACTATCTGGAGCGTTGCACTGTGATGACCCGGAAATTTCTGACCAAATTTAAACTTAATCTTTGTATGATTAACATTTCTGACACGATAAGCAAAGTCTGTAAAACTGAATATCAAAATTTTTGAACTACTTTTATATATTTAAATACCTTTCGGTTGTTTTCGACGATTCGCGAACAATTATATGTAAATAGATACATATATACTATAACTTGAAAAGGTAACAATGTATTAATTGTTTGATACCGTACATTAAACTTATTAATTTAAATATCTATTTGAATATATATGATAAGTTGAAATATTTATTATTAAAATTTATTTATAGATAACTTTCAATGTGTATTTAAAAACTGATTTATATATTAAAAAGATATATACATATATATAATTTCAAGTTATTTAGTAAACGATAGTAACATTCGTTTATTTGTTCGATTGATATTTAGATAAGTTAACTAAAGCATTTAAGATGAACAAGTAAAACACTAATTTGCTACAGTATTTTCAAATTGCTACAGTACCCAAAATGCTACAGTGTTTTCGAAAAACACTATTTGCTACAGTGAAATTGACTTTGCTACAGTGAATTGCTACAGTGAATTGCTACATTAGCTTTGCTACAGTAAACCATTTTTGATATGAAGTAAATGACCAAAACACTTAAATGTATAAGTTATACCTCGAGTGGTATAGTTTATGGATGATTTAAGACTATATTTTGACAAAGGTACGATTCACGAAACGTAAAGTACAAGTTTTCTCAGTATACGATAGGACATTCGAAAAACCGAAACCAGGACATAAGTCGAATGACGACGTACGACTAATCGAAACAAAAATTACAAATCAACTATGCACGGAAATAAAATATAATATATAATTAATTAATTTAAATTATATATATTATATATTATTATATTATGTCGACAAGCTAGGAGTTAAAAACATGTGAGCTGGAAAAAGAGGCCATGCGATCGCATGGCCAGATAGCCTAAAATCCATGCGATCGCATGGAAGGAGAAATCAGGCCACACTATAAAAGCTCGACCACTTCCACTTCTGATTAAAATCATTTTACTCCGTATTATTATTATTATTATTATTATTATTATTATTATTATTATTATTATTATTATTATTATTATTATTAATCTTATTATTATTATTAATCTTATCTTATTATTATTAGTATTATTAATAATTAGTATTATACATAAAATACTACGACGAGGTTATGAGCGTGTCACTTTCAAAAATGAGTTTTACGAGCGGGATAGAGCTAAGGAAATTATGGGTTATTACTAAGGAGGTTATGGGTAATGTTCAAGAGTATAGTTCGCAAGTCAAACCTAGTGTTTATCATCTCTGTTGCGTCTACGTACTTTTCTGAAATATTGAATCACAATATTGATACGTTGAGATCTACGATTATTTGGTTATCCGAGTTTCGGTCACATTACGATGAACAACTTTATGTGCTGCTAAGGTGAGTTTTATATGATCCCTTTTACTCAATATATTTTTGGGCTGAGAATACATGCGACTGTTTATAAATACTGAAAATACTAGATTTATATGTGTGAGTTTCATTTGCTCCCTTTTTAATTGCTTTTGCAATCTATAATTTTGGGCTGAGAATACATGCACTTTATTTTAAACGCAATGGATACAAGTATATACTAAAATCTACACCGAGTTTGAACCGAAAATCCCTTAGCTTTGGTAACTAGTAACTGCCGGTTATAAGAATTGGTGGGCGCGAGTAGTTGTATATGGATCCATAGGGCTTGATATCCCCGTCCGAGCTAGAGCACTAGCCTTTTAACGGACGTATGCTATTTGAGAAGCGTACACGTTGGTTTTCGTGTATTATTAAGATGATTATACAAAGGGTATAAATTATATATACGTTAAGTTTAGTTACCAGGGTGCTCAATTTCGTAGAATATTTTGATAAACATTTCTGGATGAAACAACTGAAATCTTGTGATCCACCTTTATGTACAGATTATGCAAAACATTAAAACTATGAACTCACCAACCTTTGTGTTGACACTTGTTAGCATGTTTATTCTCAGGTTTCCTAGAATTCTTCCGCTGTTTTCTTATACGTTATACAAGCTATGTGCATGGAGTCTTGCATGCTTTATTCAAGAAAACGTTGCATTTACAAAACCATCATCATGTATCTATTTTGACTGCATTTTCAACGGATGTAATATTGTAAACTATTATTTACGGTGATTTTCTATATGTAGAAATCATCAGATGTCGAAAACCTTGGAATTAAATATTCATTTATGGTATGCCTTTTCAAAAGAATGCAATGTTTACAAAACGTATCATATAGAGGTCAAATACCTCGCAATGAAATCAATGAATGACGTGTTCGTCCATATGGATTTGGAGCGATCGTCACATGCACGATCCAATTTCTTGAATTGAGGTTTAATTTTTGAAGTCAAATTTTAAATTGAAAAGTCAAACGTGTATACTTTGATCAAATTCGAGAAATCTATTACAGTTAATGTTAAATTGATAATTCATGGAGTTTCTATGAACGATTTAGGGCATATCTTATGTTGAACTCATAGTCTAAAAGTGCTTGGAAACTGAAATCATGAATTGAGTTCAAGTAAGTCTGTTCGTGACCAGTTCATAGCTCCTGCTATCTGTTTTAAAAAAAAATTTATTTATTCGTGTCTGTTAATTATAAACACAAGACGTTTTATTTATCAAACTTTAAGTTGAGTTGGGATTGATCTCTGGTTGCATCGAAATATATGAAGAAGGAGGTAATAACAGAAAACGGAGTTAAGTAAATTAATAGGTGTTATAATATCAGAAAAACTGAAGTGCTTGAATGGTTAAGTGTGTTAGTTTGTTAGCGGGAGGTCCCGGGTTCGATTCTCATCTGGGGTATTTCTTTTTAGAAACCCTTTCAAAGGGTATACACTCTTACCTTTAATTTCATTATTATTATTATTATTATTATTATTATTATTATTATTATTATTATTATTATTATTATTATTATTATTATTATTATTATTATTATTATTATTATTATTATTATTATTATTATTATTATTGTTGTTATTGTTATTATTATTATTATTATTGATACTAATATTATTGTTATTAGTATTATAATTATAATTATTATCTATTTACATTTACAAGTATTATAATTATTGTTATATGTATTATTAAAATTACTATTATTATTTATGTTATCATCTTAGTAATATTATCATCATTATGATTATTATTATTACTATGAAGATAATAAAATTTATTATTATTTTCATTAATAGTAGTATTAGTATTATTCTATAAATATTGAAATTATTATTATAAACATAAGTACTATTGTTAATATTATTATTATTAGTAATAAAATTGTTAAAAATTATTATTATTAAGTATTATTGTCAAATAATTATTTCATTACCATCAATACAAATTTTTTTTTATTAAAAACTACTATTGTCATAAGATTTGTTATTAAAACTATCATTAACAGTAAAAACTAATACTTTTATTAACATCATTATATTTGTCACTAATAAGATTATTAACATTATTATTTTTATCAGCACTACTAAGTATTATCAATATTACCATTTTTTTTACCATTACGAATATTATCTTAGTATTATTAATTACTAATTTCAACAAACAAATGATAATAATATAAAAGTATAATTAACTTAACTATAATAATATTTTCATTTAAAATGAATACATTTAATTAAATAATAAAATATATATAAATTATAAATATAAAAATTTTATCACTAATAATATATATATATATATATATATATATATATATATATATATATATATATATATATATATATATATACACATATATGTTCCATTACGACTATGTATATTAATAAATATACAAATGATATAGGTTCGTGAATCGAGGCCAACCCTACATTTGTTCAATGTCGTTATATGTATTTTTACTACAACATACATTAGGTGAGTTTCATTTGCTCCTTTTTTAATTGCTTTTGCAATATATATTTTTGGGATGAGAAGACATGCGCTGCTTTAATAAATGTTTACGACATAGACACAAGTACTTAAAATATATTCTACGTTGAGTTGTACCACCCTGCATATCTTCCCTAATAGCTTGGTAACTACTATTTACATGTGGTATTGTAAACGCGAATCCTGTTGATAGATCTATCGGGCCTGACAACCCCAACCGGACTGGACGACCAGTATTCAACGGTTGCACAGTACTTTGTTTCAGTGACTACTCTTGGTACAGTGTAGTGAGATTTCATAATAAAGGGAATATGCGACGTTGATTAAATGTTAAGTATGGTTACCAAGTGCTTAACCACTTAGAATATTTTTATTAAAACGTTTGTGTATATGAAATCTTGTGGTCTATTAAGATATTGAAATGATTGTTATGATAAACCTATGAACTCACCAACCTTTTGGTTGACACTTTTAAGCATGTTTATTCTCAGGTATGAAAGAAACCTTCCGCTGTGCATTTGCTCATTTTAGAGATATTACTTAGAGTTGTTCATGGCAAATTTAAGTCAACGCCTCGCAACGGGACCAAATGTTGATGACTTCATCCAGGTGGATTAAGACGGGTCGTCACAGGAACCATCATTTGGCAACTAGTATGAAATATCTCATAAAATTACAAAAATATTAGTAATCATTCATGACTTATTTACATGAAAACAAAATTACATATCCTTTATATATCTAATCCATATACCAACGACCAAAAACACCTACAAACATTTTCATTCTTCAATTTTCTTCATCTAATTGATCTCTCTCAAGTTCCATCTTCAAGTTCTAAGTGTTCTTCATAAATTCCATAAGTATAGTTTCATAAAAATCAAGAATACTTCCAAGTTTGCAAGTCTACTTCCAAGCTTTCTAATCCATTCCAAGTAATCATCTAAGATCAAGGAATCTTTTTTATTTACAGTAGGTTATCTTTCTAATTCAAGGTAATATTCATATTCAAACTTTGATTCAATTTCTACAACTATAACAATCTTATTTCGAGTGAAAATCTTACTTGAACTGTTTTCGTGTCATGATTCTGCTTCAAGAACTTTCAATCCATCCAAGGATCCTTTGAAACTAGATCCATTATTCTCATTTCTAGTAGTTTTATCCAGAAAACTTGAGGTAGTAATGTTGTTCATAACATCATTCGATTCATACATATAAAGCTATCTTATTCGAAAGTTTAAACTTGTAATCACTAGAACATAGTTTAGTTAATTCTAAACTTGTTCGCAAACAAAAGTTAATCCTTCTAACTTGACTTTTAAAATAAACTAAACACATGTTCTATATCTATATGATATACTAACTTAATGATTTAAAACCTGGAAACACGATGAACACCATAAAATCGGATATACGCCGTCGTAGTGAAACCGGGGGCTGTTTTGGTTTGGATAATTAAAAACTATGATAAACTTTGATTTAAAAGTTGTTCTTCTGAGAAAATAATTTTTCATATGAACATGAAACTATATCCAAAAATCTTGGTTAAACTCAAAGTAAAAGTATGTTTTTCAAAATAGTCATCAAGATGTCGTTCTTTCGACGAAAATAACTACCTCTTTAGTAATTGACATGTAACTTAAATTTCCGAAAATAAACCTATACTTTTTCTGTATGGATTATTAAATTAGAGTTCAATATGAAACCATAGCAATTTGATTCACTCAAAACGAATTTAAAATGAAGAAGTTATGGGTAAAACAAGATTGGATATTTTTGATCTTTTTAGTGACGGGAAATGTTTAACAAATCTATACAAATCATAATCTTGCTAACTTATATTGTATTATACATGTATTCTAATATGTTATGTAATCTTGGGATACCATAGACATGTATGCAAATGTTTTGACATATCATATCGACCCATGTATATATATTATTTGGAACAACCATAGACACTCTATATGCAGTAATGTTGGAGTTAGCTATACAGGGTTGAGGTTGATTCCAAAAATATATATACTTTGAGTTGTGATCTAGCCTGAGACGTGTATACACTGGGTCTTGGATTGATTCAAGATAATATATATATATCGATTTATTTCTGTACATCTAATTGTGGACAACTAGTTTTAGGTTATTAACGAGGACAGCTGACTTAATACACTCAAATCTTTAAAACATAATAAAAATGGTTGTAATTATATTTTGATCATACTTTGATATATATGTACATATTTGTATAGGTTCGTGAATCGATCCGTGGCCAAGTCTTATTTCCGAGGAAGGAAATATCTGTGAAAGTGAGTTATAGTCCCACTTTTAAAATTTAATATTTTTGGGATGAGAATACATGCAGGTTTTATAAATGATTTACAAAATAGACACAAGTACATGAAACTACATTCTATGGTTGAATTATCGAAATTGAATATGTCCCTTTTTATTAAGTCTGGTAATCTAAGAATTAGGGAACAGACACCCTAATTGACGCGAATCCTAAAGATAGATCTATTGGGCCTAACAAACCCCATCCAAAGTACCGGATGTTTTAGTACTTCAAAATTTATATCATATCCGAAGGGTGTCCCGGAATGATGGAGATATTCTTATATATGCATCTTGTTAATGTCGATTACCAGGTGTTCACCATATAAATGATTTTTATCTCTATGTATGGGATGTGTATTGAAATATGAAATCTTGTGGTCCATTGTTACGATTTGATATATATATGTTAAACCTATAACTCACCAACATTTTTGTTGACGTTTAAAGCATGTTTATTCTCAGGTGAATACTAAGAGCTTCCGCTGTTGCATACTAAAATAAGGACAAGATTTGGAGTCCATGTTTGTATGATATTGTGTAAAAACTGCATTCAAGAAACATATGTCGATGTAATATATTTCTATTGTAAACCATTATGTAATGGTCATGTGTAAACAGTATATTTTAGATTATCATTATTTGATAATCTACGTAATGTTTTAAAACCTTTATTGATAAAATAAAGGTTATGGTTATTTTAAAAATGAATGCAGTCTTTGAAAAACGTCTCATATAGAGGTCAAAACCTCGTAACGAAATCAATTAATATGGAACGTTTATAATCAATATGAACGGGACATTTCAGTTGGTATCCGAGCGTTGGTCTTAGAGAACCAGAAAATTTGCATTAGTGTGTCTTATCGAGTTTGTTAGGATGCATTAGTGAGTCTGGACTTCGACCGTGTTTTCTTTAAAAATGATTGCTTAACATTTTTGTTGGAAACTATATATTATTAACATGTAAATATTATGTGATATATTAATCTCTTAACATGTTTGATATTGTTTGATAGATGTCTACCTCTAGCACAAATCCCATTGACTCACCTAATAATAACGAAGAGTCGAATATATATTGGCAAGATTCACAAGTTCCCGAAGAACCGGAAGAAGAGGAAACGGAACCGGAAGAAGAGGAACCGGAAGAAGAGTAACCGGAAGAAGAGGAACCAGAAGAAGAGGAACCGGAAGAAGAAGAGGTTCCGGAGGGGAGAATAGTAGGAACCACAGAAAACCGGTCAAATAAAAGAAAATCCTCAACCAATGGACCAAAGTTAATAATGGTCAATGGTGTTTCCGCTAAGGAAGCAAAATATTGGGAAAATTACCAATTTTTCGATGAATCGGATCCTGATGAAGACTCCGATGATGTTATAGAAATTACCCCGACCCAATTTAATGAGGCAAAAGAAAATAATAAGGGAAAAGGCATCAAAATAGAGAAATCTGATTCCGACCCCGATGAACTTTATATGTACCGTTAACACCCGTATTTTCAATATCGTGACAATAACCCGGGAACCTCTAAACCACCAGGTTTTTCTAAACCAATGTGGAAAACGACGACTCGTATTAGAGGAACATCATATATCCCTAGAAGATTAGGAAAAAGAACCAAGTCCGAATAAGAAGAAACCAGTGACTCAGATTAGAGGGGTGTGAGCATGTTGTGTAATAAATGTATTGTAGTGTGCTTGTACTTTTATGTTCTATGTAAAAATTGCTTGTATTATTTGTTATTATGAATCTAATCCTTGTCTATTTTACAGTATAAAAACAAAATGGACGTTAAGGGTAGACAACCGAATATTTTAGAAGACCTACCAGAGGATATGATTGAGGAAATCTTGTCTAGAGTCGGTCAGAATTCATCAGCACATTTAGTTATGGCGAAATTAACTTGTCAAACATTTGAAAGACTTTCCAGAAATGCCTTAGTTTATAAAAGGCTTTCCTTTGATAGGTGAGGTATATCACATTGGGGAGACTTTAAGTTACGCCGTGTTTTCTTTAAAGCGTTAAATGCAGGGAACCCAAATGCAATTTTATGCTACGGGTTAAGAACCTATTTTGACTCAACATATCCCAACATAGGATTTCGTGAATTAGAAAGAGCTTCTAACATGCAACATAAAGAAGCATGTTATGCTTACTGGTTAGTGATGTTCGCTTCTTACCAAAGTGAGAAAAAAGAACATCGGATTGCAGCTTTTAAATAAAACTTTCCCACAAGTGATGGATTCAGTAGTTGGGGTGAGAAACAAGGTTTTTAGATTATTACGGGACTGTTGGACATTACGAAACCCTGGTCCTTTTGACGACATTACAACATGTTGCCTAGCCAATGGTCATAACGGTTATTTTTCACAAGACCAAGGATGGGAAGTCGTCTTAGTAAAACCAGAATGCATGACTTGTTTCTGGACTTATGAATTATGTGTCTTTATTTCCTTTGTGGAACAACTTGCGTATTAACTAGATTTATCTTCAAAACTGTCTTGTATCATAGTGTACTATATTTCATGTTATATATAATATAGCGAAGTTGTAAGTTTGAAGAATATATGTATGTGATATATTATTATAATCAGTTTTTTCATATGGAATTGTAGTAGTTGAATTGTATATTAGCTACTAAGTATGAACTTAACGGGTAAGTAGTACCCGAATTTAAACTTATAAAACGCTAATATGAAGAAAAAGCTTTTATTAATGAGTTCATATTATGCTACGAGATACTATTGACTACTCTTAATATTCTGTATGATTAACTTGTTTCATTTGACTATTTTGAAGGAAATGGCACCGACTACTTGACACACCTTGAATATGAGCGAAGAGGAATTTCGTGCCTTTCTTGCTTCAAACATAGCCGTAGTACAGGTCGCGCTACATACCAACAATAACTCTGAATCTAGCAATACAGCTAACGGCGCAAGAAATCGTGTAGGATGCTCCTACAAGGAATTCACTGCCTGCAAACCTTCAGAATTTGATGGGACCGAAGGACCAATCGGATTGAAATGGTGGACCGAGAAAGTTGAATCGGTGTTTTCCATAAGTAAGTGTGCTGAAGGAGACAAAGTGAAGTACGCTACGCATACCTTCACAGGTATTGCGTTAACATGGTGGAATACCTATCTAGAGCAAGTGGGACAAGATGCTGCTTACGCGCTACCGTGGTCAGCATTCAAGCACTTGATGAACGAGAAGTACCGTCCCAGAACCGAGGTCAATAAGCTCAAG
Organism: Rutidosis leptorrhynchoides; assembly: GCF_046630445.1. Lineage (NCBI taxonomy): Eukaryota > Viridiplantae > Streptophyta > Magnoliopsida > Asterales > Asteraceae > Rutidosis > Rutidosis leptorrhynchoides. The sequence goes on from NC_092334.1 coordinate 208,369,805, forward strand.
TCAGAACTTAGAGGGTTACGAACACAGGGATTCGATATTACTTCGTACGAAAGATGATTCACATAATTGTGCCTATTGTGTCCGAGAGCGTTCGAAGATGAGGAAGAGAAGATCGACGCGTTTGTGAAAGGGTTACCGAAGAGAATCCAAGAAGATATAAGTTCACACGAGCCTGCCTCCATACAAAAGGCATGTAGAATGGCTCACAAACTAGTGAACCAGATTGAGAAAAGAATTAAAGAACAGGCGGCCGAAGAGGCCAACGTGAAGCTAGTTAAAAGAAAGTGGGAGGAAAACGGTGATCAGAGTCACTAAAACAACAAAACTATCCCAACAATCGCAACATCAATCGCAACTACAATAAACGGCACAACAACAACAACAACAACAACAACAACAACAACAACAACAACAACAACAACAACAACAACAACAACAACAACAACAACAACAACAACAACAACAACAACAACAACAACAACAATAACAACTACTACAACAATCATCCCAACAACAATAACAACCGCAACAACAACCACAATCAGAAGTAGCTATGCCAAAGGTGTGAAAAGTATCACTCGGGGTTCTGCACCAAATTTTGCAACAAGTGTAAAAGAAATGGTCATAGCGTGGTGAAGTGTGAGGTCTACGGACCAGGGGTTAACAGAACAAAAGGAACAAATGGTGTCGGAACGAGTAATGGTGGAGCAAGTAGTGTCGGATCAAGTTATGCCAATGTAGTTTGTTATAAATGTGGAAAACTGGGCCACATTATTAGAAATTGCCCGAACCAGGAGAACACGAATGGACAAGGCCGCGGAAGAGTTTTCAATATTAATGCGGCAGAGGCACAGGAAGACCCGGAGCTTGTTACGGGTACGTTTCTTATTGACAATAAATCTGCTTACGTTTTATTTGATTCGGGTGCGGATAGAAGCTATATGAGTAGAGATTTTTGTGCTAAATTAAGTTGTCCATTGACGGCGTTGGATAGTAAATTTTTACTCGAATTAGCAAACGGTAAATTAATTTCAGCAGATTATATATGCCAAAATCGAGAAATTAAACTGGGTAGCGAAATATTTAAGATTGATTTGATACCAGTAGAGTTAGGGTGTTTTGATGTAATAGTTGGCATGGACTGGCTGAAGGAGATGAAAGAAGAGATCGTATGTTACAAAAATGCAATTCGCATTGTACGAGAAGAAGGAGAACCCTTAATGGTGTATGGAGAAAAGGGCAACACGAAGCTACATCTTATTAGTAATTTGAAGGCACAAAAACTAATAAGAAAAGGTTTCTATGCTGTTCTAGCACACGTTGAGAAAGTACAAACTGAAGAAAAGAGCATCAATGATGTTCCTGTCGCAAAAGAATTTTCCGATGTATTTCCGAAAGAATTACCGGGACTACCTCCACATCGATCTGTTGAATTTCAAATAGATCTTGTACCAGGAGCTGCACCAATAGCTCGTGCTCCTTACAGACTCGCACCCAGCGAGATGAAAGAACTGCAAAGCCAACTGCAAGAACTATTAGAACGTGGTTTCATTCGACCAAGCACATCACCATGGGGAGCTCCTGTTTTGTTTGTCAAGAAGAAGGATGGTACATTTAGGTTGTGTATTAACTACAGAGAGTTGAATAAACTTACCATCAAAAACCGTTATCCACTGCCGAGAATTAACGACTTATTTGATCAACTACAAGGCTTATCGATTTATTCAAAAATCGATTTACGTTCTGGATATCATCAAATGCGAGTAAAGGAGGATGATATTCCAAAAACTACTTTTAGGACGCATTATGGTCATTACGAGTTTATGGTTATGACGTTTAGATTGACTAACGCACCAGCTGTGTTCATGGACCTTATGAATCGAGTGTGTGGGCCATATCTTGACAAGTTTGTCATTGTTTTCATCGATGACATAATTATTTACTCAAAGAATGATCAAGAGCACGAAGAACATTTGAGAAAAGTGCTAGAAGTATTGAGGAAAGAAAAACTGTACGCTAAGTTTTCAAAGTGTGCATTTTGGTTGGAAGAAGTTCAATTTCTCGGTCACATAGTGAACAAAGAAGGTATCCAGGTGGACCCGGCAAAGATCAAAACCGTTGAAAAGTGGGAAACCCCAAAAACTCCGAAGCATATACGTCAATTTTTAGGATTGACTGGTTACTACAGAAGATTCATCCAAGATTTCTCCAAATTAGCAAAACCCTTGACTGCATTAATGCATAAAGGGAAGAAATTTGAATGGAAGGATGAACAAGAGAAGGCGTTTCAGTTATTGAAGAAAAAGCTAACTACGGCACCTATATTGTCATTGCCTGAAGGGAATGATGATTTTGTGATTTATTGTGACGCATCAAAGCAAGGTCTCGGTTATGTATTAATGCAACGAAAGAAGGTGATTGCTTATGCGTCTAGACAACTGAAGATTCACGAGCAAAATTATACAACTCACGATTTGGAATTGGGTACTGTTGTTATTGCATTAAAGACTTAGAGGCATTATTTATATGGATTCAAAAGTATTATATATACCGACCACAAAAGTCTCCAACATATATTTAATCAGAAGCAACTGAATATGAGACAACACATGTGGATTGAACTGTTGAATGATTATGATTTTGAGATTCGATACCACCCGGGGAAGGCGAATGTGGTAGCCGATGCTTTGAGTAGAAAGGACAGAGAACCTATACGGGTAAAAGCTATGAATATAATTATTCGTACTAACCTTACTACTCAAATAAAGGAGGCGCAACAGGGGGTTGTAAAAGAAGGAAAGTTGAAGAATGAGGTACCCAAAGGATCAGAGAAACATCTTAATATTAGGGAAGATGGAACCCGATATAGGGCTGATAGAATTTGGGTACCAAGGTTTGGAGATGTGAGAGAAATGGTACTTAAAGAAGCACATAAAACCAGATATTCAATACATCCAGGAGTGGGGAAGATGTATAAAGATCTCAAGAAACACTTTTGGTGGCCGGGTATGAAAGCCGATATTGCTAAATATGTAGGAGAATGTTTGACGTATTCTAAGGTCAAAGCTGAACATCAGAAACCATCAGGTCTACTACAACAACCTGAAATCCCGAAATGGAAATGGGAAAATATTACCATGGATTTCATTACTAAATTGCCAAGGACTGCAAGTGGTTATGATACTATTTGGGTAATAGTTGATCGTCTCACCAAGTCAGCACACTTCCTGCCAATGAGAGAAGATGACAAAATGGAGAAGTTGGCGCGATTGTATTTGAAGGAGGTTGTCTCCAGACATGGAATACCCGTCTCTATTATCTCTGATAGGGATGGTAGATTTGTTTCAAGGTTCTGGCAGACGTTGCAACAAGCATTGGGGACTCGTCTAGACATGAGTACTGCCTATCATCCACAAACTGATGGGCAGAGCAAAAGGACGACAAAAACGCTTGAAGACATGCTACGAGCATGTGTTATTGATTTCAGAAACAGTTGGGATCGACACCTACCGTTAGCAGCATTTTCCTACAACAACAGTTATCATTCTAGTATTGAGATGGCGCTGTTTGAGGCACTTTATGGTAGAAAGTGCAGGTCTCCGATTTATTGGAATGAAGTGGGGGATAGACAGATTACGGGTCTGGAGATAATGTCATAACCCGACCTTAACCATAAGGACGAATACAATAACATATGATTTCATCGCGAGGTATTGACCTCTATATGCGACATTTTTTAAAAACTGCATTCGTTTTTACAATACAAACCATAGCTTTTATTACAAATACAAGGTTTAAACAACTTAATAATGATTATCGTTTAGCGATAATCTTAGACTTACAAACTTTACATGTGATAATAACAATACGACCTCCAACATATTTTACATTACAAATCCTCCGATATGCAGTTTTATTTTTGACACAAATATGCATACTCAAGATCTTGCTTAAATTCAACATGTTGCAGCGGAAGCTTTTAGTTATCACCTGAGAATAAACATGCTTAAAACTTTAACATAAAGTTGGTGAGATATAGGTTTAATGCCGGCAGCGTTATAAATATAGACCACAAGATTTCATATATAAACATTTTAATAAAAATGTTCTAAGTTGTTGAGCACTTGATAACCATACTTAACATTTAATCAACTTCGCATATTCCTTTTATTATGAAATCTTACTACACCGTACCAAGTGCAGTTACCGAAACGAAGTACTGTGCAACCGTTGAATACTGGTCGTCCAGTCCGGTTGGGGTTGTCAGGCCCGATAGATCTATCAACAGGATTCGCGTTTACAATACCTCATGTAAATAATAGTTACCAAGTTACAGGGAAGTATGCCAGTGGTACAACTCAACGTAGAATATATATTTTTAATCACTTGTGTCCATAATGTAAATCATAAAATGCATGTATTCTCATCCCGAAATATTTAGAGTTTAAAAGTGGGACTATATACTCACCTTTTCCTTGAAGGTATTTAACTCGACTTGGTCTCCGATAGATATCACGAACCTAACCAAATATATAATATATCAACATATTTTCTTTTCAACTAATCGTTACATATATATATATATATACTTATAATACTTTTAATATTTTCTTAGTCCGAAGTTAGCAGTCTGTTGTTAATGGTCCACAATTAGTTGCTCAATAAAATAAATAAAGACCCCATCGTATTCGTATTGATCAAAATTAATCTCGACCCATGGTACCATGTTGTCAAATGACGTGTTGCGTACATAAAGTACCGTGTTGTCTGATGACGTGTTGCGTACAATCATGAGGTCTTATGATTAATCTTCTCATGTTGTTTACGGGTGGTTCTGGAATATATAAAATCAAATCATAAGTAAATATATATTAAATATTATGTTAATTAGCCAAGATATGATTAATCTAATTTTGTCATAATATGATATATTACAGGTTTTGAAGTGTTTTAAAAATCAAATTAGAAGGATCTATTTAGTTTGCGAACAGGTTTGATGTAGTGACCCGTACTTTTTCATGTTTATATATATTAATTGAGATTGATATTTATATGATTAAATGTTTCCAACATGTTAAGCAATCAAACTTGTTAATACTTGATTAACTGAAATATGTTTCATATAGACAATTGACCACCCAAGTTGACCGGCGATTCACGAACGTTAAAACTTGTAAAAACGACATGACGATATATATATGGATATACATATGGTTAACATGAGATTATGATAAGTAAGTATCTCCATAAGTTTATTAACAATGAGTTATATACATATAAACAAGACTACTAACTTAAGGATTTCGAAACGAGACATATATGTAACGATTATCGTTGTAACGACATTTAAATGTATATATATCATATTAAGATATATTAATATATCATAATATCATGATAATATAATAATTTAACATCTCATTAGATATAATAAACAATGGGTTAACAACATTAATTGAGATCGTTAACTTAAAGGTTTCAAAACAACACTTACATGTAATGACTAACAATGACTTAACGACTTAGTTAAAATGTATATACATGTAGTGTATTTAGATGTATTAAAATACTTTTGGAAACCTTCAAGACATATATCAAAACACTCATACTTAACGAAAATGGTTACAGTTACTTTCTCATTCTTTTCTTTCATCAAGAATTCTAGTCGTATTCTTACCCGTATTATACATAGCTTCAAAACGTACTTACTATGGGTATATACCAATAGGAACTAGCATGGGATTCCACTCTTGATTATGTCATGTATGACTAATCAATTTTAACTTCTACCATGAGCTAGTCAACTAACTAGAACTCCTTTTAACCCTACTCACCACTCACCAATTACCACTCATCATTCACTCCATTTCACTTCCAATTCTCTTTCTAATTCTCTCTCAACACACACACACTATTATGAACGTATTTTTCCAGTAGTTAATCATCATCTTCATCAAAAATCACTTCAAGAATCAATCTATAATCATCATAGGAAGAACACTTCAAGAACACTTCAAAAATCCCTTCAAGTTTACTAATTTACTTCCAAGCTTTCTAATCCATTCCAAGTAATCATCTAAGATCAAGAAACCTTTGTTATATACAGTAGGTTATCTTTCTTATTCAAGGTAATATTCATATTCAAACTTTGATTCAATTTCTATAACTATAAACTATCTTAATTCGAGTAAAAATCTTACTTGAACTTGTTTTTGTGTCATGATCCTACTTCAAGAACTTTCAAGCCATCCAAGATCCTTTGAAGCTAGATCATTTCTTGTCACTTCCAGTAGGTTTACCTACTAAACTTGAGGTAGTAATGATGTTCATAACATCATTCGATTCATATATATAAAACTATCTTATTCGAAGGTTTAAACTCGTAATCACTAGAACATAGTTTAGTTAATTCTAAACTTGTTCGCAAACAAAAGTTAATCCTTCTAACTTGACTTTTAAAATTAACTACACACATGTTCTATATCTATATGATATGCTAACTTAATGATTTAAAATCTGGAAACACGAAAAACACCGTAAAACCGGATTTACGCCGTCGTAGTAACACCGCGGGCTGTTTTGGGTTAGTTAATTAAAAACTATGATAAACTTTGATTTAAAAGTTGTTATTCTGAGAAAATGATTTTTATTATGAACATGAAACTATATCCAAAAAATATGGTTAAACTCAAAGTGGAAGTATGTTTTCTAAAATGGTCATCTAGACGTCGTTCTTTCGACTGAAATGACTACCTTTACAAAAACGACTTGTAACTTATTTTTCTGACTATAAACCTATAATTTTTCTGTTTAGATTCATAAAATAGAGTTCAATATGAAACCATAGCAATTTGATTCACTCAAAACGGATTTAAAATGAAGAAGTTATGGGTAAAACAAGATTGGATAATTTTTCTCATTTTAGCTACGTGAAAATTGGTAACAAATCTATTCCAACCATAACTTAATCAACTTGTATTGTATATTATGTAATCTTGAGATACCATAGACACGTATACAATGTTTCGACCTATCATGTCGACACATCTATATATATTTCAGAACAACCATAGACACTCTATATGTGAATGTTGGAGTTAGCTATACAGGGTTGAGGTTGATTCCAAAATATATATAGTTTGAGTTGTGATCAATACTGAGATACGTATACACTGGGTCGTGGATTGATTCAAGATAATATTTATCGATTTATTTATGTACATCTAACTGTGGACAACTAGTTGTAGGTTACTAACGAGGACAGCTGACTTAATAAACTTAAAACATCAAAATATATTAAAAGTGTTGTAAATATATTTTGAACATACTTTGATATATATGTATATATTGTTATAGGTTCGTGAATCAACCAGTGGCCAAGTCTTACTTCCCGACGAAGTAAAAATATGTGAAAGTGAGTTATAGTCCCACTTTTAAAATCTAATATTTTTGGGATGAGAATACATGCAGGTTTTATAAATGATTTACAAAATAGACACAAGTACGTGAAACTACATTCTATGGTTGAATTATCGAAATCGAATATGCCCCTTTTTATTAAGTCTGGTAATCTAAGAATTAGGGAACAGACACCCTAATTGACGCGAATCCTAAAGATAGATCTATTGGGCGTAACAAACCCCATCCAAAGTACTGGATGCTTTAGTACTTCGAAATTTATATCATATCCTAAGGGTGTCCCGGAATGATGGGGATATTCTTATATATGCATCTTGTTAATGTCGGTTACCAGATGTTCACCATATGAATGATTTTTATCTCTATGTATGGGATGTGTATTGAAATATGAAATCTTGTGGTCTATTGTTACGATTTGATATATATAGGTTAAACCTATAACTCACCAACATTTTTGTTGACGTTTTAAGCATGTTTATTCTCAGGTGATTATTAAGAGCTTCCGTTGTCGCATACTTAAATAAGGACAAGATTTGGAGTCCATGCTTGTATGATATTGTGTAAAAACTGCATTCAAGAAACTTATTTTGTTGTAACATATTTGTATTGTAAACCATTATGTAATGGTCGTGTGTAAATAGGATATTTTAGATTATCATTATTTGATAATCTACGTAAAGCTTTTTAAACCATTATTGATGAAATAAAGGTTATGGTTTATTTTAAAATGAATGCAGTCTTTGAAAAACGTCTCATATAGAGGTCAAAACCTCGCAACGAAATCAATTAATATGGAAAGTTTTTAATCAATAAGAACGGGACATTTCAGAATGGTATCAGAGCCACTCATGTGCCGTTGGGGGTGGTGGGGCAAACCTCATCGAGGACGATGAGTCCCTAAGGGGGGGTGAATGTTACACCCTAGGCAAATCCTACATCGCCCACGAACATGAGTGATCATGGGATTATAAGGTAATACTCACGCTTAAATGACAAAACGCGTTTTGGGACCACAAGCGCAGCAGATCTCATGAGAACTCTGCAGTTAAGCGTGCTCGGGCGAGAGCACTACCAAGATGGGTGACCTCCTGGGAAAGTGCTCGTCGTGTGTGGTTGCCAAGAAAAAGCCGTGCGCCTGCGGGCAAAGCGGACAATATTGTGGTCATGTTAAGCTGGGGTGTTACAGAATAACTTAAATGTCCCGTTCTTATTGATTAAAAACGTTCCATATTAATTGATTTCATTGCGAGGTTTTGACCTCTATATGAGACGTTTTTCAAAGACTGCATTCATTTTAAAACAAACCATAACCTTTATTTCATCAATAAAGGTTTAAAAAGCTTTACGTAGATTATCAAATAATGGTAATCTAAAATATCCTGTTTACACACGACCATTACATAATGGTTTACAATACATATATGTTACAACAAAATAAGTTTCTTGAATGCAGTTTTTACACAATATCATACAAGCATGGACTCCAAATCTCGTCCTTATTTAAGTATGCGACAGCGGAAGCTCTTAATAATCACCTGAGAATAAACATGCTTAAAACGTCAACAAAAATGTTGGTGAGTTATAGGTTTAACCTATATATATCAAATCGTAACAATAGACCACAAGATTTCATATTTCAATACACATCCCATACATAGAGATAAAAATCATTCATATGGTGAACACCTGGTAACCGACATTAACAAGATGCATATATAAGAATATCCCCATCATTCCGGGACACCCTTCGGATATGATATAATTTCGAAGTACTAAAGCATCCGGTACTTTGGATGGGGTTTGTTAGGCCCGATAGATCTATCTTTAGGATTCGCGTCAATTAGGGTGTCTGTTCCCTAATTCTTAGATTACCAGACTTAATAAAAAGGGGCATATTCGATTTCGATAATTCAACCATAGAATGTAGTTTCACGTACTTGTGTCTATTTTGTAAATCATTTATAAAACCTGCATGTATTCTCATCCCAAAAATATTAGATTTTAAAAGTGGGACTATAACTCACTTTCACAGATTTTTACTTCGTCGAGAAGTAAGACTTGGCCACTGTTGATTCACGAACCTATAACAATATATACATATATATTAAAGTATGTTCAAAATATATTTACAACACTTTTAATATATTTTGATGTTTTAAGTTTATTAAGTCAGCTGTCCTCGTTAGTAACCTACAACTAGTTGTCCACAGTTAGATGTACAGAAATAAATCGATAAATATTATCTTGAATCAATCCACGACCCAGTGTATACGTATCTCAGTATTGATCACAACTCAAACTATATATATTTTGGAATCAACCTCAACCCTGTATAGCTAACTCCAACATTCACATATAGAGTGTCTATGGTTGTTCCGAAATATATATAGATGTGTCGACATGATAGGTCGAAACATTGTATACGTGTCTATGGTATCTCAAGATTACATAATATACAATACAAGTTGATTAAGTTATGGTTGGAATAGATTTGTTACCAATTTTCACGTAGCTAAAATGAGAAAAATTATCCAATCTTGTTTTACCCATAACTTCTTCATTTTAAATCTGTTTTGAGTGAATCAAATTGCTATGGTTTCATATTGAACTCTATTTTATGAATCTAAACAGAAAAAGTATAGGTTTATAGTCGGAAAAATAAGTTACAAGTCATTTTTGTAAAGGTAGTCATTTCAGTCGAAAGAACGACGTCTAGATGACCATTTTAGAAAACATACTTCCACTTTGAGTTTAACCATAATTTTTGGATATAGTTTCATGTTCATAAAAAAAATCATTTTCTCAGAATAACAACTTTTAAATCAAAGTTTTTCATAGTTTTTAATTAACTAACCCAAAACAGCCCGCGGTGTTACTACGACGGCGTAAATCCGGTTTTACGGTGTTTTTCGTGTTTCCAGGTTTTAAATCATTAAGTTAGCATATCATATAGATATAGAACATGTGTTTAGTTAATTTTAAAAGTCAAGTTAGAAGGATTAACTTTTGTTTGCGAACAAGTTTAGAATTAACTAAACTATGTTCTAGTGATTATGAGTTTAAACCTTCGAATAAGATAGTTTTATATATATGAATCGAATGATGTTATGAACATCATTACTACCTCAAGTTTAGTAGGTAAACCCACTGGAAGTGACAAGAAATGATCTAGCTTCAAAGGATCTTGGATGGCTTGAAAGTTCTTGAAGTAAGATCATGACACAAAAACAAGTTCAAGTAAGATTTTTACTCGAATTAAGATAGTTTATAGTTATAGAAATTGAATCAAAGTTTGAATATGAATATTACCTTGAATAAGAAAGATAACCTACTATATATAACAAAGGTTTCTTGATCTTAGATGATTACTTGGAATGGATTAGAAAGCTTGGAAGTAAATTAGTAAACTTGAAGGGATTTTTGAAGTGTTCTTGAAGTGTTCTTCCTATGATGATTATAGCTTGATTCTTGAATTGATTTTTGATGAAGATGATGATTAACTACTGGAAAAATACGTTCATAACAGTGTGTGTGTGTGTGTGTGTTGAGATAGAATTAGAAAGAGAATTGGAAGTGAAGTGGAGTGAATGATGAGTGGTAATTGGTGAGTGGTGAGTGGGGTTAAAAGGAGTTCTAGTTAGTTGAATAGCTCATGGTAGAAGTTAAAATTGATTAGTCATACATGAAATAATCAAGAGTGGAATCCCATGCTAGTTCCTATTGGTATATACCCATAGTAAGTACGTTTTGAAGCTGTGTATAATACGGGTAAGAATACGACTAGAATTCTTGATGAAAGAAAAGAATGGGAAAGTAACTGTAACCATTTTCGTTAAGTATGAGTGTTTTAATATATGTCTTGAAGTCTTCCAAAAGTATTTTAATACATCTAAATACACTACATGTATATACATTTTAACTGAGTAGTTAAGTCATCCTTAGTCGTTACATGTAAGTGTTGTTTTGAAACCTTTAAGTTAACGATCTCAATTAATGTTGTTAACCCATTATTTATTATATCTAATGAGATGTTAAATTATTATATTATCATGATATTATGATATATTAATATATCTTAATATGATATATATATACATTTAAATGTCGTTACAACGATAATCGTTACATATATGTCTCGTTTCGAAATCCTTAAGTTAGTAGTCTTGTTTATATGTATATAACTCATTGTTAATATACTTATGGAGATACTTACTTATCATAATCTCATGTTAACCATATGTATATCCATATATATATCATCATGTCGTTTTTACAAGTTTTAACGTTCGTGAATCGCCGGTCAACTTGGGTGGTCAATTGTCTATATGAAACATATTTCAATTAATCAAGTCTTAACAAGTTTGATTGCTTAACATGTTGGAAACATTTAATCATGTAAATATCAATCTCAATTAATATATATAAACATGGAAAAGTTCGGGTCACTACAGTACCTACCCGTTAAATAAATTTCGTCCCGAAATTTTAAGCTGTTGAAGGTGTTGATGAATCTTCTGGAAATAGATGCGGGTATTTCTTCTTCATCTGATCTTCACGCTCCCAGGTGAACTCGGGTCCTCTACGAGCATTCCATCGAACCTTAACAATTGGTATCTTGTTTTGCTTAAGTCTTTTAACCTCACGATCCATTATTTCGACGGGTTCTTCGATGAATTGAAGTTTTTCGTTGATTTGGATTTCATCTAATGGAATAGTGAGATCTTCTTTAGCAAAACATTTCTTCAAATTCGAGACGTGGAAAGTGTTATGTATAGCCGCGAGTTGTTGAGGTAACTCAAGTCGGTAAGCTACTGGTCCGACACGATCAATAATCTTGAATGGTCCAATATACCTTGGATTTAATTTCCCTCGTTTACCAAATCGAACAACGCCTTTCCAAGGTGCAACTTTAAGCATGACCATCTCTCCAATTTCAAATTCTATATCTTTTCTTTTAATGTCAGCGTAGCTCTTTTGTCGACTTTGGGCGGTTTTCAACCATTGTTGAATTTAGATGATCTTCTCGGTAGTTTCTTGTATAATCTCCGGACCCGTAATCTGTCTATCCCCCACTTCACTCCAACAAATCGGAGACCTGCACTTTCTACCATAAAGTGCTTCAAATGGCGCCATCTCAATGCTTGAATGGTAGCTGTTGTTATAGGAAAATTCTGCTAACGGTAGATGTCGATCCCAACTATTTCCGAAATCAATAACACATGCTCGTAGCATGTCTTTAAGCGTTTGTATCGTCCTTTCACTCTGCCCATCAGTTTGTGGATGATAGGCAGTACTCATGTCTAGACGAGTTCCTAATGCTTGCTGTAATGTCTGCCAGAATCTTGAAATAAATCTGCCATCCCTATCAGAGATAATAGAGATTGGTATTCCATGTCTGGAGATGACTTCCTTCAAATACAGTCGTGCTAACTTCTCCATCTTGTCATCTTCTCTTATTGGTAGGAAGTGTGCTGATTTGGTGAGACAATCAACTATTACCCAAATAGTATCAAAACCACTTGCAGTCCTTGGTAATTTAGTGATGAAATCCATGGTAATGTTTTCCCATTTCCATTCCGGGATTTCGGGTTGTTGAAGTAGACCTGATGGTTTCTGATGCTCAGCTTTGACCTTAGAACACGTCAAACATTCTCCTACGTATTTAGCAACATCGGCTTTCATACCCGGCCACCAAAAATGTTTCTTGAGATCCTTGTACATCTTCCCCGTTCCAGGATGTATTGAGTATCTGGTTTTATGAGCTTCTCTAAGTACCATTTCTCTCATATCTCCAAATTTTGGTACCCAAATCCTTTCAGCCCTATACCGGGTTCCGTCTTCCTGAATATTAAGATGCTTCTCCGATCCTTTGGGTATTTCATCCTTTAAATTTCCCTCTTTTAAAACTCCTTGTTATGCCTCCTTTATTTGAGTAGTAATGTTATTATGAATCATTATATTCATAGATTTTACTCGAATGGGTTCTCTGTCCTTCCTGCTCAAGGCATCGGCTACCACATTTGCCTTCCCCGGGTGGTAACGAATCTCAAAGTCGTAATCATTCAATAATTCAATCCACCTACGCTGCCTCATATTCAGTTGTTTCTGATTAAATATGTGTTGAAGACTTTTGTGGTCGGCATATATAATACTTTTGACCCCATATAAGTAGTGCCTCCAAGTCTTTAATGCAAAAACAACTGCGCCTAATTCCAAATCATGCGTCGTATAATTTTGTTCGTGAATCTTCAATTATCTAGACGCATAAGCAATCACCTTCGTTCGTTGCATTAATACACAACCGAGACCTTGCTTTGATGCGTCACAATAAATCACAAAATCATCATTCCCTTCAGGCAATGACAATATAGGTGCCGTAGTTAGCTTTTTCTTCAATAACTGAAACGCTTTCTCTTGTTCATCCTTCCATTCAAATTTCTTCCCTTTATGCGTTAATGCAGTCAAGAGTTTTGCTATTCTGGAAAAGTCTTGGATGAACCTTCTGTAGTAACCAGCTAGTCCTAAAAACTGGCGTATGTGGTTCGGAGTTTTCGGGGTTTCCCACTTTTCAACAGTTTCTATCTTTGCCGGATCCACCTTAATACCTTCTTTGTTCACTATGTGACCGAGGAATTGAACTTCTTCCAACCAAAATGCACACTTTGAAAACTTAGCGTACAATTCTTCCTTCCTCAATACTTCTAACACCTTTCTCAAATGTTCACCGTGTTCTTGGTCATTCTTTGAGTAAATAAGTATGTCATCAATGAAAACAATGACAAACTTGTCAAGGTATGGTCCACACACTCGGTTCATAAGGTCCATGAACACAGCTGGTGCATTAGTTAAACCAAACGGCATGACCATAAACTCGTAATGACCGTAACGTGTTCTGAAAGCAGTCTTTGGAATATCATCTTCTTTCACCCGCATTTGATGATACCCGGAACGTAAGTCAATCTTTGAATAAATAGACGAGCCTTGTAGTTGATCAAATAAGTCGTCGATTCTCGGTAGTGGGTAGCGGTTCTTGATGGTAAGTTTGTTCAACTCTCGGTAGTCGATACACAACCTGAATGTACCATCTTTCTTCTTGACAAATAAAATAGGAGCTCCCCACGGTGATGTGCTTGGTCGAATGAAACCATGCTCTAAAAGTTCTTGTAATTGGCTTTGCAGTTCTTTCATCTCACTGGGTGCGAGTCTGTAAGGAGCACGAGCTATTGGTGCAGCTCCTGGTACAAGATCTATTTGAAATTCAACGGATCGATGTGGGGGTAATCCAGGTAATTCTTTCGGAAATACATCGGGAAATTCTTTTGCAATGGGAACATCATTGATGCTCTTTTCTTCAGTTTGTACTTTCTCGACGTGTGCTAGAACAGCATAGCAACCTTTTCTTATTAGTTTTTGTGCCTTCAAATTACTAATAAGATGTAGCTTCGTGTTGCCCTTTTCTCCGTACACCATTAAGGGTTTTCCTTTTTCTCGTATAATGCGAATTGCATTTTTGTAACAAACGATCTCTGCTTTCACTTCTTTCAACCAGTCCATACCGATTATCACATCAAAACTCCCTAACTCTACTGGTATCAAATCAATCTTAAATGTTTCGCTAACCAGTTTAATTTCTTGATTCCGACATATATTATCTGCTGAAATTAATTTACCATTTGCTAATTCGAGTAAAAATTTACTATCCAAAGGCGTCAATGGACAACTTAATTTAGCACAAAAATCTCTACTCATATAGCTTCTATCCGCACCCGAATCAAATAAAACGTAAGCAGATTTATTGTCAATAAGAAACGTACCCGTAACAAGCTCCGGGTCTTCCTGTGCCTCTGCCGCATTAATATTGAAAACTCTTCCGCGGCCTTGTCCATTCGTGTTCTCCTGGTTCGGGCAATTTCTAATAATGTGGCCCGGTTTTCCACATTTATAACAAACTACATTGGCATAACTTGCTCCGACACTACTTGCTCCGCCATTACTCGTTCTGACACCATTTGTTCCTTTCATTCTATTAACCCCTGGTCCGTAGACCTCACACTTAGCCGCGCTATGACCATTTCTTTTACACTTGTTGCAAAATTTGATGCAGAACCCCGAGTGATACTTTTCACACCTTTGGCATAGCTGCTTCTGATTGTTGTTTTTGTTGCGGTTATTATTGTTGTTGGGATGATTGTTGTAGTTGCTGCTGCTGTTGTTGTTGTTATTGTTGTTGTTGTTGTTGTTGTTGGGCCGTTTGTTGTAGTTGCGATTGATGTTGCGATTGTTGGGATAATTGTTGCGATTATTGTTGTAATTGCTGTTGTTGTTGTATTGGTGATTCTTATCACCGTTTTCCTCCCACTTTCTTTTGACTTGCTTCACATTGGCCTCTTCAGCAGTCTGTTCTTTAATTCTTTCTTCAATTTGGTTCACTAGTTTGTGAGCCATTCTACATGCCTGTTGTATGGAGGCGGGCTCGTGTGAACTTATATCTTCTTGGATTCTTTCCGGTAATCCTTTCACAAACGCGTCGATCTTCTCTTCCTCATCTTCGAATGCTCCCGGACACAATAGGCACAATTATGTGAATCGTCTTTCGTACGTGGTAATATCAAATCCTTTGGTTCGTAACCCTCTAAGTTATGTCTTGAGCTTATTGACCTCGGTTCTGGGACGGTACTTCTCGTTCATCAAGTGCTTGAATGCTGACCACGGTAGTGCGTACGCATCGTCTTGTCCCACTTGCTCTAGATAGGTATTCCACCATGTTAACGCAGAACCTGTGAAGGTATGCGTAGCGTACTTCACTTTGTCCTCTTCAGTACACTTACTTATGGCAAACACCGATTCGACCTTCTCGGTCCACCGTTTCAATCCGATCGGTCCTTCGGTTCCATCAAATTCCAAAGGTTTGCAGGCAGTGAATTCTTTGTAGGTGCATCCTACACGATTTCCTGTACTGCTAGATCCAAGGTTATTGTTGGTATGTAGCGTAGCCTGTACTGCGGCTATGTTTGAAGCTAGAAAAGTACGAAATTCCTCTTCATTCGTATTCACGGTGTGTCGAGTAGTCGGTGCCATTTGCTTCAAAATAGTCAAATGGAACAAGTTAATCATACAGAATATTAAGAGTAGTTAATAGTATTTCGTAGCATAATATGAACTAATTTATAAAAGCTTTTTCTTCATATTAGCGTTTTATAAGTTTAAATTTGGCTAGTACCTACCCGTTAAGTTCATACTTAGTAGCTAATATACAATTCAACTACTACAATTCTATATGAAAAACTGATTATAATAATATTTCGCGTTCAAACTTTTACACAATATTTTACAAACTTACAATACCGCTTATTTTACATATAGCATGAAATATAGCACACAATAAATTTGATACAAGATGGTTGTGAAGATAATTCTAGCTAGTACACAAGTCATTCAGTAAAGGCAATAAAGACATGTAATTCATACGTCCAGAAACAAGTCATGCATTCTGGTTTTACTAGGATTACTTCCCATCCTTGGTCTTGTGGAACATAACCATTATGGCCATTGATTAGACAGCGTGTTGTAACATCGTCAAAGGGACGAGGGTTACGTAATGTCCAACAGTCCCGTAACAATCTAAAAACCTCATTTCTTACCCCAATTACCGACTCCGTCACTTGTGGGAACGTTTTGTATAATAGTTGTAGCCCGATGTTCTTGTTCTCACTTTGGTGAGAAGCGAACATTACTAATCCGTAAGCATAACATGCTTCTTTATGTTGCATGTTAGCCACTTTTTCTAAATCACGAAGTTCAATATTCGGATATATTGAGTCAAAATAATTTCTTAACCCATTGCGTAAAATAGCATTTGGGTTCCCCGCAATATATGCGTCAAAGTAAACACATCGTAACTTATGGATTTCCCAATGTGATATCCCCCATCTTTCGAACGAAAGCCTTTTATAAACCAAGGCATTCTTGGAACGTTCTTCGAATGTCTTACAAACTGATCTCGCCTTAAATAGTTGTGCCGAAGAATTCTGACCGACTCTAGACAAGATTTCATCAATCATGTCTCCGGGTAGGTCTCTTAAAATATTAGGTTGTCTATCCATTTTGTGTTTTTATACTGTAAAATAGACAAGAGTTATATTCATAAATAAAAAAAATAATACTTATTAATACAAGCAATTTTTACATATATCATAAAGCATAAGCACACTATATTACATATATTACACCACACGAATACAACTATCTTATTCCGACTCGCTTGTTTCTTCTTCTTCGGTTTTGGTTCGTTTTGCCAAGTTTCTAGGGATATATGATGTTCCCCTAATACGAGCCGTCGTTTTCCATATTGGTTTAGAAAAACCTGGTGGTTTAGAGGTTCCCGGGTCATTGTTACAACTTAAGGACTTCGAGGGTTGACGATACATATAAAGTTCATCGGGGTTGGAATTAGATTTCTCTATTTTTATGCCCTTTCCCTTATTATTTTCTTTTGCCTTTTTAAATTCAGTTGGGGTAATTTCTATAACATCATCGGAATTCTCGTCGGAATCCGATTCATCGGAGAATTGGTAATCCTCCCAATATTTTGCTTCCTTGGCGGAAACACCATTGACCATAATTAACCTTGGTCGGTTGGTTGAGGATTTTCTTTTACTTAACCGTTTTATTATTTCCCCCACCGGTTCTATTTCTTCATCCGGTTCCGATTCTTCTTCCGGTTCCGATTCTTCTTCCGGTTCCGACTCTTCTTCCGGTTCCTCTTCGGGAACTTGTGAATCAGTCCACGAATCATTCCAATTTATATTTGATTCTTCATTATTATTAGGTGAGTCAATGGGACTTGTTCTAGAGGTAGACATCTATCACATAATATCAAACGCGTTAAGAGATTAATATATCACATAATATTCACATGTTAAAAATATATAGTTTCCAACAAAATTTGTTAAGCAATCATTTTTCAAGTAAACACGGTCGAAGTCCAGACTCACTAACTCATCCTAACAAACTCGATAAGACACACTAATGCAAAATTCTGGTTCTCTAAGACCAACGCTCGGATACCAACTGAAATGTCCCGTTCTTATTGATTAAAAACGTTCCATATTAATTGATTTCGTTGCGAGGTTTTGACCTCTATATGAGACGTGTTTCAAAGACTGCATTCATTTTAAAACAAACCATAACCTTTATTTCATCAATAAAGGTTTAAAAAGCTTTACGTAGATTATCAAATAATGGTAATCTAAAATATCATGTTTACACACGACCATTACATAATGGTTTACAATACAAATATGTTACAACAAAATAAGTTTCTTGAATGCAGTTTTTACACAATATCATACAAGCATGGACTCCAAATCTCGTCCTTATTTAAGTATGCGACAGCGGAAGCTCTTAATAATCACCTGAGAATAAACATGCTTAAAACGTCAACAAAAATGTTGGTGAGTTATAGGTTTAACCTATATATATCAAATCGTAACAATAGACCACAAGATTTCATATTTCAATACACATCCCATACATAGAGATAAAAATCATTCATATGGTGAACACCTGGTAACCGACATTAACAAGATGCATATATAAGAATATCCCCATCATTCCGGGACACCCTTCGGATATGATATAATTTCGAAGTACTAAAGCATCCGGTACTTTGGATGGGGTTTGTTAGGCCCGATAGATCTATCTTTAGGATTCGCGTCAATTAGGGTGTCTGTTCCCTAATTCTTAGATTACCAGACTTAATAAAAAGGGGCATATTCGATTTCGATAATTCAACCATAGAATGTAGTTTCACGTACTTGTGTCTATTTTGTAAATCATTTATAAAACCTGCATGTATTCTCATCCCAAAAATATTAGATTTTAAAAGTGGGACTATAACTCACTTTCACAGATTTTTACTTTGTCGAGATGTAAGACTTGGCCACTGTTGATTCACGAACCTATAACAATATATACATATATATTAAAGTATGTTCAAAATATATTTACAACACTTTTAATATATTTGATGTTTTAAGTTTATTAAGTCAACTGTCCTCGTTAGTAACCTACAACTAGTTGTCCACAGTTAGATGTACAGAAATAAATCGATAAATATTATCTTGAATCAATCCACGACCCAGTGTATACGTATCTCAGTATTGATCACAACTCAAACTATATATATTTTGGAATCAACCTCAACCCTGTATAGCTAACTCCAACATTCACATATAGAGTGTCTATGGTTGTTCCGAAATATATATAGATGTGTCGACATGATAGGTCGAAACATTGTATACGTGTCTATGGTATCTCAAGATTACATAATATACAATACAAGTTGATTAAGTTATGGTTGGAATAGATTTGTTACCAATTTTCACGTAGCTAAAGTGAGAAAAATTATCCAATCTTGTTTTACCCATAACTTCTTCATTTTAAATCCGTTTTGAGTGAATCAAATTGCTATGGTTTCATATTGAACTCTATTTTATGAATCTAAACAGAAAAAGTATAGGTTTATGGTCGGAAAAATAAGTTACAAGTCGTTTTTGTAAAGGTAGTCATTTCAGTCGAAAGAACGACGTCTAGATGACCATTTTAGAAAACATACTTCCACCTTGAGTTTAACCATAATTTTTGGATATAGTTTCATGTTCGTAAAAAAAATCATTTTCTCAGAATAACAACTTTTAAATCAAAGTTTTTCATAGTTTTTAATTAACTAACCCAAAACATCCCGCGGTGTTACTACGACGGCGTAAATCCGGTTTTACGGTGTTTTTCGTGTTTCCAGGTTTTAAATCATTAAGTTAGCATATCATATAGATATAGAACATGTGTTTAGTTAATTTTAAAAGTCAAGTTAGAAGGATTAACTTTTGTTTGCGAACAAGTTTAGAATTAACTAAACTATGTTCTAGTGATCATGAGTTTATACCTTCGAATAAGATAGTTTTATATATATGAATCGAATGATGTTATGAACATCATTACTACCTCAAGTTTAGTATGTAAACCTACTGGAAGTGACAAGAAATGATCTAGCTTCAAAGGATCTTGGATGGCTTGAAAGTTCTTGAAGTAAGATCATGACACAAAAACAAGTTCAAGTAAGATTTTTACTCGAATTAAGATAGTTTATAGTTATAGAAATTGAATCAAAGTTTGAATATGAATATTACCTTGAATAAGAAAGATAACCTACTGTATATAACAAAGGTTTCTTGATCTTAGATGATTACTTAGAATGGATTAGAAGGCTTGGAAGTAAATTAGTAAACTTGAAGGGATTTTTGAAGTGTTCTTCCTATGATGATTATAGCTTGATTCTTGAATTGATTTTTGATGAAGATGATGATTAACTACTGGAAAACTACGTTCATAATAGTGTGTGTGTGTTGAGAGAGAATTAGAAAGAGAATTGGAAGTGAAATGGAGTGAATGATGAGTGGTAATTGGTGAGTGGTGAGTGGGGTTAAAAGGAGTTCTAGTTAGTTGACTAGCTCGTGGTAGAAGTTAAAATTGATTAGTCATACATGACATAATCAAGAGTGGAATCCCATGCTAGTTCCTATTGGTATATACCCATAGTAAGTACGTTTTGAAGCTGTGTATAATACGGGTAAGAATACGACTAGAATTCTTGATGAAAGAAAAGAATGGGAAAGTAACTGTAACCATTTTCGTTAAGTATGAGTGTTTTGATGTATGTCTTGAAGTCTTCCAAAAGTATTTTAATACATCTAAATACACTACATGTATATACATTTTAACTGAGTCGTTAAGTCATCGTTAGTCGTTACATGTAAGTGTTGTTTTGAAACCTTTAAGTTAACGATCTCAATTAATGTTGTTAACCCATTGTTTATTATATCTAATGAGATGTTAAATTATTATATTATCATGATATTATGATATATTAATATATCTTAATATGATATATATATACATTTAAATGTCGTTACAACGATAATCGTTACATATATGTCTCGTTTCGAAATCCTTAAGTTAGTAGTCTTGTTTATATGTATATAACTCATTGTTAATATACTTATGGAGATACTTACTTATCATAATCTCATGTTAACCATATGTATATCCATATATATATCGTCATGTCGTTTTTACAAGTTTTAACGTTCGTGAATCGCCGGTCAACTTGGGTGGTCAATTGTCTATATGAAACATATTTCAATTAATCAAGTCTTAACAAGTTTGATTGCTTAACATGTTGGAAACATTTAATCATGTAAATATCAATCTCAATTAATATATATAAACATGGAAAAGTTCGGGTCACTACAGTACCTTTATTTCATCAATAAAGGTTTAAAAAGCTTTACGTAGATACCAATGTAACACCCTAGGCAAATCCCACATCGCCCACGAACATGAGTGATCATGGGATTATATGGTAATACTCACGCTTAAATGACACAACGCGTTTTGGGATCACAGGCTGAGTAGAAGTGCGAGTACGTTGTGGTTAAGCGTGCTCGGGCGAGAGCACTACCAGGATGGGTGACCTCCTGGGAAAGTGCTTCTCGTGTGTGGTCGTCAAGAAAAAGCCGTGCGCCTGCGGGCAAAGCGGACAATATTGTGGTCATGTTAAGCTGGGGTGTTACTGAATGGTATCAGAGCCACTCATGTGCCGTTGGGGGTGGTGGGGCAAACCTCATCGAGGACGATGAGTTCCTAAGGGGGGGTGAATGTAACACCCTAGGCAAATCCCACATCACCCACGAACATGAGTGATCATGGGATTATAAGGTAATACTCACGCTTAAATGACACAACGCGTTTTGGGATCACAGGCTGAGTAGAAGTGCGAGTACGTTGTGGTTAAGCGTGCTCGGGCGAGAGCACTACCCGGATGGGTGACCTCCTGGG
This sequence comes from Rutidosis leptorrhynchoides, assembly GCF_046630445.1. NCBI lineage: Eukaryota > Viridiplantae > Streptophyta > Magnoliopsida > Asterales > Asteraceae > Rutidosis > Rutidosis leptorrhynchoides. Next base: position 208,392,119 of record NC_092334.1, read on the forward strand.
AAAGTGCTTCTCGTGTGTGGTCGTCAAGAAAAAGCCGTGCGCCTGCGGGCAAAGCGGACAATATTGTGGTCATGTTAAGCTGGGGTGTTACTGAATGCTCTGATACCAACTTTAATGTCCTGTTCTTATTGATTAAAAACGTTCCATATTAATTGATTTCGTTGCGAGGTTTTGACCTCTATATGAGACGTTTTTCAAAGACTGCATTCATTTTTAAAACAAACCATAACCTTTATTTCATAAATAAAGGTTTAAAAAGCTTTACGTAGATTATCAAATAATGATAATCTAAAATATCCTGTTTACACACGACCATTACATAATGGTTTACAATACAAATATGTTACATCGAAATCAGTTTCTTGAATGCAGTTTTTACACAATATTATACAAACATGGACTCCAAATCTTGTCCTTATTTAAGTATGCAACAGCGGAAGCTCTTAATATTCACCTGAGAATAAACATGCTTTAAACGTCAACAAAAATGTTGGTGAATTATAGGTTTAACCTATATATATCAAATCGTAACAATAGACCACAAGATTTCATATTTCAATACGCATCCCATACATAGAGATAAAAATCATTCATTTGGTGAACACCTGGTAACCAACATTAACAAGATGCATATATAAGAATATCCCCATCATTCCGGGACACCCTTCGGATATGATATAAATTTCGAAGTACTAAAGCATCCGGTACTTTGGATGGGGTTTGTTAGGCCCAATAGATCTATCTTTAGGATTCGCGTCAATTAGGGTGTCTGTTCCCTAATTCTTAGATTACCAGACTTAATAAAAAGGGGCATATTCGATTTCGATAATTCAACCATAGAATGTAGTTTCACGTACTTGTGTCTATTTTGTAAATCATTTATAAAACCTGCATGTATTCTCATTCCAAAATATTAGATTTTAAAAAGTGGGACTATAACTCACTTTCACAGATTTTTACTTCGTCGAGAAGTAAGACTTGGCCACTGTTGATTCACGAACCTGTAATAATATATACATATACATATATATTAAAGTATGATCAAAATATATTTACAACACTTTTAATATATTTTTATGTTTTAAGTTTATTAAGTCAGCTGTCCTCATTAGTAACCTACAACTAGTTGTCCACAGTTAGATGTACAGAAATAAATCGATAAATATTATCTTGAATCAATCCACGACCCAGTGTATACGTATCTCAGTATTGATCACAACTCAAACTATATATATTTTGGAATCAACCTCAACCCTGTATAGCTAACTCCAACATTCACATATAGAGTGTCTATGGTTGTTCCGAAATATATATAGATGTGTCGACATGATAGGTCGAAACATTGTATACGTGTCTATGGTATCTCAAGATTACATAATATACAATACAAGTTGATTAAGTTATGGTTGGAATAGATTTGTTACCAATTTTCACGTAGCTAAAATGAGAAAAATTATCCAATCTTGTTTTACCCATAACTTCTTCATTTTAAATCCGTTTTGAGTGAATCAAATTGCTATGGTTTCATATTGAACTCTATTTTATGAATCTAAACAGAAAACGTATAGGTTTATAGTCGGAAAAATAAGTTACAAGTCATTTTTGTAAAGGTAGTCATTTCAGTCGAAAGAACGACGTCTAGATGACCATTTTAGAAAACATACTTCCACTTTGAGTTTAACCATAATTTTTGGATATAGTTTCATTTTCATAATAAAAATCATTTTCTCAGAATAACAACTTTTAAATCAAAGTTTATCATAGTTTTTAATTAACTAACCCAAAACAGCCCGCGGTGTTACTACGACGGCGTAAATCCAGTTTTACGGTGTTTTTCGTGTTTTCAGGTTTTAAATCATTAAGTTAGCATATCATATAGATATAGAACATGTGTTTAGTTAATTTTTAAAAGTCAAGTTAGAAGGATTAACTTTTGTTTGCGAACAAGTTTAGAATTAACTAAACTATGTTCTAGTGATTACGAGTTTAAACCTTTGAATAAGATAGTTTTATATATATGAATCGAATGATGTTATGAACATCATTACTACCTCAAGTTTAGTAGGTAAACCTACTGGAAGTGACAAGAAATGATCTAGCTTCAAAGGATCTTGGATGGCTTGAAAGTTCTTGAAGTAGGATCATGACACAAAAACAAGTTCAAGTAAGATTTTTACTCGAATTAAGATAGTTTATAGTTATAGAAATTGAATCAAAGTTTGAATATGAATATTACCTTGAATAAGAAAGATAACCTACTGTATATAACAAAAGTTTCTTGATCTTAGATGATTACTTGGAATGGATTAGAAAGCTTGGAAGTAAATTAGTAAACTTGAAGGGATTTTTGAAGTGTTCTTGAAGTGTTCTTCCTATGATGATTATAGCTTGATTATTGAAGTGATTTTTGATGAAGATGATGATTAACTACTGGAAAAATACGTTCATAATAGTGTGTGTGTGTGTGTTGAGAGAGAATTAGAAAGAGAATTGGAAGTGAAATGGAATGAATGATGAGTGGTAATTGGTGAGTGGTGAGTGGGGTTAAAAGGAGTTCTAGTAAGTTGACTAGCTCATGGTAGAAGTTAAAATTGATTAGTCATACATGACATAATCAAGAGTGGAATCCCATGCTAGTTCCTATTGGTATATACCCATAGTAAGTACGTTTTGAAGCTGTGTATAATACGGGTAAGAATACGACTAGAATTCTTGATGAAAGAAAAGAATGGGAAAGTAACTGTAACCATTTTCGTTAAGTATGAGTGTCTTGATATATGTCTTGAAGTCTTCCAAAAGTATTTTAATACATCTAAATACACTACATGTATATACATTTTAACTGAGTCGTTAAGTCATCATTAGTCGTTACATGTAAGTGTTGTTTTGAAACCTTTAAGTTAACGATCTCAATTAATGTTGTTAACCCATTGTTTATTATATCTAATGAGATGTTAAATTATTATATTATCATGATATTATGATATATTAATATATCTTAATATGATATATATACATTTAAATGTCGTTACAACGATAATCATTACATATATGTCTCGTTTCGAAATCCTTAAGTTAGTAGTCTTGTTTATATGTATATAACTCATTGTTAATATAATTATGGAGATACTTACTTATCATAATCTCATGTTAACCATATGTATATCCATATATATATCGTCATGTCATTTTTACAAGTTTTAACGTTCGTGAATCGCCGGTCAACTTGGGTGGTCAATTGTCTATATGAAACATATTTCAATTAATCAAGTCTTAACAAGTTTGATTGCTTAACATGTTGGAAACATTTAATCATGTAAATATCAATCTCAATTAATATATATAAACATGGAAAAGTTCGGGTCACTACAGTACCTACCCGTTAAATAAATTTCGTCCCGAAATTTTAAGCTGTTGAAGGTGTTGACGAATCTTCTGGAAATAGATGCGGGTATTTCTTCTTCATCTGATCTTCACACTCCCAGGTGAACTCGAGTCCTCTACGAGCATTCCATCGAACCTTAACAATTGGTATCTTGTTTTGCTTAAGTCTTTTAACCTCACGATCCATTATTTCGACTGGTTCTTCGATGAATTGGAGTTTTTCGTTGATTTGGATTTCATCTAACGGAATAGTGAGATCTTTTAGAGAACCAAAATTTTGCATTAGTGTGTCTTATCGAGTTTGTTAGGATGCATTAGTGAGTCTGGACTTCGACCGTGTTTACTTGAAAAATGATTGCTTAACAAATTTTGTTGGAAACTATATATTTTTAACATGTGAATATTATGTGATATATTAATCTCTTAACGCGTTTGATATTATGTGATAGATGTCTACCTCTAGAACAAGTCCCATTGACTCACCTAATAATAATGAAGAGTCAAATGTAAATTGGAATGATTCGTGGACTGATTCACAAGTTCCCGAAGAGGAACCGGAAGAAGAGTCGGAACCGGAAGAAGAATCGGAACCGGATGAAGAAATAGAACCGGTGGGGGAAATAATAAAACGGTTAAGTAAAAGAAAATCCTCAACCAACCGACCAAGGTTAATTATGGTCAATGGTGTTTCCGCCAAGGAAGCAAAATATTGGGAGGATTACCAATTCTCCGATGAATCGGATTCCGACGAGAATTCCGATGATGTTATAGAAATTATCCCAACTGAATTTAAAAAGGCAAAAGAAAATAATAAGGGAAAGGGCATAAAAATAGAGAAATCTAATTCCAACCCCGATGAACTTTATATGTATCGTCAACCCCCGAAGTCCTTAAGTTGTAACAATGACCCGGGAACCTCTAAACCACCAGGTTTTTCTAAACCAATGTGGAAAATGACGGCTCGTATTAGGGGAACATCATATATCCCTAGAAACTTGGCAAAACGAACCAAAACCGAAGAAGAAGAAACAAGCGAGTCGGAATAAGATAGTTGTATTCGTGTGGTGTAATATATGTAATATAGTGTACTTATGCTTTATGATATATGTAAAAATTGCTTGTATTAATAAGTATTTTTTTTTTTATTTATGAATCTAACTCTTGTCTATTTTACAGTATAAAAACACAAAATGGATAGACAACCCAATATTTTAAGAGACCTACCCGGAGACATGATTGATGAAATCTTGTCTAGAGTCGGTCAGAATTCTTCGGCACAACTATTTAAGGCGAGATCAGTTTGTAAGACATTCGAAGAACGTTCCAAGAATGCCTTGGTTTATAAAAGGCTTTCGTTCGAAAGATGGGGGATATCACATTGGGAAATCCATAAGTTATGATGTGTTTACTTTGACGCATATATTGCGTGGAACCCAAATGCTATTTTACGCAATGGGTTAAGAAATTATTTTGACTCAATATATCCGAATATTGGACTTCGTGATTTAGAAAAAGCGGCTAACATGCAACATAAAGAAGCATGTTATGCTTACGGATTAGTAATGTTCGCTTCTCACCCAAGTGAGAACAAGAACATTGGGCTATAACTATTAAACAAAACGTTCCCACAAGTGACGGAGTCGGTAATTGGGGTAAGAAATGAGGTTTTTAGATTGTTACGGGACTGTTGGACATTAAGTAACCCTCGTCCCTTTGACGATGTTACAACACGCTGTCTAATCAACGGCCATAATGGTTATGTTCCACAAGACCAAGGATGGGAAGTAATCCTAGTAAAACCAGAATGCATGACTTGTTTCTGGACGTATGAATTACGTGTCTTTATTGCCTTTACTGAATGACTTGTGTACTAGCTAGAATTATCTTCACAACCATCTTGTATCAAATTTATTGTGTGCTATATTTCATGCTATATGTAAAATAAGCGGTATTGTAAGTTTGTAAAATATTGTGTAAAAGTTTGAATGCGAAATATTATTATAATCAGTTTTTCATATAGAATTATAGTAGTTGAATTGTATATTAGCTACTAAGTATGAACTTAACGGGTAGGTACTACCCGAATTTAAACTTATAAAACGCTAATATGAAGAAAAAGCTTTTATAAATGAGTTCATATTATGCTACGAAATACTATTAACTACTCTTAATATTCTGTATGATTAACTTGTTCCATTTGACTATTTTGAAGGAAGTGGCACCGACTACTCGACACACCGTGAATATGAATGAAGAGGAATTCCGTACTTTTCTAGCTTCAAACATAGCCGCAGTACAGGCTGCGCTACATACCAACAATAACCTTGGATCTAGCAGTACAGGAAATCGTGTAGGATGCACCTACAAAGAATTTACTGCCTGCAAACCTTTGGAATTTGATGGAACCGAAGGACCGATCGGATTGAAACGGTGGACCGAGAAGGTCGAATCGGTGTTTTCCATAAGTAAGTGTACTGAAGAGGACAAAGTGAAGTACGCTACGCATACCTTCACAGGTTCTGCGTTAACATTGTGGAATACCTATCTAGAGCAAGTGGGACAAGACGATGCGTACGCACTACCATGGTCAGCATTCAAGCACTTGATGAACGAGAAGTACTGTCCCAGAACCGAGGTCAATAAGCTCAAGACAGAACTTAGAGGGTTACGAACCCAAGGATTTGATATTACCACGTACGAAAGACGATTCACAGAATTGTGCCTATTGTGTCCGGGAGCATTCGAAGATGAGGAAGAGAAGATCGACGCATTTGTGAAAGGATTACCGGAAAGAATCCAAGAAGATATAAGTTCACACGAGCCCGCCTCCATACAATAGGCATGTAGAATGGCTCACAAACTAGTGAACCAAATTGAAGAAAGAATTAAAGAACAGACTGCTGAAGAGGCCAATGTGAAGCAAGTCAAAAGAAAGTGGGAGGAAAACGGTGATAAGAATTACCAATACAACAACAACAGCAATTACAACAATAATCGCAACAATTATCCCAACAATCGCAACATCAATCGCAACTACAACAAACGGCCCAACAACAACAACAACAACAACAACAACAGCAGCAGCAACTACAACAATCATCCCAACAACAATAATAACCGCAACAAAAACAACAATAAGAAGCAGCTATGCCAAAGGTGTGAAAAGTATCACTCGGGGTTCTGCATCAAATTTTGCAACAAGTGTAAAAGAAATGGTCATAGCGCGGCTAAGTGTGAGGTCTACGGACCAGGGGTTAATTGAATGAAAGGAACAAATGGTGTCAGAACGAGTAATGGCGGAGCAAGTAGTGGCGGAGCAAATTATGCCAATGTAGTTTGTTATAAATGTGGAAAACCGGGCCACATTATTAGAAATTGCCCGAACCAGGAGAACACGAATGGACAAGGCCGCGGAAGAGTTTTCAATATTAATGCAGCAGAGGCACAGGAAGACCCGGAGCTTGTTACGGGTACGTTTCTTATTGACAATAAATCTGCTTACGTTTTATTTGATTCGGGTGCGGATAGAAGCTATATGAGTAGAGGTTTTTGTGCTAAATTAAGTTGTCCATTGACGCCTTTGGATAGTAAATTTTTACTCGAATTAGCAAATGGTAAATTAATTTCAGCAGATAATATATGTCGGAATCGAGAAATTAAACTGGTTAGCGAAACATTTAAGATTGATTTGATACCAGTAGAGTTAGGGAGTTTTGATGTGATAATCGGTATGGACTGGTTGAAAGAAGTGAAAGCAGAGATCGTTTGTTACAAAAATGCAATTCGCATTATACGAGAAAAAGGAAAACCCTTAATGGTGTACGGAGAAAAGGGCAACACGAAGCTACATCTTATTAGTAATTTGAAGGCACAAAAACTAATAAGAAAAGGTTGCTATGCTGTTCTAGCACACGTCGAGAAAGTACAAACTGAAGAGAAGAGCATCAATGATGTTCCCATTGCAAAAGAATTTCCCGATGTATTTCCGAAAGAATTACCGGGATTACCCCCACATCGATCCGTTGAATTTCAAATAGATCTTGTACCAGGAGCTGCACCAATAGCTCGTGCTCCATACAGACTCGCACCCAGCGAGATGAAAGAACTGCAAAGCCAATTACAAGAACTTTTAGAGCGTGGTTTCATTCGACCAAGCACATCACCGTGGGGAGCTCCTGTTTTGTTTGTCAAGAAGAAAGATGGTACATTCAGGTTGTGTATCGACTACCGAGAGTTGAACAAACTTACCATCAAGAACCGCTACCCACTACCGAGAATCGACGACTTATTTGATCAACTACAAGGCTCGTCTATTTATTCAAAGATTGACTTACGTTCCGGGTATCATCAAATGCGGGTGAAAGAAGATGATATTCCAAAGACTGCTTTCAGAACACGTTACGGTCATTACGAGTTTATGGTCATGCCGTTTGGTTTAACTAATGCACCAGCTATGTTCATGGACCTTATGAACCGAGTGTGTGGACCATACCTTGACAAGTTTGTCATTGTTTTCATTGATGACATACTTATTTACTCAAAGAATGACCAAGAACACGGTGAACATTTGAGAAAGGTGTTAGAAGTATTGAGGAAGGAAGAATTGTACGCTAAGTTTTCAAAGTGTGCATTTTGGTTGGAAGAAGTTCAATTCCTCGGTCACATAGTGAACAAAGAAGGTATTAAGGTGGATCCAGCAAAGATATAAACTGTTGAAAGTGGGAAACCCCGAAAACTCTGAAACACATACGCCAGTTTTTAGGACTAGCTGGTTACTACAGAAGGTTCATCCAAGACTTTTCCAGAATATCAAAACCCTTGACTGCATTAACGCATAAAGGGAAGAAATTTGAATGGAAGGATGAACAAGAGAAAGCGTTTTAGTTATTGAAGAAAAAGCTAACTACGGCACCTATATTGTCATTGCCTGAAGGGAATGATGATTTTGTGATTTATTGTGACGCATCAAAGCAAGGTCTCGGTTGTGTATTAATGCAACGAACGAAGGTGATTGCTTATGCGTCTAGACAATTGAAGATTCACGAACAAAATTATACGACGCATGATTTGGAATTAGGCGCGGTTGTTTTTGCATTAAAGACTTGGAGGCACTACTTATATGGGGTCAAAAGTATTATATATAACGACCACAAAAGTCTTCAAAACATATTTAATCAGAAACAACTGAATATGAGGCAGCGTAGGTGGATTGAATTATTGAATGATTACGACTTTGAGATTCGTTACCACCCGGGGAAGGCAAATGTGGTAGCCGATGCCTTGAGCAGGAAGGACAGAGAACCCATTCGAGTAAAATCTATGAATATAATGATTCATAATAACATTACTACTCAAATAAAGGAGGCACAACAAGGAGTTTTAAAAGAGGGAAATTTAAAGGATGAAATACCCAAAGGATCGGAGAAGCATCTTAATATTCAGGAAGACAGAACCCGGTATAGGGCTGAAAGGATTTGGGTACCAAAATTTGGAGATATGAGAGAAATGGTACTTAGAGAAGCTCATAAAACCAGATACTCAATACATCCTGGAACGGGGAAGATGTACAAGGATCTCAAGAAACATTTTTGGTGGCCGGGTATGAAAGCCGATGTTGCTAAATACGTAGGAGAATGTTTGACGTGTTCTAAGGTCAAAGCTGAGCATCAGAAACCATCAGGTCTACTTCAACAACCCAAAATCCCGGAATGGAAATGGGAAAACATTACCATGGATTTCATCACTAAATTGCCAAGGACTGCAAGTGGTTTTGATACTATTTGGGTAATAGTTGATCGTCTCACCAAATCAGCACACTTCCTACCAATAAGAGAAGATGACAAGATGGAGAAGTTAGCACGACTGTATTTGAAGGAAGTCGTCTACAGACATGGAATACCAATCTCTATTATCTCTGATAGGGATGGCAGATTTATTTCAAGATTCTGGCAGACATTACAGAAAGCATTAGGAACTCATCTAGACATGAGTACTGCCTATCATCCACAAACTGATGGGCAGAGCGAAAGGACGATACAAACGCTTGAAGACATGCTACGAGCATGTGTTATTGATTTCGGAAACAGTTGGGATCGACATCTACCGTTAGCAGAATTTTCCTACAACAACAGCTACCATTCAAGCATTGAGATGGCGCCATTTGAAGCACTTTATGGTAGAAAGTGCAGGTCTCCGATTTGTTGGAGTGAAGTGGGGGATAGACAGATTACGGGTCCGAAGATTATACAAGAAACTACCGAGAAGATCATCCAAATTCAACAACGGTTGAAAACCGCCCAAAGTCGACAAAAGAGCTACGCTGACATTAAAAGAAAAGATATAGAATTTGAAATTGGAGAGATGGTCATGCTTAAAGTTGTACCTTGGAAAGGCGTTGTTCGATTTGGTAAACGAGGGAAATTAAATCCAAGGTATATTGGACCATTCAAGATTATTGATCGTGTTGGACCAGTAGCTTACCGACTTGAGTTACCTCAACAACTCGCGGCTGTACATAACACTTTCCACGTCTCGAATTTGAAGAAATGTTTTGCTAAAGAAGATCTCACTATTCCGTTAGATGAAATCCAAATCAACGAAAAACTTCAATTCATCGAAGAACCCGTCGAAATAATGGATCGTGAGGTTAAAAGACTTAAGCAAAACAAGATACCAATTGTTAAGGTTCGATGGAATGCTCGTAAAGGACCCGAGTTCAACTGGGAGCTTAAAGATCAGATGAAGAAGAAATACCCGCATCTATTTCCAGAAGATTCGTCAACACCTTCAACAGCTTAAAATTTCGGGACGAAATTTATATAACGGGTAGGTACTGTAGTGACCCGAACTTTTCCATGTTTATATATATTAATTGAGATTGATATTTACATGATTAAATGTTTCCAACATGTTAAGCAATCAAACTTGTTAAGACTTGATTAATTGAAATATGTTTCATATAGACAATTGACCACCCAAGTTGACCGGCGATTCACGAACGTTAAAACTTGTAAAAACGACATGACGATATATATATGGATATACATATGGTTAACATGAGATTATGATAAGTAAGTATCTCCATAAGTATATTAACAATGAGTTATATACATATAAACAAGACTACTAACTTAAGGATTTCGAAACGAGACATATATGTAACGATTATCTTTGTAACGACATTTAAATGTATATATATCATATTAAGATATATTAATATATCATAATATCATGATAATATAATAATTTAACATCTCATTAGATATAATAAACAATGGGTTAACAACATTAATTGAGATCGTTAACTTAAATGTTTCAAAACAACACTTACATGTAACGACTAACGATGACTTAACGACTCAGTTAAAATGTATATACATGTAGTGTATTTAGATGTATTAAAATACTTTTGGAAGACTTCAAGACATATATCAAAACACTCATACTTAACGAAAATGGTTACAGTTACTTTCCCATTCTTTTCTTTCATCAAGAATTCTAGTCGTATTCTTACCCGTATTATACACAGCTTCAAAACGTACTTACTATGGGTATATACCAATAGGAACTAGCATGGGATTCCACTCTTGATTATGTCATGTATGACTAATCAATTTTAACTTCTACCATGAGCTAGTCAACTAACTAGAACTCCTTTTAACCCCACTCACCACTCACCAATTACCACTCATCATTCACTCCATTTCACTTCCAATTCTCTTTCTAATTCTCTCTCAACACACACACACTATTATGAACGTATTTTTCCACTAGTTAATCATCATCTTCATCAAAAATCACTTCAAGAATCAAGCTATAATCATCATAGGAAGAACACTTCAAGAACACTTCAAAAATCCCTTCAAGTTTACTAATTTACTTCCAAGCTTTCTAATCCATTCCAAGTAATCATCTAAGATCAAGAAACCTTTGTTATATACAGTAGGTTATCTTTCTTATTCAAGGTAATATTCATATTCAAACTTTGATTCAATTTCTATAACTATAAACTATCTTAATTCGAGTAAAGATCTTACTTGAACTTGTTTTTGTGTCATGATCCTACTTCAAGAACTTTCAAGCCATCCAAGATCCTTTGAAGCTAGATTATTTCTTATCACTTCCAGTAGGTTTACCTACTAAACTTGAGGTAGTAATGATGTTCATAACATCATTCGATTCATATATATAAAACTATCTTATTCGAAGGTTTAAACTCGTAATCACTAGAACATAGTTTAGTTAATTCTAAACTTGTTCGCAAACAAAAGTTAATCCTTCTAACTTGACTTTTAAAATTAACTAAACACATGTTCTATATCTATATTATATTCTAACTTAATAATTTAAAACCTGGAAACACGAAAAACACCGTAAAACCGTATTTACGCCGTCGTAGTAACACCGCGGGCTGTTTTGGGTTAGTTAATTAAAAACTATGATAAACTTTGATTTAAAAGTTGTTATTCTGAGAAAATGATTTTTATTATGAACATGAAACTATATCCAAAAATTATGGTTAAACTCAAAGTGGAAGTATGTTTTCTAAAATGGTCATCTAGACGTCGTTCTTTCGACTGAAATGACTACCTTTACAAAAACAACTTGTAACTTATTTTTTCCGGCTATAAACCTATACTTTTTCTGTTTAGATTCATAAAATAGAGTTCAATATGAAACCATAGCAATTTGATTCACTCAAAACGGATTTAAAATGAAGAAGTTATGGGTAAAACAAGATTGGATAATTTTTCTCATTTAATCTACGTGAAAATTGGTAACAAATCTATTTCAACCATAACTTAATCAACTTGTATTGTATATTATGTAATCTTGAGATACCATAGACACGTATACAATGTTTCGACCTATCATGTCGACACATCTATATATATATTTCGGAACAACCATAGACACTCTATATGTGAATGTTGGAGTTAGCTATACAGGGTTGAGGTTGATTCCAAAATATATATAGTTTGAGTTGTGATCAATACTGAGATACGTATACACTGGGTCGTGGATTGATTCAAGATAATATTTATCGATTTATTTATGTACATCTAACTGTGGACAACTAGTTGTAGGTTACTAACGAGGACAGCTGACTTAATAAACTTAAAACATCAAAATATATTAAAAGTGTTGTAAATATATTTTGAACATACTTTGATATATATGTATATATTGTTATAGGTTCGTGAATCAACCAGTGGCCAAGTCTTACTTCCTGACGAAGTAAAAATATGTGAAAGTGAGTTATAGTCCCACTTTTAAAATCTAATATTTTTGGGATGAGAATACATGCAGGTTTTATAAATGATTTACAAAATAGACACAAGTACGTGAAACTACATTCTATGGTTGAATTATCGAAATCGAATATGCCCCTTTTTATTAAGTCTGGTAATCTAAGAATTAGGGAACAGACACCCTAATTGACGCAAATCCTAAAGATAGATCTATTGGGCCTAACAAACCCCATCCAAAGTACCGGATGCTTTAGTACTTCGAAATTTATATCATATCCGAAGGGTGTCCCGGAATGATGGGGATATTCTTATATATGCATCTTGTTAATGTCGGTTACCAGGTGTTCACCATATGAATGATTTTTTATCTCTATGTATGGGATGTGTATTGAAATATGAAATCTTGTGGTCTATTGTTACGATTTGATATATATAGGTTAAACCTATAACTCACCAACATTTTTGTTGACGTTTTAAGCATGTTTATTCTCAGGTGATTATTAAGAGCTTCCGATGTCGCATACTTAAATAAGGACGAGATTTAGAGTCCATGCTTGTATGATATTGTGTAAAAACTGCATTCAAGAAACTTATTTTGTTGTAACATATTTGTATTGTAAACCATTATGTAATGGTCGTGTGTAAACAGGATATTTTAGATTATCATTATTTGATAATCTACGTAAAGCTTTTTAAACCTTTATTGATGAAATAAAGGTTATGGTTTGTTTTAAAATGAATGCAGTCTTTGAAAAACGTCTCATATAGAGGTCAAAACCTCGCAACGAAATCAATTAATATGGAACGTTTTTAATCAATAAGAACTGTAGTGACCCGAACTTTTCCATGTTTATATATATTAATTGAGATTGATATTTATATTATTAAATGTTTCCAACATGTTAAGCAATCAAACTTGTTAAGACTTGATTAATTGAAATATGTTTCATATAGACAATTGACCACCCAAGTTGACCGCCGATTCACGAACGTTAAAACTTGTAAAAACGACATGACGATATATAAATGGATATACATATGGTTAACATGAGATTATGATAAGTAAGTATCTCCATAAGTATATTAACAATGAGTTATATACATATAAACAAGACTACTAACTTAAGGATTTCGAAACGAGACATATATGTAACGATTATCGTTGTAATGACATTTAAATGTATATATATCATATTAAGATATATTAATATATCATAATATCATGATAATATAATAATTTAACATCTCAATAGATATAATAAACAAAGGGTTAACAACATTAATTGAGATCGTTAACTTAAAGGTTTCAAAACAACACTTACATGTAACGACTAACAATGACTTAACGACTCAGTTAAAATGTATATACATGTAGTGTATTTAGATGTATTAAAATACTTTTGGAAGACTTCAAGACATATATCAAAACACTCATACTTAACGAAAATGGTTACAGTTACTTTCCCATTCTTTTCTTTCATCAAGAATTCTAGTCGTATTCTTACCCGTATTATACACAGCTTCAAAACGTACTTACTATGGGTATATACCAATAGGAACTAGCATGGGATTCCACTCTTGATTATGTCATGTATGACTAATCAATTTTAACTTCTACCATGAGCTAGTCAACTAACTAGAACTCCTTTTAACCCCACTCACCACTCACCAATTACCACTCATCATTCACTCCATTTCACTTCCAATTCTCTTTCTAATTCTCTCTCAACACACACACACTATTATGAACGTATTTTTCCACTAGTTAATCATCATCTTCATCAAAAATCACTTCAAGAATCAAGCTATAATCATCATAGGAAGAACACTTCAAGAACACTTCAAAAATCCCTTCAAGTTTACTAATTTACTTCCAAGCTTTCTAATCCATTCCAAGTAATCATCTAAGATCAAGAAACCTTTGTTATATACAGTAGGTTATCTTTCTTATTCAAGGTAATATTCATATTCAAACTTTGATTCAATTTCTATAACTATAAACTATCTTAATTCGAGTAAAGATCTTACTTGAACTTGTTTTTGTGTCATGATCCTACTTCAAGAACTTTCAAGCCATCCAAGATCCTTTGAAGCTAGATCATTTCTTATCACTTCCAGTAGGTTTACCTACTAAACTTGAGGTAGTAATGATGTTCATAACATCATTCGATTCATATATATAAAACTATCTTATTCGAAGGTTTAAACTCGTAATCACTAGAACATAGTTTAGTTAATTCTAAACTTGTTCGCAAACAAAAGTTAATCCTTCTAACTTGACTTTTAAAATTAACTAAACACATGTTCTATATCTATATTATATTCTAACTTAATGATTTAAAACCTGGAAACACGAAAAACACCGTAAAACCGTATTTACGCCGTCGTAGTAACACCGCGGGCTGTTTTGGGTTAGTTAATTAAAAACTATGATAAACTTTGATTTAAAAGTTGTTATTCTGAGAAAATGATTTTTATTATGAACATGAAACTATATCCAAAAATTATGGTTAAACTCAAAGTGGAAGTATGTTTTCTAAAATGGTCATCTAGACGTCGTTCTTTCGACTGAAATGACTACCTTTACAAAAACGACTTGTAACTTATTTTTTCCGGCTATAAACCTATACTTTTTCTGTTTAGATTCATAAAATAGAGTTCAATATGAAACCATAGCAATTTGATTCACTCAAAACGGATTTAAAATGAAGAAGTTATGGGTAAAACAAGATTGGATAATTTTTCTCATTTAAGCTACGTGAAAATTGGTAACAAATCTATTCCAACCATAACTTAATCAACTTGTATTGTATATTATGTAATCTTGAGATACCATAGACACGTATATAATGTTTCGACCTATCATGTCGACACATCTATATATATTTCGGAACAACCATAGACACTCTATATGTGAATGTTGGAGTTAGCTATACAGGGTTGAGGTTGATTCCAAAATATATATAGTTTGAGTTGTGATCAATACTGAGATACGTATACACTGGGTCGTGGATTGATTCAAGATAATATTTATCGATTTATTTATGTACATCTAACTGTGGACAACTAGTTGTAGGTTACTAACGAGGACAGCTGACTTAATAAACTTAAAACATCAAAATATATTAAAAGTGTTGTAAATATATTTTGAACATACTTTGATATATATGTATATATTGTTATAGGTTCGTGAATCAACCAGTGGCCAAGTCTTACTTCCCGACGAAGTAAAAATATGTGAAAGTGAGTTATAGTCCCACTTTTAAAATCTTATATTTTTGGGATGAGAATACATGCAGGTTTTATAAATGATTTACAAAATAGACACAAGTACGTGAAACTACATTCTATGGTTGAATTATCGAAATCGAATATGCCCCTTTTTATTAAGTCTGGTAATCTAAGAATTAGGGAACAGACACCCTAATTGACGCGAATCCTAAAGATATATCTATTGGGCCTAACAAACCCCATCCAAAGTACCGGATGCTTTAGTACTTCGAAATTTATATCATATCCGAAGGGTGTCCCGGAATGATGGGGATATTCTTATATATGCATCTTGTTAATATCAGTTACCAGGTGTTCACCATATGAATGATTTTTATCTCTATGTATGGGATGTGTATTGAAATATGAAATCTTGTGGTCTATTGTTACGATTTGATATATATAGGTTAAACCTATAACTCACCAACATTTTTGTTGACGTTTTAAGCATGTTTATTCTCAGGTGATTATTAAGAGCTTCCACTGTCGCATACTTAAATAAGGACGAGATTTGGAGTCCATGCTTGTATGATATTGTGTAAAAACTGCATTCAAGAAACTTATTTTGTTGTAACATATTTGTATTGTAAACCATTATGTAATGGTCGTGTGTAAACAGGATATTTTAGATTATCATTATTTGATAATCTACGTAAAGCTTTTTAAACCTTTATTGATGAAATAAAGGTTATGGTTTGTTTTAAAATGAATGCAGTCTTTGAAAAACGTCTCATATAGAGGTCAAAACCTCGCAACGAAATCAATTAATATGGAACGTTTTTAATCAATAAGAACGGGACATTTCATTTAAAATCATTCAAACTATGTTCTTGTTGTTAAAAATTTTATAACACAAAATAAGATAGCTATATAAATATGAATCGAATAAGATTATGAATAAGGTTACTACCTCAAGTTACTTGGATAAAGCTACTGGAAAAGATAGAAAATAATCTTGATCAAACTTTCTTATGATGATTATAGGTTGTTCATGAAGCTAGTTCTTCATGAGTATTTGCTGAGATTGTGAAGAACACTTAGAGTTCCTAAGAGTGTGTTTTTTTTTTTTTTGGTTAGAGAAAGATGGTTGTAAGAATGAAATGAAAAACCAAGGTGATGGTGATACTTATAGGACAGTCTGGTTGTTGAGGGAACAAGGACAAATTATTGTGCTGAATTTTTGAGTAATAATGTATGCTAGCTTACAAATAAGATTCCCTCTTATCTAGGGCAGATCTAAAGCTGATAAGGATATTGATTTGATGTGTATTTACTAATAGTAAATACGTATGGATGATGGGTATGATACGGTAAAAGAAGCTTAAAACTCCACACTTCCCCAAACTTGTTCGATATTTATCAAGATTATTTTGGTTACAAATTAATCCCATTACACTTAAATTATTATTGGTGACATAAATCACAACACATTATAGATTGTAAGTATATATGTCAAAGAACGTTACATATAGTTATCGTTTTGAAAACTTAAGTTAGTGGTCTCAAAGTATACTTATAACTCATTGTTGTTAGTTCACAATGAAATGTTAAACCATCCTTAAATCATGTTAAATATGTATAGATATGTACATATACATAATCGTATAATTATCGTGTGTTATATAGTTCGTGATATCATCTGTCAAATTGGACGGTCAAACGTTGTGTAAAACTCTTTTCAAAAATATAAGTCTCGACAGTTTGGATTGCTTATCATGTTGGTAAGGTTTAATTTATGTAAATATTAATCTCATAAGTATAGAACGATCGGAAAATTCCGGGTCGTTACAGATAATACAAGAAACTACCGAGAAAATCATCCAAATTCAACAACGATTGAAAACCGCCAAGAGTCGACAAAAGAGCTACGCGGACAGTAAAAGAAAAGATATAGAGTTTGAAATTGGAGAAATGGTCATGCTTAAGGTTTCACCTTGGAAAGGCGTTGTTCGATTTGGTAAATGGGGGAAACTAAATCCAAGGTACATTGGACCATTCAAGATTATAGATCGTGTCAGACCAGTAGCTTACCAACTGGAGCTACCTCAATAACTCGCAGCTGAACATAACACTTTCCACGTCTCGAATTTGAAGAAATGTTTTGCTAAAGAAGATCTCACTATTTCGTTGGACGAAATCCAAATCAATGAAAAACTTCAATTCATTGAAGAACCCGTCGAAATATTGGATCGTGAGGTTAAGAGACTTAAGCAAAACAAGATACCGATTGTTAAGGTTCGATGGAATGCTTGTAGAGGACCCCGAGTTCACCTGGGAGCATGAAGATCAGATGAAGAAGAAATACCCACATCTTTTTCCAGAGGATTCGTCAACACCTTCAACAGCTTAAAATTTCGGGACGAAATTTATTTAACGGGTAGGTACTGTAGTGACCCGAACTTTTCCATGTTTATATATATTAATTGAGATTGATATTTACATGACTAAATATTTCCAACGTGTTAAGCAATCAAACTTGTTAAGACTTGATTAAATGAAATAAGTTTCATATAGACAATTGATCACCCAAGTTGACCGGCGATTCACGAACGTTACAAAATTTTAAAAACTACATGTTGTGGTATATATAGACATATATATATATGGTTGACATGAGATTATGATGAGTAAGTATCTCACTAAGTATATTAACAATGTGTGATATACATAAGAAATGAGATTACTAAGTTAAGAAACTCGAAATGATATATATAACGATTATCGTTATGATAACGTCTACTAAATATATATGTATTATATTAAGATATTGATACACTATATTTAACATGATAAAATGATATTTAAATATATCATTAAGTGTGTTAACAATGAACTACATATGTAAAAACAAGACTACTAACTCAAGAATTACGAAACGAGACTTATATGTAACGATTATCGTTGTAACGATATTTTAATGTATATATCATATTAAGAGATATTCATACATCATAATATCATGATAATATAATAATTTAACATCTCATTTGATATAATAAACATTGGGTTAACAACATTAATTGAGATCGTTAACTTAAAGGTTTCAAAACAACACTTACATGTAACGACTAACGAAGACTTAACGACTCCATTAGAATGTATATACATGTTGTGTTTTGATATGTATTCTTACACTTTTTAAAGACTTCAAGACACATATCAAAGTACTTCTACTTAACAAAAATGCTTCCAATTACATCCTCGTTCAGTTTCATCAATAATTCTACTCGTACAATACACAACTTTTAGATGTATGTACTATTGGTATATACACTCCAATTATCAGCTCTTAGCAGCCCATGTGAGTCACCTAACACATGTGGGAACTGTGACGACCCGAAAATTTTCGACCAAATTTAAACTTAATCTCAATACGAATTCGACACGATAAGCAAAGTCTGTAAAGTGGAGTCTCTAAATTTTTAGAATATTTTATATGAAACCATTTAGAATATATATATAAATTTTACACGAAAGAAATGTTATATATATTGTGACTAATAGATATTAAAGATTCAATATATGATAGTTGTAAATAAGATATAATTAATGAATTGTATCATAGTAGTTATATTAAAATTATTATCATTACTTTCATGATTATTATTTTTAATATCAATATTAATTATTTATAGTATTAAGTCTAGTATAAAATATATATTTATAAAATTTAATATATATAAGTTGATATATTATTAATATCATTAATATCATTGTTATTATTAGTACTTAAACTTATTAAAAACTATCATTTTGGTTAATATTAATATTATCATATTATTATTTATTAAACCCTTTATCAATAATATTATTATAAAAATATTATTAGTATTACCAATCATATTAATATAATTATACTAATTAATCATAAAAAAAATTAAGAATTTGATATTTAAACACAATTATATAAATAAGATATATAAATAACAAATGTATATCTATATAAATGATTAAACAAATAAATATATATATATACATGATTATATACAGATACATAGAGATATATATGTATATATACAGTATTATATAAAACAGACATCTACAGATAATTACACAAATATACAGTGTATATTAATACAGATATAGATGTATAAATACTGTCAGATAGGTATATATCTCGTATACAAACAAAAATTCGTATTTCTGTTTCATATCATTTTCAAGGCTATAGTTAAATGATTCTCTTATCTCTACAAATCTATTGCAAAACATATTCAATTGCAGACCGATCCAAATTCAGCGAGAATCGTACATAATCTTTATTTTTCTTTATTCCTTTTTCTGTTTCTGATTTTGAAACCTGTCATTCAATTTGGCTTTATATTAATCGAATCATTCGATGAATTTGATAAACCCATACAGTCCTTTTACTATCAATATCAATTAACACCGTATTAGTAAATATCAGATGGAAAATTTTCAAAAGAAAACCCAAGAAACCCGTCGGTTTCTCTGTTTCCAACTCAAATACTAAAAAGTCAGAAAACAATCGAACTAAAAAAATTTGTTAACGCTATTCTATTTAAAAACTTCCACTCAAACTATCTGGAGGGTTGCACGATCCAATTTCTTGAATTGAGGTTTAATTTTTGAAGTCAAATTTTAAATTGAAAAGTCAAACGTGTATACTTTGATCAAATTCGAGAAATCTATTACAGTTAATGTTAAATTGATAATTCATGGAGTTTCTATGAACGATTTAGGACATATCTTATGTTGAACTCATAGTCTAAAAGTGCTTGGAAACTGAAATCATGAATTGAGTTCAAGTAAGTCTGTTCGTGACCAGTTCATAGCTCCTGCTATCTGTTTTAAAAAATTTTTTATTTATTCGTGTCTGTTAATTATAAATACAAGACGTTTTATTTATCAAACTTTAAGTTGAGTTGGGATTGATCTCTGGTTGCATCGAAATATATGAAGAAGGAGGTGATAACAGAAAACGGAGTTAAGTAAATTAATAGGTGTTATAATATCAGAAAAACTAAAGTGCTTGAATGGTTAAGTGTGTTAGTTTGTTAGCGGGAGGTCTCGGGTTCGATTCTCATCTGGGTATTTCTTTTTAGAAACCCTTTCAAAGGGTATACACTCTTACCTTTAATTTCATTATTATTATTATTATTATTATTATTATTATTATTATTATTATTATTATTATTATTATTATTATTATTATTATTATTATTATTATTATTATTATTATTGTTATTATTATTATTATTATTATTATTATTATTAATGATACTAATATTATTGTTATTAGTATTATAATTATAATTATTATCTATTTACATTTACAAGTATTATAATTATTGTTATATGTATTATTAAAATTACTATTATTATTTATGTTATCATCTTAGTAATATTATCATCATTTTGATTATTATTATTACTATGAAGATAATAAAATTTATTATTATTTTCATTAATAGTAGTATTAGTATTATTCTATAAATATTGAAATTATTATTATAAACATAAGTACTATTGTTAATATTATTATTAGTAATAAAATTGTTAAAAATTATTATTATTAAGTATTATTGTCAAATAATTATTTCATTACCATCAATACAAATTTTTTTTTTTATTAAAAACTACTATTGTCATAAGATTTGTTATTAAAACTATCATTAACAGAAAAAACTAATACTTTTATTAACATCATTATAGTTGTCACTAATAAGATTATTAACATTATTATTTTTATCAGCACTACTAAGTATTATCAATATTACCATTTTTTTTACCATTACGAATATTATCTTAGTATTATTAATTACTAATTTCAACAAACAGATGATAATAATATAAAAGTATAATTAACTTAACTATAATAATATTTTCATTTAAAATGAATACATTTAATTAAATAATAAAATATATATAAATTATAAATACAAAAATTTTATCACTAACCGGACTGGACGACCAGTATTCAACGGTTGCACAGTACTTCATTTCGGTGACTACTCTTGGTACAATGTAGTGAGATTTCATAATAAAGGAAATATGCGACGTTGATTAAATGTTAAGTATGGTTACCAAGTGCTCAACCACTTAGAATATTTTTATTAAAACGTTTGTGTATATGAAATCTTGTGGTCTATTAAGATATTGAAATGATTGTTATGATAAACCTATGAACTCACCAACCTTTTGGTTGACACTTTTAAGCATGTTTATTCTCAGGTATGAAAGAAACCTTCCGCTGTGCATTTGCTCATTTTAGAGATATTACTTGGAGTCGTTCATGGAAAATTTAAGTCAACACCTCGCAATGGGACCAAATGTTGATGACTTCGTCCAGGTGGATTAGGACGGGTCGTCACAGGTGGTATCAGAGCGGTGGTCTTAGCGAACCAGGTCTTGCATTAGTTTGTCTAACTGGTAGTTGTTAGGATACATTAATGAGTCTGGACTTCGACCTGGTAGTTCTTAGGATACATTAATAAGTCTGGACTTGAACTTGGTCTGCATGTCAAAAGTTTTACTTACCGTTCTTTGTCAAAAAGTATCTACCTATCATTTTCAGTCTCGACACGTCTTATTGCAATTATTGCATAAATGATGTACAGACAAATTCACATCCCATCACATTAAATCTCGTCTGACACGTTTCCTTAATTTCCTCCGTAATCTAGGGGATCTTCTATACTATACATAGGTATTCTATGTAATTAGAATATCATCCGATATCCAGAAATCATTTCATATCGAAAACCATTTATCTAACCGTACAAGGCGGAACTCGCTACTAGTTCAAATTCTTTAGATTCTGACAGCTATTCCGATATGGATTTTGACTCAAGCTCCGAAGACAGTATAACCGGAATGGAACAACCAATTAGCCATCACCAATTCTGGATGAATTGGGGATGGGTTCGTAGTCTACTTAATTATTGGAGACAGGAAGAAGGTGATCCCTTCCACCCACCATATTGCCCTCTTGACGATGAACCTGAAGCACTTACCGGTGAACCTGTCCGAAACACCATTTTCTCTCTCATCTCCAGAGTATCTCGTCACGATCATATACTATACCAAATTCTAGATGTTATCTATCCGCTCGTCCGAACCGACAGTCACCCCGGTGTAATAGAAGAAGTCAACGAGCTTCGCGCTCGGGTAGTGGCCTTGGAGAATGTGGTGCAAAAGTTACAAACACCAGCAGCAGCATCAGTAGCATAACCAGTACCACCAACAACAACATCTGCATCCCACACCTCAACATCATAATTTGTACCTCGAACTTCAATATCATACGCACCATAGATACCAAGGAGTACCAACAACAATAACCGATGAAGTATTGATCCATAAATTCATTGATATTCTGCGAAGAATATGTGGTTACTAATAGTTTTAGAGATTACTTATTCTAGCTCGAACCGAAAATCATATGAGTTTAATATCATATTAACTCATTAAATCTATGATTACATCTGAAGAAAATATATATGTAGATATGTTTCCATAAAGATTGTAATTAAAAATTCTCTCGTACAAACTGTTAATGGTGAAAATATTTTAACGGGTAGGTAATACCCGAGGAATATTTAAATTTCACATTAATAAGTTACATTGTACATTCTTCGAATTTGATTCAACAGTCATTTACTATCCTATTTACAATCACCGATATACGAATCTGTTCATCACAAAATAACCATTTTTATTCAATTTCATATTTGGATTTTGACTCCTCAGAATCCAACAAGTGGCATAATGAAGAAAACATTGGACAAAATAAAATTTGTTAGAAACAAACAAGTTAATTATAAAGAATTTTGTTAAGAATCCACGCTAACTGTTCCTAGCTAACTGTTCCTAGCTAACTGGTTACATTTTATTTATCACAATTTAATTATCGCAATTTACATTCTCGCAATTTTATTTATCGTCATTTAATTTCTGTTATTTACTTTACTCACTTTATTTATCGTTATTTAATTTCTGTTATTTATTTTACGCACTTTAAATATCGGGACACGTATACAAGGTTTTGACATATCATATCGACGCATTTATATATATTATTTGGAATAACCATAGACACTCTATATGCAGTAATGATCGAGTTCTCTATACAGGGTTGAGGTTGATTCTACAATAATATATATAATTTGAGTTGTGATCGAGTCTGAGACATGTACACGGGTCACGATACGTATTAATTAATTCGAATATTATAAATTAAATTATATATGAATTATTGAATTGCTAACTGTAGACTATCAACTGAGGACTACCAACATTGGACAAATAAAATGAATTAAAATATTGATTATAACATATGAAACTAAACAATTCTTCAAGTTTGCCACTTGAGTTCATCTTAAACTTCATTTGTAGCTTGACGATTACGATCTGTGTTCAAACCTTTCATGATTCTAGAAAACACCTCAATCGAGAGTATGAACCAACCGCACTTCATCTACAGAAGAAAAGATTGAGTCATATAGTTATGCACCTGAAAACACTCGGAACCTGAGTAAACGTTTAACACGTATTTGTGCTAACTACTTTGGCGTTGTTATTACCGAAAATAACATTGTAATTTTTTTTTCAAATTAGCCAATTTTGTCACAGCTCCAGCAAATCAACTTCGACTTTTCGTTCGAAACAACCTTATTATAACCTTGATATATATGATTACCTTATTCATCATCGTTACCGGAGAAACCTTTTATATTCCACCATACTACCATCAGCGTTTAATCATCTAAAAACACAATTCTCTTGAAACCACCTCAGATTGATAACCGATGATTCAGATATGGCTGCATTAAATGCAGAGGAAACAGTAAAATTGTAGATGGCCTAAATGGCTAAGAGTTTGATGATAAAGAATGGAGTGTTGGGAACGCTCGATAGAAAATTTGGTACTGAAAAACAAATTGAGCTAACCATGAAGGAGACCAAGGACAAATACAAGGACCAAACTCTATATTCAAAGAATTCAGGTAATTCTGGATCCGATGAAATCTTTAGAGAATATCTTGCTCCGAAGTCATGTTAAAATCTTGCGGAAAAATTCTTCTTCATCAACCTTCGAACTTAGAAATTCCAAAATATCATCATAAATATCTTCGATATTTCTGAGGATATTTTCATAAATATTCTTGTCCGAAATTATCTACCTCTTCGTGTTTTTCTGTATCCCATTATATGAAAAATTTCTGTAAAATCTAAGTATAAATTATGAATGAATTGTGGAGAAGTGTTGGGAATTGAAGCATGGGTTAGTATAATATAATGACGCTTGGCCAACGTGATTATATTACAATAAGTCATGTTGAGTTTCTAATGGAACGTGATGATTCATAGATTATAACGTCATCATGTGCCATGTTACATAACTCTTCCATTCTACTTAACTCCTGAACATATCAAGAAAATGTATTCTTGATGGTTCTATCTTCCGTGATGTTGATAAATTTGAAAATCAAATCATGCTATCACGTTCCTTCCTTCTTAGAACATTATAATCATTCGAAACTTTATATCTATAAATTCTGGACAATTAATCGCTTGACTTGAAGTCAGGAAGAGAAAACAAAAGCATAGAGCTTCGAAATATAAGGGAGAATAAACAATACATAAATTACAAACCGTGTATATCAAGGTTTATCGCAACATAAAGACACGGGAGAATTAAAAACACTATAACCCCAAGGGCGAAGTAGAAGAAAACAGATTCCTCCGGTAGTAAATGAAAAAGAAAAATGATTGTTGCGATAGTGAGGATAAGAACAAGAATCAGAACTGGATTAAGCATTTTCACAATCTTTTGAATATAGGATTAAGTATAGAAGTGGTGAAAACTAATGGAACGAAAAAGGTAAATTTATACTGGAAAAATATCAGACGGAGTAATCGAGGCAGATCACCGTATTTAATTATAGATATTTTAATTTTCTTATTCGCCGAAGAATCAAATCTTTTAGATATCGAAAATTTTCCTTAAAATCCCTTGAACTCCGGAATTCAACCCATCTACGTCAAAAGATATGACGAAACTTACTTTTCTCATTTCATACTTTTGTGATAGCTTCATTATTACTCTTCGAATAATCGAATTATTTTATCCATATTACTCAATGATGGTAAAACTCTATTTATCAACCCATATTCGTCATGAAAACATTTTTATTGTTAACCATGACAACCACGATCAAATTTCGGGACGAAATTTCTTTAACGGGTAGGTACTGTGACGACCCGAAAATTTTCGACCAAATTTAAACTTAATCTCAATACGAATTCGACACGATAAGCAAAGTCTGTAAAGTGGAGTCTCTAAATTTTTAGAACAGTTTATATGAAACCATTTGATCTTTGACTATTCCCAACGATTCATGAACAATTGTATGTATGTATATATATATATATATATATATATATATATATATATATATATATATATATATGTATAAATTTTACACGAAAGAAATGTTATATATATTGTGATTAATAGATATTAAAGATTCAATATATGATAGTTGTAAATAAGATATAATTAATGAACTGTATCATAGTAGTTATATTAAAATTATTATCATTACTTTCTTGATTATTATTTTTAATATCAATATTAATTATTTATAGTATTAAGTCTAGTATAAAATATATATTTATAAAATTTAATATATATATATATATATATATATATATATATATATATATATATATATATATATATATATATATATATATATATATATATATATATATATATATATATAAGTTGATATATTATTAATATCATTAATATCATTGTTATTATTAGTACTTAAACTTATTAAAAACTATCATTTTGATTAATATTAATATTATCATATTATTATTTATTAAACCCTTTATCAATAATATTATTATAAAAATATTATTAGTATTACCAATAATATTAATATAATTATACTAATTAATCATAAAAAAATTAAGAATTTGATATTTAAACACAATTATATAAATAAGATATATAAATAACAAATGTATATCTATATAAATGCTTAAACAAATAAATATATATATACATGATTATATACAAATACATAGAGATATATATGTATATATACAGTACTATATAAAACAAACATCTACAGATAATTACACAAATATACAGTGTATATTAATACAGATATAGATGTATAAATACTGTCAGATAGGTATATATCTCGTATACAAACAAAAATTCGTATTTTTGTTTCGTATCATTTTCAAGGCTATAGTTAAATGATTCTCTTGTCTCTACAAATCTATTGCAAAACATATTCAATTGCAGACCGATCAAAATTCAGTGAGAATCGTACACAATCTTTATTTTTCTTTATTCCTTTTTCTGTTTCTGATTTTGAAACCTGTCATTCACTTTGGCTTTATATTAATTGAATCATTCGATGAATTTGATAAACCCATACAGTCCTTTTACTATCAATATCAATTAACACCATATTAGTAAATATCAGATGGAAAATTTTCAAATGAAAACCCAAGAAACCCGTCGGTTTCTCTGTTTCCAACTCAAATACTAAAAAGTCAGAAAACAATCGAACTAAAAAAATCTGTTAATGCTATTCTGTTTAAAAACTTCCACTCAAACTATCTAGAGGGTTGCACGATCTAATTTCTTGAATTGAGGTTTAATTTTTGTAGTCAAATTTTAAATTGAAAAGTCAAACGTGTATACTTTGATCAAATTCGAGAAATCTATTACAGTTAATGTTAAATTGATAATTCATGGAGTTTCTATGAACGATTTAGGGCATATCTTATGTTGAACTCATAGTCTAAAAGTGCTTGGAAACTGAAATCATGAATTGAGTTCAAGTAAGTCTGTTCGTGACCAGTTCATAGCTCCTGCTATCTGTTTTAAAAAAAATTTTATTTATTCGTGTCTGTTAATTATAAATACAAGACGTTTTATTTATCAAATTTTAAGTTGAGTTGGGATTGATCTCTGGTTGCATCGAAATATATGAAGAAGGAGGTGATAACAGAAAACGGAGTTAAGTAAATTAATATGTGTGATAATTCATGGTTAAGTGTGTTAGTTTGTTAGAAGGAGGTCTCGGGTTCGATTCTCATCTGGGGTATTTCTTTTTAGAAACCCTTTCAAAGGGTATACACTCTTACCTTTAATTTCATTATTATTATTATTATTATTATTATTATTATTATTATTATTATTATTATTATTATTATTATTATTATTATTATTATTGTTATTATTATTATTATTATTGATACTAATATTATTGTTATTAGTATTATAATTATAATTATTATCTATTTACATTTACTAGTATTATAATTATTGTTATATGTATTATTAAAATTACTATTATTATTTATGTTATCATCTTAGTAATATTATCATCATTATGATTATTATTATTACTATGAAGATAATAAAATTTATTATTATTTTCATTAATAGTAGTATCAGTATTATTCTATAAATATTGAAATGATTATTATAAACATAAGTACTATTGTTAATATTATTATTAGTAATAAAATTGTTAAAAATTATTATTATTAAGTATTATTGTCAAATAATTATTTCATTACCATCAATACAAATTTTTTTTATTAAAAACTACTATTATCATAAGATTTGTTATTAAAACTATCATTAACAGTAAAAACTAATACTTTTATTAACATCATTATATTTGTCACTAATAAGATTATTAACATTATTATTTTTATCAGCACTACTAAGTATTATCAATATTACCATTTTTTTTACCATTACGAATATTATCTTAGTATTATTAATTACTAATTTCAACAAACAAATGATAATAATATAAAAGTATAATTAACTTAACTATAATTATATTTTCATTTAAAATGAATACATTTAATTAAATAATAAAATATATATAAATTATAAATACAAAAATTTTATCACTAACCGGACTGGACGACCAGTATTCAACGGTTGCACAGTACTTTATTTCGGTGACTACTCTTGGTACAGTGTAGTGAGATTTCATAATAAAGAGAATATACGACGTTGATTAAATGTTAAATATGGTTACCAAGTGCTCAACCACTTAGAAAATTTTTATTAAAACGTTTGTGTATATGAAATCTTGTGGTCTATTAAGATATTGAAATGATTGTTATGATAAACCTATGAACTCACCAACCTTTTGGTTGACACTTTTAAGCATGTTTATTCTCAGGTATGAAAGAAACCTTCCGCTATGCATTTGCTCATTTTAGAGATATTACTTGGAGTCGTTCATGGCAAATTTAAGTCAACGCCTCGCAATGGGACCAAATGTTGATGACTTCATCCAGGTGGATTAGGACGGGTCATCACAGGAACCATCATTTGGCAACTAGCATGAAATATCTCATAAAATTACAAAAATATTAGTAATCATTCATGACTTATTTACATGAAAACAAAATTATATATCCTTTATATCTAATCCATATACCAACGACCAAAAACACCTACAAACACTTTCATTCTTCAATTTTCTTTATCTAATTGATCTCTCTCAAGTTCCATCTTCAAGTTCTAAGTGTTTTTCATAAATTCCATAAGTATAGTTTCATAAAAATCAAGAATACTTCCAAGTTTGCAAGTCTACTTCCAAGCTTTCTAATCCATTCCAAGTAATCATCTAAGATCAAGGAACCTTTGTTATTTATAGTAGGTTATCTTTCTAATTCAAGGTAATATTCATATTCAAACTTTGATTCAATATCTACAACTATAACAATCTTATTTCGAGTGAAAATCTTACTTGAACTGTTTTCGTGTCATGATTCTGCTTTAAGAACTTTCAAGCCATCCAAGGATCCTTTGAAGCTAGATCCATTTTTCTCATTTCCAGTAGTTTTATCCAGAAAACTTGAGGTAGTAATGATGTTCATAACATCATTCGATTCATACATATAAAGCTATCTTATTCGAAGGTTTAAACTTGTAATCACTAGAACATAGTTTAGTTAATTCTAAACTTGTTTTCAAACAAAAGTTAATCCTTCTAACTTGACTTTTAAAATCAACTAAACACATGTTCTATATCTATATGATATGCTAACTTAATGATTTAAAACCTAAAAACACGATGAACACCATAAAATCGGATATACGCCGTCGTAGTGAAACCGGGGGCTGTTTTGGTTTGGATAATTAAAAACTATGATAAACTTTGATTTAAAAGTTGTTCTTCTGGAAAAATGATTTTTCATATGAACATGAAACTATATCCAAAAATCTTGGTTAAACTCAAAGTGAAAGTATGTTTTTCAAAATAGTCATCAAGATGTCGTTCTTTCGACGGAAATGACTACCTCTTTAGTAATTGACATGTAACTTAAATTTTGGACTATAAACCTATACTTTTCTGTTTGGATTCTTAAATTAGAGTTCAATATGAAACCATAGCAATTTGATTCACTCAAAACGGATTTAAAATGAAGAAGTTGTGGGTAAAACAAGATTGGATATTTTTGATCTTTTTAGCTACGGGAAATGTTTAACAAATCTATACAAATCATAATCTTGCTAACTTATATTGTATTATACATGTATTCTAATATATTATGTAATCTTGGGATACCATAGACACGTATGCAAATGTTTTGACATATCATATCGACCCATGTATATATATTATTTGGAACAACCATAGACACTCTATATGCAGTAATGTTGGAGTTAGCTATACAGGGTTGAGGTTGATTCCAAAAATATATATACTTTAAGTTGTGATCTAGCCTGAGACGTGTATACACTGGGTCGTGGATTGATTCAAGATAATATATATCGATTTATTTCTGTACATCTAACTGTGGACAACTAGTTGTAGGTTATTAACGAGGACATCTGACTTAATACATTCAAATCTTTAAAACATAATAAAAATGGTTGTAATTATATTTTGATCATACTTTGATATATATGTACATATTTGTATAGGTTCGTGAATCGATCCGTGGCCAAGTCTTATTTCCGAGGAAGGAAATATCTGTAAAAGTGAGTTATAGTCCCACTTTTAAAATCTAATATTTTTGGGATGAGAATACATGCAGGTTTTATAAATGATTTACAAAATAGACACAAGTACGTGAAACTATATTCTATGGTTGAATTATCGAAATCGAATATGCCCCTTTTTATTAAGTCTGGTAATCTAAGAATTAGGGAACAGACACCCTAATTGACGCGAATCCTAAAGATAGATCTATTGGGCCTAACAAACCCCATCCAAAGTACCGGATGCTTTAGTACTTCGAAATTTATATCATATCCGAAGGGTGTCCCGGAATGATGGGGATATTCTTATATATGCATCTTGTTAATGTCGGTTACCAGGTGTTCACCATATGAATGATTTTTATCTCTATGTATGGGATGTGTATTGAAATATGAAATCTTGTGGTCTATTGTTATGATTTGATATATATAGGTTAAACCTATAACTCACCAACATTTTTGTTGATGTTTAAAGCATGTTTATTCGCAGGTGAATACTAAGAGCTTCCGCTGTTGCATACTAAAATAAGGACAAGATTTGGAGTCCATGTTTGTATGATATTGTGTAAAAACTGCATTCAAGAAACATATGTCGATGTAATATATTTCTATTGTAAACCATTATGTAATGGTCGTGTGTAAACAGTATATTTTAGATTATCATTATTTGATAATCTACGTAATGTTTTAAAACCTTTATTGATAAAATAAAGGTTATGGTTATTTTAAAAATGAATGCAGTCTTTGAAAAACGTCTCATATAGAGGTCAAAACCTCGCAATGAAATCAATTAATATGGAACGTTTATAATCAATATGAACGGGACATTTCATTGACAACCTTTCGGACCGACTTACTACTTGCGTACTTTCATTACCGACTTTACCGCTTTTATCACTGTGAGTTATAGCATCCCTTTTTACTTTAATATTTTGGGACTGAGAATACATGCGCTTTTTACGTTTTACATACTAGGCACGAGTACTTAAACTTTATATGTGTGTGGGTTATACAACGGCATAAACATTCCCCTTAGCACGGTAACGTTAAGTCATTGGTTTTTGAACCGGTGAACGCGAATCTTAGATATGGATCCATAGGATTTGACATCCCCACTCGGGCTAGTCGCACTAGCATTTAACGGGTGTTTAATACTTCGTGAACATACGCACTCGCCAAGTGTACTTTCAGGGGGTTATAAACGTTAAGTCTAGTTACCGGGTGCCCACGGTTATACATATACTTTTCATACTGTTTTGTTATACTGAAATCTCGTGGCCTATCTTATATTACTGTTACAACTTAAACTATAGCTCACCAACATTATTGTTGACGTTTTTAAGCATGTTTTCTCAGGTGCTTAGAGGTTTGTTGCTTCCGCTGTTTAGATTTGCTGTCTTGCTGTTAGACTTGCTGTCTTGGTGTTATTGATTGCTGTTAAGGACCTGTCCCTATGTTAGATTTGTGCTGCATTACTTAGAGATGTCCCAATCATGAAACTTTTATTTTGCATTCGCAACGTATGTTATTTGACTAATGACTTTGTAACGACCTTTGTGTCACGTTATCTTTTGTAAACGTTACCTTTTATGAATGCAAAACTGGTTTTCAAACAACATGTAGTACTTGACCGTGTAAAGATCCTGTTGTTGACGAATCGTACACGATGGTTTTGTACGGGGCGTCACAATATAACTGTCTAACACCAATTTGGTAGTGAGAAACAACTTGCATATAAAATGTGGTTGGGGGGTACGAATATTGCTAAGATCCATGACCTTGTCATATACAACGATTTTGTTTTTCGTTGGGTTATCTGCCCTGTGTTCTTCTGTGTGGGTACCACCAGAATTAGGTTTTCAATCGGACGATACCATTTTATTACTCTGTATGTATTGTGGGGTTATGTATGGTTAAACGTATTTTACGTATTTATCCGACGACATTTTAAATATTTTATAGTAGGTAGAGTTACAAGTAGGAAGAAGATGGAACATTGACCTTCGCCTAATATATTGGTATAAGTATGAGTAGTCGCCAGAAGTTGGAATGAACTAGGGAGATTTTTTGTAGTAGTAAGTGTAAATGGGTCAAATGTAAGGGTTTGTGTATTTATGGCCGGAGAAATTAGTCGAATCCTTACTAGGTTGCAACCCGGTACGTGCACGTGTCATCATCAAGGAGTAAGCCTCTTGAATTGACCCTTAGTGCACGTTAGCAAATTCAGGCAGTTGTATAACTGTGATCATTGCCTTTTTTAGCAGGGGTTGAAGCGGTCACATCGAACGTGATAGCTGAGTTAAAAAGACATTTTTTCGACTCTTCGCATACTTCACATTTAATGCACCACCATAACGTTGAAGATATTTGATTATTTAAATGGGATTTTTTTTTTCTTTATAGTTCGACGCCATACACTTTCTGCCACTGTATAGGAAATCGAACTGGGGGACTTAATCATGCGCATACCCACATGGCTGCAATACATGCGCATGAAAGTCCCACATCTGCGCACTAACACAATAATAGTTGTGCACCTATAATGCATAAAAGGGTAAAGTCGCGCATCGTTTGCGCCTATACCATTTGGTGCGATCCTTTGACCTGGACTCCTGTTTGCCTTGTTGACCAAGGAAATGATAAGATCAATCCACTATTGGGTTTCGTTAATTAATGCAAGTTGATTATGGAAAGGATTACGTCTATTTAGGGATGCAATCCTATTTAAACCCTAACTGCTAGTCTATAAATACAATGACTCTAAATCCCTAACGGGTACTACATTACGTACGTATCAAAGCATACTTGATCGGAAGAATAAACATTCTTTTGATGATCACATGCCTACGACTTTCACGTATGTTCTAAGAACTGAGAATCCGGTATGTCTTTGGCCACTTAACCTCGTACGCTAGATCATTAATGGACTTACATCGGCCACCCTAGGTTGCCGGAATTCTTTATGATTCCGGTACGGTTTATCCACGATTAACATCGGAGGTTCAAATCATATTATCCTTAAATCCTTGTGTTGCACTCAAACGTAGATTCACAATAAACCCGTAAAAATATGTTTGATAAATTCATTACGTCAATTTCACTTATAGCAAGAACATCCGAAGTTCCGAACATAGTAATCATAGTACACTTTAATTAACCTGATCATTCAGACACAAACATAAAGGACCCACACACATATGTACATATAAACTTAGGTCAGACATTTATGTTTGCGTGTATAACTCTGTATATTGTGTGATGTTTTCAAAATAAATTAGAAGCATGCACGTATATATTTATATTTCCATCAACATAGATAAGATATTTTGTTTTCTAACTGACTTGATATGATCCAGCTGGAATGTTTTTGACTTGATTCTAATGTTTCTATTATAAGCAATACTAATAATTCAGTGGGGGTTGATTGGATAGGACATCATATATCAAATAAAATTCTTTAAACTTATCAATGGACTTCTTTAAAAGTTGCTCAAATCTTCCTTAAAATTCAGGGAAAAGACCTTTCGAAAATACAATAATAGGTTCAATGAATGGTGACTATATTTCGGAAACATACGTTTCGAAGCATGGGTGAGAAATGTATATGAACAAGCAATTGGTCCACCGCGCGATGCTGCGGTAAACTTAAGAATTTAGAAAAGTCACAGATTATCGCAAAAAGTTGTTGGTTGTTATATACAAAAGTTTATTACATGAGTTTGCATACATTGCATAATCACATGCTCTTTTTGATCTTGAATTATCTTTCCTACACTTGTAGTTAGCGAAAGTTGTCCAACATGACTGTAACATCCGGAATATATTAACACAATTCAATAAGGCACCCTAAAACATAGTAGCCTGAGATATTTAGCGTTTTTTGAAAAGCGTCTATTTTGTGTATAGGTAGTTGCGTTGTGTTCGTAAGATTATTTCGAGTTGAATCGTGGTTTAGGAAAAATATAACGCGTGGCGAGCGAAAAGATGTGGTCCGTTGAAGATTTGAGTGATTTTTTTAAAGTTTTTTTATTTAGAAACATGTAATTTTCACTTTAACCCTTGGAGTTTAGGGTGTTTGACATTTGATAGTAAAGAATGCTTGTGGGTACAACGAGTTAAGCGGAACGTACAACTACTCTAAGCATGAAAGTGGGTTACTATTCATGAATAGTAACCCAAATTTGCTCAATTGTATATATGTATAATTCGCAACCAACTACAGTTAAAAAAAATTACCAACATCTCGCAAATATAAGCACCATCCCTCATAGAGAAAATTCGATCCGACCCGATAATTTGAAACTGGACTTTAAAAAATCCGGATCCGGATCCAGATCCGGAATTCGATCTGGATACAACCGGATTTGAACTAGCCGTTACAACCAGATAAAAATCGGATTTTATCTGAAAATTTTTTGGACAAAACTGGATTTTTGGTCTGGTCGATTACTAGCCGTTTTTTTAATATTTTTAAACTTTTTTTTAGTGTGTTTTGACCATTTTACTCGAACAAGTGTAGTATAAATTGATGGTATTGTTTTGCTTGAAAACACACAACAAACACTTTCAAATTTCTCTCAACACTCTTTAATTACTCTCTAATCACTATAATTACTCTCTAAACTCTACTTAATAATCCTATATTGGATAATTCACAAGCTTCCGCTCTGTTTTCGCTTTAGTTGGAACATCTTCACACTGTTACACTACCAAACATGTAACACCCCGTTTTTCCCGTATATGATATATAGGTGTATCGTGTAGGTACGACTAGTATATGAAGGATTTGAGACGTGTTTGTGTGTTGAAGTTCAAGTACGCGAAAATGAGTCAGACCATGCTAAAAGTCGCGGCGCGGAGGAGATGGTCGCGACGCGACAATACATTGGTTTCAGTTTCAGGAGGCTCGACAAACAGGCACCAGATCACGTGTAATCTCGCGGCGCGAGGAAAGTGGGTCGCGGCGCGGCGATCCTGGCGGGCTGGTACCAGATTTTGTAATTTTAAAAGGATATTGAGGGCATTTTGGTCTTTTCGCGTGTGTGCCAGATTGGGATCTTAAATCTCATCCACTCATTTCAATTCTTTCACTTCTTTTTCCTTTTCTTCCTCATTTTTCCTCTCAAACTTCAAACCCCAATTGACTCAAAGGGATTTTTGAAAAGGAAGAAGCGGGTTTTGATCGAAAGCGTAAGAGACAAGTTTGTTCTCCTCGTTCTTAGCTACAAGGTGATACTAGCGGTAAGCTCTAACTCTGAAATTCGTTTTCGTGTTCATCATTTAAATTTGGGGCTTTTGATTGTATGTTCATAAATGAAATCCCATTAGTTGTTAATTGAAAATTAACACCAAGATTCGGGTTTATTGATTGATGTTGACGGGTTTTGGGTTTGGTGAGCAAGTGTAAGCTTGTAAGACTTGCAAATGGGTGTAATCACTAGTATTTAGTGATTATTGAGGTGGTGGAAACCATTTGGGATCAATTGGTTGACTAATTTTGAATAGAGTCAAAATTAGGGTTTGATGATGATTATGATCCAATTGTCAATTTAATAAGGTTTATAAACTTAAAATGAAGTAAGTTGAAGTATAAACCCGAGTTAAATATGTTTTGGTATCAAAACTTGTTAATGGTGAGATGTTGACTTCTTATGGGTCAAATTAGGGTTTATGGGCGATTTCGAGAATGATAAGTGTTTAACACTTATGTTCGAGTTTAATTGACATATTAGGACCATTGTCACTAGTGTTAGTGATTATTGGTTAGTCTGGACGCGGTTTGTGCTTGAAAGTGCAATAGGTCGAAATTGCACTAAGTGTCGATTTGAGTTGGTTTGTAAATCCACTCTAAGTGTGTTGTTTGTATTGTGATAATGGAATAGGTACTTTCCATTGGCGAGTTGCGGATTATTCGGTTGCATTTCTTCAAGACGACTAGGTGAGTGTTAATATCCTATGTGCATATGTATGTGTAGGATGGGTGCTGGTCGGGTGAAGTGATTCTCGGTTATAGAGCTCGCTTCACATATAGGTGGATTTGATGGACTTGTGTATAGGTCCAAATGGCACGGTTATGCGTTTTGGTTTACCACCTTTGGCGAGGTGCACACTTTGTGTGTACGATATCACATGTTCTTGTGATGTGGATTATATAACCCCAATGGCGAAGGGTTGATATTGAGTTGCA
The DNA here is from genome assembly GCF_046630445.1 of Rutidosis leptorrhynchoides. NCBI lineage: Eukaryota > Viridiplantae > Streptophyta > Magnoliopsida > Asterales > Asteraceae > Rutidosis > Rutidosis leptorrhynchoides. The sequence continues at coordinate 208,429,224 of NC_092334.1, forward strand.
AATTGGGTAACCCCGATGATGTGGATTTGTATAATCCCGATGGCGTGGGTTTTGTTGTGGGAAGTGGATCACGTGTGGACGCGGATTCACGATGACGCGTGTAGTTCGGTCATCTTATTGAGGTAGTGATCTCGTGTGGTTGCGGATTACTAAGGCTCGTGTAGTTCGGCCAACCTCGATGTTATTGTGTTATTGAAGATAGTAGTCTCGTGTGGATGCGGATTTACTAAGGCTCGTGTGGTTCGGCCAATCTTCATTTTGATAGTTGGTTTCGGTATTGGGTTAAGGGGTTAACCTTGGACGTTTATATATTGTTGTATATATATTGTCGTATTGTTGTGATGTAGCTAACCCTCCGTGTGTAGCTTATTGGCGTTGTTCACATCGTCGTTGGTGAACTTAATTTGTTGATATCTTTAGCTTGTTGCTTAATGTTCGTACGGTATGCTTAGATTAGCTTGCCTTTATGAATGGACTCCGGTATGTACTATTTGATATTAATTGTGTGGCGTGTCCATTTTATGCATATATATGTATGTAGTATATTCTCACTCACTAAGCATTAGCTTACCCTATCGTTGTTGATATTTTTATAGGTTCGCATGTTGGCGGCTCGGGTAAGCGTGGGGATTAGAGATTTTGGCTAGGTTGCTTTAGAAGATCTTGCTCTTGGACTCGATTAGGATTGGGTAGCATAGTCCCAATCACCATGCTCGGTTTTGTTGGAAATTAAAATAGTCGGGTCGTGTTTTCCCGTTCGGATATTTAAACAATGTATTAAATGTTTTAAAAGTTTATTGAACTTATTATTTGTGCTAAGGATGTTTTCGGAAACATAATTGGGACCTAAATATTAATGTATTAAAGAAAAAAATTTATGGGCCGGTTTAAATACGGGTTGGGTTGTTTCAAAACAATATTGATCGCATTAAAAATACGAGCCGAAAAGGTGACGTTAGATCTACATTCGAATTGTGTAATGAAAGATGGTCTAGAAAGAGCTCATTGTACAAAAATTTCGAAGTTCCCAGGTGTTTCGGGTAACACTACATTAAAAAAGATCTTGAACGAAGTTGTAAACAAACCGAACAAGACCGGACACAAATTACACATGGTCGGAATGGTTCGGTTTTTGTATACGATGCAGAAGTTCTCCGAGAAGTTTTGGCAAGGTTTCTTATCCAACAAGGGCTTCCTTTCAACTACTTCGATAATCCAAGGCATACGACGCTAATTCGGAATCGACTACAACCGCGATACAACAATGTAAGTCGTACTACTCTAAGACGTGACACTATTAAATTATAAAAAAGCTAAAAATGATATAATTGAAGGTTTTCGAACATATAAATATCATTTATCTATAACTTGTGATGTTTGGACCATACCACACAGAACGACAAATTCTTATTTAGCCGTTTCCGCTCAATGGTTTCATCTCGATTTGTGGTTATTAATGAAACGTACTACCTCTTTTAAAATATTTGCTTATCAGCATAAAGGTAATAATAAAAGAAAAATTATACAAGACACTTTGGTTGAATATAATTTAATCGATAAAGTTTTTACTATTTCGTTAGATAATGCGTCTAATAATACTAGTGCAATGGAAATGTTAAAAATACGAATGAGACCCGTTTTAGATGGTGCATTTTTACATCGTTGTGTTGCTCATATTATAAACTTGGTCGTTCAAGATTTTTTAAGTTATTGTGGTCCATTAAAAGATAAATTTAGAAGATTATTAGTAACGATATATCGTACGAGCAACGAACGACATCAAAAGCTTCGTTAGAAATTGTAATGACACTTGGTGAGGTCATTCTTTTCATAACAAAACAAGATAGAATCCTACTTGTATTATGTTTGAAAAAAAAAATTCTGACAAAAAGATACTTTAATTAGTTTTAATAATAGACTATTTTGAAATGAATTTTTCGAACTGTTTGAAAATCACAAATGAGATGACTTGAAAGCATTAACAAGATTTTTACAAGTTTTTAAAAAGGCGATAGCAAAATTATTAGGTGTTTATTACCTACCTAACTCACTAGTTTTAAAACAATTCTATATAATTACAGAAAAAGGAAAATTTGCGAACTCAAATAATATTAGACAAACGGTTTTTCATTTAAGAAAAAAAACAAAAAAAAAATATTTTGAAAAAATACCTAAAGTTTTGTTTTTTTTTTGTGTGCGGCCATAGTTGACCCTCAAATAAATTTTAATATGGTGGAACTTATGCTGCTGACAACAATATACCAAAATTTGGATTGTACATATGGTCTCAACGACGAGGAATCAAACTATATGTATAAACAAACACACGAATGTAATACAATTGCAATTATTTGCTATTTATGCCACAAAATATGGTCGACAAGCAAAATAAATTGTTGACCAATTTGCGATCGGATCATCTTCTCGAAGGCCCCGAGACCTTAATATAAGTCTTTTTAACCAATTACTTGAAGCTTCGAATCGTGCACGAACATCGACACCCACAAGAGAGTTGAGAAATTACAAGATTGGATATTTTGCACTAAAACTGAATCCCGACGTAATTGAAAACCTTGACGTTTTAACTTGGTGAAAATCGAAAGAAGACATAGACACTTATCCAATATTATCCGTTATGGTTCGTGACTTATTTGTCGTCCAAGCTTCAACCGTAGCTTCCGAATCGGCCTTTTCTTTTAGCGGTGGAGTTATATCGGATAGAATGTCAAGACTTATCCCACAATCCGTGCAAGTATGCGTATGTTTGAAGGATTATTTGGACGGAGTAGATATGATACAAGATCAAACGTCATTAGAATGTTTGTTAGATAATGACGTTGAGGAAATACTGAGACCGAATTAGATGAAGGTGAGTATGAACCCATTGTGCCAGAAGAATATGTAGCAAATTACCAACAAACTTTTTTTTCTCAAGTTAATTACCCCGAATTTGAAGAATATGAACGAAGAAATAACGTTGGACAAAGCTCATTTGACGACTAAAATATAACGTGTGATGGCAATGTTGAAGCTCGAAATGTATTAACTTGTATAAAATCTACTTCTATCGTTCAAATAAAAGTGTTATTATTTATATTATGGATTTTGATAAATGTAGCCCTAAGGGCTACACTTAAGATTTCTTAATTTAACTTTGATTCTTTCATTAATGACTTGTTACTATACTAAATAAGAATCTCTACCCACTTTAATTATAGGAGGTTGATTCATAATAGAGTATTAATTACTCCATTTTCATTTCAATTATTTTACAAACCGTATCAAAATATACAATCACTAACAAAACTTTTGTTAATGCACTAAAAACTTAATAATGAATGTACGTATATATTTTCTTTTTATATTTTAATTCTGTTATTAATTAATTCTACCATTAATAATGTAATTAAAATGGTTGATGGAATCGAGTAAAACTAAGATGTGATTGAGCAATCAAGTGGTATGTACTAATACACATCGACTAAAATCAGGTTGCACAATCGAGCAAAAGAGACGGATACTATTATGTAAAGCAAACGTATGCACTCGTGTAACCGGACCAATGAAATCGATAAAACCTGGATGCAATCGAGTAAAACCAGGACGCAAACTAGTAAAACCAGGACGCAAACTAGTAAAAACATACTGATGCAATCGTGTAGAACGGACGAATATTGCGTTAGTCCGTTTTATATGATTGCATTAGTCCGTTTTACACTATTGCATTCATTCGTGACGGAGAAATAAATGTTTTGTTAACTTGAATAGAAATATTTTTTCTATTGAATAATAAATGGTTAATGTTTATAAATTATAAATAATAATTTGTTTAGGTGAATAAATCTATGAAATGAAAATTTGTGTGATGTGTTTACCATAATATAAAGATAAATATATATACGAACATGCCTTACGGAGCTTTTAGTGTACTAACAAAAGTTTTGTTAGTGACTATAGTTTAATTACACGTACTAAAAGAGATTGAAAAGTAAATAATTAATATTCCGTTATTAATCAACCTTCTAAAATAAAGTGAGTAGATATTCTTGTTTAATATAGTAACAAGTCATTAATATTATAATCAAAGTTAAATTAAAAAACCTTAAGTGTAGCCCTTAGGGCTACATTTATCAAAATCCTTATATTATTTATAGTGGTAATCGTTATAATAGGAATGTTGTTATTTATATTATTTATTGTGCTAAGCGTTGTAGCTTTTGTTTATATTGAATATATTATTATTGTTTTTCAAACGTAAAAAATCTAACCGATAAAAATATAACCGGTAAAATCGAATCCAAGTCCGATAATATCCAAAAAAACCGGTCGAGAACTGAAAAAAAACCAATTCCGGAAAAAATAAAAAAACCCGAAAATCAGAAACGGATCGGGCCAAAACCCTGATTTTTTTGTCCCGATCCAGTTTTTGGTGTTGTTTGTGCACCTCTAATCACTCATTTACTTAACAAAAAATTATTAACAGTTTGAAGGATTATAACTCTTAAGAAACAAGATATACATCCATATTTCCATAATTTAAATACACGAGGTTCAAGCGTATAAAGAGGTTATGGAAGAGAAATTTGCTTCTTAAATGATTTGTTTATACAGTGTGCATCTAGGTTTTCTTTATAAAAGCGTGCATCATCATAGGTTTTGTGTACATATAACAAATAGATTTTTATCACATCGCTTCAGTACTTCAAGCCAAACCTATAGTACAAACTCTTGAAATCGAAACGACTTTATGACAAACAAAACATGTAAAAATGTTTTCATGAAAACACAGTACTATTTTCATGAAACATAAAAAAATTGCAATCATGTTACAAAATACTGTTTTTGTCCAAGGTGTTAGATGGAACATCCATCCTAATCAGCCAAAATTGGGTTCTAATAAATCACTTTAGACCAAACAAAACTTCTAGAACTGCCACAATCTTGAACCTTAAATAAAACAAATACACCAAACTTATAATGACATACCTCAAGCATTATGAAGTTAGGTGTTTGCATTATTATTATTATACATTAAAAAGCAACAAACAAAAGTAATGGTTCTAGCTTTCTTGTTGGTTTTCGTTTGGTCTTCGATACGGCATGAATCTGTGGTCTTTTGCAGCGTTTTTTCTCCTCTTTTTCTCAATGAACGATGCAAGCTGACCGGATGCCTAGTGGATTATACAAGAAAAAAAGATTAATAACCATGAATATACGATTTATATACAGGAAATAAAGATGGAATAAAAGTGTTACTATAACTTTGTTATTTGATTCTAAAACTTGCGTCAGAGCACAAGCTATAAAGGAAAACACTTAATTTCAAGGTCATACAGGCCAATAGTCTGATAAGAGTTGTTAAATTTATAGAAACGCTACAACAAATTTAACATTTGTTCATACATATATTTACACACTTTCAAAAGGCGTAAACTTTTTGTTTTAATTCTTCACCTTGTAAATGTGTGTAGAATTAGTACATTTATAAGTGTAGAATATCATTGTAGTTTCACACATAAGGTTGTAAGGATAGTAAGTTCACACTTAATGGTGTGTACAATCATAAATATAATCACGCTTAAGAGTGTTAAATTGATTTTGTCACACTAGATTTGTTTACGCTTCCATTGTGTGAAGAAATAAGGTGTAACGAATTTACCTACAGTTTTAAATGTGATTAAAACTAACCTCCCCCATACCTCGCATATGCGGGATTGGGTATTGTTGTTGTTGTTGTTTTAAATGTGATTAAATTTGTGCTTGTACATACTAATAAGTGTGAACATTTTTCCCTATAGTTTTATGTGCAGAAATCTAATAATATTCTACATTTATAAATGTAACAAGCTTACACATATTTATATGTGTAAGAAATTTAGAAAAAAAGGTCACTCTTTTCTACAGGTGTGTAAAAATATGTGTGACGAATCGTAAATTCGTTGTAGTAAAAGCATGGCGAATCAAAAGATGTTTAGCTTTCTAACCCGTAATAATGTCAATATTAAAGTTTATAAATCAGAAAAAATGCTATGTTATCTGTTCGGTATCAAAAGATGCTATGTTATAAATCAGAAGTTTGAAGAGGAATTACACATATAACTACATACCTTGAGCGCCTTGAATTTCTCAACAAGTTCCTGTTTTCGGATTTCGGCTGCAACGGAAGAGAAAATATAGTTGATTAATATGTGCGTCAAGGTACTCGTGAAATAAATAAAACCTGCCAACCATAATGTTGCATACCATTGTTTTTTTTTTTTGTTTTTTTTTTTTTATCTAAACTAACTTTTACTCATCGACAAACAAGAACTGAAACCACAGGTGGCAATCTCGACCATTCTAATTAGGTCAATTTGGCATATATAAAATCTCTAACGGGTCAAACGAGTGAAGTAATAATAATTAGTAAATGGAAACAGGCTAAATTTCCCTAAAGTGTATTACTAATGCCAGGAACATTTCCTAAATTATAATATTGAAAACTACATACATAAAAAGAAAACCAAAATCAAATTTCATACACTAATAGATTACACAAATACTTAAACTTGGACCATGAAGTGTACTGAGTACACCATACACCAAACCCATACTAAATAGTTATCCATTTAGCAGTTACCCAATTCACCCGACCCGTCCATTTTACTCTCTACATGTTGAGAGAGAGAGAGAGAGAGAGAGAGAGAGAGAGAGAGAGAGAGATTACATTTCTTCAAATAATAAGGTTGTTTCCCTTGTTTTGCTGCCTCTCTTTCCTTCTTCTTGTGCTTTACAAGAATCCCTTTATCAGTATGTTTTGCGGATGCCGATTTCAATTGCTTGTCCTAGTACAACATAAGTGACAAAAAGATTATTGACAATGGAAACATTTTATCAAATAAATATATGTTTTGAAAAGTAAGGCCCCACTTACAATCCACGCTACTCGTTCTTTTAACTCATCAAAGGCTTCTGGGTCCTTAGTTTTCTTCATCTGCTTCTTCAATCGCTATCAACGCAACAAAAATAAAAAAGAATATTAAAAAAAAAAACCCGTTGTTTGTGACATAACAGCTGCATTAGGTTAACACGTTTGAATCCTACAAAGGTACCTCTTTCTCAGCAGGAAGTTCAGTATCATATAGAAAGTTATATCTCTTCTTGAACCCATCTACATCGAGTGTTCCACATAAAGATTCAAAACGTGGGTCACGAACAACCTGGTTTAAAAACATTAAAAAAAATCAAAATTACCATTTTTCTAGAACCAATATTCTTTCGAAAGGCTAATTGGCATTAGAGGTGTGTTTGCTAAAGACAATGGAATATTCCACACATAACTCACCTTTTTAGGAGCCTGAATGACTTCTCTAAACCTACCAACTGGCTTTTTGCTACTAATTTCCATTGGCCTGAAAAAAGAAAACGACAACAATTGGCAACTAAATAAACCAACAATACAAATAAACAAAAACGTAAGTTAAACTGATAAATTACCTATTCTTGTTCTCTCTTTTACCCTTCCTCTCTAACTTTGGCTTCTGATTAACCACATGTGATCCATCCGAACGTGCCTTCTGCAACTCCTCAAACGTAACATTTGCAAGCACTTCATGTATCTCATTCTCCCCATCCTAATCACATATTCATCATACACTTACTCAAACATAACACGCACCAATATTTTAAATAAATTCAACACCAATAATGGTTGTAAAAGTCCCCAGACTAGTCAAGAATTTAAAGTAGTCCAACTAGTTGCCGACTAGTCTCCGAATTGACCGTTCAAAGCTGTCAAAAGTCCAAGAATTTTTTTTTTTTTTTTCAAAATGGTAATATATTTTAGGGTTTTACAGAAATGGTTTTTCAAAAAAAAAAAAAAAAAAAAAAAAAATTACAAAAGTAGGTAAACCGGTAAATCGATTGCCGGTTTGTCAGTTTTCACACCAAACCGGCATTTCATTTGCCGGTTTGCATGTTTTCATTCGAAACTGGTACCAGTATTAGGGTTTTGACTGTCGTACACTAAACACACCCAAACCGGCATTTGAAATTCTATTTAAACGGACAGTATTATTGAGTGTTGTCGTCAAATTCAAGTTTTATCTCAAAAGTGCATGTTGAAAGTTGCATAATCACATGTTAAACATGGAACCGAAGTACATTTCAATTGACGTATACCACGGCTGCGATTTTGAAGATGAGACAAAGTTCTCAGGAGGCGAGAAGACTACAATTGATAATGTTGATGTTCGTGGGTTTGATATGCAGAAGTTGAATGAATTCTTTCGAGAAAAGTTACCGGAAAATCCAGATTCAATGGACATATACTATTACAAACAAGGAATAGCTCAACCTGAACCATTGTGCTTTGAAGAAGATTGGTATACATTAGTTGTGAAAGCATGTTAACTGACAAACGGCAATCGAATCACCGGTTTCCCTATTTTTATAAATTAAATGTTTGAAAACCCATTTCTGTAATTACCCTAATAAAAATTACTATTTTGAAAAAAAATTCAAAGTCCAATTTAGTCAGTCAAAGTAGGATTTATTATTTGAAAATTAAATTTATTTAGTCATAATCGGCCAAAGTAGGTCAGAGTCAAAGTTGGTCAACATCCAACTAGTCTCCGACTTGGCCGATTAGTCTCTACAAGGTCCCGACCAGATAGTCCCGACTAGCAACTTTTTTTTTTTTTTTTTTTTTTGAACCGCGATATTAGTACATGATAAATGTGTTGAGACAACAATAAAAGTATCATGATCCTAATGCCAGTTCATACATAACTGTCATATATAAATATATACACAACAATTTCAGCATACAAATATGTATAATAAAAACTCACATCTTCAGAAGCAGATTCTTCTTCAACTTCTTCTGATTCTTCATCATCACTTACATCGAACTTCATTTTACTCGAAGTAGGCATATCATCATTGCGAATCTTCATATTAATCTCTAAAATTACATAGATTTGTGTACAATTCCATTAGTATCAACCTTCTTAAACTCTAGATTATCAAAAAATCAACATACAGTTATTGTAAACAACATAAATGACCTAAATTATATCTGCTAATTTAACTAGGTCAAATCGATTAAAATAAAAAAACTAAATGAAATTAAGGGAGACACTGACCTAGGAAGTCGATAATGCTTCGAGTTGTTAACCGAAAACAAACCGATTCACCAAAAGCTTTGAGTGATTATGTGCACGAATGAATCAATCGCGGAACGGCTACGAAATATATTTGCGTGTTACTCCAAGGTTCAGCCTAATGAAGATCTAAAAACTTTTAGGCCCAATAAAATTTAACCAGCCCAATAACTTTCAATAGTTCTCCCAAGTGAAAAATTCAATTACAGTAGGAGGCAATGCCCGTGCGTTGCACGACTTGTCTCGGATTTCACTATTTTAAAATTTGTGTTCCGAATGGTTCGAGTCTTGGCGGGAGTTGGTTGAAAACATATTATCCTTAAGTTGAAAGTTGATGTTAGTACCATTATGCAAGTGGTCAAGTAGAATTTTGTACATATATTTTGTTTGCAACTATGAAAATCTGCACATTCGGGTCATATGTAACTATAAAACTATATATAAATAAAAGTTTACTAAAGGTGGTTAAATGAGTTTACTAAAGGTGGTTAAATGAGTTAACAAATGATGCCAAAATACATTATAAGACTTGCATATTGTAGTACGATTCATAATATTAAAACATATATTACCTTCACAACTTATTATTAAATTTTTGAAGGTATCTCTTTATCACTTCGTATGTGACAATAAGTAGGTACATAATAATTGGAGTACAAAAAAAAATTCTAAATATAAACATGAACCGTTACGTATTACTACATCACACAATATAAAACTCGTGAATAGAATAAGATCGAAGGTTCATAACATTGAATAACAATTGATATAAAATTAACAATTATTTATTAACTATTATAATAAAGATATATAACACCACCAAAAGTAGTAACCTTATAAACTTTTCAATAACTGTTATCTTTTTATTTTCCTTAATTTAATTTTAGTTATAGATATTCATTCATAATAAGTAATATTTATATGTCATAAATTATATGATTGATTTCAATCTTTTCATTTTCCTTATCATAATTTTTTCAAAAGTTTAAAATTAAGTTATGACATAAATAATAACAATAGTTTCAAACTTTTTATTTTTAATATTTACATTGATATATATATATATATATATATATATATATATATATATATATATATATATATATATATATATATATATTTATAGAAATTAATTAAATAAACATGATCTATATATCGACATGGATAAAAAATATTAAACCTATAATAGTCATACTTATATAAATTATAACTAAAATGTAACAATAATAATAATTATTATTAATCATAATCTAATCATATTCATAATTATAATTATGAATTATAGTCATAAAAATATCATTGCATATACATATCATTGCATATAATTATAATTATGAATTATAGGATATATATCATTTCTTTTTCTTTTCATCTTAAAAAAAATCGAGAATACAACATTAGTAATATGGTGTGCTCTTTTATATGATTGATATGAAAAAATTGAATGGAGATGACATATTTATAGGCTAAAAAAATAACTTACGTTAATTAGAAGATGAAAGGTTTATATATTTATTGATTATTAATTACTTAAAACTTATTTATGACGTTTTCATTTAATATGGTCTTTATTTTTATTTTATTTTTTTACTTTTTTACCATAATAATTTTTAACCTTTTTTATCCGTCTATTAAATTACATGGGTAAATTTTATTGAGGTAACTGTATTTAATATACCATACTTATGATTCTAGGACTCAATTACTATAGATATATAGATATAGATAGATTTCTCTTAAAACAACTTCTCGGTGCATAATGTACAAAAATTTTAATGCATATTTTAAAAAAAATATGTAATTTATGTATTTATAATAATTTATCCAAAAAGTAATAACTTTAACCAAGCATTTACCATTTAGTAATAATGAAAAACGCTCTTGTACATTGTGATTAGTGGGGTCCCACCCCTATCAGTATCATGTCTACTAGTGGGTAACGTTACTATGTTATTTTTGTTGATGATCACTTATGCTTTACATGGTTCTATCCGCTTGAAGCAAAATCTGAGTTTGTTGATATTTTCATAGCAATTATTAATCTTGTGCAAACGCAGTTCTCATGTAAGTTAAAGTTTTCCAAAGTGATGGAGGTACAGAGGTTACCAATTCTCGTGTGCATACTCTTCTTCGAAATAATGGTATGTATCATCGCATGTCTTGCCCTTACACACCCTAAAAAAATGGTAGTGTCGAGCGCAAACATCGCCATATTAAATAAACGGGACTTGCCATGCTATTTAATGCTCATGCTGCGACATCATTATGGATCGATGTATTTAGATCGGCCACTTACTTTATCAACTGAATGTCGTCATCTGTGCTTGGTTTCCAATCTCCATTTGAGCTATCATTTGATACAACTCCTAATTATGATAATTTTCAAAGTTTCGGTGTCGTGTATTTCCATATCTCTGTGATTACTCGCCTCATAAATTAGTACCTTGTAGTCTCGAGTGTGTTTTCATTGGCTACAGTAATCAGCATAAGGATTATAAATGTTTGATGTTGCTACTAGTCGTATTTATATTACAAGGCACACACTGTTTGATAACCACAATTTCTGTTTGCTGGAATTTACCTCGGGCTGATCCTATCGGGTTATTATTCTCTCAATTTACTGACTTTGTTGCTACACAGCCACCTTAACTAAAACAGTCCACTGCTACACCATCAGGACATTTGAAAATGACCTCTACTACACTAAAATAGTCCGCTGACTGTTCACTTTGCGATGATGCAACCCCTATTTCAAATGGTTCTCCTTGTCCCGTACCAACCTGGTCTATTATAGCCACTTCTGCTTCATCCTATCAGATGACTACCGTGTTATTATTCTCTCAAGTGATGCCATCGTGTAAGAGCCACGTTGCTCCTTCGGGTAAAATCTACGCCGCGCCGCCTAGTAAGCGTTGAGGTCACGCCATCTGGAAAGAGCTCATATAAGAGCTACGCTACCCCGCAGAGTAAGCGATGATGTCACGCCATCGGGCAAGAGCTACGTTGTGCCGTCGAGTAAGCGCTGACGTCGCAGAGTAAGCGTTGACGTCACGTCATAGGGCAAGAGCTCGTGTAAGAGCTACGTTGCCTTACCGAGTAAGCGATGACGTCACGCCATCGGGCAAGAGCTACGTCGTGCCGTCGCGCCGTCGCGCTGTCGAGTAAACGCTGACGTCGCGCCATCGGGTAAGAGCTCGTGTAAGAGCTACGTCGCTCCGCAGAGTAAGCTATGACGTCATGCCATCGGACAAGAGCTAAGTCGTGCCACTGAGTAAGTGTTGACGTCACGCCATCGGGTAAGATCTCGTGTAAGAGCTATGTTGTGCCGCCGAGTAAGCGTTGACGTCGCGCCATCGGGTAAGAGCTATGGCGCGCCGCCGATTAAGCGCAGATGCTGTGCCATCGGGTAAGAGCTCATGTAAGAGCTACTTTGTGCCTCCGAGTAAGCGTTGATGTCGCGCCATCGGGTAAGAATTAAGTTGCGTCGCCGAGTAAGCACTGACGTCGCGCCATCGGGTAAGAGCTCGTGTAAGAGCTACATCACACCACCGAGTAAGCGTTGACGTCGCACCGCCGAACAAGAGCTACGTCGTGCTGCGGAGTAATCTCCGACGTCGCGCCTTCGGGTAAGAGCTACGTCGCGCCGCCTAAGTTAGCTCTGACGTCGGATCATCGGGTAGGAGCTACGTCGCGCCGCCGAGTAAGCGCTGACGTTGCATCGCCGAGCAAGAGATACATTGCATCGCCGAGTAAGTGTCGACCTCGCGCCATCGGGTAAGAGCTAGGTCGCACCGTTGAGAGCGCTAACATCGCGCCATAGGGTTATGTAAGACCCTGATTTCGTTTCAGCAGAAATACGCGACGCGCGACTGCCTGCGCGCCGCGCAAATTGAGCTGGCAGACTACTTCGTGGTTTTTAAATATTTAGAAGGGAATTTGGGTCTTTTCACTTGAGGGTCGGTTTTTGAGCCACAAAACTGACCCAATACTTATCCTCATCCTCATTTCACCTCTTCCACACATTTCCATCTAGAGAGAGAGAAGAGGAGCTTGGAGAGAGAGAGCTCGATTTGGGGAAGAAGAAGGTCGATGCGAGTGAAAACTCGAGAGTTAAAGTTGTTCACCTCGTTCCTAGCTATGTTTGGTGGTAGTGTTAAGTCTTGAATCCGAGTTTCATTACTTATGATTATTGTTCAATTTATGGTTTTAACTTAAATGTTCTTGAGAAAACTCACATAGCTCTTTAATGGAAGTTAAGAGCTAGTAATCGGGTTTAATGTTATTATTTGTGGGTTTTGGGATGGAAACCAACTTGGTCATGTTTACAGCATGTAAATTAGGTATAATCACTAGTGTTAGTGATTATGATGGTGTTGGGACCCATTTGGGTGTATTTGGAAGACTAATTTTGAAATGGGTCAAAATTAGGGTTTATGTGTCAAATTGGGTAAGACAAGTGTTTAACACTTATGATTTAGTTTAATTGGCGTAATAGGAGCATTTTCACTAGTGTTAAGTGATTATTGGTTAGTTTGTACATTGGTTGTGCTTGGAAGTGCAATTGGGTCAAAATTGCACTATGTGTCAATTTGGGTTGGTTTATAATACACCCTAATTGTGTTATTTGTTTATGTGATAAATGGAATAGGTACTTTCCATTGACGGATTGCGGATTTGGTTTGCATTCATCATGGCGACAAGGTGAGTGTAAATATATATTATGCGTATGTATGCATAGGATGGGTGCGGGTGGGGTAGAGTGATCCTTGGGCGTTCGGGTTCACTTTACATGTGTGGGAGATGATGGACTTTATGAGTTTTGGGTCCATGTGGCACGTTTGTGCGTTTTAGGTTACCACCATGGGGTAGTGAATCTCGTGCGTTTCGGATTCACATCGACAAGTAGGTCAACCCCGTTGTTGATTTTTGAGATGAGTTGGGTAGTGATTCTCATGTTGTTTCGGCTTCACTAGTGAATCACGTGTGGTTTCGGATTCACAATGTCACGTATGGTTTCAGACATTCCCAATGTTGTTGATTTAGGGTAGTGAATCGCGTGTAGTTTCGGATTCACTAGGGCACGTATAGTTTCGGCTAACCTTATTGTCGTTGAGGTGAAGGTGGTGAATCGCGTATGGTTTCGGATTCACTGGGCCCTTGTGGTTTCGGCCAGCCTTCATATGTTTGAGGTTAAGGGGTTAACCTTGGGATTTTTGGTAGACGCATATATCTATATATTATTATTGTGTTGTAGCTAATCTTGCAGTTTTGGCTTGGTGGTACGTAATGTATAGCTTGCTAGTTATAGTTAGATGCGGTATGTGTTTATTATTTGTGTTGGTGATACGTATTCATTTTATGCATATGTATGTATATAGTATGTTTATCCTCACTAAGCTTTATAGCTTACCCTCTCGTTGATATTATTTTTATAGGTTCGCAAGGTGGCGGCTCGGGTAAGCGTGGGAACTAGTGGACTTTTGTAGGTTGCTTTAGAAGACGTGCTTTCGGATTGATTTAGGATTGGGTAGTGTGTCCCCAATCGCCATGCTCGGTCTTTTGTTGTTCTTAAACGAATCCGGTTGAAATTGTCACTTTCATGTAATTATGGGTCGTTGGAGTCCCAAAGGTCGTGATGTACTTTTGTCGATTAAAACCTGGAATATTTAATTTTTCAGAAGTGTTGGAATTGGGTTGGGGGATTTATGAATCTCGATTTGGGCGAAAATGATTTATCATGTTTAAAAATGGGCTGAACTGATCTCCCAGTTATAGTGCGCGCCGCGCGTAGGCCTGCCGCGCAAATGGCCATTTGCTGGTGGTCAGATCAGTTGCTAACTTCTGAATCTGTTTTATGTTATAGCGCGCTCCGTGCAACCCATATGTGCGCCACGCATATGGTCAGACAGGAAGAGTTTGTTTTTTTTTTTTTTTTAAAATAAGTGTGTTTCCTCGTAAGAGTTTTTGGGTCGTTACAAATAAGAGCTACGTCGCACCGCCAAGTAAGACCCCACGTTGTGCCATTGGGTAAGAACTACACTAGTTCGAATTACAAGTCCTGATCCTGGCTGAAAGCTAACAAACGTGACATCTAAGTCTGATATGATACTTCGTATGGTATCATACCGAACTTGGGGAATGAGGTACTATGCTATTAGTATATTGGGGAGTGAAGTCATTAACGAAGATTTGATGGTTAACATCAAAGCGAGGTTGTGGTTATGAAGAACCAGTTGGGGAACGAACTCTCGAATGTGCTTTGGGCCTGTCACATAATGCTCGAGGGAAATACCAGGGAAAGCACACATTCTATTCTGGATATAAGGAAATGATCCCAGCTGGGTTAGCCATTCCTACATTTAATGAAAAAGAAAACGCAATCTCCTCGAAAGAAAACTTGAATCTATTGGAGGTAACGCTGGGTGATGGAAACTATTTGAGGGGCGTCTAACAAGCAAAAGATTTCAAAGTATTACAGTGAGCGTGCGAAACCAAGTCCCTCTCATCTCGGCGGTTTGCTTCCGTGTAACAATCGCGCGATCCTGGTAGAGGATGTTGGCAAGTTATGGCCGAATTGGGAAGGCACCTTATGCAGTGGTTGAAGTGTTACCTTACCACTTAAAGACGCCTGATGGAATACCTGTGCCACGAGCTTGGCATGCAACCAACCTGAAGTATTACATTTGATGAACTATTTTCTCATTTTATTTTGGGTGATCACCACACTCTATAGGCGCGTTGATCGTTGAACTTTCCTCGTTGGTTGCTTATTAATTTAAACACATTTCGTTTCCCAATTTAACAAATGTGTTACATAACTGTCTATGGCAGCACTTCGATGTTTTGTAAAAATATAATAATGTAAGACCATTTGAAAGGACCCGTTCATATACATTATAAACGATTCACAATAGTTGATTACATCGCGAGGTATTTGACCTCTATATGATACATTTTACTAACATTGCATTCGTTTTTAAAAGACAAACTTTCTTTACAACGAAAATTGACGGTATGCACACCATTTCATAATACATCCAACTATAATTGACTTAATAATAATCTTGATGAACTCAATGACTTGAATGCAACGTCTTTCAAAATATGCCATGAATGACTCCAAGTAATATCCTTAAAATGAGCTAATGCACAGCGGAAGATTTCTTTAATACATGAGAATAAACATGCTTTAAAGTGTCAACCAAAAGGTTGGTGAGTTCATAGGTTTATCATAACAATCATTTCAATATATTAATAGACCACAAGATTTCCGTTTATAAATATATGTACACTCGCAAGTGTATAAAAGTATTCTATAAGTTGTAGGCACCCGGTAACAAGCCTTAACGTTCATGTTTTACCTTCTGAAGTACACCAGATCAGGTGTGTTTAAAATAACCTCGAAGTACTAAAGCATCCCATAGTCAGGATGGGTTTGTCAGGCCCAATAGATCTATCTTTAGGATTCGCGCCTACCGTACAAAGACAAGTAGTTTAATGTTACCAAGCTAAGGGTATATTTCTGGTTTAAACCCACGTAGAATTAGTTTTAGTACTTGTGCCTATTTCGTAAAACATTTATAAAAACAGCGCATGTATTCTCAGTCCCAAAAATATATATAAAAGGGAGCAAATGAAACTCACAATAATGTATTTTGTAGTAAAAATACATATGACATCATTGAACAAGTGCAATGTTGGCCTTGGATTCACGAACGTATCAATATTGAGATTCAATATTGCAGGAAAAGTACGTAGACGCAACGGAGATGATAAACACTAGTTTGACTCACGAGCAATACTCCCGAACCATACCCATAACCTCCATAGCTTTAACCCATAATTTCCTTAGCTCTATCCCGCTCGAAAAACAATTTCGAAATCACTCGAACAGCACTCCGTCGTAATATTTTATGTATACTGATAATATCTTGAAATAATACAGAGTAAATATATATATGTAAATCAATTGAGATAGTTTAGAGAAAATATTTTCAAGTTTCTATCAAATAATGAAACCTATTGAATTCTATTTATAATAGATTTTTGAATTATTAAAGTGAATTATTAAAGTATGAATTATTAAAGTGAATTATTAAAGTATGAATTATTAAAGTAAATTATTAAAGTATGAATTATTAAAGTGAATTATTAAAGTATAAATTATTAAAGTTAAGGTAAAGTAAAAATAAAGTAAAGGTAAAGTTTAAGTATAGTAAAAGTATAAAACTATGTACGTATAATACGCGTATAAATATATATAATATTAATTTAAATCGTTATATATATTTAATAAAATAAAATATAAATATCGTTATCTTTATCATACTGGTTAAGTAATGAGTTGTTAAAAGTGGTTCTAGATATTTATAAAAGTTATATACGTTTTAATAATAAAGTTCTTTTTAAACTGAAAACGTTTTTGTACGTTTGAAACTAAATCAAATAAATATGATAATTTTGTTTTCCAAAACTAAATATATTTAAGAAGCATTTTGTTTAAAGGTTAAAATAATGGAAATCGTTATATCATAAAACATTTTAGAAAAGTAAAATCATATATTTTCATAATAGGTTTCAAGTTTTTAAATTACAGTCTGTTGGTGAAGCATGCGATAAAGTTCAAAGGTTAAATAAACGTATGAAATAATCTTAATGAAAAATGTCGAGTTACTTAACTTGTCGATATCCAACATCTAAGTTATTTACACTTCACGTTCTTACTTATAAATCACTTTACCATTTTCCGAATGTCGTCAAAAAGAATAGATTTCTTAAATCACAGTGGACCTTATAACATAGACCCGTAATCATATCACAATGTATCTGATAAATCAGTCATTTGATATTATCTTCTAATTCCATCGATACACATATTGAAACAAATACGTTCATGTAAAGTATTATACGTTTAATACTTTATTAATATTTGTAAGTTATAATATATATATATATATATATATATATATATATATATACATATATATACATATTTATTTATATATAACGGTTCGTGAATCGTCAGAATTTGGTCGAGGTTATAATGAATGTATGAACACAATTTAAAATTCTTGAGATTTAACTTAACAAACTTTGTTTATCGTGTCGGAATAATATAAAGATAAAGTTTAAATTTGGTCGGAAATTTCCGGATCGTCACAGTACCTACCCGTTAAAGAAATTTCGTCCCGAAATTTGAGTAAGGTCGTCATGGTTAACCATAAAACTGTTTTCATGATGAATATGAGTTGATAAATAGAGTTTCATCATTACTGAGTAATGTAGATAAAACGATTCGATTATGTGAAGCGTACGAGGGTAGCTGTCACAACAGTTTGAGATAGAAATTTAACTTTTGACGTAGTCACGGTGGATTTCTGGAATTCAAGGGATTTAAAGAAATCTTTAAAATCTGAATAAAATTTGATTCTTCGGAGATTAAGGAATAGGATCTTCTTTGGTTAAATGCGATAATCTTTTTTGATTGCTCTGTCGGATATTTCATTATAAATCCACCCTCTTTATTTCCTTTATATTTTGGAGTTCCATCATTTTGTTTTCTCTTCTCGACTTTAAGTCAGCGAATAATGGTTCAGAATTCGTAAGTATGGAGTTTCGAATGAACATGACTAATGTTCTAAGGAAGAAATTGTAATAGCACGATCTTGATTGGTTAAATTATCAGAATTCAAGAGAAAAGACAGAATTATCAAGAAATTATGTTCTTGATATGTTTAGAGATTAGATAGAATGTAAGAGTCTTGTAACATGGCACATGATGACGTTATGGTCTGTGAATCATCATGTTTCATTAGAAACTCAGCATGACTTACTGTAATATAATCACGTTGATCAAGTGTCATTATATTATACTAACTCATGCTTCAGTTCCCAACACTACTTCGAAAACATTCATACTTCAAACTCGAAGATTTAAGATTTTAGAAACTAAACAGTTTCCTTTATGACATAACACTGATATCGCGAAGAGATAAATGATTTCGGACAAGAATACTTATGAAAATATCTTCAGAAATCTCGAAGATATTTATGATGATATTTTTGGAATTTCTAAGATCGAAGGTTGATGAAGAAAGATTTTCCGCAAGATTTTAACATGACTTCGAAGCAGGATATTCTCTAAAGATTTCATCGGATCCAGAATTACCTGAATTCTTTGAATATAGGGTTTGGTCCTTGTATTTGTCCTTGGTCTCCATCATGGTTAGCTCAATCTGTTTTTCAGTACCAAATTTTCTATCGAGCGTTCCCAACATTCCATTCTTTATTATCAAACTTTTGGCCGTTTAGACCATCTGCGATTTTGCTGTTTCCTCTGCATTTAATGCTACCATATCTGGGTCATCGGTTATCAATCCGAGGTGGTTTCAAGAGAATTGTATTTTTAGATGATTCAACGTTGATGGTAATATGGTGGAATATAAAAGGTTCCCCGGTAACAATAAAGAGCACGCATATATATCAAAATTATGATATGGTTATTTCAAACGAAAAGTCGAAGTTGATTTGCTGGAGCTGTGACAAAATTTGCTACTTTGAAAAGGAATTGCAAAGTGATTTTCGGTAATAAAAACGCCCAGGGAGCTAGCACAGATACGTGTTAAACGTTTACTCAGGTTCCGAGTGTTTTCAGGTGCATAACTATATGCATCGATCTTTTCTTCCGTAGATGAAGTGCGGTTGGTTTATCCTCTCGATTGAGGTGTTTTCAAGAATCATGAAAGATTTGAATGCAGATTGTAATTGTCAAGATACAAATGAAGTTTAGGATGAAATCAAGTGGCAAACTTGAAGAATTGTTTAGTTTCATATGTTATAATCAATATTTTAATTCATTTTAATTGTCCAATGTTATTAGTCCACAGTCGATAGTCCACAATTAACAGTCCAATAATTCATATATAGTTTAATATATAATATTCGAATTAATTAATACGTATCGTGACCCGTATACGTGTCTCAGACTCGATCACAACTCAAAGTATATATATTATTGTAGAATCAACCTCAACCCTGTATAGCTAACTCCAGCATTACTGCATATAGAGTGTCTATGGTTATTCCAAATAATATATATATATATATGCGTCGATATGATATGTCAAAACCTTGTATACGTGTCTCGATATTTAAAGTGCGTAAAAATAAATAACAGAAATTAAATGACGATAAATAAAATTGCAAGAATATAAATTGCGATAAATGAATTGCGATAAATAAAATGTAATCAGTTAGCTAGGAACAGTTAGCTAGGAACAGTTAGCGTGGATTCTTAACAAAATTTCTCATAGTTAAT
Organism: Rutidosis leptorrhynchoides; assembly: GCF_046630445.1. NCBI lineage: Eukaryota > Viridiplantae > Streptophyta > Magnoliopsida > Asterales > Asteraceae > Rutidosis > Rutidosis leptorrhynchoides. Next base: position 208,449,684 of record NC_092334.1, read on the forward strand.
TTGTTTGTTTCTAACAAATTTTATTTTGTCCAATGTTTTCTTCATTATGCCACTTGTTGGATTCTGATAGGTCAAAATCCAAATATAAAATTGGATGAAAATGATTATTCTACGCTGAACGGATACGTATATCGGTGGTTGTAAGTAGGATAGTAAATGACTATTGAATCAGATTCGAAGAATGTACAATGTAACTTATTAATGTGAAATCTAAATATTCCTCAGGTATTACCTACCCGTTAAAATATTTTCACCATTAACAGTTTGTACGAAAGAATTTTTAATTACAATCTTTATGAAAAAAAATATATATATCTATATATTTTCTTCGGATGTAATCATTGATTTAATGAGTCAATATGATATTAAACTCATTTGATTTACCGTTAGAACAAGAATATATAATCTCTAAAACATTAGAGATTACATAATCGCTATGTCGAATGAAAATAAATGATGTAGAACGTCATGTAGAACGATGATTATACTCGAGGTACAGAATGAGATGTCGAAGCTGGTGACGCGGATGTTGTTGTTGGTGGTACCAGTACTGTTGGTGCTGAGGCTGGTGATGTTACTGGTGTTGGTGATACTGCAGGTGCTTGCAAATTGTGTACCGTGCTCTCTAAAGTTAACACTCGAGCTCCGAGTTCTTTAACTTCTTCTACTAACCCTGGTTGGTTATCGGTGTGAGGTAAAGGTCGGATATCTTCTCTTGTTCCGTTAATGGTAGTCTAAAGATGAAAAATTCTTGCAAAAAGGGTATAAACGGTGTTGCGAACGGGTTCGCCGGTTAGCGGGTCAAGTACTCCAAGGTTAGGTGGTAGATTTGGTTCATGATATGGAGTACCTTCTTCCCTTCTCCATAGGGTGAGTATGTCGCGAACCCACCCCTATTTTCTCCAGTAATTACGGTAGTTGATTGGTTGGTGTGCTCATGTCACGCTGTCTTTGGAGTCAGAGGAACTTGGTCGATTCGTAGAGGCCATCTTAAGCAATCACAGAAAAGATTTTTGGTATGAAGAGTTTAGTGACAGAAATTGATAGTTCGATGGTATTCTCAATGCATAATGTGCATAGATATATATAGTACCAGGATCCCTTAAATTACGGAGAAATTTACGAGAGATATCAGGCAAGGTCTACAGTAACAGATACGCTAAGATATGAATTTTGTCTATACACTTATTCATGCAATCAATGTAGTAAAAGGTGTCTAGACTAAGAATAATGAGCAGGTAATTTCCTAAAGATGATAAGCAGATGATTTTCGACAAAAATGATAAGCAAAACTTTTGACATGCAGACACGGTCGATGTAGTGACCCGAACTTTTCCATGTTTATATATATTAATTGAGATTAATATTTACATGATTAAATGTTTCTAACATGTTAAGCAATCAAACTTGTTAAGACTTGATTAATTGAAATAGGTTTCATATAGACAATTGACCACCCAAGTTGACCGGTGATTCACGAACGTTAAAACTTGTAAAAACTATATGATGACATATATATGGTTATATATATAGTTAACATGATATTATGATAAGTAAACATATCATTAAGTATATTAACAATGAACTACATATGTAAAACAAGACTACTAACTTAATGATTTTGAAACGAGACATATATGTAACGATTATCGTTGTAACGACATTTAATGTATATATATCATATTAAGAGATATTCGTACATCATAATATCATGATAATATAATAATTTAAAATCTCTTTTGATATTATAAACATTGGGTTAACAACATTTAACAAGATCGTTAACCTAAAGGTTTCAAAACAACATTTACATGTAACGACTAACGATGACTTAACGACTCAGTTAAAATGTATATACATGTAGTGTTTTAATATGTATTCATACACTTTTGAAAGACTTCAAGACACTTATCAAAATACTTCTACTTAACAAAAATGCTTACAATTACATCCTCGTTCAGTTTCATCAACAATTCTACTCGTATGCACCCGTATTCGTACTCGTACAATACACAGCTTTTAGATGTATGTACTATTGGTATATACACTCCAATGATCAGCTCTTAGCAGCCCATGTGAGTCACCTAACATATGTGGGAACCATCATTTGGCAACTAGCATGAAATATCTCATAAAATTACAAAAATATGAGTAATCATTCATGACTTATTTACATGAAAACAAAATTACATATCCTTTATATCTAATCCATACACCAACGACCAAAAACACCTACAAACACTTTCATTCTTCAATTTTCTTCATCTAATTGATCTCTCTCAAGTTCTATCTTCAAGTTCTAAGTGTTCTTCATAAATTCCAAAAGTTCTAGTTTCATAAAATCAAGAATACTTTCAAGTTTGCTAGCTCACTTCCAATCTTGTAAGGTGATCATCCAACCTCAAGAAATCTTTGTTTCTTACAGTAGGTTATCATTCTAATACAAGGTAATAATCATATTCAAACTTTGGTTCAATTTCTATAACTATAACAATCTTATTTCAAGTGATGATCTTACTTGAACTTGTTTTCGTGTCATGATTTTGCTTCAAGAACTTCGAGCCATCCAAGGATCCATTGAAGCTAGATCCATTTTTCTCTTTTCCAGTAGGTTTATCCAAGGAACTTAAGGTAGTAATGATGTTCATAACATCATTCGATTCATACATATAAAGCTATTTTATTCGAAGGTTTAAACTTGTAATCACTAGAACATAGTTTAGTTAATTCTAAACTTGTTCGCAAACAAAAGTTAATCCTTCTAACTTGACTTTTAAAATCAACTAAACACATGTTCTATATCTATATGATATGCTAACTTAATGATTTAAAACCTGGAAACACGAAAAACACCGTAAAACCGGATTTACGCCGTCGTAGTAATACCGCGGGCTGTTTTGGGTTAGTTAATTAAAAACTATGATAAACTTTGATTTAAAAGTTGTTATTCTGAGAAAATGATTTTTATTATGAACATGAAACTATATCCAAAAATTATGGTTAAACTCAAAGTGGAAGTATGTTTTCTAAAATGGTCATCTAGACGTCGTTCTTTCGACTGAAATGCCTACCTTTACAAAAACGACTTGTAACTTATTTTTCCGACTATAAACCTATACTTTTTCTGTTTAGATTCATAAAATAGAGTTCAATATGAAACCATAGCAATTTGATTCACTCAAAACGGATTTAAAATGAAAAAGTTATGGGTAAAACAAGATTGGATAATTTTTCTCATTTTAGCTACGTGAAAATTGGTAACAAATCTATTCCAACCATAACTTAATCAACTTGTATTGTATATTATGTAATCTTGAGATACCATAGACAAGTATACAATGTTTCGACCTATCATGTTGACACATCTATATATATTTCGGAACAACCATAGACACTCTATATGTGAATGTTGGAGTTAGCTATACAGGGTTGAGGTTGATTCCAAAATATATATAGTTTGAGTTGTGATCAATACTGAGATACATATACACTGGGTCGTGGATTGATTCAAGATAATATTTATCGATTTATTTCTGTACATCTAACTGTGGACAACTAGTTGTAGGTTACTAATGAGGACAGCTGACTTAATAAACTTAAAACATCAAAATATATTAAAAGTGTTGTAAATATATTTTAAACATACTTTGATATATATGTATATATTGTTATAGGTTCGTGAATCAAACAGTGGCCAAGTCTTACTTCCCGACGAAGTAAAAATCTGTGAAAGTGAGTTATAGTCCCACTTTTAAAATCTAATATTTTTGGGATGAGAATACATGCAGGTTTTATAAATGATTTACAAAATAGACACAAGTACGTGAAACTACATTCTATGGTTGAATTATTGAAATCGAATATGCCCCTTTTTATTAAGTCTGGTAATCTAAGAATTAGGGAACAGACACCCTAATTGACGCGAATCCTAAAGATAGATCTATTGGGCCTAACAAACCCCATCCAAAGTACCGGATGCTTTAGTACTTCGAAATTTATATCATATCCGAAGGGTGTCCCGGAATGATGGGGATATTCTTATATATGCATCTTGTTAATGTCGGTTACCAGGTGTTCATCATATGAATGATTTTTATCTCTATGTATGGGATGTGTATTGAAATATGAAATCTTGTGGTCTATTATTATGATTTGATATATATAGGTTAAACCTATAACTCACCAACATTTTTGTTGACGTTTTAAGCATGTTTATTCTCAGGTGATTATTAAGAGCTTCCGCTGTCGCATACTTAAATAAGGACGAGATTTGGAGTCCATGCTTGTATGATATTGTGTAAAAACTGCATTCAAGAAACTTATTTTGTTGTAACATATTTGTATTGTAAACCATTATGTAATGGTCGTGTGTAAACAGGATAATTTAGATTATCATTATTTGATAATCTACGTAAAGCTTTTTAAACCTTTATTGATGAAATAAAGGTTATGGTTTGTTTTAAAATGAATACAGTCTTTGAAAAACGTCTCATATAGAGGTCAAAACCTCGCAACGAAATCAATTAATATGGAACGTTTTTAATCAATAAGAACGGGACATTTCAGTTGGTATCCGAGCGTTGGTCTTAGAGAACCAGAATTTTGCATTAGTATGTCTTATCGAGTTTGTTAGGATGCATTAGTGAGTCTGGACTTCGACCGTGTTTACTTGAAAAATGATTGCTTAACAAATTTTGTTGGAAACTATATATTTTTAACATATGAATATTATGTGATATATTAATCTCTTAACGTGTTTGATATTATGTGATAGATGCCTACCTCTAGAACAAGTCCCATTGACTCACCTAATAATAATGAAGAGTCAAATGTAAATTGGAATGATTCGTGGACTGATTCACAAGTTCCCGAAGAGGAACCGGAAGAAGAGTCAGAACCGGAAGAAGAATCGGAACCGGAAGAAGAATCGGAACCGGAAGAAGAAATAGAACCGGTGGGGGAAATAATAAAACGGTTAAGTAAAAGAGAATCCTCAACCAACCGACCAAGGTTAATTATGGTCAATGGTGTTTCCGCCAAGGAAGCAAAATATTGGGAGGATTACCAATTCTCCGATGAATCGGATTCCGACGAGAATTCCGATGATGTTATAGAAATTACCCCAACTGAATTTAAAAAGGCAAAAGAAAATAATAAGGGAAAGGGCATAAAAATAGAGAAATCTAATTCCAACCCCAATGAACTTTATATGTATCGTCAACCCCCGAAGTCCTTAAGTTGTAACAATGACCCGGGAACCTCTAAACCACCAGGTTTTTCTAAACCAATGTGGACAATGACGGCTTGTATTAGGGGAACATCATATATCCCTAGAAACTTGGCAAAACGATCCAAAACCGAAGAAGAAGAAACAAGCGAGTCGGAATAAGATAGTTGTATTCGTGTGGTGTAATATATGTAATATAGTGTGCTTATGCTTTATGATATATGTAAAAATTGCTTGTATTAATAAGTATTTTTTTTATGAATCTAACTCTTGTCTATTTTACAGTATAAAAACACAAAATGGAAAGACAACCCAATATTTTAAGAGACCTACCCGGAGACATGATTGATGAAATCTTGTCTAGAGTCGGTCAGAATTCTTCGGCACAACTATTTAAGGCGAGATCAGTTTGTAAGACATTCGAAGAACGTTCCAAGAATGCCTTGGTTTATAAAAGGCTTTCGTTCGAAATATGGGGGATATCACATTGGGAAACCCATAAGTTACGATGTGTTTACTTTGACGCATATATTGCGGGGAACCCAAATGCTATTTTACGCAACGGGTTAAGAAATTATTTTGACTCAATATATCCGAATATTGGACTTCGTGATTTAGAAAAAGCGGCTAACATGCAACATAAAGAAGCATGTTATGCTTACGGATTAGTAATGTTCGCTTCTCACCAAAGTGAGAACAAGAACATCGGGCTACAACTATTAAACAAAACGTTCCCACAAGTGACGGAGTCGGTAATTGGGGTAAGAAATGAGGTTTTTAGATTGTTACGGGACTGTTGGACATTACGTAACCCTCGTCCCTTTGACGACGTTACAACACGCTGTCTTATCAACGGCCATAACGGTTATGTTCCACAAGACCAAGGATGGGAAGTAGTCCTAGTAAAACCAGAATGCATGACTTGTTTCTGGACGTATGAATTACGTGTCTTTATTGCCTTTGCTGAACAACTTGTGTACTAGCTAGAGTTATCTTCACAACTATCTTGTATCAAAGTTATTGTGTGCTATATTTCATGCTTTATGTAAAATAAGCGGTATTGTAAGTTTGTAAAATATTGTATAAAAGTTTGAACGCGAAATATTATTATAATCAGTTTTTCATATAGAATTGTAGTAGTTGAATTGTATATTAGCTACTAAGTATGAACTTAACGGGTAGGTACTACCCGAATTTAAACTTATAAAACGCTAATATGAAGAAAAAGCTTTTATAAATGAGTTCATATTATGCTACGAAATACTATTAACTACTCTTAATATTCTGTATGATTAACTTGTTCCATTTGATTATTTTGAAGGAAATGGCACCGACTACTCGACACACCGTGAATATGAATGAAGAGGAATTCCGTACTTTTCTAGCTTCAAACATAGCCGCAGTACAGGCTGTGCTACATACCAACAATAACCTTGGATCTAGCAGTACAGGAGATCGTGTAGGATGCACCTACAAAGAATTCACTGCCTGCAAACCTTTGGAATTTGATGGAACCGAAGGACCGATCGGATTGAAACGGTGGACCGAGAAGGTCGAATCGGTGTTTGCCATAAGTAAGTGTACTGAAGAGGAAAAAGTGAAGTACGCTACGCATACCTTCACAGGTTCTGCGTTAACATGGTGGAATACCTATCTAGAGCAAGTGGGACAAGATGATGCGTACGCACTACCGTGGTCAGCATTCAAGCACTTGATGAACGAGAAGTACCGTCCCAGAACCGAGGTCAATAAGCTCAAGACAGAACTTAGAGGGTTACGGACCCAAGGATTTGATATTACCACGTACGAAAGACGATTCACAGAATTGTGCCTATTGTATCCGGGAGCGTTCGAAGATGAGGAAGAGAAGATCGACGCGTTTGTGAAAGGATTACCGGAAAGAATCCAAGAAGATATAAGTTCACACGAGCCCGCCTCCATACAACAGGCATGTAGAATGGCTCACAAACTAGTGAACCAGATTGAAGAAAGAATTAAAGAACAGACTGCTGAAGAGGCCAATGTGAAGCAAGTCAAAAGAAAGTGGGAGGAAAACGGTGATAAGAATCACCAATACAACAACAACAGCAATTACAACAATAATCGCAACAATCATCCCAACAATCGCAACATCAATCGCAACTACAACAAACGGGCCAACAACAACAACAACAACAACAACAACTACAACAATCATCCCAACAACAATAATAACCGCAACAACAACAACAATCAGAAGCAGCTATGCCAAAGGTGTGAAAAGTATCACTCGGGGTTCTGCACCAAATTTTGCAACAAGTGTAAAAGAAATGGTCATAGCGCGGCGAAGTGTGAGGTCTACGGACCAGGGGTTAATAGAACGAAAGGAACAAATGGTGTCGGAACGAGTAATGGTGGAGCAAGTAGTGTCGGAGCAAGTTATGCCAATGTAGTTTGTTATAAATGTGGAAAACCGGGCCACATTATTAGAAATTGCCCGAACCAGGAGAACACGAATGGACAAGGCCGCGGAAGAGTTTTCAATATTAATGCGGCAGAGGCACAGGAAGACCCGGAGCTTGTTACGGGTACGTTTCTTATTGACAATAAATCTGCTTACGTTTTATTTGATTCGGGTGCGGATAGAAGCTATATGAGTAGAGATTTTTGTGCTAAATTAAGTTGTCCATTGACGCCTTTGGATAGTAAATTTTTACTCGAATTAGCAAATGGTAAATTAATTTCAGCAGATAAAATATGTCGGAATCGAGAAATTAAACTGGTTAGCGAAACATTTAAGATTATTTTGATACCAGTAGAGTTAGGGAGTTTTGATGTGATAATCGGTATGGACTGGTTGAAAGAAGTGAAAGCAGAGATCGTTTGTTACAAAAATGCAATTCGCATTATACGAGAAAAAGGAAAACCCTTAATGGTGTACGGAGAAAAGGGCAACACGAAGCTACATCTTATTAGTAATTTGAAGGCACAAAAACTAATAAGAAAAGGTTGCTATGCTGTTCTAGCACACGTCGAGAAAGTACAAACTGAAGAAAAGAGCATCAATGATGTTCCCATTGCAAAAGAATTTCCCGATGTATTTCCGAAAGAATTACCGGGATTACCCCCATATCGATCCGTTGAATTTCAAATAGATCTTGTACTAGGAGCTGCACCAATAGCTCGTGCTCCTTACAGACTCGCACCCAGTGAGATGAAAGAACTGCAAAGCCAATTACAAGAACTTTTAGAGCGTGGTTTCATTCGACCAAGCACATCACCGTGGGGAGCTCCTGTTTTGTTTGTCAAGAAGAAAGATGGTACATTCAGGTTGTGTATCGACTACCGAGAGTTGAACAAACTTACCATCAAGAACCGCTACCCACTACCGAGAATCGACGACTTATTTGATCAACTACAAGGCTCGTCTGTTTATTCAAAGATTGACTTACGTTCCGGGTATCATCAAATGCGGGTGAAAGAAGATGATATTCCAAAGATTGCTTTCAGAACACGTTACGGTCATTATGAGTTTATGGTCATGCCGTTTGGTTTAACTAATGCACCAGCTGTGTTCATGGACCTTATGAACCGAGTGTGTGGACCATACCTTGACAAGTTTGTCATTGTTTTCATTGATGACATACTTATTTACTCAAAGAATGACCAAGAACACGGTGAACATTTGAGAAAGGTGTTAGAAGTATTGAGGAAGGAAGAATTGTACGCTAAGTTTTCAAAGTGTGCATTTTGGTTGGAAGAAGTTCAATTCCTCGGTCACATAGTGAACAAAGAAGGTATTAAGGTGGATCCGGCAAAGATAGAAACTGTTGAAAAGTGGGAAACCCCGAAAACTCCGAAACACATACGCCAGTTTTTAGGACTAGCTGGTTACTACAGAAGGTTCATCCAAGACTTTTCCAGAATAGCAAAACCCTTGACTGCATTAACGCATAAAGGGAAGAAATTTGAATGGAATGATGAACAAGAGAAAGCGTTTCAGTTATTGAAGAAAAAGCTAACTACGGCACCTATATTGTCATTGCCTGAAGGGAATGATGATTTTGTGATTTATTGTGACGCATCAAAGCAAGGTCTCGGTTGTGTATTAATGCAACGAACGAAGGTGATTGCTTATGCGTCTAGACAATTGAAGATTCACGAACAAAATTATACGACGCATGATTTGGAATTAGGCGCGGTTGTTTTTGCATTAAAGACTTGGAGGCACTACTTATATGGGGTCAAAAGTATTATATATACCGACCACAAAAGTCTTCAACACATATTTAATCAGAAACAACTGAATATGAGGCAGCGTAGGTGGATTGAATTATTGAATGATTACGACTTTGAGATTCGTTACCACCCGGGGAAGGCAAATGTGGTAGCCGATGCCTTGAGCAGGAAGGACAGAGAACCCATTCGAGTAAAATCTATGAATATAATGATTCATAATAACCTTACTACTCAAATAAAGGAGGCGCAACAAGGAGTTTTAAAAGAGGGAAATTTAAAGGATGAAATACCCAAAGGATCGGAGAAGCATCTTAATATTCAGGAAGACAGAACCCGGTATAGGGCTGAAAGGATTTGGGTACCAAAATTTGGAGATATGAGAGAAATGGTACTTAGAGAAGCTCATAAAACCAGATACTCAATACATCCTGGAACGGGGAAGATGTACAAGGATCTCAAGAAACATTTTTGGTGGCCAGGTATGAAAGCCGATGTTGCTAAATACGTAGGAGAATGTTTGACGTGTTCTAAGGTCAAAGCTGAGCATCAGAAACCATCAGGTCTACTTCAACAACCCGAAATTCCGGAATGGAAATGGGAAAACATTACCATAGATTTCATCACTAAATTGCCAAGGACTGCAAGTGGTTTTGATACTATTTGGGTAATAGTTGATCGTCTCACCAAATCAGCACACTTCCTGCCAATAAGAGAAGATGACAAGATGGAGAAGTTAGCACGACTGTATTTGAAGGAAGTCGTCTCCAGACATGGAATACCAATCTCTATTATCTCTGATAGGGATGGCAGATTTATTTCAAGATTCTGGCAGACATTACAGCAAGCATTAGGAACTCGTCTAGATATGAGTACTGCCTATCATCCACAAACTGATGGGCAGAGTGAAAGGATGATACAAACGCTTGAAGACATGCTACGAGCATGTGTTATTGATTTCGGAAACAGTTGGGATCGACATCTACCGTTAGCAGAATTTTCCTACAACAACAGCTACCATTCAAGCATTGAGATGGCGCCGTTTGAAGCACTTTATGGTAGAAAGTGCAGGTCTCCGATTTGTTGGAGTGAAGTGGGGGATAGACAGATTACGGGTCCAGAGATTATACAAGAAACTACCGAGAAGATCATCCAAATTCAACAACGGTTGAAAACCGCCAAAAGTCGACAAAAGAGCTACGCTGACATTAAAAGAAAAGATATAGAATTTGAAATTGGAGAGATGGTCATGCTTAAAGTTGCACCTTGGAAAGGCGTTGTTCGATTTGGTAAACGAGGGAAATTAAATCCAAGGTATATTGGACCATTCAAGATTATTGATCGTGTCGGACCAGTAGCTTACCGACTTGAGTTACCTCAACAACTCGCGGCTGTACATAACACTTTCCACGTCTCGAATTTGAAGAAATGTTTTGCTAAAGAAGATCTCACTATTCCGTTAGATGAAATCCAAATCAACGAAAAACTTCAATTCATCGAAGAACCCGTCGAAATAATGGATCGTGAGGTTAAAAGACTTAAGCAAAACAAGATACCAATTATTAAGGTTCGATGGAATGCTCGTAGAGGACCCGAGTTCACCTGGGAGCATGAAGATCAGATAAAGAAGAAATACCCGCATCTATTTCTAGAAGATTCGTCAACACCTTCAACACCTTAAAATTTCGGGACGAAATTTATTTAACGGGTAGGTACTGTAGTGACCCGAACTTTTCCATGTTTATATATATTAATTGAGATTAATATTTACATGATTAAATGTTTCCAACATGTTAAGCAATCAAACTTGTTAAGACTTGATTAATTGAAATAGGTTTCATATAGACAATTGACCACCCAAGTTGACCGGTGATTCACGAACGTTAAAACTTGTAAAAACTATATGATGACATATATATGGTTATATATATAGTTAACATGATATTATGATAAGTAAACATATCATTAAGTATATTAACAATGAACTACATATGTAAAACAAGACTACTAACTTAATGATTTTGAAACGAGACATATATGTAACGATTATCGTTGTAACGACATTTAATGTATATATATCATATTAAGAGATATTCGTACATCATAATATCATGATAATATAATAATTTAAAATCTCTTTTGATATTATAAACATTGGGTTAACAACATTTAACAAGATCGTTAACCTAAAGGTTTCAAAACAACATTTACATGTAACGACTAACGATGACTTAACGACTCAGTTAAAATGTATATACATGTAGTGTTTTAATATGTATTCATACACTTTTGAAAGACTTCAAGACACTTATCAAAATACTTCTACTTAACAAAAATGCTTACAATTACATCCTCGTTCAGTTTCATCAACAATTCTACTCGTATGCACCCGTATTCGTACTCGTACAATACACAGCTTTTAGATGTATGTACTATTGGTATATACACTCCAATGATCAGCTCTTAGCAGCCCATGTGAGTCACCTAACACATGTGGGAACCATCATTTGGCAACTAGCATGAAATATCTCATAAAATTACAAAAATATGAGTAATCATTCATGACTTATTTACATGAAAACAAAATTACATATCCTTTATATCTAATCCAAACACCAACGACCAAAAACACCTACAAACACTTTCATTCTTCAATTTTATTCATCTAATTGATCTCTCTCAAGTTCTATCTTCAAGTTCTAAGTGTTCTTCATAAATTCCAAAAGTTCTAGTTTCATAAAATCAAGAATACTTTCAAGTTTGCTAGCTCACTTCCAATCTTGTAAGGTGATCATCCAACCTCAAGAAATCTTTGTTTCTTACAGTAGGTTATCATTCTAATACAAGGTAATAATCATATTTAAACTTTGGTTCAATTTCTATAACTATAACAATCTTATTTCAAGTGATGATCTTACTTGAACTTGTTTTCGTGTCATGATTTTGCTTCAAGAACTTCGAGCCATCCAAGGATCCATTGAAGCTAGATCCATTTTTCTCTTTTCCAGTAGGTTTATCCAAGGAACTTAAGGTAGTAATGATGTTCATAACATCATTCGATTCATACATATAAAGCTATTTTATTCGAAGGTTTAAACTTGTAATCACTAGAACATAGTTTAGTTAATTCTAAACTTGTTCGCAAACAAAAGTTAATCCTTCTAACTTGAATTTTAAAATCAACTAAACACATGTTCTATATCTATATGATATGTTAACTTAATGATTTAAAACCTGGAAACACGAAAAACACCGTAAAACCGGATTTACGCCGTCGTAGTAACACCGCGGGCTGTTTTGGGTTAGTTAATTAAAAACTATGATAAACTTTGATTTAAAAGTTGTTATTCTGAGAAAATGATTTTTATTATGAACATGAAACTATATCCAAAAATTATGGTTAAACTCAAAGTGGAAGTATGTTTTCTAAAATGGTCATCTAGACGTCGTTCTTTCGACTGAAATGACTACCTTTACAAAAACGACTTGTAACTTATTTTTCCGACTATAAACCTATACTTTTTCTGTTTAGATTCATAAAATAGAGTTCAATATGAAACCATAGCAATTTGATTCACTCAAAACGGATTTAAAATGAAGAAGTTATGGGTAAAACAAGATTGGATAATTTTTCTCATTTTAGCTACGTGAAAATTGGTAATAAATCTATTCCAACCATAACTTAATCAACTTGTATTGTATATTATGTAATCTTGAGATACCATAGACACGTATACAATGTTTCGACCTATCATGTCGACACATCTATATATATTTCGGAACAACCATAGACACTCTATATGTGAATGTTGGAGTTAGCTATACAGGGTTGAGGTTGATTCCAAAATATATATAGTTTGAGTTGTGATCAATACTGAGATACGTATACACTGGGTCGTGGATTGATTCAAGATAATATTTATCGATTTATTTCTGTACATCTAACTGTGGACAACTAGTTGTAGGTTACTAACGAGGACAGCTGACTTAATAAACTTAAAACATCAAAATATATTAAAAGTGTTGTAAATATATTTTAAACATACTTTGATATATATGTATATATTGTTATAGGTTCGTGAATCAACAAGTGGCCAAGTCTTACTTCCCGACGAAGTAAAAATCTATGAAAGTGAGTTATAGTCCCACTTTTAAAATCTAATATTTTTGGGATGAGAATACATGCAGGTTTTATAAATGATTTACAAAATAGACACAAGTACGTGAAACTACATTCTATGGTTGAATTATCGAAATCGAATATGCCCCTTTTTATTAAGTCTGGTAATCTAAGAATTAGGGAACAGACACCCTAATTGACGCGAATCCTAAAGATAGATCTATTGGCCTAACAAACCCCATCCAAAGTACCGGATGCTTTAGTACTTCGAAATTTATATCATATCCGAATGGTGTCCCGGAATGATGGGGATATTCTTATATATACATCTTGTTAATGTCGGTTACCAGGTGTTCATCATATGAATGATTTTTATCTCTATGTATGGGATGTGTATTGAAATATGAAATCTTGTGGTCTATTATTATGATTTGATATATATAGGTTAAACCTATAACTCACCAACATTTTTATTGACGTTTTAAGCATGTTTATTCTCAGGTGATTATTAAGAGCTTCCGCTGTTGCATACTTAAATAAGGACGAGATTTGGAGTCCATGCTTGTATGATATTGTGTAAAAACTGCATTCAAGAAACTTATTTTGTTGTAACATATTTGTATTGTAAACCATTATGTAATGGTCGTGTGTAAACAGGATAATTTAGATTATCATTATTTGATAATCTACGTAAAGCTTTTTAAACCTTTATTGATGAAATAAAGGTTATGGTTTGTTTTAAAATGAATGCAGTCTTTGAAAAACGTCTCATATAGAGGTCAAAACCTCGCAACGAAATCAATTAATATGGAACGTTTTTAATCAATAAGAACGGGACATTTCAGTCGAAGTCCAGACTCACTAATGCATCCTAACGACTATCAGTTAGACACACTAATGCATACCTGATTCGCTTAGACCACCGCTCTGATACCAACTGAAAGGACCCGTTCATATACATTATAAACGATTCACAATAGTTGATTACATCGCGAGGTATTTGACCTCTATATGATACATTTTACAAACGTTCATGTTTTACCCTCTGAAGTACACCAGATCAGGTGTGTTTAAAATAACCTCGAAGTACTAAAGCATCCCATAGTCAGGATGGGGTTTGTCAGGCCCAATAGATTTATCTTTAGGATTCGCGCCTACCGTACATAGACAAGTAGTTTAATGTTACCAAGCTAAGGGTATATTTCTGGTTTAAACCCACGTAGAATTAGTTTTAGTACTTGTGCCTATTTCGTAAAACATTTATAAAAACAGCCCATGTATTCTCAGTCCTAAAAATATATATAAAAGGGAGCAAATGAAACTCACAATACTGTATTTTGTAGTAAAAATACATATGACGTCATTGAACAAGTGCAATGTTGGCCTTGGATTCACGAACGTATCAATATTGAGATTCAATATTGCAGGAAAAGTACGTAGACGCAACGGAGATGATAAACACTAGTTTGACTCACGAGCAATACTCCCGAACCATACCCATAACCTCCATAGCTTTAACCCATAATTTTCTTAGCTCTATCCCGCTCGAAAAACAATTTCGAAATCACTCGGACAGCACTCCGTCATAATATTTTATGTATACTGATAATATCTTGAAATAATACGGAGTAAATATATATATGTAAATCGATTGAGAGAGTTTAGAGAAAATATTTTCAAGTTTCTATCAAATAATGAAACCTATTGAATTCTATTTATAATAGATTTTTGAATTATTAAAGTGAATTATTAAAGTATGAATTATTAAAGTGAATTATTAAAGTATGAATTATTAAAGTATGAATTATTAAAGTGAATTATTAAAGTATGAATTATTAAAGTAAATTATTAAAGTATGAATTATTAAAGTGAATTATTAAAATATAAATTATTAAAGTTAAGGTAAAGTAAAAATAAAGTAAAGGTAAAGTTTAAGTATAGTAAAAGTATAAAACTATGTACGTATAATACACGTATAAATATATATAATATTAATTTAAATCGTTATATATATTTAATAAAATAAAATATAAATATCGTTATCTTTATCATACTGGTTAAGTAATGAGTTGTTAAAAGTGGTTCTAAATATTTATAAAAGTTATATACGTTTTAATAATAAAGTTCTTTTTAAACTGAAAACGTTTTTGTACGTTTGAAACTAAATCAAATAAATATGATAATTTTGTTTTCCAAAACTAAAGGTTAAAATAATGGAAATTGTTATATCATAAAACGTTTTAGAAAAATAAAATCATATATTTTCATAATAGGTTTCAAGTTTTTAAATTACAGTCTGTTGGTGAAGCATGCGATAAAGTTCAAAGGTTAAATAAACGTATGAAATAATCTTAATGAAAAATGTCGAGTTACTTAACTTGTCGATATCCAACATCTAAGTTATTTACACTCCACGTTCTTACTTATAAATCACTTTACCATTTTCCGAATGTCGTCAAAAAGAACAGATTTCTTAAATCACAGTGGACCTTATAACATAGACCCGTAATCATATCACAATGTATCTGATAAATCAATCATTTGATATTATCTTCTAATCCCATCGATAAACATATTGAAACAAATAAGTTCATGTAAAGTATTATATGTTTAATACTTTATTAATATTTTTAAGTTATAATATATATATATACATATATATATATACATATTTATTTATATATAATGGTTCGTGAATCGTTGGAATTTGGTCGAGGTTATAATGAATGTATGAACACAATTTAAAATTCTTGAGATTTAACTTAACAAACTTTGCTTATCGTGTCGGAATAATATAAAGATAAAGTTTAAATTTGGTCGGAAATCTCTGGATCGTCACACCATTCCTATGTTACATCTGCCCTGGACGAAGTGTGAAGTATATTTAGCCTTCAAACGGCAGTAGTTGGCGCCTCGCATATTGTATGTATGCATGTGGATGTGTGATGATCGCTCCAAATCCATATGGACGAACACGTCATTCATCGATTTCATTGCGAGGTATTTGACCTCTATATGATACGTTTTGTAAACATTGCATTCTTTTGAAAAGGCACACCATAAATGAATATTTAAATCAAAGGTTTTCGACATCTGATGATTTTTACATATAGACAATCACCGTAAATTAGTTTACAATAGTACTTCCATTGACAATGCAGTCAAAATAAGATACATGGTGATGATTTGGTGAATGCAACGTTTCCTTGATAAATATGCCATGTAAGAGTCCATGCACATAGCTTGTCTAACATATAAGTAAACAGCGGAAGACTTCTAGGAAACCTGAGAATAAACATGCTAACAAGTGTCAACACAAAAGTTGGTGAGTTCATAGTTTTAATGTTTCGTATAATCTATATATAAAGGTGGATCACAAGATTTCAGTTGTTTCATCCAGAAACGTTTATCAAAATATTCTACAAGATTGAGCACCCTGGTAACTAAACTTTAACGTTATAATAAGTACCCCTGTTTTAACATACATGCAACCAACATGTACAATACACGCAAACCAACGTGTATTAAACTCAAATAGCATACGTCTGTTTAATAGTTCAGGCTAGGGTTTCTAAACCTGGAACAGACGGGGATGTCAAGCCCTATGGATCTATATACAACTACTCGCGCCCACCAGTTCTTATAACCGGCCGTTACTAGTTACCAAAGCTAAGGGATTTTTGGTTCAAACTCGGTGTAGAATTTAGTATGTACTTGTATCCATTGCGTTTAAAATAAAGTGCATGTATTCTCAGCCCAAAAATATATATTGCAAAAGAAATTAAAAAGGGAGCAAATGAAACTCACCTTATCAGCATATAAAGTCATTCATCGTAATGTGATCGAAACTCAGAGTATCGAATAACCATAGATCTCAACGTATCAATATTGAGATTTAATATTGTAGAAAAGTACGTAGACGTAACAGAGATGATAAACACTAGGTTTGATTCACAAATATACCCCCGAACATTACCCATAACCTCCTTGGCAATAACCCATAATTTCCTTAACTCTAGCTTGCTCGTAAACTTGTTTTGAAATCGTTTGGACATAACCTCGTCGTAGTATTTTATGTATAATACTAATAATATTACTAATAAAAATAATAAGATTAATAATAATAATAATATTAATAATATATATATATATATATATATATATATATATATATATATATATATATATATATATATATATATATATATATATATATATATTGAGAGACATAGAGTTTTTGAGAAAAAAGAAAATATATTCGAACAAAACTTGCGAGCTTTATAGACCTGGCCTGATTTCCACTGCCATGCGATCGCATGGCTGGGCAGTGTAATTCCCATGCGATCGCATGGGAAACTTTTCCAGCTCACAATGTTTTGGCAACTAGCTCGTCGACATATTTTTATAATATATATAATATATAATTTAAATTAATTAATTATATATTATATTTTATTCTCGTGCATAGTTGATTTGTAATTTTTGATTCGATAAGTCGTACGTCGTCACTCGACTTATGTCCCGGTTCCGGTTTTTCGAATGTCCCTTCGTACGCTGAGAAAACTTGTACATTACATTTTGGGACACGTACCTTAGTCAAAATATAGCCTTAAATTATCCCTAAATTATATCACTCAATATATAACTTATACATTTGAGTGTTTTGGTCATTTACATCTATAAATCATCGTCTCGCTATTTGTTAAAATACATTTTAAAATAGTGTTTACTGTAGCAAAGTCAATTTTTACTGTAGCAATTCACTGTAGCAAAGTCAATTTCACTGTAGCAAGTAGTGATTTTCGAAAACACTGTAGCATTTTGAGTACTGTAGCAATTTGAAAATACTGTAGCAAATTAGTGTTTTACTGGTTCATCTTAAATGCTTTAGTTAACTTATCTAAATATCAATCGAATCAAACGAATGTTACTATCGTTTACTAAATAACTTGAAATTATATATATGTATATATCTTTTTAATATACATAAATCAGTTTTTAAATACACATTGGAAGTTATTTATAAATAAATTTTAATAATAAATATTCCAACTTATCATATATATTCAAATAGATATTTAAACCAATAAGTTTAATGTACGGTCTCAAATAATTAATACATTGTTACCTTTTCAAATTATAGTATATATGTATCTATTTATATATAATTGTTCGCGAATCGTCGAAAACAACCGAAGGGTATTTAAATATATAAAAGTAGTTCAAAAATTTTGAGATTCAGTTTTACAGACTTTGCTTATCGTGTCGGAAATGTTAATCATACAAAGATTAAGTTTAAATTTGGTCAGAAATTTCCGGGTCATCACAGGATGCTGGAACGGCATCGCCTCCGGGTTTTGTATCTGTCGCAATGGTTCCTGCATAGTCTAGAATATATGCCTGTCATGACAATATAAGTGTTAACTTGATAATGCTATGCAACCGTGATGACTGGTAGCGTCCTTACAGCATAAATGCGTGTTGATGCAATTATTAGTAACAAGGCCCCTAGATTAGACGTCCGAGATGGCGGCATTTTAGATGATTAAACTCGTCTTCAGCCTTTTGGGAAACTTCATGCCCCCGATGTTTGGTGGTTAGTTTCATTTGTTGATGACGTCTGTTACGTAAGACGCTTTTTGCAATTGAGGTTTTAAACTCTTTGTCGTCTTTTCATTATTTGGCCTCATTACAAGTTGATGGTCGATTGAGATGATGTCTTCTGAAGTTGCTGATATGATATGAAGTTCAACATGACGTGTATTAGTCCGTCATATCAAACTTGGGGGACTTGACGGCGTCTGTTATGAAAGACATTGGTTGCAATTTAGGTTTCAAACTTTATTCGTCATTTGACATCATTGCAAGCTTGTCATCAGTGATGATATCTTTTGGAGAAACTTAGCCCATTAGCTCTTTGTAGTAAGCTTACCTTAATATGCCTTTTTAGTGAGTTACTTAATAAGGTGTTACTCTTAATGGGCTTTCTTTGATGGGTTGTCCATAGTGATGACATGATTGGAGAAGTTCGACACGACATATATGAGTCTATCATGTCGAACTTGGGGGACTTGATGATGTGGGTATTGTTATGGACTAAAGATACCCACAAACCATTCTTAAATGTGGTATCTTAATGGGCCACCCTTGGTGGGCTCCTCTTTGGGCTTCCCCTAATGAACTACTCTTAATGGGCTTTGCCATACTTATTCTCTATATAAGGAGGAGGATCTTCTAATTCTACATACTTAAGATATCAACAAGAGATGGAGTCTTCTCCTCTCATCAATATTCATGGAGGCACGGAAAAAGTCTACCACCATCAAACCGCCCTCTTTACCACCCTCGATGAGAACTATCTCGACGGGTTAACACGGCCTCCCGGAGTGTAAAGAGGCAGTTCCCCCACAAGTTGCACTCAAGTTAAAATTGGCTTAATCACATGTATTTATTTTGGAGCGATGTTTTGGTGTGAAGAGCGCGTAAGGTAGTCTTCTAGGGGCTTGGACTATCATTGGTGTAGTGAAGGAGGGTATATAGATTTACTCTGCCTTTCTTTTAAAACATGTTGACGAACATTAAAAATTTATTTGTCATGCACATATTATAAAGAAACACATCTTTGCAATTAATATGAGTAGAGTAGTACATATTTACAACAATAAAATATTTGGAGGTGTCTGTACCATGTGTGGTGTATTTTAATCTCTTCACTTCAAATATTAATAATGAAATGATTTAGTTTCTTATGTTAAATATATTGTGTTTTAATAACCAAATTGTAGATTCGATGTACCTGTACTCCTGTAGCATTGGTAGTCAAGAGTGGGAAATTTCTTCTTTCAGGCAAAAGAAATAGGAGAACCACATGCATATGTTATGTGATATCAAGGAATGTTAATAAATTATCTAGGTCAAATAATGGTTACGTTGGGAGTAGACTACATGGAATTTTTTAGCTGATGCTAGTATATTGAAAACTTAATTAGGAAAATGAGGTACTTTCAAATATATTTATCATTTACTAATATTTTCTTTTTAATTAAAACTACATAAAAACCAACTCTCATGTGTAAATGTGTAATAGGTGACCATCCATATTCGGTATTCCAAACCCTCATTGTTGATTACCCTCACAATGCACCGTCACTGACCTTCTTAATGTCACCTACACCATCGATTAGATACAATTTCTCTTAAACTTTAAACATTTTCAATTAACATACGCTTTATATGTTGATTATTTCATGATTTTTTTACATTATTACACATAAACTATTTTGTTTTTTATATTGCAGGTTATTTTTTAATTTGGGCTTAACCCAATAGTTCAACTATGTTCAAGTGTTCGAGCTTGCTTGTTGATTCAAGATTACTCATTTTAGTTTAGTCACTTAATTTTATGGTTGTATAAATTACTAAGAGATGATTGAAGAAGATGTTTCATTCAAGACTCGGTGTTGATTGAAAAATATGTTTCATTATCTCCTATAGTTGAAGAAAAAACTAATGTCAGATTCAACATGGTTAGAATGAAGACTTTAATTAAATTTATCAAAAATGAATAGAGTAGCGGATTGATTCAGATGATGAAATTAATATGGATGATAACCAAGATGTAGATGAAACTAGAAATATTAATCAACTAGGAGAAAAACTTGAGATATAGATGAAATTCGAGATGATGATGGAGAAGAATTTAAAACTATCATATGCAAGGTAGAGAAACTAATGGTAATAGATAATAACCTTCTTGTTTTACTACTTATTAGGGAATTAGGGATAGGGATCAGGGATATTGATTTGACTTTTGTTTTGATTGTTGATATTTTGTAAAAAAAATCAATGACAGAACAATGAAAATGCAAATTGATTGTAATAATTGGTTAATTACTTAACTTTTCTTGCTGAGTTGTTGCTATAAAAAATTGTAGTTATTACGTAATTAAGTACTTCGTAATTAGTATCGACAAAAAATTTACATATTATATTTGCAACTTTCTTATTCGTATTTAATATAATTAAAAAGGATGACTGAATATTATAAATATTTTAAAAAGTACAAAACTCCTTTAAATACTTTTTAAAAATACTATCCTCCCTTAAAAAACTCAGACTACATGTTTTATATGTTTAAACACTTAATGAAAGTGAATTTACAACTTCAGTAAATCTATTTATGAATGGATTGATTTCTATGAAAAAACTCCAGTTTTCGAGATCTCAACTTTTCCGCTGCAACGCGCAACATATAAGAATTCCACCAGCCCTCAAGTAAACTGAAAGAACAACACATCTTTCAATATCATTTCAATCTAATGCGTAACTAGGTTGGAGAACTCAAATCTCGGGGAGATCTCGCTTGAACATTTTTTGGGAGGCATCTTAGAAAAATCTCGGGGAGATCTCGGACACTGATTTTTTTTTTTTTAGTTTTTTTAAATATAAATATATAAAAATAAATAAATAAGTGTATTTATGTTCATTTTTGCGAGATTTTACAAGAAAATCCGAGAAATGAATAAGAAATCCGAGAAATGGGCAAGAAAATCCGAGAATCGTGACTTTGACCAAGTTTG
Source organism: Rutidosis leptorrhynchoides (assembly GCF_046630445.1). NCBI lineage: Eukaryota > Viridiplantae > Streptophyta > Magnoliopsida > Asterales > Asteraceae > Rutidosis > Rutidosis leptorrhynchoides. Next base: position 208,471,825 of record NC_092334.1, read on the forward strand.
ACCCCGTTGACCGAGAAATTTCGAGAGATGGACATCTCGTTTCGGTTTCCTTCTTAAAACGAGATCTCGGAGAGAATTAACGAGATTTACAACACTATGCGTAACAAGGAATACCCAGAGTTCATTATTAACTGCCACTTACCACAAATCAAACATAACTTACTTTACTAGATCAAACTTGTTAGCCTGCATTTAGTCTATTAGCACTAGTCCATGTTTTATTATACTTGGGCCTAGCCCACTTGTATCTACTAGGTTTAGTGCCTATTTATGTCTTCCGATAGTGTACTGAGCAATCAAGGAAATACACGCATTATTATTGTCAACATGGTATCGAGCCATCCCCTAAACCCTAAATTTTTCTTTCTCACGGCTGTAACCTTCTGCACTTAATCATCCTCCTTCTTCCTCCCTGTTAATCGTTCACTGCAAACACCACAAATCAAACCAAACCTTCTCTGATCAACATGGTTAATACATACGACAAAATATACACAGTCACATCTATATCTCACATCATCCCTGTTAAACTAGATCTGCAAAAACTCAATTATGCACATTGGAAGAAGCTTTTTACTACACACTGCGCAGGGTTTGAAGTTCTTAAATTCATTAATGGCACATCAACTGCTGACGAGCAAACAACACCAGAATGGTTAAAGGCTGATGCTGTTGTAACCACCTGGATCTATAACACAATCTTCGAGTCTCTTTTAGAATGACTACTCAACTCAGATGCGACCACGTCTCATGCCGCCTGAACCTTTCTTGAAAATATCTTCACAGATAACAAACTTGCAAAGACCATGGAATTGAATGCCGAACTACGCAGCCACGATATCGGGGATCAAACAATTGAAGAGTATTTTCGCAAGGTTGATCGGATTGCCACACACCTCCGCAACCTTGGTTCTAAGGTTGAAGACAGTGATTGAAATTTCCCGTTCATATTGATTATAAACGTTCCATATTAATTGATTTCGTCGCGAGGTTTTGACCTCTATATGAGATTTCAAAGATTGCATTCATTTTTAAAACAACCATAACCTTTATTTTATCTATAAAGGTTTAAAAGCATTACGTAGATTATCAAATAATGATAATCTAAAATATACCGTTTACACACGACCATTACATAATGGTTTACAATAAGAATATATTACATCAAAAATAAGTTTCTTGAATGCAGTTTTTACATAATATCATACAAGCATGGACTCCAAATCTTGTCCTTATTTAGTATGCAACAGCGGAAGCTCTTAATAATCACCTGAGAATAAACATGCTTAAAATATCAACAAAAATGTTGGTGAGTTATAGGTTTAACCTATATATTATCAATTCATAATAATAGACCACAAGATTTCATATTTCAATATACATCCCATACATAGAGATAAAAATCATTCATATGGTGAACACCTGGTAATTGACATTAACAAGATGCTTATAAGAATATCCCCTATCATTCCGGGAAATCCTTCGGACATGATAAAAACAACATCGAAGTACTAAAGCATCCGGTACTTTGGATGAGGTTCGTTAGGCCCAATATATCTATATTTAGGATTCGCGTCAATTAGTAGATCGGTTTACTAATTCTTAGGTTACCAAGCAAAAAGGGCATATTCGGCTTCGATCATTCACCCATATAATGTAGTTTCATTTACTTGTGTCTATTTCGTAAAACATTTATAAAACTGCATGTATTCTCATCCCAAAATATTAGTTTTTAAAAGTGGGACTATAACTCACTTTCACAGATTTTTACTTCGTCGGGAAGTAAGACTTGGCCACTGGTCGATTCACGAACCTATAACAAATATGTACATATATATCAAAGTATGTTCAAAATATATTTACAACATTTTTAATACGTTTTAATGTTTTAAGTTTATTAAGTCAGCTGTCCTCGTTAGTAACCTACAACTAGTTGTCCATAATTAGATGTACAGAAATAAATCGATATATATTATCTTGAATCAATCCACGACCCAGTGTATACACGTCTCAGGCTAGATCACAACTCAAAGTATATATATTTTATGGAATCAACCTCAACCATGTATAGCTAACTCCAACATTACTGCATATAGAGTGTCTATGGTTGTTCCAAATAATATATATACATGGGTCGATATGATATGTCAAAACATTTGCATACGTGTCTATGGTATCCCAAGATTACATAACATATTAGAATACATGTATAATACAATATAAGTTAGCTAGGATATTATTTGTATAGAATTGTTACAATATTTCCCGTATCTACAACAATCAAAAAATATCCAATCTTGTTTTACCCATAACTTCTTCGTTTTAAATCCGTTTTGAGTGAATCAAATTGATATGGTTTCATATTGAACTCTATTTTATGAATCTAAATAGAAAAAGTATAGGTTTATAGTCGGAAATATAAGTTACAAGTCATTTTTATAAGAGGTAGTCATTTCAGTCGAAAGAACAACGTCTTGATGACCATTTTGAAAAACATACTTCCACTTTGAGTTTAACCATGACTTTTGGATATAGTTTCATGTTCATAAGAAAAATCATTTTCCCAGAAGAACAACTTTTAAATCAAAGTTTATCATAGTTTTTAATTATCAAACCCAAAACAGTCCGCGGTGTTACTATGACGGCGTATATCCGGTTTTACGGTGTTTTTCGTGTTTCCAGGTTTTAAATCATTAAGTTAGCATATCATATAGATATAGGAAATGTGTTTAGTTGATTTTAAAAGTCAAGTTAGAAGGATTAACTTTTGTTTGCGAACAAGTTTAGAATTAACTAAACTATGTTCTAGTGATTTCAAGTTTAAACCTTCGAATAAGATAGCTTTATATGTATGAGTCGAATGATGTTATGAACATCATTACTACCTTAAGTTTTGTGGATAAACCTACAAGAAAATAGACAAATGGATCTAGCTTCAAAGGATCCTTGGATGGCTTGAAAGTTCTTGAAGCAGAATCATGACACGAAAACAAGTTCAAGTAAGATCATCACTCGAAATAAGATTGTTATTGTGATGACCCGGGAATTTCCAACCAAATTTAAACTTGAATCTTATATGGTTTCGACACGATAAGTAAAGTCTGTAATGTTGAAGTCTAAAAAATTTTGAACTGTTTCAGATATCTATTTGACCTTCGACTATTTTCGACGATTCACGAACAATTAATTATAAATAGATATATTTATATAGATGTGTATGTATATAATAAATTGAAATACATTAATAAAATATCATGCGATATAGTTATTAGAATTAAAAACGTAAAATAATTTATGATATAGAATAAAAACTCGTTAGGTAATAATTATATATATATATATATATATATATATATATATATATATAGCATTTTAGAATATATATATAATTATTTATTCTAAAAACTTTAGGTACATTATTTAGAACTTATCATTTAATGATTTTAGTTATTATTATGATGATTATTATTATTATTATTATTATTATTATTATTATTATTATTATTATTATTATTATTATTATTATTATTATTATTATTATTATTATTATTATTATTATTATTCTTATTATTATTATTATTATTATTATTATTATTATTATTATTATTATTATTATTATTAGTATCTTTATCAATAATATTATTATTATTAATATATTTATTAACTATTAATATTTATTAAATATATAATATAAAAATAGATAAATACAAAATCATTTTCCCTTCGTTATCAGCTTTTACATTTTCTTGCCTGATTGAAAGCTCATGTCGATAAATAGATGATTAAATAAAAAGAGGATTAAGACAACTTGTTTTCTTCATCCACTAACACTTACAATATGAATATATATCTATGTATATATAATATATATGCATACACAAACAGAAGGAAAATTTCCACCAACTTTGTCTAATCATTTCACACTTTCTATCTTCTTGCAAGACACTATTTTTTTTTTTTACTAATAATGAGCCAAACCACCACCCTCCTCTCGAGTATTAATGGGACATCACTTTGGACTATAACCATAACCAAAGAAATCAACAACCATACCTCTCTCTTTGTTCTGTCAACTGATATGATATACCTTACCATAAGATCATTTTTTATTTACCACTTACCCATCTTCACTAATGAAACACCATAAAACCTACAAACTCACCTACTTCTGCCATATATACGTTTCTGTCTTCTGTTGCAAACAACCAACAACCACCATGATTGTTTCTTCATTTCAATTGTGAGCCACCTCCTATCACCCAATTGTGAAACTATAACCCACCATCTTCAAAACCACTTGCTAACCATAACTTTAGATCATCAACAAAACATCGAAAACCTGGTACTATTATGAGTCGTCCTCTTCTTCTATCCCCCCTTACCGCCACCCCACCATCAACCGTATGTAAATACCACCCTATAATTATCATGAAGATCACACGATCTCCACGAACACCAATCAACCATCGTGAGCACCAAACATCACCCTCGTTCACCATCATCGAAAACCCATTTACTTATGACCTTTTCGTTCTATTCTAAACGCAAAATCCCAAACAAATTCACTTGTATTTTAGTCGACTGCTATCACTTCCTGTACTATGATCTAAACCCAAACAATCACCACTTAAACCCATTTGTTACGCTACTGTTTTCTATTTTATTTTGAACCTGCTACAATCATCAAAACAAAGACTGTTGCAGCTCATTATTTCAGTTTCTATTCGACTTCTAGTTCCAAAAACAAAACTCAACTGTTACCTACTACGAATCTTGCTCAAGAACTCACCAAGTACACTAAGATGATTGTAAACTTTAGTTGCTGCAAGGTCACACCTGTTACTATGATTATTTTGGTGTTTGGCCGACACTTTCCAAGTAGGAAGTACCCACTTGACAATTTATTCATTAGTGGGATAATACAATAATGGAACATGCACTTAAACAAATATTAAAGTAACTGGGCCCTTCCTCTTTACCATATTTGTTTTCAACAACTCAATTAGAGGAACCAATAAAGCTAGAAAAACTAGTACCATCTTTTGTTTTCTACTTTGTGTCGTGAGGAGCCAAAAAGAAACCGACACAGACCCAATTGGAAACAGGCTGCCGCAGTTGCATCCGTTTTTCTGTTTCTGCTCACAGTTAACGAGTATGAAGTATAAGAAGAATGATGATGGTGTTTACAATTAAAGAAGATGATGGTGACAAGAGGATTATGATCGTGAAGATAAAGATGTGATGATAATGATACATAGTAATCGTGATTTTATGTTACAGATGATGCTTGTGTTCGATATGAAGATAGTTATGATAAGAGTTTAAGATAAATACGTGATGATGACAAAGGTTGATCTTAAGGATGAAGTAAAATTGATGATCATTATGATAATGATATACGATGTTGTTGATGATGATGGTGGTATTGATAATGATATACATGATGATGATGATGACTGTGAAAATAAAAAGGAATGATGGGGAAGAGTAAAAGAGATAATGAAGGTTCGATGATGGCAATTAGATGAAGAAGATGATAAATAGTGATTAGGGTTACCGTTTGATTTTGATTCAGAATGATGTTATTGATGTCTAGGTAATGAACCTGTGATGATGAAGATAAACCGAATGGTTCATGTGGTGTTTGCTGCTATCGTATTTTTTTTTGAACGGAACCTTTAATCTTCATTTAATCAGTGGGTTAATTAAATGGGTATGGATCGAATTACTTTGGGGCCGAGATTTATTTGAATTGTTGGGTTGCTTTTCTCTGTTGGGCCATGATTTATTAATGTTTTCGGTTGGGCTGAATAGTATATGGGATAAGTAAATTAAGTTTGTATCATAGTTTAGAAAGAACGAAATTGGAGGAGTGATGTGGGTGTTGTCGGGTGTGCGAGAGGTCGGGGGTTCAAGACCCGGCTAAGCCATTTCTTTTTATTCCTAATATTAGAGGTAGTTCTCAAATTTTAATTTGATGATTATTATTATTATTATTATTATTATTATTAGTATTATTATTATTATTATTATTATTTTTATGTTAATTGTTATAATTGCTATTATAATTTAAATTATTATTTGTAATAAAGTTAAAATCATTATATAATTATTAATAACATTGTTATTAGTATTATTATTAATATTATTATAATTAGTATTAATGTGATTAATAATATTATTGTTATTAATATTAGCATTTCCATTAGTATAGGTATTATCATTTAAAAATCATTAATGTTACCATTATGTATTATTATTAATATTATTATTATCATTACTAATAAGGTTATCAAATCATTATAAGTATTAATATTAATATTATCATGAGAATCATTATTAATATATAAGTATTGAAATCATTATCATAATTATCGTTAATAGTAAAACTAATACTTTTACAGTTATTATTATTAATATTATTATTATTATTATTAATTATTAATAGAATTATTAACATTATTATCTTCATTAGTAATACTACGTATTATCATTATTATCATTTTTACCATTACTAATATTATTTTTACTACTTTTAACAAACAAACGATATGTATATATTTAGTACATATAACATAACGAAAATTAATAATTATTATAACAAAATAAATATATGAAACATATATACACATATATATATATATATATATATATATATATATATATATATATATATTAATAAAAAGTATATAACTAATAAATTTATATATATATTGTTCTATTACAATTATATGTATTAATAGATATACAAATGATATAGGTTCGTGAATCCAAGGCCAACCCTGCATTGTTTAGTGGTTCAATGTCGTTATATGTATTTTTACTACAAAATACAGTATGGTGAGTTTCATTTGCCTTTTTACCCTTTACTACAAAATACATGCGCAATTTTTATAACTGTTTTACGAAATAGATACAAGTAATCAAAACTACATTATATGGTTGAATGATCGAAGCTGAATATGCCCCTTTTTGCTTGGTAACCTAAGAATTTGGAAACCGATCTCCAAATTGACGCGAATCCTAAAGATAGATCTATTGGGCCTAACGAACCCCATCCGTTGTAGCGGATGCTTTAGTACTTCGATGTTGTTTTATATCATGTCTGAAGGATTTCCCAAAATGATAGGGGATATTCTTATATGCATCTTGTTAATGTCGGTTACCAGGTGTTCAATCCATATGAATGATATTTTTGTCTCTATGCATGGGACGTATTTTATGAGAACTGAAAATGAAAATCTTGTTGTCTATTAAAATGATGGAAATGATTATTTATGTTAAACTAATGAACTCACCAACCTTTTGGTTGACACTTTAAAGCATGTTTATTCTCAGGTATGAAAGCAATCTTCCGCTGTGCATTAGCTCATTTTAAAGATATTACTTGGAGTCATTCATGACATATTTCGAAAGATGTTGCATTCGAATCGTTGAGTTCATCAAGATTATTATTAAAGTTAATTATAGTTGGATGTATTATGAAATGGTATGCATGCTATCAACTTTCGATGAAAAGAAAGATTGTCTTTTAAAAACAAATGCAATGTTTGTAAAATGTATCATATAGAGGTCAAATACCTCGCGATGTAATCAACTATTGTGAATCGTTTATAATCGATATGGACTTCGTCCGGATAGATTAGGAAGGGTCGCTTCAGTTGGAATCAGAGCGGTGGTCTTAGCGAACCAGGTCTTGCATTAATGAGTCTAACTGATAGTCGTTAGAATTCATTAGTGAGTCTGGACTTCGACCGTGTCTGCATGTCAAAAGTTTTGCTTATCATTTCTAGTCGAAAATCATCTGCTTATCATCCTTAGGAAATTACCTGCTTATCATTCTTAGTCTAGACATGTCTTACTGCCTCTATTGCGTAGACAGTGTATAGATAAATTCATATCATAGCGTATCTGTTAATATTACCTTTGTCTGACAGTTTCCGTAGATTCCTCCGTAACTTATGGGATTTTAGTATTATATATGCATATGTAAATTATGTATTGCAGGGTACTAATCTACATCATATAATCTACTTCTTATCGAAATCCTTCATCTGATCGTACGAGATGAATCCCTCAACCAGTTCAAGTCCCTCAGATTTCGATAGCTATTCCGATAGCTATTCCGACAGCTATTCCGACATGGATATTCACCTAAGCTCCGAAAGAAGTGTCATCAGAATGTATCAACCAATCAGCCATCCCCAATTCATCTGATGGGGTCGTAAATTACTTCACCGATGGAGACCCGAAGAAGGCGATCCCTTCCACCAATCGAATACACCTCTTGGCGAAGAACCTGAAGCACTTACTGGCGAACCCATTCGAAACACCACTTTCACACTCACTTCCAGAGTATCTCGCCCCGATTATATTCTATCTAAAATTCTAAAACTTATTCATTCGCACGTTCCTACCGACAATCATTCCGGAGTAATAAGTCAGCGAGCTTCGTGCCCGAGTTGTAGCCTTGGAAAGTACGGTGCAAAACATACCAGCTTCATCAACATCACCGGCACCAATAGCAACCAGTACCATCAATAATCCATGCCTCGACGTCTTATTCTATACCTCGTGTATAATCATCGTTCCACGTATCGTTCTACATCATTATCCTCGTTCGACATGGTGATTATGTAATCTCTAAAGTTTTGGAGATTATTCATTTCAGTTTCAACCGAAAATCAGATGAGATTAATATTATATTAACTCATTAAATCCATGATTACATCTGAAGAAAATATATATGTATATATGTTTTCATAAAGATTGTAATTAAAAATTCTTTCGTACAAAGTGTTAATTGTGAAAATATTTTAACGGGTAGGTAATACCCGAGGAATATTCAGATTTCACATTAATAGGTTACACTGTACATTCTTCGAAGCTGATTCAACAGTTGTTTACTATCCTACTTATATCCACCGATATACAAATCCGTTCACCACAGAATAACTATATTCATCCAATTTCATATTTGGATTTTGATTTAACAGAATCCAACAAGTGGCATAATGAAGAAAACATTTGACAAAATAAAATTTATTAGAAACAAACAAATTAACTATGAGGAATTTTGTTAAGAATCCACGCTAACTGTTCCTAGCTAATTGTTCCTAGCTAACTGATTACATTTTATTTATCATAATTTAATTATCGCAATTTACATTCTCGCAATTTTATTTATCGTCATTTAATTTCTGTTATTTACTTTATGCACTTTATTTATCGTCATTTAATTTCTGTTATTTATTTTTACGTACTTTAAAAATCGGGACACGTATACAAGGTTTTGACATATCATATCGACGCATATATATATATATATATATATATATATATATATATATATATATATATATATATATATATATATATATATATATATTATTTGGAATAACCATAGACACTCTATATGCAGTAATGATCGAGTTTTCTATACAGGATTGAGGTTGATTCTACAATAATATATATACTTTGAGTTGTGATCGAGTCTGAGACATGTACACGGGTCACGATACGTATTAATTAATTCGAATATTATATATTGAAACTATATATGAATTACTGGACTGTTAACTGTGGATTATCGACTGTGGACTAATGACATTGGACAATTAAAATGAATTAAAATATTGATTATAACATATGAAACTAAACAATTCTTCAAGTTTGCCATTTGATTTCATCCTAAACCTCATTTGTATCTTGACGATTACAATCTACGTTCAAAACTTTCATAATTCTTGAAAACATCTCAATCGAGAAGATGAATCAACCGCACTCCATCTATGAAAGAATAGATTGATACATATAGTTATGTACCTGAAAACACTCAGAACCTGAGTAAACGTTTTACATGTATCTGTGCTAACTCCTTCGGTGTTGTTATTTTCGAAATTAACTTTGCAATCCCTTTCCAAAGTAGCTAATTTTGTCACAACTCCAGCAAGTCAACTTCGACTTTTCGTTCGAAACAACCTTATTATAACCTTGATATATATGCGTGCTCTTTTATTGTTACTGGGAAACCTTTCATATTCCACCATGTTACCATCAGCGTTTAATCATCTAAAAACACAATTCTCTTGAAACCACTTCAGAATGATAATCGATGACTCAGATATCGTAGCATTAAATGCAGAGGAAACAGAAAAATTATAGATGGTCTAAACGGTCAAAAGTTTGATGATAAAGAAGAGAGTGTTGGGAACGCTCGATAGAAAATTTGGTACTGAAAAACAGAGTGAGCAAACCATGAAGGAGACCAATGCCAAATACCAGGACCATACCATATATTCAAAGAATCTAGGTAATTCTGAATCCGATGAAACCTTCAACGAATATCTTGCTCCGTACTTATGTTAAAATCTTGCGAAAAATCTTTCTTCATCAACCATCGAACTTAGAAATCCCAAAATATCATCATAAATATCTTCGATATTTCTGAGGATATTTTCATAACTCTTCTTGTCCGAAATTAGTTATCTCTTTGTGCTATCCGTATTACATCATAAAGGAAACCATTTTAATTTCTAAATTTCTTTAAAATTCGAGTTTAAATTATGAATTATTTCTGGAGTAGTGTTGGAAATTGATGCATGAGTTAATATAATATAATGACACTTGATCAACGTGATTATATTACAGTAGGTCATGTTGAGTTTCTAATGGAACGTGATGATTCACAGATCATAACGTCATCATGTGCCATGTTACATAACTCTTTCATTCTACTTGACTTCTGAACATATTAAGAAAGTATATTCTTGATAGTTCTATTCTCAGTGATTCAAGTAATTTGACAAATCAAATTGTGAGATTACATTCTTTCTTGTTTAGAACATTAAGTTCATTCTAAACTCCATACTTACAAATTCTAAACCGTTATTCGCTTTACTAGAGGTCGAGAAGAGAATAAAAAGGCAAAGAACTCCAAAAAATAAGAGGAAATATAAAGCCCCATAACAACATGGAGGATACAAACTGTGGATATTAATACGAATAGAAATATAAAGACACGGTAAAATTAAGAATAGCATCACCTCAAGGTAATAGTGGAAGTAAACAGATTTTTCTGGTGGAAGATTGAAAAGAAGGATGACAGAAATGATAATTAGAAAAATATCAAGGATTAGAACGGGATTAAGTATTTTTATAATCTTTTGGATGTATGAACTAAGAAAGAAAGTATAAGAATGGTGAGAATAATGGAACGGAAGAATTTAATTTATAATAGAAATATCAGACAGAGTAATCGAAGCAGATCACCGTATTTAATTAGAGAGATCTTAATTTCCTTATTCGCCGAAGAATCAGATCTTATAGATTTCCAAGATTTTCTTTTAAATCCCTTGAATTCCAGAATTCAACCAAGGCAACGTCAAAAGTTAAAACGAAACTTCATTTATTCATTTCACTCTTTTGTGATAGCTTCATTCGTGCTCTTCGAATAATTGAATTATTTTTTCTGTATTATTCAATAATGATAAAACTCTATTTATCAGCTCATATTCGTCAGGAAAACATATTTATTGTTAGCCATGACGACCTCACTCAAATTTCGGGACGAAATTTCTTTAACAGGTAGGTACTGTGATGACCCGGGAATTTTCGACGAAATTTAAACATGAATCTTATATGGTTTCGACACAATAAGCAAAGTCTGTAATGTTGAAGTCTCAAAAATTTTGAACTGTTTCAGATATCTATTTGACCTTCGACTATTTTCGACAATTCACGAACAATTAATTATAAATAGATATGTTTATATAGATGTGTATGTATATAATAAATTGAAATATATTAATAAAATATCATGCGATATAGTTATTAGAATTAAAAATGTAAAATAATTTATGATATAGAATAAAAACTAGTTAGGTAATAATTATATATATATATATATATATATATATATATATATATATATATATATATATATATATATATATATATATATATATATATATATATATATAGCATTTTAGAATATATATATAATTATTTATTCTAAAAACTTTAGGTACATTATTTAGAACTTATCATTTAATGAGTTTAGTTATTATTATGATGATGATGATGATGATTATTATTATTATTATTATTATTATTATTATTATTATTATTATTATTATTATTATTATTATTATTATTATTATTATTATTATTATTAGTATTATTATTATTATTATTATTATTATTATTATTATTATTATTATTATTATTAGTATCTTTATCAATAATATTATTATTATTAATATATTTATTAACTATTAATATTTATTAAAAATATTATATAAAAATAGATAAATACAAAATCAGTTTCCCTTCGTTATCAGCTTTTACATTTTCTTGCCTGATTGAAAGCTCATGTCGACAAATAGATGATTAAATAGAAAGAGGATTAAGACAACTTGTTTTCTTCATCCACTAACACTTACAATATGAATATATATCTATGTATATATAATATATATGCATACACAAACAGAAGGAAAATTTCCACCAACTTTGTCTAATCATTTCACACTTTCTATCTTCTTGCAAGACACTATTTTTTTTTACTAATAACGAGCCAAACCACCACCCTCCTCTCGAGTATTAATGGGACATCACTTTGGACTATAACCATAACCAAAGAAATCAACAACCATACCTCTCTCTTTGTTCTGTCAACTGATATGATATACCTTACCATAAGATCATTTTTCATTTACCACTTACCCATCTTCACTAATGAAACACCATAAAACCTACAAACTCACCTACTTCTGCCATATATACATTTCTGTCTTCTGTTGCAAACAACCAACAACCACCATGATTGTTTCTTCATTTCAATTGTGAGCTACCTCCTATCACCCAATTGTGAAACTATAACCCACCATCTTCAAAACCACTTGCTAACCATAACTTTAGATCATCAACAAAACATCAAAAACCTGGTACTATTACGAGTCGTCCTCTTCTTCTATCCCCCATTACCACCACCCCACCATCAATCGTATGTAAACACCACCTTACAATTATCATGAAGATCACACGATCTCTACGAACACCAATCAACCATCGTGAGCACCAAACATCACCCTCGTTCACCATCATCGAAAACCCATTTACTTATGACCTTTTCGTTCTATTCTAAATGCAAAATCCCAAACAAACTCACATATATTTTAGTCGACTGCTATCACTTCCTGTACTATGATCTAAACCCAAACAATCACCACTTAAACCCATTTGTTACGCTACTGTTTTCTGTTTTATTTTGAACCTGCTACAATCATCAAAACAAAGACTGTTGCAGCTCATTATTTCAGTTTCTATTTGTCATAACCCGTCCTTATCCTCCTAGATGAAGTCATCAACATTTGGTCCCATTGCGATGATCGACTCCAAGTAATGTCCTTAAAATGAGCAAATGCACAGCGGAAGACTTAATTCGTACCTGAGAATAAACATGCTTAAAAGTGTCAACCAAAAGGTTGGTGAGTTCATAGGTTTATCATAATAATCATTTCAATATTTTAATAGACCACGAGATTTCATAATCATAAACATAATACACTCGCAAGTGTATGTAAAGCATTCTAAGTGGTTGAGCACTTGGTAACCATACTTAACATTTAATCAACATCGCATATTCCCTTTATTATGAAATCTCACTACACCGTACCAAGTGTAGTCACCAAAACGAAGTACTGTGCAACCGTTGAATACTGGTCGTCCAGTCCGGTTGGGGTTGTCAGGCCCGATAAATTTATCAACAGGATTCGTGTTTACAATACCACATGTAAATAGTAGTTACCAAGCTACAGGGAAGTATGCAAGTGGTACAACTCAATGTAGAATATATTTTTAAGTACTTGTGTCTATTTCGTAAACATTTATAAAAGCAGCGCATGTATTCTCAGCCCAAAAATATATATTGAAAAAGCAATTAAAAAGGGTGCAAATGAAACTCACCTATTGTATTTTGTAGTAAAAATACATATGACGTCATTTATCAAATGTAGGTTTGGCCTCGGATTCAAGAACCTATATTATTCATATATTTATTAAAGCGTATACTTGTAATCGAAGAAAGTTATGTGTATATTTATTGATGATATCATTCTATATTAATAACTTTGTATGTTTCATAACTATATTCATTTTATGTACTTTAAATAAATAAAATATAGTTATATTATATGTATCAAGTATAGTTTTATATAACTTAATAGTTATTTGATAATATTAATATTAATAACTAAAAATTTTTTTTTTGTTTTATAATAATAATATTAGTTGTTATGATAATAATAATAGTGATATTAAAATAATAATATTAATGTCACAATGATAATAATGATAATAGTAATAAAAACAATATATATATATATATATATATATATATATATATATATATATATATATATATATATATATATATATATATATATATATATATATATATATATATATATTTTAACAAAATGATAGTCTTTAATAAAAATGATAATTTTAGTAATAGAAATGAAAATTTTATAATAATAATAATAATGATAGTGATAATAATAATAATAATGATAGTACCTTTAGAGTAGTAAGCTTTCAAAAATAAAAGCCAGAGCCCGAGCTCGAACCCGCGACCTCTCGCTTGACCATTTTTCTCCCAAAACACTTATAACTTTCTTGTTATAATTCACTCGATTATTTATTTAACATGTAAAAGAACCCGTTCTATCAGTTTCATTTTCTATATCATAACTTCATCATCAATTCATGATTTCTATCACCATATTCTAGCAATTATCATCACATAATCATAATCATAACCTCATCTATATCAAATATTCATATAATCATTATTATCAAAATCATATACTCGCCATCATCATCATTCGAAGACACCATCAAACGTAATATATCATGATTACGGTTATGATCATCGAACCCATCATCATATATCATAACATCGATATCATTAACCTCCTATACCGTCATCATCATTTCATAAACGTTTATCATTTTCATCAACTTATCACAGTTTTTGGGCCCAATTCTATTTGCAGTCCATCAATAAAACAAAACCCATGTAACCGAATTCACAAGCCCAATAACTAAATGTGACCCAGCCCAACACTTTAATTATGTACGACCCAAGTTCCAGAAATTCAGCTCGATTGATCTTTGGGATCGTGGGTTCATTTGCAAAATAAAAACAGCAACATACCTTTTCAACTTTACAGCTCATCCTACTTTATCAATAAAACAATATAGCTTTTCATCTTTTTAAATATTTATCTTTATCATTGTTATCAATTAGAACCAGGAACGGTATTAAAACGCGAGTTATGGTTTGTTTGATGGTTTTCACGGTGATCAGTGGGCATGGAAATGGAATAATTAGTAGTGTTCAAAAGGTGGTGTTGGCTTTGAGGTGGTTTCAGATAAGTGGAAACAGAAGGTAGGATATGGTGGAGTGGTGGTGTTCATTGATGGTTGTCAGATTGGTGAAGGCCGGTAGTGGTTGTCATGATTGAAAGAGGGTTGTTTGGGTTGATATTGGTCGATTCTATAACAGAAACTAGGTGGAGTTTATGAGGTGAGGATACGGTTTCATAATAAAGAAATCAAGGAATATTATGGAGAGAGAAGAGAGAAGAGAGAAGAGAGAAGAGAGAGAAGGAGAGGTGATTAGTAACGGTTCTTGTGGTGGTGGCCGATGGAGGAGGGGGTGGTGGTAGTATGGTTGATGTAGGGTGACGGTGACAATGGTGGATTGAGGGTGATGAAGGTGGAAATAGGTTTGAAGATGGTGATCATTGAGAGTGTTTTCGTAGGGTAAACGGCTACAAGATAGTATCAACCGAAACAGTTGAGTTGTAAGGGATAGCAATAATCATTGAAATAGAAAAGTGATGTTGGTGTTGTTTGATTAACCGAAATCCCTGGTGGGTTTTGTTTCTTGACAGGAAATAGAAGTGGAAGCCGAAGGTGGTTCCCAATAATGGTTTTTGTGTTGGTGAAGTGGGTTCTCAATACAAGGATGCAGTAAGTATATGTATATATAAGATATAGAAATTAGGTTGATGTCCTATTACTGATTGAATGATCATCACACAGTAATCTTGATTATATATCACGGAGTAAATAATAGCCTAATTATAATATTATAATAATAATATAAATGGGAAAAAAAACGTGTTCCAATAAAACACCCAGAAATTTTATATGCCGACAGTTTTCCCGAATGACTATATCATGTCCGTTGCTAAACAGTTACGGAATAAAATGTGTTCCTAAAAATCCCAAATTTTTACATTTAATTATTTCGATCATTATTTGTTGAGAATGATATATATAGTGCTAAAGCTCATCCTAAGGTATTTAAATTTATTTAATCACAATCGAATGTCAAACGAGTGTTACTGTCGTTTACTAAATAAATTCGATACCATATAAATATTCAATATACTTTTTATAGGTTCATTTTAACAATAAATTTTATTATATCTTATATTATTTTATTTTTACAAAAATTAATTCTAATAATATAATATTTCAAATTATATTTCGAGTTATTATTATATATATATATATTTTTTAAATACATACAAATCTATTTACAATTTATTGTTCGTAAATCGTCGAGAACGATCGAAGGTCAATTGAATATATGAAACAATTCAAAATTTTTGAGACTCAACCTAACAGATTTTGCTTATCGTATAGAAAATATGAAATCGTATCGAGAGTTTGGTTTAAAATTAGTCAAAATTTTCCGGGTCGTGACAGTACCCACCCGTTAAAGAAATTTCGTCCCGAAATTTGATCGAGGTCGTCATGGCTAACAATAAGAATGTTTTTCATGATGAATAAGAGTTGATAAATAGTGTTTTATCATTATAGATAAAACGATTCGATTACTCGAAATGTACGAATGAAGCTATCACCAAATAGTGAAATGAAGTGATTAGAGGTTCGTCTTAACTTTTGACGTAGTCACTGTTGAATTTCAGAATTCAAGGGATTTAAGGAAATCATCTTATCAGAAGGAAAATGTATTAGCACGAATTATTAGCAACTGTTGGAATTACGGAAGAACAGAAATATCAAGGAAATATTTCCGTGATATGCTTAGAGATTAAGTAGAATGAAAGAGTTATGTAACATGGCACATGATGACGTTATGATCTGTGAGTCATCATGCTCCAATAGAATTTCCAGCATGACTTACTGTAATATAATCACGTTGGCCTGACGTCATTATATTATACTAACTCATGCTTCAATTCCTAACACTTCTCTAGGAATCATTCATAATTTAAACTCGATTGTTACATAATATAGAAACTAAAACAGTTTCTTTCATGATGTAACATAGATAGCATGAGAAGATAGATAATTTCGGACAAAGATATTTATGAAAATATCTTCAGAAGCATCTTTCTAAGTTCGAAGGTTGATGAAGAAAGATTTTCTACAAGATTTAACATGACTTCGGAGCAAGATAATTGCTGAAGATTTCATTGGATCCAGAATTACCTGAACTCTTTGAATATAGAGTTTAGTCCTTGTATTTGTTCTTTGTTTCCCTCATGGTGTGCTCAATCCGATTTTCAGTACTAAATTTTCTATCGAGCGTTCCTAACACTTCCTTCTTTATCATCAACTTTTGGCTATTAAGACCATCTACAACATGCTGCTTCGTCAGCATTTTCAAAGTTAACGGATCTGGGTCATCGGTTATCAAACCGAAGTGGTTTAAGGAGAATTGTGTTTTTAGATGATTAAACGCTGATGGTAATATGGTGGAATATAAAAGGTTTTCCAGTAACGAAGGCGAAAATACAATGTATATATCACAGTTATAATAAGGTTAGTCCGACTAAAAAGTCGAAGTTGACTTGCTGGAGCTGTGACAAAATTTGCTACCTTGGAAAGGGATTGCAAACTATTTTGGGTAATAATAACACCAAAGGAATTAGCACATCTACGTGTTAAACGTTTACTTGGGTTCCGAGGGGTTTTCAGGTGTATAACTATATGCATCAATCTTTTCTTCCGTAGATGAAGTGCGGCTGGTTCATCCTCTCGATCGTAGTGTTTTCAAGAATTATGAAAGGTTTGAACGCAGATTGGAATCGTCAAGATACAAATGAGGTTTAAGATGAAATCAAGTGGCAAACTTGAAGAATTGTTTAGTTTCATATATTATAATCAATATTTTAACTCATTTTAATTGTCCAATGTTATTAGTCCACAGTCGATAGTCCAAAGTTGACAGTCCAATAATTCATATATAGTTTAATATATAATATTCGAATTAATTAATACGTATCGTGACCCGTATACCGGTCTCGGTATTGATCACAACTCAAACTATATATATATTTTGGAATCAACCTCAACCCTGTATAGCTAACTCCGTCATTTGCATATAGAGTGTTTATGGTTGTTCCAAGATAAATATATAGATGGGTCAATATGATATGTCGAAACCTTGTATACGTGTCCCGTTATTTAAAGTGCATAAAATAAATAAATATATATCATGACCCGTGTACAACGTATTGTCTCAGAATTAATCCGACGTATTTTGTACATGTGTCCCGATTTAAAGTGCGTAAAAGTAAATAACAGAAATTAAATGACGATAAATAAAATTACGAGAATGTAATTTGCGATAAATTAAATGTAACCAGTTAGCTAGGAACAGTTAGCTAGGAACAGTTAGCGTGGATTCTTAACAACATTTCAATTAGTTAATTCGTTTGTTTCTAACAAATTTTATTTTTGTCCAATATTTTCTTCATTATGCCACTTGTTGGATTCTGATAGGTCAAAATCCAAATATGAAATTGAATTTGAATGAAAATAGTGGTTCTTTGGTGAACGGATACGTACATCTGTGGAGGTAAATGAAATGTCCCGTTCTTATTGATTAAAAACGTTCCATATTAATTGATTTCGTTGCGAGGTTTTGACCTCTATATGAGACGTTTTTCAAAGACTGCATTCATTTTAAAACAAACCATAACCTTTATTTCATCAATAAAGGTTTAAAAGTTTTACGTAGATTATCAAATAATGATAATCTAAAATATCCTGTTTACACACGACCATTACATAATGGTTTACAATACAAATATGTTACAACAAAATAAGTTTCTTGAATGCAGTTTTTACACAATATCATACAAGCATGGACTCCAAATCTCGTCCTTATTTAAGTATGCGACAGCGGAAGCTCTTAATAATCACCTGAGAATAAACATGCTTTAAAACGTCAACAAAAATGTTGGTGAGTTATAGGTTTAACCTATATATATCAAATCATAATAATAGACCACAAGATTTCATATTTCAATACATATCCCATACATAGAGATAAAAATCATTCATATGGTGAACACCTGGTAACCGACAATAACAAGATGCATATATAAGAATATCCCTATCATTCCGGGACACCCTTCGGATATGATATAAATTTCGAAGTACTAAAGCATCCGGTACTTTGGATGGGGTTTGTTAGGCCCAATAGATCTATCTTTAGGATTCGCGTCAATTAGGGTGTCTGTTCCCTAATTCTTAGATTACCAGACTTAATAAAAAGGGGCATATTCGATTTCGATAATTCAACCATAGAATGTAGTTTCACGTACTTGTGTCTATTTTGTAAATCATTTATAAAACCTGCATGTATTCTCATCCCAAAAATATTAGATTTTAAAAGTGGGACTATAACTCACCTTCACAGATTTTTACTTCGTCGGGAAGTAAGACTTGGCCACTGGTTGATTCACGAACCTATAACAATATATACATATATATCAAAGTATGTTCAAAATATATTTACAACACTTTTAATATATTTTGATGTTTTAAGTTTATTAAGTCAGCTGTCCTCGTTAGTAACCTACAACTAGTTGTCCACAGTTAGATGTACAGAAATAAATCGATAAATATTATCTTGAATCAATCCACGACCCAGTGTATACGTATCTCAGTATTGATCACAACTCAAACTATATATATTTTGGAATCAACCTCAACCCTGTATAGCTAACTCCAACATTCACATATAGAGTGTCTATGGTTGTTCCGAAATATATATAGATGTGTCGACATGATAGGTCGAAACATTGTATACGTGTCTATGGTATCTCAAGATTACATAATATATAATACAAGTTGATTAAGTTATGGTTGGAATAGATTTGTTACCAATTTTCACGTAGCTAAAATGAGAAAAATTATCCAATCTTGTTTTACCCATAACTTCTTCATTTTAAATCCATTTTGAGTGAATCAAATTGCTATGGTTTCATATTGAACTCTATTTTATGAATCTAAACAAAAAAAGTATAGGTTTCTAGTCGGAAAAATAAGTTACAAGTCGTTTTTGTAAAGGTAGTCATTTCAGTCGAAAGAACGACGTCTAGATGACCATTTTAGAAAACATACTTCCACTTTGAGTTTAACCATAATTTTTGGATATAGTTTCATGTTCATAATAAAAATCATTTTCTCAGAATAACAACTTTTAAATCAAAGTTTATCATAGTTTTTAATTAACTAACCCAAAACAGCCCGCGGTGTTACTACGACGGCGTAAATCCGGTTTTACGGTGTTTTTCGTGTTTCCAGGTTTTAAATCATTAAGTTAGCATATCATATAGATATAGAACATGTGTTTAGTTGATTTTAAAAGTCAAGTTAGAAGGATTAACTTTTGTTTGCGAACAAGTTTAGAATTAACTAAACTATGTTCTAGTGATTACGAGTTTAAACCTTCGAATAAGATAGTTTTATATATATGAATCGAATGATGTTATGAACATCATTACTACCTCAAGTTTAGTAGGTAAACCTACTAGAAGTGACAAGAAATGATCTAGCTTCAAAGGATCTTGGATGGCTTGAAAGTTCTTGAAGTAGGATCATGACACAAAAACAAGTTCAAGTAAGATTTTTGCTCGAATTAAGATAGTTTATAGTTATAGAAATTGAATCAAAGTTTGAATATGAATATTACCTTGAATAAGAAAGATAACCTACTGTATATAACAAAGGTTTCTTGATCTTAGATGATTACTTGGAATGGATTAGAAAGCTTGGAAGTAAATTAGTAAACTTGAAGGGATTTTTGAAGTATTCTTGAAGTGTTCTTCCTATGATGATTATATCTTGATTCTTGAAGTGATTTTTGATGAAGATGATGATTAACTACTGGAAAAATACGTTCATAATAGTGTGGGTGTGTTGAGAGAGAATTAGAAAGAGATTTGGAAGTGAAATGGAGTGAATGATGAGTGTTAATTGGTGAGTGGTGAGTGGGGTTAAAAGGAGTTCTAGTTAGTTGACTAGCTCATGGTAGAAGTTAAAATTGATTAGTCATACATGACATAATCAAGAGTGGAATACCATGCTAGTTCCTATTGGTATATACCCATAGTAAGTACATTTTGAAGCTGTGTATAATACGGGTAAGAATACGACTAGAATTCTTGATGAAAGAAAAGAATGGGAAAGTAACTGTAACCATTTTTGTTAAGTATGAGTGTTTTGATATATGTCTTGAAGTCTTCCAAAAGTATTTTAATACATCTAAATACACTACATGTATATACATTTTAACGGAGTCGTTAAGTCATCGTTAGTCGTTACATGTAAGTGTTGTTTTGAAACCTTTAAGTTAACGATCTCAATTAATGTTGTTAACCCATTGTTTATTATATCTAATGAGATGTTAAATTATTATATTATCATGATATTATGATATATTAATATATCTTAATATGATATATATACATTTAAATGTCGTTACAACGATAATCGTTACATATATGTCTCGTTTCGAAATCCTTAAGTTAGTAGTCTTGTTTATATGTATATAACTCATTGTTAATATACTTATGTAGATACTTACTTATCATAATCTCATGTTAACCATATGTATATCCATATATATATCGTCAAGTCGTTTTTACAAGTTTTAACGTTCGTGAATCGCCGGTCAACTTGGGTGGTCAATTGTCTATATGAAACATATTTCAATTAATCAAGTCTTAACAAGTTTGATTGCTTAACATGTTGGAAACATTTAATCATGTAAATATCAATCTCAATTAATATATATAAACATGGAAAAGTTCGGGTCACTACAGTACCTACCCGTTAAATAAATTTCGTCCCGAAATTTTAAGCTGTTGAAGGTGTTGACGAATCTTCTGGAAATAGATGCGGGTATTTCTTCTTCATCTGATCTTCACGCTCCCAGGTGAACTCGGGTCCTCTACGAGCATTCCATCGAACCTTAACAATTGGTATCTTGTTTTGCTTAAGTCTTTTAACCTCACGATCCATTATTTCGACGGGTTCTTCGATGAATTGGAGTTTTTCGTTGATTTGGATTTCATCTAACGGAATAGTGAGATCTTCTTTAGCAAAACATTTCTTCAAATTCGAGACGTGGAAAGTGTTATGTACAGCCGCGAGTTGTTGAGGTAACTCAAGTCGGTAAGCTACTGGTCCGACACGATCAATAATCTTGAATGGTCCAATATACCTTGGATTTAATTTCCCTCGTTTACCAAATCGAACAACGCCTTTCCAAGGTGAAACTTTAAGCATGACCATCTCTCCAATTTCAAATTCTATATCTTTTCTTTTAATGTCAGCGTAGCTCTTTTGTCGACTTTGGGCGGTTTTCAACCGTTGTTGAATTTGGATGATCTTCTCGGTAGTTTCTTGTATAATCTCCGGACCCGTAATCTGTCTATCCCCCACCTCACTCCAACAAATCGGAGACCTGCACTTTCTACCATAAAGTGCTTCAAACGGCGCCATCTCAATGCTTGAATGGTAGCTGTTGTTGTAGGAAAATTCTGCTAACGGTAGATGTCGATCCCAACTGTTTCCGAAATCAATAACACATGCTCGTAGCTTGTCTTCAAGCGTTTGTATCGTCCTTTCGCTCTGCCCATCAGTTTGTGGATGATAGGCAGTACTCATGTCTAGACGAGTTCCTAATGCTTGCTGTAATGTCTGCCAGAATCTTGAAATAAATCTGCCATCCCTATCAGAGATAATAGAGATTGGTATTCCATGTCTGGAGACGACTTCCTTCAAATACAGTCGTGCTAACTTCTCCATCTTGTCATCTTCTCTTATTGGTAGGAAGTGTGCTGATTTGGTGAGACGATCAACTATTACCCAAATAGTATCAAAACCACTTGCAGTCCTTGGCAATTTAGTGATGAAATCCATGGTAATGTTTTCCCATTTCCATTCCGGGATTTCGGGTTGTTGAAGTAGACCTGATGGTTTCTGATGCTCAGCTTTGACCTTAGAACACGTCAAACATTCTCCTACGTATTTAGCAACATCGGCTTTCATACCCGGCCACCAAAAATGTTTCTTGAGATCCTTGTACATCTTCCCCGTTCCAGGATGTATTGAGAATCTGGTTTTATGAGCTTCTCTAAGTACCATTTCTCTCATATCTCCAAATTTTGGTACCCAAATCCTTTCAGCCCTATACCGGGTTCCGTCTTCCCGAATATTAAGATGCTTCTCCGATCCTTTGGGTATTTCATCCTTTAAATTTCCCTCTTTTAAAACTCCTTGTTGCGCCTCCTTTATTTGGGTAGTAATGTTATTATGAATCATTATATTCATAGATTTTACTCGAATGGGTTCTCTATCCTTCCTGCTCAAGGCATCGGCTACCACATTTGCCTTCCCCGGGTGGTAACGAATCTCAAAATCGTAATCATTCAATAATTCAATCCACCTACGCTGCCTCATATTCAGTTGTTTCTGATTAAATATGTGTTGAAGACTTTTGTGGTCGGTATATATAATACTTTTGACCCCATATAAGTAGTGCCTCCAAGTCTTTAATGCAAAAACAACCGCGCCTAATTCCAAATCATGCGTCGTATAATTTTGTTCGTGAATCTTCAATTGTCTAGACGCATAAGCAATCACCTTCGTTCGTTGCATTAATACACAACCGAGACCTTGCTTTGATGCGTCACAATAAATCACAAAATCATCATTCCCTTCAGGCAATGACAATATAGGTGCCGTAGTTAGCTTTTTCTTCAATAACTGAAACGCTTTCTCTTGTTCATCATTCCATTCAAATTTCTTCCCTTTATGGGTTAATGCAGTCAAGGGTTTTGCTATTCTGGAAAAGTCTTGGATGAACCTTCTGTAGTAACCAGCTAGTCCTAAAAACTGGCGTATGTGTTTCGGAGTTTTCGGGGTTTCCCACTTTTCAACAGTTTCTATCTTTGCCGGATCCACCTTAATACCTTCTTTGTTCACTATGTGACCGAGGAATTGAACTTCTTCCAACCAAAATGCACACTTTGAAAACTTAGCGTACAATTCTTCCTTCCTCAATACTTCTAACACCTTTCTCAAATGTTCACCGTGTTCTTGGTCATTCTTTGAGTAAATAAGTATGTCATCAATGAAAACAATGACAAACTTGTCAAGGTATGGTCCACACACTCGGTTCATAAGGTCCATGAACACAGCTGGTGCATTAGTTAAACCAAACGGCATGACCATAAACTCGTAATGACCATAACGTGTTCTGAAAGCAGTCTTTGGAATATCATCTTCTTTCACCCGCATTTGATGATACCCGGAACGTAAGTCAATCTTTGAATAAACAGACGAGCCTTGTAGTTGATCAAATAAGTCGTCGATTCTCGGTAGTGGGTAGCGGTTCTTGATGGTAAGTTTGTTCAACTCTCGGTAGTCGATACACAACCTGAATGTACCATCTTTCTTCTTGACAAACAAAACAGGAGCTCCCCACGGTGATGTGCTTGGTCGAATGAAACCACGCTCTAAAAGTTCTTGTAATTGGCTTTGCAGTTCTTTCATCTCGCTGGGTGCGAGTCTGTAAGGAGCACGAGCTATTGGTGCAGCTCCTGGTACAAGATCTATTTGAAATTCAACGGATCGATGTGGGGGTAATCCCGGTAATTCTTTCGGAAATACATCGGGAAATTCTTTTGCAATGGGAACATCATTGATGCTCTTTTCTTCAGTTTGTACTTTCTCGACGTGTGCTAGAACAGCATAGCAACCTTTTCTTATTAGTTTTTGTGCCTTCAAATTACTAATAAGATGTAGCTTCGTGTTGCCCTTTTCTCCGTACACCATTAAGGGTTTTCCTTTTTCTCGTATAATGCGAATTGCATTTTCGTAACAAACGATCTCTGCTTTCACTTCTTTCAACCAGTCCATACCGATTATCACATCAAAACTCCCTAACTCTACTGGTATCAAATCAATCTTAAATGTTTCGCTAACCAGTTTAATTTCTCGATTCCGACATATATTATCTGCTGAAATTAATTTACCATTTGCTAATTCGAGTAAAAATTTACTATCCAAAGGCGTCAATGGACAACTTAATTTAGCACAAAAATCTCTACTCATATAGCTTCTATCCGCACCCGAATCAAATAAAACGTAAGCAGATTTATTGTCAATAAGAAACGTACCCGTAACAAGCTCCGGGTCTTCCTGTGCCTCTACCGCATTAATATTGAAAACTCTTCCACGGCCTTGTCCATTCGTGTTCTCCTGGTTCGGGCAATTTCTAATAATGTGGCCTGGTTTTCCACATTTATAACAAACTACATTGGCATAACTTGCTCCGACACTACTTGCTCCGCCATTACTTGTTCCGACACCATTTGTTCCTTTCGTTCTATTAACCCCTGGTCCGTAGACCTCACACTTCGCCGCGCTATGACCATTTCTTTTACACTTGTTGCAAAATTTGGTGCAGAACCCCGAGTGATTCTTTTCACACCTTTGGCATAGTTGCTTCTGATTGTTGTTGTTGTTGCGGTTATTATTGTTGTTGGGATGATTGTTGTAGTTGCTGTTGTTGTTGTTGTTGTTGTTGTTGGGCCGTTTGTTGTAGTTGCGATTGATGTTGCGATTGTTGGGATAATTGTTGCGATTATTGTTGTAATTGCTGTTGTTGTTGTATTGGTGATTCTTATCACCGTTTTCCTCCCACTTTCTTTTGACTTGCTTCACATTGGCCTCTTCAGCAGTCTGTTCTTTAATTCTTTCTTCAATCTGGTTCACTAGTTTGTGAGCCATTCTACATGCCTGTTGTATGGAGGCGGGCTCGTGTGAACTTATATCTTCTTGGATTCTTTCCGGTAATCCTTTCACAAACGCGTCGATCTTCTCTTCCTCATCTTCGAATGCTCCCGGACACAATAGGCACAATTCTGTGAATCGTCTTTCGTACGTGGTAATATCAAATCCTTGGGTTCGTAACCCTCTAAGTTCTGTCTTGAGCTTATTGACCTCGGTTCTGGGACGGTACTTCTCGTTCATCAAGTGCTTGAATGCTGACCACGGTAGTGCGTACGCATCATCTTGTCCCACTTGCTCTAGATAGGTATTCCACCATGTTAACGCAGAACCTGTGAAGGTATGCGTAGCGTACTTCACTTTGTCCTCTTCAGTACACTTACTTATGGCAAACACCGATTCAACCTTCTCGGTCCACCGTTTCAATCCGATCGGTCCTTCGGTTCCATCAAATTCCAAAGGTTTGCAGGCAGTGAATTCTTTGTAGGTGCATCCTACACGATTTCCTGTACTGCTAGATCCAAGGTTATTGTTGGTATGTAGCGCAGCCTGTACTGCGGCTATGTTTGAAGCTAGAAAAGTACGGAATTCCTCTTCATTCATATTCACGGTGTGTCGAGTAGTCGGTGCCATTTCCTTCAAAATAGTTAAATGGAACAAGTTAATCATACAGAATATTAAGAGTAGTTAATAGTATTTCGTAGCATAATATGAACTCATTTATAAAAGCTTTTTCTTCATATTAGCGTTTTATAAGTTTAAATTCGGGTAGTACCTACCCGTTAAGTTCATACTTAGTAGCTAATATACAATTCAACTACTACAATTCTATATGAAAAACTGATTATAATAATATTTCGCGTTCAAACTTTTATACAATATTTTACAAACTTACAATACCGCTTATTTTACATAAAGCATGAAATATAGCACACAATAACTTTGATACAAGATAGTTGTAAAGACAATTCTAGCTAGTACACAAGTCGTTCAGCAAAGGCAATAAAGACACGTAATTCATACGTCCAGAAACAAGTCATGCATTCTGGTTTTACTAGGACTACTTCCCATCCTTGGTCTTGTGCAACATAACCGTTATGGCCGTTGATAAGACAGCGTGTTGTAACGTCATCAAAGGGACGAGGGTTACGTAATGTCCAACAGTCCCGTAATAATCTAAAAACCTCATTTCTTACCCCAATTACCGACTCCGTCACTTGTGGAAACGTTTTGTTTAATAGTTGTAGCCCGATGTTCTTGTTCTCACTTTGGTGAGAAGCGAACATTACTAACCCGTAAGCATAACATGCTTCTTTATGTTGCATGTTAGCCGCTTTTTCTAAATCACGAAGTCCTATATTTGGATATACTGAGTCAAAATAATTTCTTAACCCGTTGCGTAAAATAGCATTTGGGTTCCCCGCAATATATGCGTCAAAGTAAACACATCGTAACTTATGGATTTCCCAATGTGATATCCCCCATCTTCCGAACGAAAGCCTTTTATAAACCAAATCATTCTTGGAACGTTCTTCGAATGTCTTACAAACTGATCTCGCCTTAAATAGTTGTGCCGAGGAATTCTGACCGACTCTAGACAAGATTTCATCAATCATGTCTCCGGGTAGGTCTCTTAAAATATTGGGTTGTCTATCCATTTTGTGTTTTTATACTGTAAAATAGACAAGAGTTAGATTCATAAAAAAATACTTATTAATACAAGCAATTTTTACATATATCATAAAGCATAAGCACACTATATTACATATATTACACCACACGAATACAACTATCTTATTCCGACTCGCTTGTTTCTTCTTCTTTGGTTTTGGTTCGTTTTCCCAAGTTTCTAGGGATATATGATGTTCCCCTAATACGAGCCGTTATTTTCCACATTGGTTTAGAAAAACCTGGTGGTTTAGAGGTTCCCGGGTCATTGTTACAACTTAAGGACTTCGGGGGTTGACGATACATATAAAGTTCATCGGGGTTGGAATTAGATTTCTCTATTTTTATGCCCTTTCCCTTATTATTTTCTTTTGCCTTTTTAAATTCAGTTGGGGTAATTTCTATAACATCATCGGAATTCTCGTCGGAATCCGATTCATCGGAGAATTGGTAATCCTCCCAATATTTTGCTTCCATGGCGGAAACACCATTGACCATAATTAACTTTGGTCGGTTGGTTGAGGATTTTCTTTTACTTAACCGTTTTATTATTTCCCCCACCGGTTCTATTTCTTCATCCGGTTCCGATTCTTCTTCCGGTTCCGATTCTTCTTCCGGTTCCGACTCTTCTTCCGGTTCCTCTTCGGGAACTTGTGAATCAGTCCACAAATCATTCCAATTTACATTTGACTCTTCATTATTATTAGGTGAGTCAATGGGACTTGTTCTAGAGGTAGACATCTATCACATAATATCAAACACGTTAAGAGATTAATATATCACATAATATTCATATGTTAAAAATATATAGTTTCCAACAAAAATGTTAAGCAATCATTTTTAAAGAAAACACGGTCGAAGTCCAGACTCACTAATGCATCCTAACAAACTCGATAAGACACACTAATGCAAATTTTCTGGTTCTCTAAGACCAACGCTCGGATACCAACTGAAATGTCCCGTTCTTATTGATTAAAAACGTTCCATATTAATTGATTTCGTTGCGAGGTTTTGACCTCTATATGAGACGTTTTTCAAAGACTGCATTCATTTTAAAACAAACCATAACCTTTATTTCATCAATAAAGGTTTAAAAGTTTTACGTAGATTATCAAATAATGATAATCTAAAATATCCTGTTTACACACGACCATTACATAATGGTTTACAATACAAATATGTTACAACAAAATAAGTTTCTTGAATGCAGTTTTTACACAATATCATACAAGCATGGACTCCAAATCTCGTCCTTATTTAAGTATGCGACAGCGGAAGCTCTTAATAATCACCTGAGAATAAACATGCTTTAAAACGTCAACAAAAATGTTGGTGAGTTATAGGTTTAACCTATATATATCAAATCATAATAATAGACCACAAGATTTCATATTTCAATACATATCCCATACATAGAGATAAAAATCATTCATATGGTGAACACCTGGTAACCGACAATAACAAGATGCATATATAAGAATATCCCTATCATTCCGGGACACCCTTCGGATATGATATAAATTTCGAAGTACTAAAGCATCCGGTACTTTGGATGGGGTTTGTTAGGCCCAATAGATCTATCTTTAGGATTCGCGTCAATTAGGGTGTCTGTTCCCTAATTCTTAGATTACCAGACTTAATAAAAAGGGGCATATTCGATTTCGATAATTCAACCATAGAATGTAGTTTCACGTACTTGTGTCTATTTTGTAAATCATTTATAAAACCTGCATGTATTCTCATCCCAAAAATATTAGATTTTAAAAGTGGGACTATAACTCACCTTCACAGATTTTTACTTCGTCGGGAAGTAAGACTTGGCCACTGGTTGATTCACGAACCTATAACAATATATACATATATATCAAAGTATGTTCAAAATATATTTACAACACTTTTAATATATTTTGATGTTTTAAGTTTATTAAGTCAGCTGTCCTCGTTAGTAACCTACAACTAGTTGTCCACAGTTAGATGTACAGAAATAAATCGATAAATATTATCTTGAATCAATCCACGACCCAGTGTATACGTATCTCAGTATTGATCACAACTCAAACTATATATATTTTGGAATCAACCTCAACCCTGTATAGCTAACTCCAACATTCACATATAGAGTGTCTATGGTTGTTCCGAAATATATATAGATGTGTCGACATGATAGGTCGAAACATTGTATACGTGTCTATGGTATCTCAAGATTACATAATATATAATACAAGTTGATTAAGTTATGGTTGGAATAGATTTGTTACCAATTTTCACGTAGCTAAAATGAGAAAAATTATCCAATCTTGTTTTACCCATAACTTCTTCATTTTAAATCCATTTTGAGTGAATCAAATTGCTATGGTTTCATATTGAACTCTATTTTATGAATCTAAACAAAAAAAGTATAGGTTTCTAGTCGGAAAAATAAGTTACAAGTCGTTTTTGTAAAGGTAGTCATTTCAGTCGAAAGAACGACGTCTAGATGACCATTTTAGAAAACATACTTCCACTTTGAGTTTAACCATAATTTTTGGATATAGTTTCATGTTCATAATAAAAATCATTTTCTCAGAATAACAACTTTTAAATCAAAGTTTATCATAGTTTTTAATTAACTAACCCAAAACAGCCCGCGGTGTTACTACGACGGCGTAAATCCGGTTTTACGGTATTTTTCGTGTTTCCAGGTTTTAAATCATTAAGTTAGCATATCATATAGATATAGAACATGTGTTTAGTTGATTTTAAAAGTCAAGTTAGAAGGATTAACTTTTGTTTGCGAACAAGTTTAGAATTAACTAAACTATGTTCTAGTGATTACGAGTTTAAACCTTCGAATAAGATAGTTTTATATATATGAATCGAATGATGTTATGAACATCATTACTACCTCAAGTTTAGTAGGTAAACCTACTAGAAGTGACAAGAAATGATCTAGCTTCAAAGGATCTTGGATGGCTTGAAAGTTCTTGAAGTAGGATCATGACACAAAAACAAGTTCAAGTAAGATTTTTGCTCGAATTAAGATAGTTTATAGTTATAGAAATTGAATCAAAGTTTGAATATGAATATTACCTTGAATAAGAAAGATAACCTACTGTATATAACAAAGGTTTCTTGATCTTAGATGATTACTTGGAATGGATTAGAAAGCTTGGAAGTAAATTAGTAAACTTGAAGGGATTTTTGAAGTATTCTTGAAGTGTTCTTCCTATGATGATTATATCTTGATTCTTGAAGTGATTTTTGATGAAGATGATGATTAACTACTGGAAAAATACGTTCATAATAGTGTGGGTGTGTTGAGAGAGAATTAGAAAGAGATTTGGAAGTGAAATGGAGTGAATGATGAGTGTTAATTGGTGAGTGGTGAGTGGGGTTAAAAGGAGTTCTAGTTAGTTGACTAGCTCATGGTAGAAGTTAAAATTGATTAGTCATACATGACATAATCAAGAGTGGAATCCCATGCTAGTTCCTATTGGTATATACC
Source organism: Rutidosis leptorrhynchoides (assembly GCF_046630445.1). NCBI lineage: Eukaryota > Viridiplantae > Streptophyta > Magnoliopsida > Asterales > Asteraceae > Rutidosis > Rutidosis leptorrhynchoides. The sequence continues at coordinate 208,503,116 of NC_092334.1, forward strand.
CATAGTAAGTACATTTTGAAGCTGTGTATAATACGGGTAAGAATACGACTAGAATTCTTGATGAAAGAAAAGAATGGGAAAGTAACTGTAACCATTTTTGTTAAGTATGAGTGTTTTGATATATGTCTTGAAGTCTTCCAAAAGTATTTTAATACATCTAAATACACTACATGTATATACATTTTAACGGAGTCGTTAAGTCATCGTTAGTCGTTACATGTAAGTGTTGTTTTGAAACCTTTAAGTTAACGATCTCAATTAATGTTGTTAACCCATTGTTTATTATATCTAATGAGATGTTAAATTATTATATTATCATGATATTATGATATATTAATATATCTTAATATGATATATATACATTTAAATGTCGTTACAACGATAATCGTTACATATATGTCTCGTTTCGAAATCCTTAAGTTAGTAGTCTTGTTTATATGTATATAACTCATTGTTAATATACTTATGTAGATACTTACTTATCATAATCTCATGTTAACCATATGTATATCCATATATATATCGTCAAGTCGTTTTTACAAGTTTTAACGTTCGTGAATCGCCGGTCAACTTGGGTGGTCAATTGTCTATATGAAACATATTTCAATTAATCAAGTCTTAACAAGTTTGATTGCTTAACATGTTGGAAACATTTAATCATGTAAATATCAATCTCAATTAATATATATAAACATGGAAAAGTTCGGGTCACTACAGTAAACATAATAGTAAATAATCGTTGAATTAGATTCGAAGGATGTACAGTGTAACTTATTAATGTGAAATCTAAATATTCCTCGGGTATTACCTAACCGTTAAAATATTTTCACCATTAACAGTTTGCACGAAAAAATTTTTAATTACAATCTTTATGAAAATATACTTACATATATATTTTCTTCAGATGTAATATAGATTTAATGAGTTGATATGATATTAATCCCATTTAATTTACCTTTAGAACGAGAATATATAATCTCTAAAACATTAAAAATTACATAATCGTCATGTCGAACGAAGGTAATTGATGTAGAACGATACGTAGAATGATGATTATACTCGAGGTACAGAATGAGATGTTGAGGCATGGATTGTTGATGGTACTGGTGCTGTTACTGATGGTACTGTTGGTGCCGATGATGTTGCTGAAGCTAGTAAATTTTTACGCCATATTCTCCAGATTGATTACTCGAGCGCGAAGTTCGTTGGCTTCTTCTATTATTCCGGGATGATTGTCGGTCGAAACGAGCGGATGAATAAGGTTTAGAATCTGAGTTATGATATAGTCATGGTGAGATATTCAGGAAATGAGGGTGAATATGGTGTTACGAACAGGTTCGCCGATAAGTGCTTCAGGTTCTTCATCAAGAGATGAATTCGATTAGTGGAAGGGATTGCCTTCTGTGCGTCTCCATTGATTAAGTCAACTACGAACCCATCAGATGAATTGGGGATGGCTGATTGGTTGGTTCATTCTGGTGACACTGCTTTCGGAGCTTAGGTGAAACTCCATATTAGAATAGCTGTCGGAATCCGAGGAATTCGAACTGGTTGAGGGATTCTTCTCGTACGATCAAATGAAGGATTTTTGATAAGAAATAGATTATAGGATGTAGATTAGTACCCTGCAATACATAATTCACATATACATATATAATACTAAAATCCATAAGTTACGGAAGAATTTACGGAATATGTTAGGCAAAAGTAACTATAACAGATACGCTAAGATATGAATTTATCTATACACTGTCTATGCAATAGAGGCAGTAAGACATGTCTAGACTAAAAATGATGAGCAGGTAATTTCCTAAGGATGATAAGCAGATGATTTCCGACTAGAAATGATAAGCAAAACTTTTGACATGCAGACACGGTCGAAGTCCAGACTCACTAATGCATCTAAACAACTATCAATTAGACACACTAATGCAAGACATGGTTCGCTAAGACCACCGCTCTGATACCAACTGTCATAACCCGTCCTTATCCTCCTGGACGAAGTCATCAACATTTGGTCCCATTGCGATGATCGACTCCAAGTAATGTCCTTAAAATGAGCAAATGTACAGCGGAAGACTTAATTCGTACCTGAGAATAAACATGCTTAAAAGTGTCAACCAAAAGGTTGGTGAGTTCATAGGTTTATCATAATAATCATTTCAATATTTTAATAGACCACAAGATTTCATAATCATAAACATAATACACTCGCAAGTGTATGTAAAGCATTCTAAGTGGTTGAGCACTTCGTAACCATACTTAACATTTAATCAACGTCGCATATTCCCTTTATTATGAAATCTCACTACACCGTACCAAGTGTAGTCACCAAAACGAAGTACTGTGCAACCGTTGAATACTGGTCGTCCAGTCTGGTTGGGGTTGTCAGGCCCGATAGATCTATCAACAGGATTCGCGTTTACAATACCACATGTAAATAGTAGTTACCAAGCTACAGGGAAGTATGCAAGTGGTACAACTCAACGTATAATATATTTTTAAGTACTTGTGTCTATTTCGTAAACATTTATAAAAGCAGCGCATGTATTCTCAGCCCAAAAATATATATTGCAAAAGCAATTAAAAAGGGAGCAAATGAAACTCACCTATTGTATTTTGTAGTAAAAATACATATGACGTCATTTATCAAATGTAGGTTTGGCCTCGGATTCACGAACCTATATTATTCATATATTTATTAAAGCGTATACTTGTAATCGAACAAAGTTATGTGTATATTTATTGATGATATCATTCTATATTAATAACTTTGTATGTTTCATAACTATATTCATTTTACGTACTTTAAATAAATAAAATATAGTTATATTATATGTATCAAGTATAGTTTTATATAACTTAATAGTTATTTGATAATATTAATATTAATAACTAAAAAAATTGTTTTGTTTTATAATAATAATATTAGTTGTTATGATTATGATAATAATAATAGTGATATTAAAATAATAATATTAATGTGACAATGATAATAATGATAATAGTAATAAAAACTATATATATATATATATATATATATATATATATATATATATATATATATATATATATATATATATATATATATATATATATATATATATATATATATATATATATATATATATATATATTTTAACAAAATGATAGTCTTTAATAAAAATGATAATTTTAGTAATAGAAATGAAAATTTTATAATAATAATAATAATGATAGTGATAATAATAAAAATAATGATAATACCTTTAGAGTAGTAAGCTTTCAAAAATAAAAGCCAGAGCCCGAGCTCGAACCCGCGACCTCTCGCTTGACCATTTTTCTCCCAAAACACTTATAACTTTCTTGTTATAATTCACTCGATTATTTATTTAACATGTAAAAGAACCCGTTCTATCAGTTTCATTTTCTATATCATAACTTCATCATCAATTCATGATTTCTGTCACCATATTCTAGTAATTATCATCACATAATCATAATCATAACCTCATCTATATCAAATATTCATATAATAATTATTATCAAAATCATATACTCGCCATCATCATCATTCGAAGACACCATCAAACGTAATATATCATGATTACGGTTATGATCATCGAACCCATCATCATATATCATAACATCGATATCATTAACCTCCTATACCGTCATCATCATTTCATAAACGTTTATCATTATCATCAACTTATCACAGTTTTTGGGCCCAATTCTATTTGCAGTCCATCAATAAAACAAAACCCATATAACCGAATTCACAAGCCCAATAACTAAATGAGACCCAGCCCAACACTTTAATTATGTACGACCCAAGTTCTAGAAATTCAGCTCGATTGATCTTTGGGATCGTGGGTTCATTTGCAAAATAAAAATAGCAACATACCTTTTCAACTTTACAGCTCATCCTACTTTATCAATAAAACAATATAGCTTTTCATCTTTTTAAATATTTATCTTTATCATTGTTATCAATTAGAACCAGGAACGGTATTAAAACGCGAGTTATGGTTTGTTTGATGGTTTTCACGGTGATCAGTGGGCATGGAAACGGAATAATTAGTAGTGTTCAAAAGGTGGTGTTGGCTTTGAGGTGGTTTCGGATAAGTGGAAACAGAAGGTAGGATATGGTGGAGTGGTGGTGTTCATTGATGGTTGTCGGATTGGTGAAGGCTGGTAGTGGTTGTCATGATTGAAAGAGGGTTGTTTGGGTTGATATTGGTCGATTCTACAACAGAAACTAGGTGGAGTTTATGAGGTGAGGATACGGTTTCATAGTAAAGAAATCAAGGATTATTATGGAGAGAGAAGAGAGAAGAGAGAAGAGAGAGAAGGAGAGGTGATTAGTAATGGTTCTTGTGGTGGTGGCCGATGGAGGAGGGGGTGGTGGTAGTATGGTTGCTGTAGGGTGACGGTGACAATGGTGGATTGAGGGTGATGAAGGTGGAAATAGGTTTGAAGTTGGTGATCATTGAGAGTGTTTTCGTAGGGTAAACGGCTACAAGATAGTATCAAATGAAACAGTTGAGTTATAAGGGATAGCAACAATCATTGAAATAGAAAAGTGATGTTGGTGTTGTTTGATTAACCGAAATCCCTGGTGGGTTTTGTTTCTTGACAGGAAATAGAAGTGGAAGCCGAAGGTGGTTCCCAATAATGGTTTTTGTGTTGGTGAAGTGGGTTCTCAATACAAGGATGCAGTAAGTATATGTATATATAAGATATAGAAATTAGGTTGATGTCCTATTACTGATTGAATGATCATCACAAAGTAATCTTGATTATATATCACGGAGTAAATAATAGCCTAATTATAATATTATAATAATAATATAAATGGGAAAAAAATGTGTTCCAATAAAACACCCAGAAATTTTATATGCCGACAGTTTTCCCGAATGACTATATCATGTCCGTTGCTAAACAGTTACAGAATAAAATGTGTTCCTAAAAATCCCAAATTTTTACATTTAATTATTTCGATCATTATTTGTTGAGAATGATATATATAGTGCTAAAGCTCATCCTAAGGTATTTAAATTTATTTAATCACAATCGAATGTCAAACGAGTGTTACTGTCGTTTACTAAATAAATTCGATACCATATAAATATTCAATATACTTTTTATAGGTTCATTTTAACAATAAATTTTATTATATCTTATATTATTTTATTTTTACAAAAATTAATTCTTATAATATAATATTTCAAATTATATTTCGAGTTATTATTATATATATATATATTTTTTAAATACATACAAATCTATTTACAATTTATTGTTCGTAAATCGTCGAGAACGATCGAAGGTCAATTGAATATATGAAAAAATTCAAAATTTTTGAGACTCAACCTAACAGATTTTGCTTATCGTATAGAAAATATGAAATCGTATCGAGAGTTTGGTTTAAAATTAGTCGAAATTTTTCGGGTCGTGACACTATTCGACTTCTAGTTCTAAAAACAAAACTCAACTGTTACCTACTATGAATCTTGCTCAAAAACTCACCAAGTACACTAAGATGATTGCAAACTTTAGTTACTGCAAGGTCACACCTGTTACTATGATTATTTTGGTGTTTGGCCGACACTTTCTAAGTAGGAAGTACCCACTTGACAATTTATTCATTAGTAGGATAATACAATAATGGAACATGCACTTAAACAAATATTAAAGAAATCGGCCCTTCCTCTTTACCATATTCATTTTCAACAACTCAATTAGAGGAACCAATAAAGCTAGAAAAACTAGTACCATCTTTTGTTTTCTACTTTGTGTCGTGAGGAGCCAAAAAGAAACCGACACAGACCCAATTGGAAACAGGCTGCCGCAGTTGCATCTGTTTTTCTGTTTCTGCTCACAGTTAACGAGTACGAAGTATATGAAGAATGATGATGGTGTTTACAATCAAAGACGATGATGGTGACAAGAGGATTATGATTTTGAAGATAAAGATGTGATGATAATGAAACATAGTAATCGTGATTTTATGTTACAGATGATGCTTGTGTTCGATATGAAGATAGTTATGATAAGTGTTTAAGATAAATACGTGAGGATGACAAAGGTTGATCTTAAGGATGAAGTAAAATTGATGATCATTATGATAATGATATACGATGTTGTTGATGATGATGGTGGTATTGATAACGATATACATGATGATGATGACTGTGAAAATAAGAAGGAATGATGGGGAAGAGTAAAAGAGATAATGAAGGTTCGATGATGGCAATTAGATGAAGAAGATGATGAATAGTGATTAGGGTTACCGTTTGATTTTGATTCTGAATGATGTTATTGATGTCTAGGTAATGAACCTGTGATGATGAAGATAAACCGAATGGTTCGTGTGGTGTTTGCTGCTATCGTATTTTTTTTTTGAACGGAACCTTTAATCTTCATTTAATCAGTGGGTTAATTAAATGGGTATGGATCGAATTACTTTGGGGCCGAGATTTATTTGAATTGTTGGGTTGCTTTTCTCTATTGGGCCATGATTTATTAATGTTTTCGGTTGGGCTGAACAGTATATGGGATAAGTAAATTAAGTTTGTATCATAGTTTAGAAAGAACGAAATTGGAGGAGTGGTGTGGGTGTTGTCGGGTGTGCGAGAGGTCGGGGGTTCAAGACCCGGCTAAGCCATTTCTTTTTATTCCTAATATTGGAGGTAGTTCTCAAATTTTAATTTGATTATTATTATTATTATTGTTATGTTAATTGTTATAATTGCTATTATAATTCAAATTATTATTTGTAATAAAGTTAAAATCATTATATAATTATTAATAACATTGTTATTAGTATTATTATTAATATTATTATAATTAGTATTAATGTGATTAATAATATTATTGTTATTAATATTAGCATTTCCATTAGTATAGGTATTATCATTTAAAAATCATTAATGTTACCATTATGTATTATTATTATTATTATTATTATTATTATTATTATTATTATTATTATTATTATTATTATTATTATCATTACTAATAAGGTTATCAAATCATTATAAGTATTAATATTAATATTATCATGAGAATCATTATTAATATATAAGTATTGAAATCATTATCATAATTATCGTTAATAGTAAAACTAATACTTTTACAGTTATTATTATTAATATCATTATTATTATTATTATTATTATTATTATTATTAATAGGATTATTAACATTATTATCTTCATTAGTAATACTACGTATTATCATTATTATCATTTTTACCATTACTAATATTATTTTTGCTACTTTTAACAAACAAACGATATGTATATATTTAGTACATATAACATAACGAAAATTAATAATTATTATAACAAAATAAATATATGAAACATATATGAAACATATATATTATTAATAAAAAGTATATAACTAATAAATTTATATATATATATATATTGTTCTATTACAATTATATGTATTAATAGATATACAAATGATATAGGTTCGTGAATCCAAGGCCAACCCTGCATTGTTTAGTGGTTCAATGTCGTTAAATGTATTTTTACTACAAAATACAGTATGGTTAGTTTCATTTGCCTTTTTACCCTTTATATTTTTGGGCTGAGAATACTTGCGTAATTTTTATAACTGTTTTACGAAATAGACACAAGTAATCAAAACTACATTATATGGTTGAATGATCGAAGCCGAATATGCCCCTTTTTGCTTGGTACCTAAGAATTTAGAAACCGATCTCCAAATTGACGCGAATCCTAAAGATAGATCTATTGGGCCTAACGAACCCCATCCGTTGTAGCGGATACTTTAGTACTTCGATGTTGTTTTATATCATGTCTGAAGGATTTCCCAGAATGATAGGGGATATTATTATACGCATCTTGTTAATGTCGGTTACCAGGTGTTCAATCCATATGAATGATATTTTTGTCTCTATGCATGGGACGTATTTTATGAGAACTGAAAATGAAAATCTTGTGGTCTATTAAAATGATGGAAATGATTATTTATGTTAAACTAATGAACTCACCAACCTTTTGATTGACACTTTAAAGCGTGTTTATTCTCAGGTATGAAAGCAATCTTCCGCTGTGCATTAGCTCATTTTAAAGATATTACTTGGAGTCATTCATGACATATTTTCATGACATATTTTGAAAGACGTTGCATTCGAGTCGTTGAGTTCATCAAGATTATTATTTAAGTTAATTATAGTTGGATGTATTATGAAATGGTATGCACGTTGTCAACTTTCGATGAAAAGAAAGATTGTCTTTTAAAAACGAATGCAATGTTAGTAAAATGTATCATATAGAGGTCAAATACCTCGCGATGTAATCAACTATTGTGAATCGTTTATAATCGATATGGACTTCGTCCGGATAGATTAGGACGGGTCGCTTCAGTTATAGTTATAGAAATTGAACCAAAGTTTGAATATGAGTATTACCTTGTATTAGAAAGATATCTTACTGTAAATAAGAAAGATTTCTTGAGGTTGGATGATCACTTTACAAGATTGGAAGTAAGCTAGCAAACTTGGAAGTATTCTTGATTTTATGAAACTAGAACTTATAGAATTTATGAAGAACACTTAGAACTTGAAGATAGAACTTGAGAGAGATTAATTATATGAAGAAAATTGAAGAATGAAAGTGTTTGTAGGTGTTTTTGGTTGTTGGTATATGGATTAGATATAAAGGATGTGTAATTTTGTTTACATGTAAATAAGTCATGAATGATTACTAATATTTTTGTAATTTTATGAGATATTTCATGCTAGTTGCCAAATGATGGTTCCCACATGTGTTAGGTGACTCACATGGGCTGCTAAGAGCTGATCATTGGAGTGTATATACCAATAGTACATACATCTAAAAGCTGTGTATTGTACGAGTACGAATACGGGTGCATACGAGTAGAATTGTTGATGAAACTGAACGACGATGTAATTGTAAGAATTTTTGTTAAGTAGAAGTATTTTGATAAGTGTCTTGAAGTCTTTCAAAAGTGTATGAATACATATTAAAACACTACATGTATATACATTTTAACTGAGTCGTTAAGTCATCGTTAGTCGTTATATGTAAATGTTGTTTTGAAACCTTTAGGTTAACGATCTTGTTAAATGTTGTTAACCCATTGTTTTTTATATATAAAGAGATGTTAAATTATTACATTATCACGATATTATGATATATTAATATATCTTAGTATGATATATATACAGTTAAATGTTGTTACAACGATAATCGTTACATATATGTCTCGTTTCGAAATCATTAAATTAGTTGTCTTGTTTTTACATATGTAGTTCATTGTTAATACACTTAATAACATGTTTACTTATCAGTTATCGTGATTAAACATAGTGTATCAATATCTTAATATGATTCATATGTATTTAGTAAAACGTTGTTATAACGATAATCGTTATATATATCGTTTCGAGTTTCTTAATTCAATAAACTCAATTTTATTTATATAACTCATTGTTAAAATACCTAATGAGATACTTACTTATCATAATATCATGTTAACTATATACATATATCCATATATATGTCATCATATAGTTTTTACAAGTTTTAACATTCGTGAATCACTGGTCAACTTGGGTGGTCAATTGTCTATATAAAACCTATTTCAATTAATAAAGTCTTAATAAGTTTGATTAATTAACATGTTGGAAACATTTAATCATGTAAATAACAATTTCATTAAATATAAATAAACATGGAAAATTTCGGGTCACTACAGTACCTACCCGTTAAATAAATTTCGTCCCGAAATTTTAAGCAGTTGGAGGTGTTGACGTATCTTCTGGAAATAAGTGCGGGTATTTCGTCTTCATCTGATCTTCTCATTCCCAGGTGAACTCGGGTCCTCTACGTGCATTCCATCAAACTTTAACAATTGGCATTTTGTTTTGCTTAAGTCTTTTAACCTCACGATCCATTATTTCGACGGGTTCTTCGATAAATTGAAGTTTTTTGTTGATTTGGATTTCGTCTAACGGAATAGTGAGATCTTCTTTAGCAAAACATTTCTTCAAATTCGAGACATGGAAAGTGTTATGTACAGCCGCGATTTGTTGAGGTAACTCAAGTCGGTAAGCTACTGGTCCGACACGATCAATAATCTTGAATGATCCAATATACCTTGGATTTAATTTCCCTCGTTTACCAAATCGAACAATGCCTTTCCAAGGTGAAACTTTAAGCATGATCATCTCTCCAATTTCAAATTATATATCTTTTCTTTTAATGTCAGCGTAGCTCTTTTGTCGACTTTGGGCGGTCTTCAACCGTTGTTGAATTTGGATGATCTTCTCGGTAGTTTCTTGTATTATCTCCAGACCCATAATCTGTCTATCCCTCTCTTCACTCCAACAAATTGGAGACCTGCACTTTCTACCATAAAGTGCTTCAAATGGCGCCATCTCAATGCTTGAATGGTAGCTGTTGTTGTAGGAAAATTCTGCTAACAGTAGATGTCGATCCCAATTGTTTCCGAAATCAATAACACATGCTCGTAGCATGTCTTCAAGCATTTGTATCGTCCTTTCGCTCTGCCCATCAGTTTGTGGATGATAGGCAATACTCATGTCTAGATGAGTTCCTAATGCTTGCTGTAATGTCTGCCAGAATCTTGAAATAAATCTTCCATCCCTATAAGAGATAATAGAGATTGGTATTCCATGTCTGGAGACGACTTCCTTCAAAAACAGTCATGCTAACTTCTCCATCTTGTCATCTTCTCTTATTGGCAGGAAGTGTGCTGATTTGGTGAGACGATCAACTATTACCTAAATAGTATCAAAACCACTTGCAGTCCTTGGCAATTTAGTGATGAAATCCATGGTAATGTTTTCCCATTTCCATTCCGGGATTTCGGGTTGTTGAAGTAGACCTGATGGTTTCTGATGCTCAGCTTTGACCTTAGAACACGTCAAACATTCTCCTACGTATTTAGCAACATCGACTTTCATACCTGGCCACCAAAAATGTTTCTTGAGATCCTTGTACATCTTCCCCATTCCAGGATGTATTGAGTATCTGGTTTTATGAGCTTCTCTAAGTACCATTTCTCTCATATCTCTAAATTTTAGTACCCAAATTCTTTCAGCCCTATACCGAGTTCTGTCTTCCCGAATATTAAGATGTTTCTCCGATCCTTTGGGTATTTCATCCTTTAAGTTTCCCTCTTTTAAAACACCTTGTTGCGCCTCCTTTATTTGAGTAGTAAGGTTAGTGTGAATCATTATATTCATAGATTTTACACGAATGGGTTCTCTGTCCTTTCTGCTCAAGGTGTCGGCTACCACATTTGCCTTCCCCGGGTGGTAACGAATCTCAAAGTCATAATCATTCAACAATTCAATCCACCTACGCTGCCTCATATTCAGTTGTTTCTGATTAAATATGTGTTGAAGACTTTTGTGGTCGGTATATATAATACTTTTGACTCCATATAAGTAGTGCCTCCAAGTCTTTAATGCAAAAATAACCGCGCCTAATTCCAAATCATGCGTCATATAATTCTGTTCGTGAATCTTCAATTGTCTAGACGCATAAGCAATTACTTTCGTTCGTTGCATTAATACACAACCAAGACCTTGCTTTGAGGTGTCACAATATATCACAAAATCATCATTCCCTTCAGGTAATGACAATATAGGTGTCGTAGTTAACTTTTTCTTCAATAACTGAAACGCTTTCTCTTGTTCATCCTTCCATTCAAATTTCTTCCCTTTATGCGTTAACGCAGTCAAGGGTTTTGCTATTTTACAAAAATCTTGGATGAATCTCCTGTAATAACCAGCTAGCCCTAAAAATTGGCGTATGTGTTTTGGAGTTTTCGGGGTTTCTCACTTTTCAACGGTTTCAATCTTTGCTGGATCCACCCGAATACCTTCTTTGTTCACTATATGACCGATGAATTGAACTTCTTCCAACCAAAATGCATACTTTGAAAACTTAGCGTACAGTTTTTCTTTTCTCAGCAACTCTAGCACTTTTCTCAAATGTTCTTCGTGCTCTTGATCATTCTTCGAGTAAATAAGTATGTCATCGATGAAAACAATGACAAACTTGTCAAGATATGGCCCACACACTCGGTTCATGAGGTCCATGAACACAGCTGGTGCGTTAGTCAATCCAAAAGGCATAACCATAAACTCGTAATGACCGTAACGTGTCCTAAAAGCAGTCTTTGGAATATCATCCTCCTTCACCCGCATTTGATGATATCCAGAATGTAAATCGATCTTCGATTAAATAGACGAGCCTTGTAGTTGATCAAATAAGTCGACGATTCTCGGTAGTGGGTAGCGGTTCTTGATGGTAAGTTTGTTCAACTCTAGATAGTCAATACACAACCTGAATGTACCATTTTTCTTCTTGACAAACAAAACCGGAGCTCTCCATGGTGATGTGCTTGGTCGAATGAAACCACGCTCTAAAAGTTCTTGTAACTGACTTTGTAATTCTTTCATTTCGCTGGGTGCGAGTCTGTATAGAGCACGAGCTATTGGTGCAGCTCCTGGTACAAGGTCTATTTGAAATTCAACGGATCGATGTGGGGGTAATCCCGGTAATTCTTTCGGAAATACATCGGGAAATTCTTTTTTGCAACGGGAACATCACTGATGTTCTTTTCTTCAGGTTTAACTTCCTCGATGTGTGCTAGAATGACGTAACAACCTTTTCTTATTAGTTTTTTACGCCTTCAAACTACTAATAAGATTTAATTTCGCGTTCTTCTTTTCTCCGTACACCATTAAAGGTTTTCCTTTTTCACGCATAATGCGAATCGCGTTTTTGTAACAAACGACCTCTGCTCTCACCTTCTTCAACCAGTCTATGCCAATTATTACATCAAAACTCCCTAACTCGACTGGTATTAAATCAATCTTAAACGTTTCATCACCCAGTTTAATTTCTCTATCCCGACTTATATTATCTGCTGAAATTAATTTACCATTTGCTAATTCGAGTAAAAATTTATTATCCAAAGGCGTCAATGGGAAACTTAATTTAGCACAAAATTCTCTAATCATATAGCTTCTATCCGCACCCGAATCAAATAAAACATAAGCAGATTTATCGTCAATAAGAAACGTACCCGTAACAAGCTCCGGGTCTTCCTCTGCTTTTGCCGCATTAATATTGAAAACTCTTCCACGGCCCTGCCCATTAGTATTACCCTGATTCGGGCAATTTCTAATAATATGGCCCGGTTTTCCACATTTATAACAAACAGGGTTGGTATTACTTGCTCTGACACTATTCATTTCGGCATTACTTGTTCCAACATTATTTGTTCCTTTGGTTCTGTTAAACTTTGGTCCGTAGACCTCACACTTTGTCGCGCTATGACCATTTCTTTTACACCTGTTGCAAAATGTAGTGCAAAACCCCTGATGATTTCTTCACACATATGACATGGCTGTTTTTGGTTTTTGTTGCCGTTGTTGTTATTGAGGTTGTTGTTGGGATTGTTATTATTGTTGAAATGGTTGTTGTAGTTGTTGTTGTTGTTGTTGGGATGTTTGTTGTAGTTATTGTTAGGATTACGGTAATTGTTGCGATTATTGTTGCGGTTGTTGGGATAGTTGTTGCGATTGTGGTTGTAATTGTTGTTGTTGTTGTACTGGTGACTCTTGTCACCGTTTTCCTCCCACTTCCTCTTGAGTTGTTTCGTGTTGGCTTCTTCGGCCGCCTGCTCTTTAATTCTTCCCTCAATCTGATTTATGAGTTTATGAGCCATTCGACTTGCCTTCTGTATAGAAGCAGGCTCGTGTGAACTCACATCTTCTTGAATCCTTACTGGTAACCCTTTTACAAACGCGTCAATCTTCTCTTCTTCATCTTCGAATGCTCCCGGACACAATAGGCACAACTCTGTGAATCGTTGTTCATATGTGGTAACGTCGAACCCTTATGTTCGTAACTCTCTAAGTTCTGCCTTGAGTTTATTGACTTCGTTTCTAGGACGGTACTGCTCGTTCATCAATTGCTTGAATGCCGACCACGGTAGTGCGTAAGCAGCATTTTGTCCTACCTGTTCAAGATAGGTGTTCCACCACGTTAACGCAGTACCTGTGAAGGTATGCGTAGCGTACTTAACTTTGTCCTCTTCAGTACACTTACTTATGGCAAACACCGATTCGACTTTCTCGGTCCACCGTTTCAATCCAATTGGTCCTTCGGTTCCATCAAATTCCAAAGGTTTGCAGGCAGTGAATTCTTTGTAGGAGCATCCTACACGATTTCTTGCGCCGTTAGCTGCATTACTAGATTCAGAGTTATTGTTGGTATGTAGCGCAACCTGTACTGCGGCTATGTTTGCAGCAAGAAAGGTACGAAATTCCTCTTCGCTCATATTCATGGTGTGTCGAGTAGTTGGTGCCATTTCCTTCAAAATAGCCAATTGAATCGAGTTAATCATACAGAATATTAAGAGCAGTCAATAGTATTTCGTAGCATAATATGAACTCATTTATAAAAGCTTTTTCTTCATATTAGCGTTTTATAAGTTTAAATTCGGGTACTACCTACTCGTTAAGTTCATACTTAGTAGCTAATATACAATTCAACTACTACAATTCCATATGAAAAACTGATTATAATAATATATCACATACAAATATTCTTCAAACTTACAACTTCGCTATATTACATATAACATGAAATATAGTACACTTTGATACAGGACAGTTTTGAAGATAAACCTAGTTAATACGCAAGTTGTTCAGCAAAAGAAATAAAGACACGTAATTCATAAGTCCAGAAACAAGTCATGCATTCTGGTTTTACTAAGACGACTTTCCATCCTTGGTTTTGTGGAAAGTAACCGTTATGACCATTGGCTAGGCAGCATGTTGTAATGTCGTCAAAAGGACGAGGGTTTCGTAATGCCCAACAGCCCCGTAACAATCTAAAAACCTTGTTTCTCACACCAACTACTGAATCCGTCACTTGTGGGAAGGTCTTATTTAAAATCTGCAGTCCGATGTTCTTTTTCTCACTTTGGTAAGAAGCGAACATCACTAACCCGTAAGCATAACATGCTTCTTTATGTTGCATGTTAGAAGCTCTTTCTAATTCACGAAATCCTATGTTGGGATATGTTGAGTCAAAATAGGTTCTTAACCCGTAGCATAAAATTGCATTTGGGTTCCCCTCATTTATTGCTTTAATGAAAACACGGCGTAACTTACGGTCTCCCCAATGTGATATACCCCACCTATCAAAGGAAAGCCTTTTATAAACTAAGGCATTTCTGGAAAGTCTTTCAAATGTTTAACAAGTTAAATTCGCCATAACTAAATATGCTTCTAAAATATTTGGTTGTCTACCCTTAACGTCCATTTTGTTTTAATACTGTAAAATAGACAGGGATTAGATTCGTAAAAGATAATTAACAAACAATACAAGCAATTTTTTTTCATAGAACATAAAAGTACAAGCACACTACAATACATATAATATACAACATGATTACAACCCTCTAATCTGAATCACTGGTTTCTTCTTCTTCGGACTTGGTTCGTTTTCCTAATTTTCTAGGAATATATGGTGTTCCTCTAATACGAGCCATCGTTTTCCACAATGGTTTAGAGAAACCTGGTGGTTTAGAGGTTCCCGGGTCATTGTTACATTTTAGGAAATACGGATGCTGTCGATACATATAAAGTTCATCGGGGTTGGAATCGGGGTTTTCTATTTTTATACCTTTTCCCTTATTATTTTCTTTCGCTTTATTAAATTGGGTCGAGGTAATTTCTATAACATCATCGGAATCTGTAACGACCCGGATTTTTCCGATCATTTATTGCATATAAGATTAATATTTACATAAAATTAAACCTTACCAACATGATAAGCAATCCAAATTGTTGAGACTTATGTTTTTGAAAAGAGTTTTACACAACGTTTGACCGTCTAGTTTGACCGATGATATCACGAACTATATAATATATGATAATTATACGTTTGTGTATATATATGTATATATACATATTTAACATAATCTAAGGATGTTTTAATATTTCATTTTGTATTAATAACAATAAGATATATGTATATTTTGAAACTACTAACTTAAGTTTTCAAAACAATAACCATACGTAACGTTCTTTGATATAAATACTTATAACCTATAATGTTTATACATATATCGTATATGTAATGTATTTAATCACTTTTTAAGAACTTAAATACATAAAACAATATAAGTATATTCACAAAAGATAACTATATATGAATCCTCGTTCCATTTTCACAAGATTTCTATACGTATATCTACGGTATATGTACCCGTAACATACCTAGCTTCTATACGTATTTACTATTAGTATATACACATCAAATCACCACCAACCAGCCCTTGTTCATGCCTTATGTATAAGGTAATTACTTTTGTATGATTGTATGACTAATTACACAAGATTACAACATGTGAACTTGTCCTTGTATACCATAAATCACGCCACCACCACCTTAAATACTTCCATCCATTTTCAATTTTTACCACATTACTTCTCTAGTTAGGAACACATACTTACTAGCTTCATGTATCTCTAAGAACTACAGCAAAAATCCTCTCAAGAATCACCTTAAACACCACCATAACAAGATCAAACAAAAACACTACAAAAATACAACTTTCATTTCAAGTTTATGTCTTAAGTTGCTTCCAATCTTTCATCCAACTCCATCACTCTTTTGATTCTAGGTTTTTACTCCTCTTTTACAGCAATCTTGTCCAAGTAACTTGAGGTAGTAACTTTGTTCATAACCTTATTCGATTCATATATATATAGTTATCTTATTTTATGGTATACAATTTTAACAACAAGAACATAGTTTGAATGATTTCAAACTTGTTTGCAAACTAAATAGATCCTTCTAACTTAACTTTTAAAATACTTCAAGACCTGTAATATATCATAAATATATGCTAATTTAACAAGTTATAACTTTTTTTTTTTAAAGAACACCTTAAAAACTGAATTTACGACGTCGGAGTGCAACCGGGGGCTGTTTTGGGTTGGATAATTAAAAACTATTTTGAACCTTGAATTGGAGGTTTATTTTCTGGAAAAATGATATTTACTATGAATATGATAACACATAAAAATTTCATGATTTAACTCAAAGTATAAGTATTTTTAGAAAAATAATCATTTAATGTTGTTTGCATAAGGGAAAATGATTAACTTCATAAGTTTCACCAAAGTTTGACCTATGACCTGTGATTTCGAATACAAACTAAGGTATTTACAGTTCATATTCTTAAAGAAGGACTCGATCCAAGGAAGTGGCAAGTTGAACCAACGAAAACGGAGTTGTAACGAAGAAACTATGACTAAAACAAGATCGGATATCCAAAACTAGTTTAGCCACGAAAATAATTGGAGAAAAATTAAATAAATAACATCTTTCTAAAATAACATGATATTTTATATATATGTACTCATAATTTAATTTTATATATTTCAGGATCACCCATAAACTATACGAGAAGATTAATCATAAGATCCCATGATTGTACGCAATACGTCTTCTTGACAATATAGGTACCATGGGTCAAGATTAATCCCGACCAATACAAATACGATGGGGGTTTTATTTATTTCGATGGGGGTTTTATTTATTTCGATGGGGGTTTTATTTATTTCGATGGGGGTTTTATTTATTTATTGAACACCTAAATATGAACCATTAAAATTGAATTGCTAACTACGGACTAAGAAGACATTAAAAGTATTATAAGTATATATACGTGACGATTGTTTAAAATGAAAATATATTGATATATTATATATGGATAGGTTCGTGATATCAACCAGAGACCAAGTCAAAATATATATATCTTCAAGGCAAAAGTGAGTATATAGTCCCACTTTTAAACTCTAAATATTTCGGGATGAGAATACATGTATTTTATGTTTTACGATATGGACACAAGTAACTGAAAAATATATTCTACGTTGAGTTGTACCACTGGCATACTTCCCTGTAGCTTGGTAACTACTATTTACAGCGGTATTGTAAACGCGAATCCTGTTGATAGATCTATCGGGCCTGACAACCCCAACCGGACTGGACGACCAGTATTCAACGGTTGCATAGTACTTCGTTTCGGTGACTACACTTGGTACGGTGTAGTAAGATTTCATAATAAAGGGAATATGCGACGTGATTAAATGTTAAGTATGGTTACCAAGTGCTCAACCACTTAGAATATTTTTATTAAAATGTTTACATATGAAATCTTGTGGTCTATATTTATACCGCTGCCGGCATTAAACCTATATCTCACCAACTTTATGTTGACGTTTTAAACATGTCTATTCTCAGGTGATAACTAAAAGCTTCCACTGCAACATGTTGAATTTAAGCAAGATCATGTGAACGCATATTTGTGTCAAAAACAAAACTGCATATCCGAGGAATTGTAATGTAAAATATGCTAGAAATCGTATTGTTATCATCACATGTAAAGTTTGTAAGTCTAAGATTATCGCTAAACGATAATCATCTTTTTATTGTCTAAAGCTTGTATTAAAATAAGAGTTTTGGTTTGTAATGTAAAATAAATGCAGTTGTTCTTTTAAAAATGTCGCATATAGAGGTCAATACCTCGCAATGAAATCATACGTTATCTAACTCGTTCTTATGGTTAAGGACGGGTTATGACAGAATCCTCATCGGGATCCGATTCATCGGAAAATTGGTAATCTTCCCAATATTTTGCTTCTTCGGCGGAAACACCATTGACCATTATTAACTTTGGTCCGTTGGTTGAGGATTTTCTTTTATTTAATCGATTTACTATAGGTATCAATATTTCTTCCTCCGGAACCTCTTCTTCTGGTTCCTCCTCTTCCGATTCCTCCTCTTCTGGTTCCTCTTCTTCCTGTTCCTCCTCTTCCGGTTCCTCCTCTTCTGGTTCCTCTTCGGGAATTTGTGAATCTTCCCAAAATATATTCGACTCTTCATTATTATTAGGTGAATCAATGGGATTTGTACTAGAGGTAGACATCTATCACACAATATCAAACACGTTAATAGATTAATATATCACATAATATTTACATGTTAATAATATATAGTTTCCAACAAAAAAAAGTTAAGCAATCGTTTTTGAAGAAAAACACGGTCGAAGTCCAGACTCACTAATGCATCCTAACAAACTCGGTAAGACACACTAATGCAATTTTCTGGTTCTCTAAGACCAATGCTCGGATACCAACTGAAATGTCCCATTCATATTGATTATATACGTTCCATATTAATTGATTTCATCGCGAGGTTTTGACCTCTATATGAGACGTTTTTCAAAGACTGCATTCAGTTTTAAAATAACCATAACCTTTATTTTATCTATAAAGGTTTAAAAGCATTATGTAGATTATCAAATAATGATAATCTAAAATATACCGTTTACACACGACCATTACATAATGGTTTACAATAAGAATATATTACATCAAAAATAAGTTTCGTGAATGAAGTTTTTACATAATATCATACAAGCATGGACTCCAAATCTTGTCCTTATTTTAGTATGCAACAGCGGAAGCTCTTAATAATCACCTGAGAATAAACATGCTTAAAACGTCAACAAAAATGTTGGTGAGTTATAGGTTTAACCTATATATTATCAAATCATAATAATAGACCACAAGATTTCATATTTCAATATACATCCCATACATAGAGATAAAAATCATTCATATGGTGAACACCTGGTAACCGACATTAAAAAGATGCATATAAGAATATCTCCTATCATTCTGGGAAATCCTTCGGACATGATAAAAACAACATCGAAGTACTAAAGCATCCAGTACTTTGGTTGGGGTTCGTTAGACCCAATAGATCTATCTTTAGGATTTGCGTCAATTAGTAGATCGGTTTACTAATTCTTAGGTTACAAAGCAAAAGGGGCATATTCGGCTTCGATCATTCACCCATATAATGTAGTTTCATTTACTTGTGTCTATTTCGTAAAACATTTATAAAACTGCATGTATTCTCATCCCAAAATATTAGTTTTTAAAAGTGGGACTATAACTCACTTTCACAGATTTTTACTTCGTCGGGAAGTAAGACTTGGCCACTGGTCGATTCACGAACCTATAACAAATATGTACATATATATCAAAGTATGTTCAAAATATATTTACAACATTTTTAATACGTTTTAATGTTTTAAGTTTATTAAGTCGGCTGTCCTCGTTAGTAACCTACAACTAGTTGTCCACAATTAGATGTACAGAAATAAATCGATATATATTATCTTGAATCAATCTACGACCCAGTGTATACACGTCTTAGGCTAGATCACAACTCAAAGTATATATATTTTTTGGAATCAACCTCAACCCTGTATAGCTAACTCCAACATTACTTCATATAGAGTGTCTATGGTTGTTCCAAATAATATATATACATGGGTCGATATGATATGTCAAAACATTTGCATACGTGTCTATGGTATCCCAAGATTACATAATATCTTTGAATACATGTATAATACAATATAAATTAGCTAGGATATGATTTGTATAGAATTGTTACAATATTTCCCGTAGCTACAACAATCAAAAAATATCCAATCTTGTTTTACCCATAACTTCTTCGTTTTAAATCCGTTTTGAGTGAATCAAATTGATATGGTTTTATATTGAACTCTATTTTATGAATCTAAACAGAAAAAGTATAGGTATATAGTCGAAAATATAAGTTACAAGTTGTTTTTGTAAGAGGTAGTCATTTCAGTCGAAAGAACGACGTCTTGATGACCATTTTGAAAAACATACTTCCACTTTGAGTTTAACCATGACTTTGGATATAGTTTCATGTTCATAAGAAAAATCATTTTCCCAGAAGAACAACTTTTAAATCAAAGTTTATCATAGTTTTTAATTATCAAATCAAAATAGCCCGCGGTGTTACTATGACGGCGTATGTCCGGTTTTACGGTGTTTTTCGTGTTTCCAGGTTTTAAATCATTAAGTTAGCATATAATATAGATATATGAAATGTTTTTAGTTGATTTTAAAAGTCAAGTTAGAAGGATTAACTTTTGTTTGCGAACAAGTTTAGAATTAACTAAACTATGTTCTAGTGATTTCAAGTTTAAAACTTTGAATAAGATAGCTTTATATGTATGAATCGAATGATGTTATGAACATCATTACTACCTCAAGTTTTGTGGATAAACCTACTGGAAAAGAGAAAAATGGATCTAGCTTCAAAGGATCCTTGGATGGCTTGAAAGTTCTTGAAGCAGAATCATGACACGAAAACAAGTTCAAGTAAGATCATCACTCGAAATAAGATTGTTATAGTTATAGAAATTGAACCAAAGTTTGAATATGAGTATTACCTTGTATTAGAAAGATATCTTACTGTAAATAAGAAAGATTTCTTGAGGTTGGATGATCACTTTACAAGATTGGAAGTAAGCTAGCAAACTTGGAAGTATTCTTGATTTTATGAAACTAGAACTTATAGAATTTATGAAGAACACTTAGAACTTGAAGATAGAACTTGAGAGAAATCAATTAGATGAAGAAAATTGAAGAATGAAAGTGTTTGTAGGTGTTTTTGGTCGTTGGTATATGGATTAGATATAAAGGATGTGTAATTTTGTTTACATGTAAATAAGTCATGAATGATTACTAATATTTTTGTAATTTTATGAGATATTTCATGCTAGTTTCCAAATTATGGTTCCCACATGTGTTAGGTGACTCAAATGGGCTGCTAAGAGCCGATCATTGGAGTGTATATACCAATAGTACATACATCTAAAATATGTGTATTGTACGAGTACGAATAGGGGGTGCATACGAGTATAATTGTTGATGAAACTGAACGACGATGTAATTGTAAGCATTTTTGTTAAGTAGAAGTATTTTGATAAGTGTCTTGAAGTCTTTCAAAAGTGTATGAATACATATTGAAACACTACATGTATATACATTTTAACTGAGTCGTTAAGTCATCGTTAGTCGTTACATGTAAATGTTGTTTTGAAACCTTTAGGTTAACGATCTTGTTAAATGTTGTTAACCCATTGTTTATTATATATAAAGAGATGTTAAATTATTACATTATCATGATATTATGATATATTAATATATCTTAGTATGATATATATACAGTTAAATGTTGTTACAACGATAATCGTTACATATTTGTCTCGTTTCGAAATCATTAAGTTGTTAGTCTTGTTTTTACATATGTAGTTTATTGTTAATACACTTAATGACATGTTTACTTATCATTTATCATGATTAAACATAGTGTATCAATATCTTAATATGATTCATATGTATTTAGTAAAACGTTGTTATAACGATAATCGTTATATATATCGTTTCGAGTTTCTTAATTCAATAAACTCAATTTTATTTATATAACTCATTGTTAAAATACCTAATGAGATACTTACTTATCATAATATCATGTTAACTATATATATATATTCATATATATGTCATCATATAGTTTTTACAAGTTTTTACAAGTTTTAACGTTCGTGAATCACCGGTCAACTTGGGTGGTCAATTGTCTATATAAAACCTATTTCAATTAATAAAGTCTTAACAAGTTTGATTGCTTAACATGTTGGAAACATTTAATCATGTAAATAAAAATTTCATTAAATATAAATAAACATGGAAAAGTTCGGGTCACTACAGTGATCTCGTTATGTTCACCTTTAACGGACTCAATGACAAGTACACTCATGCAAAACATATCATCCTGCATTGTCAACCGTTTCCAGATCTAAATACGGTTCGATCCATCCTCCTCATAGAGGAGATGTCTCTAAAACGCACGCAACGAACTGCCACTAATCTCTAGCTTAATTCATCAAGTCCGACGGTCCTAATCACGTCCACACCACCCACATCCTCTCCTGCTCAGCTGGAAGTATGCAAGAATTTTTTGAGAGGCTTCTGTCGTTTTGAATCTAAATGCTGATATCTACATCAAGGTAATAAAAAACGCTCCAATTCGAATGGTAATCCACAACAGAATAATCGGTCCAACAGTGTTAGTCAGGCTCAATTGTTGCAGATCATTGTGGCCCAACAACAACAATTGACCCAGTCCACAAATTATAACAGGGCTCCCTTCAATCCTACTGCTTCCATGTTTCCTGGTTATGCGTCTACTCCAGCTCCTCGAATAACAGCTCAGCCGAGTCTCCTGCCCAGCCCACCGGGTTTTCCTAGGCCCACTACTAACACTCCCGGACCTTTACAGCCTGGTTACTCTAATGGGCCTGATGTCGTGCAAGGTGTACGTGAAATACTATATATTTTTGATACGAAAAGTGATACAAACTACACAAGTTTTAATTATTTATTTACAAAATGGATATACCTAAACCTTGCTACAACACTATAGGTAGTGTACCTAATTGTAGAGTAGTATAGTTTTTAGTAAGTCCGGTTCGTTCCACAGGGAGCGGGCTTATTGCACACTATATTTTTAAACAACTATATTTGTACAAAATATATAAATATATATATAATAATATATAAAAGGGGGTTTACCGTTTAATGACCGGTTTGTCGATTTATATTTTAAGCGAAGCGTAAAGTAAATGACGATATTTAACTAACAATATAAAATAAATAACAATAATTAAAATGACAATAAATAAAAGTACGAGGAAATATGAAATAAAATATATTATGCTTATTTAAGCTTCCGTAACCATGATGTTTGACGTGTTGATTTTAAGTTTTATGCCCATGGGTTAATTGTCCTTTGTCCTGGATTATTTAATATGTCCGTCTGGTTTTTGTCCATAACAGTCCATCGGTCATAAATTTAAAGTGCGAGTGTCCTCGTCAAATTATCCTTATACCAGAAGTCAAATATTCCAACTAATTGGGGACTTAAACTGTAACAAGGTTTTATTAATTTGTTTAATAATTACACTAGGATATCGACTGAGTGTAACCCAAGGTTTTAATACTTTGTTATCAATTATGCCAAGTGTCCTTGTACATAATTTCACCTCTGTTTTAATAATTCTAGTGACTATTAATCTATTCCCGTGTCCGGTTAAATGAACGATTATTCGTACATATAAATACCCCGCCCATCGTGTCCGATCGAGTGTATATGGTTATTTATAGGGACGTCCAATTGTAAATCTTTATATTAAAATTAACAAACTATCATTTAGTTAAACAAATATAAAGTCCATTAATAGCCCATAGTCTAATTTCCACAAGTGTCGTTCTTTTGTCCAAACCCCAATTATGGTACAAAGCCCAATTACCCCGTCTTTAATATTTAGTCCAACATCATGATTACTTTGGCTCAAATAAGCATAATAATAACTTAAGTACGAGACATTAATTTTAAAAAGGAGAACATAACTTACATTGAGTATTTATCGCGTAGTGTTACACGGACAGAATTTCGACTTCAAAAACCCGTAAAATAACCTTTACATAACTCGAACTAATCTAATATAAAACTACACTATACTATATATATTATATATATATTTATTTATTTATTTATTACAGAGTATTATTATTATTATTTTTTTTATCGAACGAATGCCTGGCCTTTAATAGGCGTTTTGATTTCTGACAGCTCCGCAAGTCGTGGAGTTTTTGGCCTTCAAACTCCGCGAGTCGTGGAGTTTGAAAATCCAGCTCAGGATCCTTTGTCTCATAGCTTGTCGACATGATTATATATATATTTATAATATATAAA
This sequence comes from Rutidosis leptorrhynchoides, assembly GCF_046630445.1. Classification (NCBI taxonomy): domain Eukaryota; kingdom Viridiplantae; phylum Streptophyta; class Magnoliopsida; order Asterales; family Asteraceae; genus Rutidosis; species Rutidosis leptorrhynchoides. The sequence continues at coordinate 208,527,868 of NC_092334.1, forward strand.
TAATTTATATAATTATTTATATATTATATTTTATTCTTGTGCATAGTTGACTCATAATTTTTGGTCCATTGCGTCGGGCGTTGATAGTTGACTCATGTCCCGATTCCGGATTTTCGAACGTCCTTGCGTACAATTTAATATCTTGTACTTTGCGTTTTGTAACTTGTACCCTTGTCATTTTGAGACGTTTCTCATCAATAAATTGAACCTTTTGAATTGTATTTTGTACATTTGAGCTTTTTGGATGTTTGTGTCTTCAAATCTTCATTTTCGCCTTTTGTCTTCGCACTTATTTATTTAAATAATTACAATGAAAATATAATACTATTACATATGAAAACCTATTATTTAGGAGGGATATTGCTATAAAATATTTGTTCCTTTTTAGCATTATCAAATATCCCCACACTTGAGCGTTGCTTGTCCTCAAGCAATACAGAACTTGAAATAAAAACATACATGAATCACTTTTTTATTCATCACACTTTGTACATTAGTGATTTTGATATGGTGGTATAAACAATGATAGTAACGATAGAACCATGGTTAAAGGTGGGTGTGTCATCCACAGTTGCCTCGGATTTAGATCAACGACACTTGCAATCAAATAGCCGATTTACTTTCGGTTTCCAAAGCAAAGTGCACATTTGAAAGGCGGTTTACAGTCCCACATGACTATGAAAATTTAGATCCTTTAGGAAATTGGATCTTTATGAAAACATTTGATCTTTTGAAAATTTAATCTAGCTTTTACCCTAGACAAGTTTTTCGGAATAACCCTTCACCGGTGTTTGTAAAATATTTTTGTGGGTTGTGTGGGTTTTAGATTTGAAAATTTTAGCTCAACACTTGTGGTTTTGTGTTACCCACTTGCTAACCTTGTATTAGGAAAGCAACACGTCCAGTTTACTTGTCCCGTATATTACCTTTCGGCAAACTACCGTCCGGTTGTAAAGGAAAGCGATGAACAAGAAAACTGTTAAGGCAATGTCTAATGACATGCATTTGATTATGGTCTATAAATGTGTCGGATGCTATTACTATCCTTTGTAGGAGCAATAGTAAAGATCATCCTATGATTTTTTGGTCTGGTACAAGGTCCTGTCTTCGACCATGCTATGCAACCACCGTTCTTACGGTTGACACCCGATTTGGTTCAGGTGACCTAATGAATTCCAATGAATTCTCAGGATTTTACGTTCAATGGTAATGAACGCATTGAAAATGGGTTTTTAGAAAACAAATAGGTTTATAATTTTGATCAAAATATTTTCTCGTTCAAGCTCGAGTTTAGATATCATTGAATTCCATGAGTTTGAATTCTCAATCTTTAAGGTCAATCTCAAGGATTGAGTAATATCAGTCTTAAAAGCTGATTTTTAATCTTTAAGGAGATTATCCTTTCTGGGGATCTGATTCATTAGTCTTATCAAGCTAATTTGCACGGTGTTCCCCCCATTGTACGAGATAAATCTTTCTCATGGTTAGGATAAATCTGACCACCTGGCGACCCTGTTTGATGCTGAGGTCCGTGGATTTCCTACTGATTTTAGAGATGACTTTTCTAGATTTTTTGTCAACCTACAGCTGGTTTGGACGACAACTTCTTGACCTAAATCAAGAAGCGCGTGTCTTTTTCGGAAGACTTTACTTCCTTTTAATGATGGAATTGATTCATCGTGTAGATCCATCTTTTCTTTCAAATATATTACAGTAAATCGGGTAAAACTGATTAAAATCGTCCAAAATAAAAGTACCTGCAATAACTTTACAGAAACATGTGATAGATAGTTTTTAATTGAATAACTTGGTACATTCTCCCCACACTTATTTTCTTTCTTTGCCTTTTTATTCTCCTTTATTCCATTTTAAATGAATTCAATCGTTTTAGGGTGTTTCTCAATTTATGTCCTTTCCGAGGTAATGATAATTTCGGCATTAACACCTAGTTTTATCGTTCATAAATATGTATAAACATGATTTTGAATTCATTTAGTTTAAAATTTTTCAAATTTTCATAAAATTTGGCAAATAAGCCAAGTATAAACTCGAGAGAATTTATAACCCTTCCCCACACTTGAGATCATGCAATGCCCTCATTTGCATGAAATCAGACTATAATTATAAATTCATGAGGGTGATTAGTGTAGAAAGTAGTTAAAGATATCATAAAATTGCAGGATGATAGATGGTGCACCTCATCGTTCATTCCTTCTTGTTTTATCACACATGTTTTTCTTAAAAAACGGCTGCTTTTCTGAACTATTTACTAATATTTGAAAATACGTCTTTTACCCTAACTCATCATGCATTTTTATTAACGAGTTATGCACTAACCCGAACCCCTAATTTAACGTTAAGTGTGGTTAGACTTCCCCACACTTAGCTGACGACATGTGAAGTCGGTAGAATAAGTTCCACGAATTAGAATAGTGAGCCAGTTATTTACATCTCGGGTGGTATAAAATATATAAATGGGTTTAAAGTTTAGACTCACCCGATTGTCACTACTTAATTCTTTTTTAAGTGTAGCTTTTAGTAAATGGATATATCTCTTTTCTAGTTCTTGGTCAAATGGATCGATATACACCGACATATATATTATAGGGTGGATAATTCCTAACATTTTCTTCCTTTTATTCTCGGGATTAAAGGTTTCACCTCTATTACCCAATTGGGTGAAATTTAAGGTGTCAATATCTATTACAGCTTGTAGTTCATCTTTGGTAGATGACTTATCTATTGAGAATATTGAGTTGGAAGGTTGTGGAATGGTGAATTTCGGGATCAAAGCAAATTCTTCTTCATTAATCGATCCCACCATTTTGGTCTCGGGGGTAAAATTTTCAACGTTATCGTTTTCCCATGAGTACCAATTTTTCACCCTTACTTCTTCTTCATCCATTGATGGATCGATGATTTCGTTGGTAAAGGCTAATGTGTCGATATGTTGTGAAATTGGTAAAACTGAATAAAAAGTATCATCGGGATAGTTGGTGATTTCGGAGCTCTCGAATTCATCAGAATTCGATGATATGAGATTTTCTTGCACAATACTCCTCAGATCAACAGGTGTGTAATCTGATAGAGTTTCAGCTTGTCTATTTACAAACTCTCTCATTTAATCATTTTGAGCATCGAGTTCTTCGAGTTTGATTTTCATATAATCTAAAGAATTTTCCGACACATAATTTTTCTCGTCTTCTGGTTGTTGAGTTTGGATATATTTTTGGAAATAATCCCAATTTGAATTGTATTCTTCATAATCGTTCCATTCAGGTTCCGTGGGTGCGTAATTTTCCATAGGAATGTAATAATACCATTCCCATGTTGAGTGATAATCTCCACAGATTTCACAACCAGTTATTGTTTCGTCATTCGTGATCCAAGATTGACCGAATGAATTGTCATCAACACCCGTTTGAGAGTATTGATTTAATTGATTTTGGATATCAAAAAGAGTTTCCATAGCCTTGTTTTCAAAATTTTCCATTTTATTGCGATGGCCAAATTTTATCTACAATGTGGTGCATTTACTAATTATCCTATTAGTTATAAAAATAGAAAAACTTATATACGTTGTCCAATTAATAGACTTTTCTACTTTTGCCCACGTTTCGAATAGCCAAAAGATGCAGCAGGGAGCCAGAATCCTTTAAATCGGAAGCTCACAACTCAGCCACTAACAAATCCAACTATTACTACGAAGCAGAAAATTGTCAACGTCCATTAATTTAACCACTTAAATAATTTTTCTTTCCGTTTGAGATATTAGATAAGAAATAGAGAAAATTTCTAAGTCCTAAAAAAAACTAAAGCGTCGAGAAATAAGAAAGAAAAAGAAGTGCGTCGAAAAATATCGAAAAATAAAAGTGTCGAAAAATAATAGGCGTCGAAAAATAAAAATAAGAAAGTAGCGCTTCGAAACTTAAAAAGGAATTAAAAACTAAGAATTAAAAGTTGCGTCTAAAAATATTAAAGCTTAAAAGAAAAACTATATCCCAAATGGTAATAACTTAAAAAGGTACTAAAATATAAAAACGGCGTCGCAAAATTCTAAAGCACCTAAATCTTAGTCTAAAGAAAAAGCTCTTAAGGGATTTTTTGACAAAGCCTAAACATCTAGAAATAAAAATAACTACGGCAAAAACTATGACTTAAAACTAGGTACGAGCGATAAAATACAAATATTACGCTAAAACAAATAAAAAGATACAAAATATAAAAATAATCTTAAAGTTGTAAAAAGTACAATTTTTATAAAAATATTATTTTTATATTTTTATTTTATAAAAGTATTAATTTATATATAAATAAAACTAATTAAAATTTAAAATACAATTTAATTAAAAATTAAAACTAATTATATTAAATTAATAAAGTAATTAGGGTTTAAAAATAATAATAAATAATATTACTCCGTAATTAAAGCGAAAATAGGGTTTCTGTCAGCGCGTCAGAGCAGCTCCGCGAGTTGCGGCGTTTTAAGCCTGCAAACTCCGTGAGTCGTGGAGTTTGCATTTTCGGTTTTTTTTTTTTTTTTTTAACTTAAGTTTTATATTGTTTTTCTAAAAATATATATATTTATACAAAAATAAATTAAAAATATAGAGTTTCGCCAACTTCCCCGGCAGCGGCGCCAAAAACTTGATGTCGTGCGAGGTGTACGTGAAATACTATATATTTCTGATACGAAAAGTGATACAAACTACACAAGTTTTAATTATTTATTTACAAAATGAATATACCTAAACCTTGCTACAACACTATAGGCAGTGTACCTAATCGTAGAGTAGTATAGTTTTTAGTAAGTCCGGTTCGTTCCACAGGGAGCGGGCTTATTGCACACTATATTTTTAAACAACTATATTTGTACAAAATATATAAATATATATATAATAATATATAAAAGGGGGTTTACCGTTTAATGACCGGTTTGTCGATTTATATTTTAAGCGAAGCGTAAAGTAAATGACGATATTTAACTAACAATATAAAATAAATAACAATAATTAAAATGACAATAAATAAAAGTACGAGGAAATATGAAATAAAATATATTATGCTTATTTAAGCTTCCGTAACCATGATGTTTGACGTGTTGATTTTAAGTTTTATGCCCATGGGTTAATTGTCCTTTGTCCTGGATTATTTAATATGTCCGTCTGGTTTTTGTCCATAACAGTCCATCGGTCATAAATTTAAAGTGCGAGTGTCCTCGTCAAATTATCCTTATACCAGAAGTCAAATATTCCAACTAATTGGGGACTTAAACTGTAACAAGGTTTTATTACTTTGTTTAATAATTACACTAGGATATCGACTGAGTGTAACCCAAGGTTTTAATACTTTGTTATCAAGTATGCCAAGTGTCCTTGTACATAATTTCACCTCTGTTTTAATAATTCTAGTGACTATTAATCCATTCCCGTGTCCGGTTAAATGAACGATTATTCGTACATATAAATACCCCGCCCATCGTGTTCGATCGAGTGTATATGGTTATTTATAGGGACGTCCAATTGTAAATCTTTATATTAAAATTAATAAACTATCATTTAGTTAAACAAATATAAAGTCCATTAATAGCCCATAGTCTAATTTCCACAAGTGTCGTTCTTTTGTCCAAACCCCAATTATGGTACAAAGCCCAATTACCCCGTCTTTAATATTTAGTCCAACATCATGATTACTTTGGCTCAAATAAGCATAATAATAACTTAAGTACGAGACATTAATTTTAAAAAGGAGAACATAACTTACATTGAGTATTTATCGCGTAGTGTTACACGGACAGAATTTCGACTTCAAAAACCCGTAAAATAACCTTTACATAACCCGAACTAATCTAATATAAAACTACCTATACTATATATATATTATATATATATATTTATTTATTTATTACAGAGTATTATTATTATTATTATTTTTTTATCGAACGAATGCATGACCTTTTCTAGGCATTTTGATTTCTGACAGCTCCGCGAGTCGTGGAGTTTTTGGCCTTCAAACTCCGCGAGTCGTGGAGTTTGAAAATCCAGCTCAGGATCCTTTGTCTCATAGCTTGTCGACATGATTATATATATATTTATAATATATAAATAATTTATATAATTATTTATATATTATATTTTATTTTTGTGCATAGTTGACTCATAATTTTTGGTCCATTGCGTCGGGCGTTGATAGTTGACTCATGTCCCGGTTCCGGATTTTCGAACGTCATTGCGTACAATTTAATATCTTGTACTTTGCGTTTTGTAACTTGTACTCTTGTCATTTTGAGACGTTTCTCATCAATAAATTGAACCTTTTGAATTGTATTTTGTACATTTGAGCTTTTTGGACGTTTGTGTCTTCAAATCTTCATTTTCGCCTTTTGTCTTCGCACTTATTTATTTAAACAATTACAATGAAAATATAATACAATTACATATGAAAACCTATTATTTAGGAGGGATATTGCTATAAAATATTTGTTCCTTTTTAGCCTTATCAGGGCCACATGCCTACTTTGCTGGACCGTCCACTGTTCATGGATCTTACATGCCATCCCAGCTCAGTTCGTATGGATCCTTCACTGTTGACCCATGGACTCAAACTTAGGAAACGGTTCTTCCCAACGCTTTTAGTGCCATGACACTTCAGGATTACGGGGCTGCCGGATGGCACATGGATACTGGTGCGACTTCTCACCTTACCTCTTGTGTTAATAATCTTAGTACTATTTTTAATAAATGCAAATATTCATCTGTCGCCGTGGGTAACGGGAATACAATCCCCGTCACCAATACAAGCAATAGCTTGTTACCTACTGTCCATCGGCCTTTGCACCTAAATAACGTCCTTGTAACTCCCAATATTGTTAAAAACCTCATATTTGTGGGTCAATTTACCCGTGATAATCTTGTCACTGTTGAATTTGACCCTTTTGGTTTTTCTGTGAAGGATTACCTGACACGCTGTCTTCTACTCCAATGTGATAGCACCAGAGATCTCTACCCTTTCACGACATCCAACACTCCTTCTCCGCAAGCTTTACTTACCAGCCCCGTCACATGGCATCAGCGTCTTGGTCATCCCAGGCATGATGCTTTTCGCAGACTTATTTTTAATAAAGATATCATATGTAATAAAATGTCGTCACCTTTATTTTGTCATGCATGTCAATTTGGCAAACACGTGTGACTGCCTTTTTCTGTTTCTAGTTCTAATGTAACTGCTACTTTTGATATTATTCATTAGGATTTGTGGACTTCTCTTGTGCCTAGTCCTAGTGGTTTAAAATACTATGTTATATTTCTTGATTATTACTCTCATTATGTTTGGGTTTTTCCGTTACGTAATAAATATGATGTTCTTAATAATTTCATCCATTTTAGATCTGAAGTACGTACTCAATTCAAACAAGAAATAAAAGCTTTTCAATGCGATAATGGCGGTGAATTCGACAACACTGCTTTTCATAACCTTCTTCAAACAAAGGGCATCCAATTCCACTTCTCTTGTCCCTATACCTCCCAACAAAACGGGAAATCCGAACTTATGTTACGCACCATTAATAACCTGATTCGCACATTTCTTTTCCAGGCTCATCTCCCACCTACCTACTGGGTCGAAGCCTTACATATGGCCGCCCATCTTCTCAACATTCTCCATTCTTCCACCATTAATCATGAGATACCACGCTATCGTCTCTACCAACACAAACCCGATTATACCACACTTCGTGTCTTTAGCTGCCTCTGTTACCCTCATCTTCCCGATAGTCACAAACTCGCACCGTGCTCTACTCCTTGCATCTTCCTCGGGTACCCCCTCCAATCACCGGGGATATCGTTGTCTAGATTTCACCTCCAACAGAATCATTCTGTCTCGTCACGTCACCTTTGATGAGACTTCATTTCCCTTTGGTTCCATGACCCCCACTGAACCCCCATCATATGACTTTCTAGACCCCCACCAAGTCTTTTTTCCCGATCCTTCCACCTTCCTGAACTGCACTCCCCTACTCCCACACAATCCTCGGAGACACAGCCTCTTCCTACTGAGGCTACCGATGACACTTCTTCTACTACTCCTACACCAGAGACTCAGCCTCCTCCTAATGAGGCTACCGCCCCTACTACTACTCACCCCTCTAACTCGGAGACACAGCCTCCTCCTACTGAGGCTACCACATCTTCTTCCGTTCATCCTATGATCACCCGCATAAGTGTTGGCATCACCAAACCCATTGATCGTCTTAATCTTCACACCTCTTCCATTACTCCTCTTCCTCGCACCTACCCTAGCGCCCTTCAGGACCCTAACTGGAAACAAGCTATGAAAGATGAATATATGCAATACTTAGCAATAGCACTTGGACACTCGTGCCTCGCCCATCGGACACGAACATAGTTCGCTCCATTTGGCCTTTTAAGCACAAGTTTAACGCAGATGGTAGTTTGAGCAGATACAAGGCTCAACTCGTTGCTAACGGTCGTAGTCAGCAGGTTTGTATAGATTGTGATGAGAAATTTAGTCCGGTTGTCAAACCGGCATCGATACGCACTGTTCTCAGTTTAGCGGTCTCTCGACACTGGCCTGTTCATCAGCTAGATATCAAGAACGCCTTTCTTTATGGACAACTCTCGGAGACTGTGTACATGCATCAGCCACCAGGCTTTCGGGACCGCAGGTACCCGAATCATGTCTGCCTATTGCAGAAGTCCCTATATGGCCTTAAGCAAGCCCCCCGTGCTTGGTTTCAGCGATTTGCTGGTTATACTCAGCGACTTGGTTTCCACCAAAGCCGTTGTGACACCTCTCTTTTTATTTTTCGCCAGGGATCTGACACCGCATATCTACTGTTGTATGTTGATGACATCATCTTGACCGCTTCATCCACAGGTTTACGTCCGCAGATTATTGCGTCATTACATCAGGAGTTTTCCATGACTGATTTGGGACCCCTAAACTACTTTCTAGGGATTCATGCTACGCGTACTGCTTCTGGTATATGTTTCTCTCCCAGAAAGAGTATGCCACTGAGATTATTGAGCGGGCTGGTATGCCCTTACGTCATCCCTGCCGGACCCCGGTTGAACCGGGTGCCAAGCTTACTTCCCACGGTCCTCCTGTCAAGGATCCGACTCTCTATCGGAGCCTTGCAGGCGCATTATAGTATCTCACATTCACTAGACTGGATATCTCTTATGCAGTTCAGCAGATTTGTCTCTTCATGCATGATCCTCGTGAGCAACACTTCCATGCGCTCAAACGGATCATTCGATACATTCAGGGCACCACTGATCTTGGACTACAGTTATATGCGTCATCACCTTCCTCATTAGTTGCTTACTCTGACGCTGATTGGGCAGGTTGCCCCACTACTCGCCGATCTACCTCAGGCTACTGTGTCTTTCTCGGCAACAACCTTCTCTCATGGTCATCCAAACGGCAACTCACTCCTTCTTGCTCCAGTGCGGAAGCAGAGTATCGTGGGGTTGCCAATGCCGTTGCCGAGACATGCTGGATTCGTAATCTTCTTCGTGAGCTCCACTGTCCGCTCACCTCTACCACTTTGGTATATTGTGATAATGTCAGCTCCGTCTATCTCTCCAACCACCCGGTTCAGCATCAGCGGACGAAGCACATTGAGATTGACATTCATTTTGTTCGTGATCTTGTTGCTCAGGTTCAAGTACGAGTTCTTCATATCCCGTCCAGGTACCAGTTTGCGGACATCTTCACCAAAGGTCTCCCGTTTCCATTATTTGACGAGTTTCGCTCCAGTTTTAGCGTCCGGGGCACTCCCGCTCAACTGCGGGGGGCTGTTAGCCTGTATTTAGTCTATTAGCACTAGTCCATGTTTTATTATACTTGGGCCTAGCCCACTTGTATCTACTAGGTTTAGTGCCTATTTATGTCTTCCGATAATGTACTAAGCAATCAAGGAAATACACGCATTATTATTGTCAACAAAACTTACTATCGATAAACTGTCTTTAAATTAATGTTAAAATACCGCACACTACTATGATGTATTATGTGAAGCGATTGAAGACTCAGAAACAAACACACCAACAATAAAAACGCTGGTATCACAGAGGCAACCCACCAATCAAAAAACCACTATTCGTTCAAGATAAAGACATTTTATCCAAGAAAAAAAAGGAATTGAAGTTATGTAGTATATGTAATGAACTAAACCTAAGTGTATAAATAACTAAATAATTGGTGTAGTCATTTTGCTAATGTAAATAACTATAGCTACGCAACAAATAACATCCATATAATCAACTCACAATACATCTCACAATGCACCTCAAAAGCACACAGAACGGAACAGCAGAAACACGATCCGTTCCGTAGCTAGTTAAATAGATAATGACCCATGAGAGATTTAATAAAACGGAATTCCTATGAATTCAATAAGAGGAATATTACATGGCATATACCCCTCGATCTGTAAAACTCCAAATACCACCTCTATATATTCTTTCTCTATCTTCATTAAAGCACCTCCTATAAATATTGGCTAGTTTCTTCGTTCATATTTCACAAACTTTACAAAATAACCCTTTGATATCAATAATACTATGACGCAACTGAAACCCCTTACATAACACTTTTTATCCCTTCAAATATCAATTATTTATAGCTTTAAACCGTAGTTGAGAGTGTAATAAACGAACTTGTTGTAGGGCTACTCTCCTTTGGCACATAGATATGTAAACCTTAATTGGATTTTGAAAATGCATGTGTTGTTATATTATTTATTTAAATCTATGATGTATGTATGTAATGTAAGGTTTAGAAGGTCTTTTGCCAAAGGAGAGTTGCCCTCTAACCTCTTTGTTTAGTTTGAACAGAGATAACATCACGAATGAAGTATATTTATCAATTATCACTAGTTCATAAAGGTATGATCACTAACAAAATTGGCGTCAACCACATTGCTATTTACATTTTGTTGACTATCTTTATTAACATGAGACAAGTCTTTATATATGAGTATTTTATATCCTGGCTAGAAGCGTGATTGATGTACAAATATAGAAAAAAATCTGATGAAATTCAACAAATTTAGTATTCACAAAGTGTATAGTTGGTAGAACATGATGTCAATTTCATTATGTTAATATTTGGTATATTTGACACATGAAATTCAACCATCAAATTTCATAAGGTGATCAAATTCAATTTCTTGGATATTGTTGAAACTTGGACCCTGTTCGATCCGGATCCAATACGCCCACTAACTTCCTTGGTACTAAATACCATTATGTTGACATTTATTTGGATTAAGTATCCATTTATATTACTAATTAATTAATTATTAATATAGTGATTAATGGAGATCTATGGTATTCTTGGAGGTTTCTCTTGTGAGACTCTATAAATAGAGTCATATCAATTTGTTGAAGATACAAGAGATAGAATAACATATACACAAATGTTAGTTGAGAGAAAAGGGTGTTCGTGTTCGTTTAGTACGAAGCAAACTCGTTGAAGGAATCTTAGGTTGTGAACTTCGAAAGTTTTCCGTTGTGATTGCTTTCTCCGACCGGTGATCTAAACATCAATCCTTTCTGCTTCCGCTGCTAGTTTCGGGTATGTCTCGATCTTCTATTATACTATATTGGTATCAGATCTATGAAGTTTATTTCCCGGTTAGTTTTGACTACGATAATTGTATACATGAATTGGTATGTATTACTATTAGTGTTATTGATTGTTTGAACATGAATATGAATTAAAAAAAAAAAAAAAAAACTTTGTTTCATAAGATTTAGCATAAAGTGTAAATGAGTGATGTCTAAAGTACCACCACATTTTTTTTAAAACTATTTATTGAATATATATCTATTTGTAAATAATGTTATAAAAATAGAAGTATATATTCATGAACATTATGTTTTGTGCATTCAAGATCATTACTATGAAAAATGATCTGTTAATGAGAAATATGTCTCTTTAACTTCTCTTAGGAATTTACAAATATGTTTTATAATTATTGGATATATTCATATAAAAATGTGTTTTTAATATGAAGATAAGATTTAAACGGAAATAAAATGACTAATATGTGGTATGAATTTAAATGAATTGCTTCATATTCCTAAGTAATTATAATGAAGATTCTTTTCTACCGCGAAAAGACTATTGAGTTTGTGTAACACTGATAATGCTAAAAACGAACATATATTTCATAGCATTATCCCTCAAGAAAGACAAGCTTTTAGTTGCAATTGTTCTATTTACAAGTGATATTCGTTTAAATAATAAAAGGTGAAGACAAAAGACAGATTCGACGAATTAAAGACGCAAACGACCAAAAAGCTCAAAAGTACAAAGTACAATCAAAGTGGTTCAAATTATTGATGAGAAACGTCTAAAAATTACAAGAGTATGAGTCGCAAAACGCAAAGTACAAGATATTAAATAGTACGAAAGGACATTCGAAAATCCGGAACCGGGACATGAACCAACTTTCAACGCGTGACGTAACGGAGCTAAAATTACAAGTCAACGGAGTACAAGAATATAATATAATATATAATTAATTATATTATATTATAAATATTATAAAAATCCAGCAGCCCACGTTTTGGAAACTTTGTGACCAGGAAAAAGTGGCCATGCGATCGCATGGCCAGGCAGTGTAAATGTCATGCGGTCGCATGGTGAACAGTATCAGCTCAGGTCCTATAAAGTTCGCGTGTTTTGGCCGAAAAAATCACATCTTTTTCTATCCTCTCTATCTCTCACTCCTCTCATATATATATTTATATTTATATTTTAATTATAATTTTAATATTAAAGTTTAATAATAAGGGTATGTTAGAGAATATTGTAAGTGTTTAAGTCGAAATTCTGTCCGTGTAACGCTACGCTATTATTAATCATTGTAAGTTATGTTCAACCTTTTTAAATTAATGTCTCGTAGCTAAGTTATTATTATGCTTATTTAAATTGAAGTAATCGTGATGTTGGGCTAAAATATTAAAGACGGGGTAATTGGGCTTTGTACCATAATTGGGGATTGGATAAAAGATTGGATAAAAGACCGACACTTGTAGAAATTAGACTATGGGCTATTAATGGGATTTATATGAAATGTCCCGTTCTTATTGATTAAAAACATTCCATATTAATTGATTTCGTTGCGAGGTTTTGACCTCTATATGAGACGTTTTTCAAAGACTGCATTCATTTTTAAAACAAACCATAACCTTTATTTCATAAATAAAGGTTTAAAAAGCTTTACGTAGATTATCAAATAATGATAATCTAAAATATACTGTTTACACACGACCATTACATAATGGTTTACAATACAAATATGTTACATCGAAATCAGTTTCTTGAATGCAGTTTTTACACAATATCATACAAATATGGACTCCAAATCTCATCCTTATTTAAGTATGCGACAGCGGAAGCTCTTAATAATCACCTGAGAATAAACATGCTTAAAACGTCAACAAAAATGTTGGTGAGTTATAGGTTTAACCTATATATATCAAATCATAATAATAGACCACAAGATTTCATATTTCAATACACATCCCATACATAGAGATAAAAGTCATTCATATGGTGAACACCTGGTAACCGACATTAACAAGATGCATATATAAGAATATCCCCATCATTCCGGGACACCCTTCGGATATGATATAAATTTCGAAGTACTAAAGCATCCGGTACTTTGGATGGGGCTTGTTGGGCCCGATAGATCTATCTTTAGGATTCGCGTCAATTAGGGTGTCTGTTCCCTAATTCTTAGATTACCAGACTTAATAAAAAGGGGCATATTCGATTTCGATAATTCAACCATAGAATGTAGTTTCACGTACTTGTGTCTATTTTGTAAATCATTTATAAAACCTGCATGTATTCTCATCCCAAAAATATTAGATTTTAAAAGTGGGACTATAACTCACTTTCACAGATTTTTACCTCGTCGGGAAGTAAGACTTGGCCACTGGTTGATTCACGAACCTATAACAATATATACATATATATCAAAGTATGTTCAAAATATATTTACAACACTTTTAATATATTTTGATGTTTTAAGTTTATTAAGTCAGCTGTCCTCGTTAGTAACCTACAACTAGTTGTCCACAGTTAGATGTACAGAAATAAATCGATAAATATTATCTTGAATCAATCCACGACCCAGTGTATACGTATCTCAGTATTGATCACAACTCAAACTATATATATTTTGGAATCAACCTCAACCCTGTATAGCTAACTCCAACATTCACATATAGAGTGTCTATGGTTGTTCCGAAATATATATAGATGTGTCGACATGATAGGTCGAAACATTGTATACGTGTCTATGGTATCTCAAGATTACATAATATACAATACAAGTTGATTAAGTTATGGTTGGAATAGATTTGTTACCAATTTTCACGTAGCTAAAATGAGAAAAATTATCCAATCTTGTTTTTCCCATAACTTCTTCATTTTAAATCCGTTTTGAGTGAATCAAATTGCTATGGTTTCATATTGAACTCTATTTTATGAATCTAAACAGAAAAGTATAGGTTTTTAGTCGGAAAAATAAGTTACAAGTCGTTTTTGTAAAGGTAGTCATTTCAGTCGAAAGAACGACGTCTAGATGACCATTTTAGAAAACATACTTCCACTTTGAGTTTAACCATAATTTTTGGATATAGTTTCATGTTCATAATAAAAATCATTTTCTCATAATAACAACTTTTAAATCAAAGTTTATCATAGTTTTTAATTAACTAACCCAAAACAGCCCGCGGTGTTACTACGACGGCCTAAATCCGGTTTTACGGTGTTTTTCGTGTTTCCAGGTTTTAAATCATTAAGTTAGCATATCATATAGATATAGAACATGTGTTTAGTTGATTTTAAAAGTCAAGTTAGAAGGATTAACTTTTGTTTGCGAACAAGTTTAGAATTAACTAAACTATGTTCTAGTGATTACAAGTTTAAACCTTCGAATAAGATAGCTTTATATGTATGAATCGAATGATGTTATGAACATCATTACTACCTTAAGTTCCTTGGATAAACCTACTGGAAAAGAGAAAAATGGATCTAGCTTCAATGGATCCTTGGATGGCTCGAAGTTCTTGAAGCAAAATCATGACACGAAAACAAGTTCAAGTAAGATCATCACTTGAAATAAGATTGTTATAGTTATAGAAATTGAACCAAAGTTTGAATATGATTATTACCTTCTATTAGAATGATAACCTACTATAAGAAACAAAGATTTCTTGAGGTTGGATGATCACCTTACAAGATTGGAAGTGAGCTAGCAAACTTGAAAGTATTCTTGATTTTATGAAACTAGAACTTTTGGAATTTATGAAGAACACTTAGAACTTGAAGATAGAACTTGAGAGAGATCAATTAGATGAAGAAAATTGAAGAATGAAAGTGTTTGTAGGTGTTTTTGGTCGCTGGTGTATGGATTAGATATAAAGGATATGTAATTTTGTTTTCATGTAAATAAGTCATGAATGATTACTCATATTTTTTGTAATTTTATGAGATATTTCATGCTAGTTGCCAAATGATGGTTCCCACATGTGTTAGGTGACTCACATGGGCTGCTAAGAGCTGATCATTGGAGTGTATATACCAATAGTACATACATCTAAAAGCTGTGTATTGTACAAGTACGAATACGGGTGCATACGAGTAGAATTGTTGATGAAACTGAACGAGGATGTAATTGTAAGCATTTTTGTTAAGTAGAAGTATTTTGATAAGTGTCTTGAAGTCTTTCAAAAGTGTATGAATACATATTAAAACACTACATGTATATACATTTTAACTGAGTCGTTAAGTCATCGTTAGTCGTTACATGTAAATGTTGTTTTGAAACCTTTAGGTTAACGATCTTGTTGAATGTTGTTAACCCATTGTTTATTATAAAAAATGAGATGTTAAATTATTATATTATCATGATATTATGATATATAATATATCTTAGTATGATGTATATACAGTTAAATGTCATTACAACGATAATCGTTACATATATGTCTCGTTTCGAAATCATTAAGTTAGTAGTCTTATTTTTACATATGTATTTCATTGTTAATACACTTAATAATATATTTACTTATCA
The DNA here is from genome assembly GCF_046630445.1 of Rutidosis leptorrhynchoides. Lineage (NCBI taxonomy): Eukaryota > Viridiplantae > Streptophyta > Magnoliopsida > Asterales > Asteraceae > Rutidosis > Rutidosis leptorrhynchoides. The sequence continues at coordinate 208,543,991 of NC_092334.1, forward strand.
TTTAACATAATTAACCAAGTGTATCAATATCTTAATATGATTCATATGTGAAATGTCCCGTTCTTATTGATTAAAAACGTTCCATATTAATTGATTTCGTTGCGAGGTTTTGACCTCTATATGAGACGTTTTTCAAAGACTGCATTCATTTTTAAAACAAACCATAACCTTTATTTCATAAATAAAGGTTTAAAAAGCTTTACGTAGATTATCAAATTATGATAATCTAAAATATCCTGTTTACACACGACCATTACATAATGGTTTACAATACAAATATGTTACATCGAAATCAGTTTCTTGAATGCAGTTTTTACACAATATCATACAAACATGGACTCCAAATCTTGTCCTTATTTTAGTATGCAACAGCGGAAGCTCTTAATATTCACCTGAGAATAAACATGCTTTAAACGTCAACAAAAATATTGGTGAGTTATAGGTTTAACCTATATATATCAAATCGTAACAATAGACCACAAGATTTCATATTTCAATACACATCCCATACATAGAGATAAAAATCATTCATATGGTGAACACCTGGTAACCGACATTAACAAGATGCATATATAAGAATATCCCCATCATTCCGGGACACCCTTCGGATATGATATAAATTTCGAAGTACTAAAGCATCCGGTACTTTGGATGGGGTTTGTTAGGCCCAATAGATCTATCTTTAGGATTCGCGTCAATTAGGGTGTCTGTTCCCTAATTCTTAGATTACCAGACTTAATAAAAAGGGGCATATTCGATTTCGATAATTCAACCATAGAATGTAGTTTCACGTACTTGTGTCTATTTTGTAAATCATTTATAAAACCTGCATGCATTCTCATCCCAAAAATATTAGATTTTAAAAGTGGGACTATAACTCACTTTCACAGAATTTTACTTCGTCGGGAAGTAAGACTTGGCCACTGGTTGATTCACGAACCTATAACAATATATACATATATATCAAAGTATGTTCAAAATATATTTACAACACTTTTAATATATTTTGATGTTTTAAGTTTATTAAGTCAGCTGTCCTCGTTAGTAACCTACAACTAGTTGTCCACAGTTAGATGTACAGAAATAAATCGATAACTATTATCTTGAATCAATCCACGACCCAGTGTATACGTATCTCAGTATTGATCACAACTCAAACTATATATATTTTGGAATCAACCTCAACCCTGTATAGCTAACTCCAACATTCACATATAGAGTGTCTATGGTTGTTCCGAAATATATATAGATGTGTCGACATGATAGGTCGAAACATTGTATACGTGTCTATGGTATCTCAAGATTACATAATATACAATACAAGTTGATTAAGTTATGGTTGGAATAGATTTGTTACCAATTTTCACGTAGCTAAAATGAGAAAAATTATCCAATCTTGTTTTACCCATAACTTCTTCATTTTAAATCCGTTTTGAGTGAATCAAATTGCTATGGTTTCATATTGAACTCTATTTTATGAATCTAAACAGAAAAAGTATAGGTTTATAGTCGGAAAAATAAGTTACAAGTCGTTTTTGTAAAGGTAGTCATTTCAGTCGAAAGAACGACGTCTAGATGACCATTTTAGAAAACATACTTCCACTTTGAGTTTAACCATAATTTTTGGATATAGTTTCATGTTCATAATAAAAATCATTTTCTCAGAATAACAACTTTTAAATCAAAGTTTATCATAGTTTTTAATTAACTAACCCAAAACAGCCCGCGGTGTTACTACGACGGCGTAAATCCGGTTTTACGGTGTTTTTCGTGTTTCCAGGTTTTAAATCATTAAGTTAGCATATCATATAGATATAGAACATGTGTTTAGTTGATTTTAAAAGTCAAGTTAGAAGGATTAACTTTTGTTTGCGAACAAGTTTAGAATTAACTAAACTATGTTCTAGTGATTACAAGTTTAAACCTTCGAATAAGATAGCTTTATATGTATGAATCGAATGATGTTATGAACATCATTACTACCTTAATTTCCTTGGATAAACCTACTGGAAAAGAGAAAAATGGATCTAGCTTCAATGGATCCTTGGATGGCTCGAAGTTCTTGAAGCAGAATCATGACACGAAAACAAGTTCAAGTAAGATCATCACTTGAAATAAGATTGTTATAGTTATAGAAATTGAACCAAAGTTTGAATATGATTATTACCTTGTATTAGAATGATAACCTACTGTAAGAAACAAAGATTTCTTGAGGTTGGATGATCACCTTACAAGATTGGAAGTGAGCTAGCAAACTTGAAAGTATTCTTGATTTTATGAAACTAGAACTTTTGGAATTTATGAAGAACACTTAGAACTTGAAGATAGAACTTGAGAGAGATCAATTAGATGAATAAAATTGAAGAATGAAAGTGTTTGTAGGTGTTTTTGGTCGTTGGTGTATGGATTAGATATAAAGGATATGTAATTTTGTTTTCATGTAAATAAGTCATGAATGATTACTCATATTTTTGTAATTTTATGAGATATTTCATGCTAGTTGCCAAATGATGGTTCCCACATGTGTTAGGTGACTCACATGGGCTGCTAAGAGCTGATCATTGGAGTGTATATACCAATAGTACATACATCTAAAAGCTGTGTATTGTACGAGTACGAATACGGGTGCATACGAGTAGAATTGTTGATGAAACTGAACGAGGATGTAATTGTAAGCATTTTTGTTAAGTAGAAGTATTTTGATAAGTGTATTGAAGTCTTTCAAAAGTGTATAAATACATATTAAAACACTACATGTATATACATTTTTACTGAGTCGTTAAGTCATCGTTAGTCGTTACATGTAAGTGTTGTTTTGAAACCTTTAGGTTAACGATCTTGTTAAATGTTGTTAACCCAATGTTTATAATATCAAATGAGATTTTAAATTATTATATTATCATGATATTATCATGTATGAATATCTCTAAATATGATATATATACATTAAATGTCTTTACAACGATAATCGTTACATATATGTCTCGTTTAAAAATCATTAAGTTAGTAGTCTTGTTTTTACATATGTAGTTCATTGTTAATATACTTTATGATATGTTTTCTTATCATAGTATCATGTTAACTATATATATATATATATATATATATCCATATATATATATGTCATCATATAGTTTTTACAAGTTTTAACGTTCGTGAATCACCGATCAACTTGGGTGGTCAATTGTCTATATGAAACATATTTCAATTAATCAAGTCTTAACAAGTTTGATTGCTTAACATGTTGGAAACATTTAATCATGTAAATATCAATCTCAATTAATATATATAAACATGGAAAAGTTCGGGTCACTACAGTACCTACCCGTTAAATAAATTTCGTCCCGAAATTTTAAGCTGTTGAAGGTGTTGACGAATCTTCTGGAAATAGATGCGGGTATTTCTTCTTCATCTGATCTTCACGCTCCCAGGTGAACTCGGGTCCTCTACGAGCATTCCATCGAACCTTAACAATTGGTATCTTGTTTTGCTTAAGTCTTTTAACCTCACGATCCATTATTTCGACGGGTTCTTCGATGAATTGAAGTTTTTCATTGATTTGGATTTCATCTAACGGAATAGTGAGATCTTCTTTAGCAAAACATTTCTTTAAATTCAAGACGTGGAAAGTGTTATGTACAGCCGCGAGTTGTTGAGGTAACTCTAGTCGGTAAGCTACTGGTCCGACACGATCAATAATCTTGAATGGTCCAATATACCTTGGATTTAATTTCCCTCGTTTACCAAATCGAACAACGCCTTTCCAAGGTGCAACTTTAAGCATGACCATCTCTCCAATTTCAAATTCTATATCTTTTCTTTTAATGTCAGTGTAGCTCTTTTGTCGACTTTGGGCGGTTTTCAACCGTTGTTGAATTTGGATGATCTTCTCGGTAGTTTCTTGTATAATCTCCGGACCCGTAATCTGTCTATCCCCCACTTCACTCCAACAAATCGGAGACCTGCACTTTCTACCATAAAGTGCTTTAAACGGCGCCATCTCAATGCTTGAATGGTAGCTGTTGTTGTAGGAAAATTCTGCTAACGGTAGATGTCGATCCCAACTGTTTCCGAAATCAATAACACATGCTCGTAGCATGTCTTCAAGCGTTTGTATCGTCCTTTCGCTCTGCCCATCAGTTTGTGGATGATAGGCAGTACTCATGTCTAGACGAGTTCCTAATGCTTGTTGTAATGTCTGCCAGAATCTTGAAATAAATCTGCCATCCCTATCAGAGATAATAGAGATTGGTATTCCATGTCTGGAGACGACTTCCTTCAAATACAGTCGTGCTAACTTCTCCATCTTGTCATCTTCTCTTATTGGTAGGAAGTGTGCTGATTTGGTGAGACGATCAACTATTACCCAAATAGTATCAAAACCACTTGCAGTCCTTGGCAATTTAGTGATGAAATCCATGGTAATGTTTTCCCATTTCCATTCCGGGATTTCGGGTTGTTGAAGTAGACCTGATGGTTTCTGATGCTCAGCTTTGACCTTAGAACACGTCAAACATTCTCCTACGTATTTAGCAACATCGGCTTTCATACCCGGCCACCAAAAATGTTTCTTGAGATCCTTGTACATCTTCCCCGTTCCAGGATGTATTGAGTATCTGGTTTTATGAGCTTCTCTAAGTACCATTTCTCTCATATCTCCAAATTTTGGTACCCAAATCCTTTCAGCCCTATACCGGGTTCCGTCTTCCCGAATATTAAGATGCTTCTCCGATCCTTTGGGTATTTCATCCTTTAAATTTCCCTCTTTTAAAACTCCTAGTTGCGCCTCCTTTATTTGAGTAGTAAGGTTATTATGAATCATTATATTCATAGATTTTACTCGAATGGGTTCTCTGTCCTTCCTGCTCAAGGCATCGGCTACCACATTTGCCTTCCCCGGGTGGTAACGAATCTCAAAGTCGTAATCATTCAATAATTCAATCCACCTAAGCTGCCTCATATTCAGTTGTTTCTGATTAAATATGTGTTGAAGACTTTTGTGGTCGGTATATATAATACTTTTGACCCCATATAAGTAGTGCCTCTAAGTCTTTAATGCAAAAACAACCGCGCCTAATTCCAAATCATGCGTCGTATAATTTTGTTCGTGAATCTTCAATTGTCTAGACGCATAAGCAATCACCTTCGTTCGTTGCATTAATACACAACCGAGACCTTGCTTTGATGCATCACAATAAATCACAAAATCATCATTCCCTTTAGGCAATGACAATATAGGTGCCGTAGTTAGCTTTTTCTTCAATAACTGAAACGCTTTCTCTTGTTCATCATTCCATTCAAATTTCTTCCCTTTATGCGTTAATGCAGTCAAGGGTTTTGCTATTCTGGAAAAGTCTTGGATGAACCTTCTGTAGTAACCAGCTAGTCCTAAAAACTGGCGTATGTGTTTCGGAGTTTTCGGGGTTTCCCACTTTTCAACAGTTTCTATCTTTGCCGGATCCACCTTAATACCTTCTTTGTTCACTATGTGACCGAGGAATTGAACTTCTTCCAACCAAAATGCACACTTTGAAAACTTAGCGTACAATTCTTCCTTCCTCAATACTTCTAACACCTTTCTCAAATGTTCACCGTGTTCTTGGTCATTCTTTGAGTAAATAAGTATGTCATCAATGAAAACAATGACAAACTTGTCAAGGTATGGTCCACACACTCGGTTCATAAGGTCCATGAACACAGCTGGTGCATTAGTTAAACCAAACGGCATGACCATGAACTCGTAATGACCGTAACGTGTTCTGAAAGCAGTCTTTGGAATATCATCTTCTTTCACCCGCATTTGATGATACCCGGAACGTAAGTCAATCTTTGAATAAACAGACGAGCCTTGTAGTTGATCAAATAAGTCGTCAATTCTCGGTAGTGGGTAGCGGTTCTTGATGGTAAGTTTGTTCAACTCTTGGTAGTCGATACACAACCTGAATGTACCATCTTTCTTCTTGACAAACAAAACAGGAGCTCCCCACGGTGATGTGCTTGGTCGAATGAAACCACGCTCTAAAAGTTCTTGTAATTGGCTTTGCAGTTCTTTCATCTCGTTGGGTGCGAGTCTGTAAGGAGCACGAGCTATTGGTGCAGCTCCTGGTACAAGATCTATTTGAAATTCAACGGATCGATGTGGGGGTAATCCCGGTAATTCTTTCGGAAATACATCAGGAAATTCTTTTGCGACGGGAACATCATTGATGCTCTTTTCTTCAGTTTGTACTTTCTCGACGTGTGCTAGAACAGCATAGCAACCTTTTCTTATTAGTTTTTGTGCCTTCAAATTACTAATAAGATGTAGCTTCGTGTTGCCCTTTTCTCCGTACACCATTAAGGGTTTTCCTTTTTCTCGTATAATGCGAATTGCATTTTTGTAACAAACGATCTCCGCTTTCACTTCTTTCAACCAGTCCATACCGATTATCACATCAAAACTCCCTAACTCTATTGGTATCAAATCAATCTTAAATGTTTCGCTAACCAGTTTAATTTCTCGATTCCGACATATATTATCTGCTGAAATTAATTTACCATTTGCTAATTCGAGTAAAAATTTACTATCCAAAGGCGTCAATGGACAACTTAATTTAGCACAAAAATCTCTACTCATATAGCTTCTATCCGCACCCGAATCAAATAAAACGTAAGCAGATTTATTGTCAATATGAAACGTACCCGTAACAAGCTCCGGGTCTTCCTATGCCTCTGCCGCATTAATATTGAAAACTCTTCCAGGGCCTTGTCCATTCGTGTTCTCCTGGTTCGGGCAATTTCTAATAATGTGGCCTGGTTTTCCACATTTATAACAAACTACATTGGCATAACTTGCTCCGACACTACTTGCTCCGCCATTACTCGTTCCGACACCATTTGTTCCTTTCGTTCTATTAACCCCTGGTCCGTAGACCTCACACTTCGCCGCGCTATGACCATTTCTTTTACACTTGTTGCAAAATTTGGTGCAGAACCCCGAGTGATTCTTTTCACACCTTTGGCATAGCTGCTTCTGATTGTTGTTGTTGTTGCGGTTATTATTGTTGTTGGGATGATTGTTGTAGTTGCTGCTGTTGTTGTTGTTGTTGTTGTTGGGCCGTTTGTTGTAGTTGTGATTGATGTTGCGATTGTTGGGATAATTGTTGCGATTATTGTTGTAATTGCTGTTGTTGTTGTATTGGTGATTCTTATCACCGTTTTCCTCCCACTTTCTTTTGACTTGCTTCACATTGGCCTCTTCAGCAGTCTGTTCTTTAATTCTTTCTTCAATTTGGTTCACGAGTTTGTGAGCCATTCTACATGCCTGTTGTATGGAGGCGGGCTCGTGTGAACTTATATCTTCTTGGATTCTTTCCGGTAATCCTTTCACAAACGCGTCGATCTTCTCTTCCTCATCTTCGAATGCTCCCGGACACAATAGGCACAATTCTGTGAATCGTCTTTCGTACGTGGTAATATCAAATCCTTGGGTTCGTAACCCTCTAAGTTCTGTCTTGAGCTTATTGACCTCGGTTCTGGGACGGTACTTCTCGTTCATCAAGTGCTTGAATGCTGACCACAGTAGTGCGTACGCATCATCTTGTCCCACTTGCTCTAGATAGGTATTCCACCATGTTAACGCAGAACCTGTGAAGGTATGCGTAGCGTACTTCACTTTGTCCTCTTCAGTACACTTACTTATGGCAAACACCGATTCAACCTTCTCGGTCCACCGTTTCAATCCGATCGGTCCTTCGGTTCCATCAAATTCCAAAGGTTTGCAGGCAGTGAATTCTTTGTAGGTGCATCCTACACGATTTCCTGTACTGCTAGATCCAAGGTTATTGTTGGTATGTAGCGCAGCCTGTACTGCGGCTATGTTTGAAGCTAGAAAAGTACGGAATTCCTCTTCATTCATATTCACGGTGTGTCGAGTAGTCGGTGCCATTTCCTTCAAAATAGTTAAATGGAACAAGTTAATCATACAGAATATTAAGAGTAGTTAATAGTATTTCGTAGCATAATATGTGAAATGTCCCGTTCTTATTGATTAAAAACGTTCCATATTAATTGATTTCGTTGCGAGGTTTTGACCTCTATATGAGACGTTTTTCAAAGACTGCATTCATTTTAAAACAAACCATAACCTTTATTTCATCAATAAAGGTTTAAAAAGCTTTAAGTAGATTATCAAATAATGATAATCTAAAATATCCTGTTTACACATGACCATTACATAATGGTTTACAATACAAATATGTTACAACAAAATAAGTTTCTTGAATGCAGTTTTTACACAATATCATACAAGCATGGACTCCAAATCTCGTCCTTATTTAAGTATGCGACAGCGGAAGCTCTTAATAATCACCTGAGAATAAACATGCTTAAAACGTCAACAAAAATGTTGGTGAGTTATAGGTTTAACCTATATATATCAAATCATAATAATAGACCACAAGATTTCATATTTCAATACACATCCCATACATAGAGATAAAAATCATTCATATGGTGAACACCTGGTAACCGACATTAACAAGATGCATATATAAGAATATCCCCATCATTCCGGGACACCCTTCGGATATGATATAAATTTCGAAGTACTAAAGCATCCGGTACTTTGGATGGGGTTTGTTAGGCCCAATAGATCTATCTTTAGAGTTCGCGTCAATTAGGGTGTCTGTTCCCTAATTCTTAGATTACCAGACTTAATAAAAAGGGGCATATTCGATTTCGATAATTCAACCATAGAATGTAGTTTCACGTACTTGTGTCTATTTTGTAAATCATTTATAAAACCTGCATGTATTCTCATCCCAAAAATATTAGATTTTAAAAGTGGGACTATAACTCACTTTCACAGATTTTTACTTCGTCGGGAAGTAAGACTTGGCCACTGGTTGATTCACGAACCTATAACAATATATACATATATATCAAAGTATGTTCAAAATATATTTACAACACTTTTAATATATTTTGATGTTTTAAGTTTATTAAGTCAGCTGTCCTCGTTAGTAACCTACAACTAGTTGTCCACAGTTAGATGTACAGAAATAAATCGATAAATATTATCTTGAATCAATCCACGACCCAGTGTATACGTATCTCAGTATTGATCACAACTCAAACTATATATATTTTGGAATCAACCTCAACCCTGTATAGCTAACTCCAACATTCACATATAGAGTGTCTATGGTTGTTCCGAAATATATATAGATGTGTCGACATGATAGGTCGAAACATTGTATACGTGTCTATGGTATCTCAAGATTACATAATATATAATACAAGTTGATTAAGTTATGGTTGGAATAGATTTGTTACCAATTTTCACGTAGCTAAAATGAGAAAAATTATCCAATCTTGTTTTACCCATAACTTCTTCATTTTAAATCCGTTTTGAGTGAATCAAATTGCTATGGTTTCATATTGAACTCTATTTTATGAATCTAAACAGAAAAAGTATAGGTTTATAGTCGGAAAAATAAGTTACAAGTCGTTTTTGTAAAGGTAGTCATTTCAGTCGAAAGAACGACGTCTAGATGACCATTTTAGAAAACATACTTCCACTTTGAGTTTAACCATAATTTTTGGATATAGTTTCATGTTCATAATAAAAATCATTTTCTCAGAATAACAACTTTTAAATCAAAGTTTATCATAGTTTTTAATTAACTAACCCAAAACAGCCCGCGGTGTTACTACGACGGCGTAAATCCGGTTTTACGGTGTTTTTCGTGTTTCCAGGTTTTAAATCATTAAGTTAGCATATCATATAGATATAGAACATGTGTTTAGTTGATTTTAAAAGTCAAGTTAGAAGGATTAACTTTTGTTTGCGAACAAGTTTAGAATTAACTAAACTATGTTCTAGTGATTACAATTTTAAACCTTCGAATAAGATAGCTTTATATGTATGAATCGAATGATGTTATGAACATCATTACTACCTTAAGTTCCTTGGATGAACCTACTGGAAAAGAGAAAAATGGATCTAGCTTCAATGGATCCTTGGATGGCTCAAAGTTCTTGAAGCAAAATCATGACACGAAAACAAGTTCAAGTAAGATCATCACTTGAAATAAGATTGTTATAGTTATAGAAATTGAACCAAAGTTTGAATATGATTATTACCTTGTATTAGAATGATAACCTACTGTAAGAAACAAAGATTTCTTGAGGTTGGATGATCACCTTACAAGATTGGAAGTGAGCTAGCAATCTTGAAAGTATTCTTGATTTTATGAAACTAGAACTTTTGAAATTTATGAAGAACACTTAGAACTTGAAGATAGAACTTGAGAGAGATCAATTAGATGAAGAAAATTGATGAATGAAAGTGTTTGTAGGTGTTTTTGGTCGTTGGTGTATGGATTAGATATAAAGGATATGTAATTTTGTTTTCATGTAAATAAGTCATGAATGATTACTCATATTTTTGTAATTTTATGAGATATTTCATGCTAGTTGCCAAATGATGGTTCCCACATGTGTTAGGTGACTCACATGGGCTGCTAAGAGCTGATCATTGGAGTGTATATACCAATAGTACATACATCTAAAAGCTGTGTATTGTACGAGTACGAATACGGGTGCATACGAGTAGAATTGTTGATGAAACTGAACGAGGATGTAATTGTAAGCATTTTTGTTAAGTAGAAGTATTTTGATAAGTGTCTTGAAGTCTTTCAAAAGTGTATGAATACATATTAAAACACTACATGTATATACATTTTAACTGAGTCGTTAAGTCATCGTTAGTCGTTACATGTAAATGTTGTTTTGAAACCTTTAGGTTAACGATCTTGTTAAATGTTGTTAACCCAATGTTTATAATATCAAAAGAGATTTTAAATTATTATATTATCATGATATTATGATGTACGAATATCTCTTAATATGATATATATATACATTAAATGTCGTTACAACGATAATCGTTACATATATGTCTCGTTTCAAAATCATTAAGTTAGTAGTCTTGTTTTTACATATGTAGTTCATTGTTAATATACTTAATGATATGTTTACATATCATAATATCATGTTAACTATATATATAACCATATATATGTCATCATATAGTTTTTACAAGTTTTAACGTTCGTGAATCACCGGTCAACTTGGGTGGTCAATTGTCTATATGAAACCTATTTCAATTAATCAAGTCTTAACAAGTTTGATTGCTTAACATGTTGGAAACATTTAATCATGTAAATATCAATCTCAATTAATATATATAAACATGGAAAAGTTCGGGTCACTACAGTACCTACCCGTTAAATAAATTTCGTCCCGAAATTTTAAGCTGTTGAAGGTGTTGACGAATCTTCTGGAAATAGATGCGGGTATTTCTTCTTCATCTGATCTTCACGCTCCCAGGTGAACTCGGGTCCTCTACGAGCATTCCATCGAACCTTAACAATTGGTATCTTGTTTTGCTTAAGTCTTTTAACCTCACGATCCATTATTTCGACGGGTTCTTCGATGAATTGAAGTTTTTCGTTGATTTGGATTTCATCTAACGGAATAGTGAGATCTTCTTTAGCAAAACATTTCTTCAAATTCGAGACGTGGAAAGTGTTATGTACAGCCGCGAGTTGTTGAGGTAACTCAAGTCGGTAAGCTACTGGTCCGACACGATCAATAATCTTGAATGGTCCAATATACCTTGGATTTAATTTCCCTCGTTTACCAAATCGAACAACGCCTTTCCAAGGTGCAACTTTAAGCATGACCATCTCTCCAATTTCAAATTCTATATCTTTTCTTTTAATGTCAGCGTAGCTCTTTTGTCGACTTTGGGCGGTTTTCAACCGTTGTTGAATTTGGATGATCTTCTCGGTAGTTTCTTGTATAATCTCCGGACCCGTAATCTGTCTATCCCCCACTTCACTCCAACAATTCGGAGACCTGCACTTTCTACCATAAAGTGCTTCAAACGGCGCCATCTCAATGCTTGAATGGTAGCTGTTGTTGTAGGAAAATTCTGCTAACGGTAGATGTCGATCCCAACTGTTTCCGAAATCAATAACACATGCTCGTAGCATGTCTTCAAGCGTTTGTATCGTCCTTTCGCTCTGCCCATCAGTTTGTGGATGATAGGCAGTACTCATGTCTAGACGAGTTCCTAATGCTTGCTGTAATGTCTGCCAGAATCTTGAAATAAATCTGCCATCCCTATCAGAGATAATAGAGATTGGTATTCCATGTCTGGAGATGACTTCCTTCAAATACAGTCGTGCTAACTTCTCCATCTTGTCATCTTCTCTTATTGGCAGGAAGTGTGCTGATTTGGTGAGACGATCAACTATTACCCAAATAGTATCAAAACCACTTGCAGTCCTTGGCAATTTAGTGATGAAATCCATGGTAATGTTTTCCCATTTCCATTCTGGGATTTCGGGTTGTTGAAGTAGACCTGATGGTTTCTGATGCTCAGCTTTGACTTTAGAACACGTCAAACATTCTCCTACGTATTTTGCAACATCGGCTTTCATACCCGGCCACCAAAAATGTTTCTTGAGATCCTTGTACATCTTCCCCGTTCCAGGATGTATTGAGTATCTGGTTTTATGAGCTTCTCTAAGTACCATTTCTCTCATATCTCCAAATTTTGGTACCCAAATCCTTTCAGCCCTATACCGGGTTCCGTCTTCCCGAATATTAAGATGCTTCTCCGATCCTTTGGGTATTTCATCCTTTAAATTTCCCTCTTTTAAAACTCCTTGTTGCGCCTCCTTTATTTGAGTAGTAAGGTTATTATGAATCATTATATTCATAGATTTTACTCGAATGGGTTCTCTGTCCTTCCTGCTCAAGGCATCGGCTACCACATTTGCCTTCCCCGGGTGGTAACGAATCTCAAAGTCGTAATCATTCAATAATTCAATCCACCTACGCTGCCTCATATTCAGTTGTTTCTGATTAAATATGTGTTGAAGACTTTTGTGGTCGGTATATATAATACTTTTGACCCCATATAAGTAGTGCCTCCAAGTCTTTAATGCAAAAACAACCGCGCCTAATTCCAAATCATGCGTCGTATAATTTTGTTCGTGAATCTTCAATTGTCTAGACGCATAAGCAATCACCTTCGTTCGTTGCATTAATACACAACCGAGACCTTGCTTTGATGCGTCACAATAAATCACAAAATCATCATTCCCTTCAGGCAATGACAATATAGGTGCCGTAGTTAGCTTTTTCTTCAATAACTGAAACGCTTTCTCTTGTTCATCATTCCATTTAAATTTCTTCCCTTTATGCGTTAATGCAGTCAAGGGTTTTGCTATTCTGGAAAAGTCTTGGATGAACCTTCTGTAGTAACCAGCTAGTCCTAAAAACTGGCGTATGTGTTTCGGAGTTTTCGGGGTTTCCCACTTTTCAACAGTTTCTATCTTTGCCGGATCCACCTTAATACCTTCTTTGTTCACTATGTGACCGAGGAATTGAACTTCTTCCAACCAAAATGCACACTTTGAAAACTTAGCGTACAATTCTTCCTTCCTCAATACTTCTAACACCTTTCTCAAATGTTCACCGTGTTCTTGGTCATTCTTTGAGTAAATAAGTATGTCATCAATGAAAACAATGACAAACTTGTCAAGGTATGGTCCACACACTCGGTTCATAAGGTCCATGAACACAGCTGGTGCATTAGTTAAACCAAACGGCATGACCATAAACTCGTAATGACCGTAACGTGTTCTGAAAGCAGTCTTTGGAATATCATCTTCTTTCACCCGCATTTGATGATACCCGGAACGTAAGTCAATCTTTGAATAAACAGATGAGCCTTGTAGTTGATCAAATAAGTCATCGATTCTCGGTAGTGGGTAGCGGTTCTTGATGGTAAGTTTGTTCAACTCTCGGTAGTCGATACACAACCTGAATGTACCATCTTTCTTCTTGACAAACAAAACAGGAGCTCCCCACGGTGATGTGCTTGGTCGAATGAAACCACGCTCTAAAAGTTCTTGTAATTGGCTTTGTAGTTCTTTCATCTCGCTGGGTGCGAGTCTGTAAGGAGCACGAGCTATTGGTGCAGCTCCTGGTACAAGATCTATTTGAAATTCAACGGATCGATGTGGGGGTAATCCCGGTAATTCTTTCGGAAATACATCAGGAAATTCTTTTGCGACGGGAACATCATTGATGCTCTTTTCTTCAGTTTGTACTTTCTCGACGTGTGCTAGAACAGCATAGCAACCTTTTCTTATTAGTTTTTGTGCCTTCAAATTACTAATAAGATGTAGCTTCGTGTTGCCCTTTTCTCCGTACACCATTAAGGGTTTTCCTTTTTCTCGTATAATGCGAATTGCATTTTTGTAACAAACGATCTCCGCTTTCACTTCTTTCAACCAGTCCATACCGATTATCACATCAAAACTCCCTAACTCTACTGGTATCAAATCAATCTTAAATGTTTCGCTAACCAGTTTAATTTCTCGATTCCGACATATATTATCTGCTGAAATTAATTTACCATTTGCTAATTCGAGTAAAAATTTACTATCCAAAGGCGTCAATGGACAACTTAATTTAGCACAAAAATCTCTACTCATATAGCTTCTATCCGCACCCGAATCAAATAAAACGTAAGCAGATTTATTGTCAATAAGAAACGTACCCGTAACAAGCTCCGGGTCTTCCTGTGCCTCTGCCGCATTAATATTGAAAACTCTTCCACGGCCTTGTCCATTCGTGTTCTCCTGGTTCGGGCAATTTCTAATAATGTGGCCTGGTTTTCCACATTTATAACAAACTACATTGGCATAACTTGCTCCGACACTACTTGCTCCGCCATTACTCGTTCCGACACCATTTGTTCCTTTCGTTCTATTAACCCCTGGTCCGTAGACCTCACACTTCGCCGCGCTATGACCATTTCTTTTACACTTGTTGCAAAATTTGGTGCAGAACCCCGAGTGATTCTTTTCACACCTTTGGCATAGCTGCTTCTGGTTGTTGTTGTTGTTGTTGCGGTTATTATTGTTGTTGGGATGATTGTTGTAGTTGATGTTGTTGTTGTTGTTGTTGGGCCGTTTGTTGTAGTTGCGAGTGATGTTGCGATTGTTGGGATAATTGTTGCGATTATTGTTGTAATTGTTGTTGTTGTTGTATTGGTGATTCTTATCACCGTTTTCCTCCCACTTTCTTTTGACTTGCTTCACATTGGCCTCTTCAGCAGTCTGTTCTTTAATTCTTTCTTCAATTTGGTTCACGAGTTTGTGAGCCATTCTACATGCCTGTTGTATGGAGGCGGGCTCGTGTGAACTTATATCTTCTTGGATTCTTTCTGGTAATCCTTTCACAAACGCGTCAATCTTCTCTTCCTCATCTTCGAATGCTCCCGGACACAATAGGCACAATTCTGTGAATCGTCTTTCGTATGTGGTAATATCAAATCCTTGGGTTCGTAACCCTCTAAGTTCTGTCTTGAGCTTATTGACCTCAGTTCTGGGACGGTACTTCTCGTTCATCAAGTGCTTGAATGCTGACCAAGGTAGTGCGTACGCATCATCTTGTCCCACTTGCTCTAGATAGTTATTCCACCATGTTAACGCAGAACCTGTGAAGGTATGCGTAGCGTACTTCACTTTGTCCTCTTCAGTACACTTACTTATGGCAAACACCGATTCGACCTTCTCGGTCCACCGTTTCAATCCGATCGGTCCTTCGGTTCCATCAAATTCCAAAGGTTTACAGGCAGTGAATTCTTTGTAGGTGCATCCCACACGATTTCCTGTACTGCTAGATCCAAGGTTATTGTTGGTATGTAGCGCAGCCTGTACTGCGGCTATGTTTGAAGCTAGAAAAGTACGGAATTCCTCTTCATTCATATTCACGGTGTGTCGAGTAGTCGGTGCCATTTCCTTCAAAATAGTCAAATGGAACAAGTTAATCATACAGAATGTTAAGAGTAGTTAATAGTATTTCGTAGCATAATATGAACTCATTTATAAAAGCTTTTTCTTCATATTAGCGTTTTATAAGTTTAAATTCGGGTAGTACCTACCCGTTAAGTTCATACTTAGTAGCTAATATACAATTCAACTACTACAATTCTATATGAAAAACTGATTGTAATAATATTTCGCGTTCAAGCTTTTATACAATATTTTACAAACTTACAATACCGCTTATTTTACATAAAGCATGAAATATAGCACACAATAACTTTGATACAAGATAGTTGTGAAGATAATTCTAGCTAGTACACAAGTCGTTCAGCAAAGGCAATAAAGACACGTAATTCATACGTCCAGAAACAAGTCATGCATTCTGGTTTTACTAGGACTACTTCCCATCCTTGGTCTTGTGCAACATAACCGTTATGGCCGTTGATAAGACAGCGTGTTGTAACATCATCAAAGGGACGAGGGTTACGTAATGTCCAACAGTCCCGTAATAATCTAAAAACCTCATTTCTTACCCCAATTACCGACTCCGTCACTTGTGGAAACGTTTTGTTTAATAGTTGTAGCCCGATGTTCTTGTTCTCACTTTGGTGAGAAGCGAACATTACTAATCCGTAAGTATAACATGCTTCTTTATGTTGCATGTTAGCCGCTTTTTCTAAATCACGAAGTCCAATATTCGGATATATTGAGTCAAAATAATTTCTTAACCCGTTGCGTAAAATAGCATTTGGGTTCCCCGTAATATATGCGTCAAAGTAAACACATCGTAACTTATGGGTTTCCCAATGTGATATCCCCCATCTTTCAAACGAAAGTCTCTTATAAACCAAGACATTCTTGGAACGTTCTTCGAATGTCTTACAAACTGATCTCGCCTTAAATAGTTGTGCCGAAGAATTCTGGCCGACTCTAGACAAGATTTCATCAATCATGTCTCCGGGTAGGTCTCTTAAAATATTGGGTTGTCTATCCATTTTGTGTTTTTAAACTGTAAAATAGACAAGAGTTAGATTCATAAAAAAAAAAATACTTATTAATACAAGCAATTTTTTTTACATATATCATAAAGCATAAGCACACTATATTACATATATTACACCACACGAATACAACTATCTTATTCCGACTCGCTCGTTTCTTCTTGTTGGGTTTTGGTTCGTTTTGCCAAGTTTCTAGGGATATATGATGTTCCCCTAATACGAGCCGTCGTTGTCCACATTGGTTTAGAAAAACCTGGTGGTTTAGAGGTTCCCGGGTCATTGTTACAACTTAAGGACTTCGGGGGTTGACGATACATATAAAGTTCATCGGGGTTGGAATTAGATTTCTCTATTTTTATGCCCTTTCCCTTATTATTTTCTTTTGCCTTTTTAAATTCAGTTGGGGTTATTTCTATAACATCATCGGAATTCTCGTCGGAATCCGATTCATCGGAGAATTGGTAATCCTCCCAATATTTTGCTTCCTTGGCGGAAACACCATTGACCATAATTAACCTTGGTCGGTTGGTTGAGGATTCTCTTTTACTTAACCGTTTTATTATTTCCCCCACCGGTTCTATTTCTTCTTCCGGTTCCGATTCTTCTTCCGGTTCCGATTCTTCTTCCGGTTCCGACTCTTCTTCCGGTTCCTCTTCGGGAACTTGTGAATCAGTCCACGAATCATTCCAATTTACATTTAACTCTTCATTATTATTAGGTGAGTCAATGGGACTTGTTCTAGAGGTAGACATCTATCACATAATATCAAACACGTTAAGAGATTAATATATCACATAATATTCATATGTTAAAAATATATAGTTTCCAACAAAAATGTTAAGCAATCATTTTTAAAGAAAACACGGTCGAAGTCCAGACTCACTAATGCATCCTAACAAACTCGATAAGACACACTAATGCAATTTTCTGGTTCTCTAAGACCAACGCTCGGATACCAACTGAAATGTCCCGTTCTTATTGATTAAAAACGTTCCATATTAATTGATTTCGTTGCGAGGTTTTGACCTCTATATGAGACGTTTTTCAAAGACTGCATTCATTTTAAAACAAACCATAACCTTTATTTCATCAATAAAGGTTTAAAAAGCTTTAAGTAGATTATCAAATAATGATAATCTAAAATATCCTGTTTACACATGACCATTACATAATGGTTTACAATACAAATATGTTACAACAAAATAAGTTTCTTGAATGCAGTTTTTACACAATATCATACAAGCATGGACTCCAAATCTCGTCCTTATTTAAGTATGCGACAGCGGAAGCTCTTAATAATCACCTGAGAATAAACATGCTTAAAACGTCAACAAAAATGTTGGTGAGTTATAGGTTTAACCTATATATATCAAATCATAATAATAGACCACAAGATTTCATATTTCAATACACATCCCATACATAGAGATAAAAATCATTCATATGGTGAACACCTGGTAACCGACATTAACAAGATGCATATATAAGAATATCCCCATCATTCCGGGACACCCTTCGGATATGATATAAATTTCGAAGTACTAAAGCATCCGGTACTTTGGATGGGGTTTGTTAGGCCCAATAGATCTATCTTTAGAGTTCGCGTCAATTAGGGTGTCTGTTCCCTAATTCTTAGATTACCAGACTTAATAAAAAGGGGCATATTCGATTTCGATAATTCAACCATAGAATGTAGTTTCACGTACTTGTGTCTATTTTGTAAATCATTTATAAAACCTGCATGTATTCTCATCCCAAAAATATTAGATTTTAAAAGTGGGACTATAACTCACTTTCACAGATTTTTACTTCGTCGGGAAGTAAGACTTGGCCACTGGTTGATTCACGAACCTATAACAATATATACATATATATCAAAGTATGTTCAAAATATATTTACAACACTTTTAATATATTTTGATGTTTTAAGTTTATTAAGTCAGCTGTCCTCGTTAGTAACCTACAACTAGTTGTCCACAGTTAGATGTACAGAAATAAATCGATAAATATTATCTTGAATCAATCCACGACCCAGTGTATACGTATCTCAGTATTGATCACAACTCAAACTATATATATTTTGGAATCAACCTCAACCCTGTATAGCTAACTCCAACATTCACATATAGAGTGTCTATGGTTGTTCCGAAATATATATAGATGTGTCGACATGATAGGTCGAAACATTGTATACGTGTCTATGGTATCTCAAGATTACATAATATATAATACAAGTTGATTAAGTTATGGTTGGAATAGATTTGTTACCAATTTTCACGTAGCTAAAATGAGAAAAATTATCCAATCTTGTTTTACCCATAACTTCTTCATTTTAAATCCGTTTTGAGTGAATCAAATTGCTATGGTTTCATATTGAACTCTATTTTATGAATCTAAACAGAAAAAGTATAGGTTTATAGTCGGAAAAATAAGTTACAAGTCGTTTTTGTAAAGGTAGTCATTTCAGTCGAAAGAACGACGTCTAGATGACCATTTTAGAAAACATACTTCCACTTTGAGTTTAACCATAATTTTTGGATATAGTTTCATGTTCATAATAAAAATCATTTTCTCAGAATAACAACTTTTAAATCAAAGTTTATCATAGTTTTTAATTAACTAACCCAAAACAGCCCGCGGTGTTACTACGACGGCGTAAATCCGGTTTTACGGTGTTTTTCGTGTTTCCAGGTTTTAAATCATTAAGTTAGCATATCATATAGATATAGAACATGTGTTTAGTTGATTTTAAAAGTCAAGTTAGAAGGATTAACTTTTGTTTGCGAACAAGTTTAGAATTAACTAAACTATGTTCTAGTGATTACAATTTTAAACCTTCGAATAAGATAGCTTTATATGTATGAATCGAATGATGTTATGAACATCATTACTACCTTAAGTTCCTTGGATGAACCTACTGGAAAAGAGAAAAATGGATCTAGCTTCAATGGATCCTTGGATGGCTCAAAGTTCTTGAAGCAAAATCATGACACGAAAACAAGTTCAAGTAAGATCATCACTTGAAATAAGATTGTTATAGTTATAGAAATTGAACCAAAGTTTGAATATGATTATTACCTTGTATTAGAATGATAACCTACTGTAAGAAACAAAGATTTCTTGAGGTTGGATGATCACCTTACAAGATTGGAAGTGAGCTAGCAATCTTGAAAGTATTCTTGATTTTATGAAACTAGAACTTTTGAAATTTATGAAGAACACTTAGAACTTGAAGATAGAACTTGAGAGAGATCAATTAGATGAAGAAAATTGATGAATGAAAGTGTTTGTAGGTGTTTTTGGTCGTTGGTGTATGGATTAGATATAAAGGATATGTAATTTTGTTTTCATGTAAATAAGTCATGAATGATTACTCATATTTTTGTAATTTTATGAGATATTTCATGCTAGTTGCCAAATGATGGTTCCCACATGTGTTAGGTGACTCACATGGGCTGCTAAGAGCTGATCATTGGAGTGTATATACCAATAGTACATACATCTAAAAGCTGTGTATTGTACGAGTACGAATACGGGTGCATACGAGTAGAATTGTTGATGAAACTGAACGAGGATGTAATTGTAAGCATTTTTGTTAAGTAGAAGTATTTTGATAAGTGTCTTGAAGTCTTTCAAAAGTGTATGAATACATATTAAAACACTACATGTATATACATTTTAACTGAGTCGTTAAGTCATCGTTAGTCGTTACATGTAAATGTTGTTTTGAAACCTTTAGGTTAACGATCTTGTTAAATGTTGTTAACCCAATGTTTATAATATCAAAAGAGATTTTAAATTATTATATTATCATGATATTATGATGTACGAATATCTCTTAATATGATATATATATACATTAAATGTCGTTACAACGATAATCGTTACATATATGTCTCGTTTCAAAATCATTAAGTTAGTAGTCTTGTTTTTACATATGTAGTTCATTGTTAATATACTTAATGATATGTTTACATATCATAATATCATGTTAACTATATATATAACCATATATATGTCATCATATAGTTTTTACAAGTTTTAACGTTCGTGAATCACCGGTCAACTTGGGTGGTCAATTGTCTATATGAAACCTATTTCAATTAATCAAGTCTTAACAAGTTTGATTGCTTAACATGTTGGAAACATTTAATCATGTAAATATCAATCTCAATTA
The DNA here is from genome assembly GCF_046630445.1 of Rutidosis leptorrhynchoides. NCBI lineage: Eukaryota > Viridiplantae > Streptophyta > Magnoliopsida > Asterales > Asteraceae > Rutidosis > Rutidosis leptorrhynchoides. The sequence continues at coordinate 208,565,065 of NC_092334.1, forward strand.
ATATATATAAACATGGAAAAGTTCGGGTCACTACAATATGAACTCATTTATAAAAGCTTTTTCTTCATATTAGCGTTTTATAAGTTTAAATTCGGGTAGTACCTACCCGTTAAGTTCATACTTAGTAGCTAATATACAATTCAACTACTACAATTCTATATGAAAAACTGATTATAATAATATTTCGCGTTCAAACTTTTATACAATATTTTACAAACTTACAATACCGCTTATTTTACATAAAGCATGAAATATAGCACACAATAACTTTGATACAAGATAGTTGTGAAGACAATTCTAGCTAGTACACAAGTCGTTCAGCAAAGGCAATAAAGACACGTAATTCATACGTCCAGAAACAAGTCATGCATTCTGGTTTTACTAGGACTACTTCCCATCCTTGGTCTTGTGCAACATAACCGTTATGGCCGTTGATAAGATAGCGTGTTGTAACGTCATCAAAGGTACGAGGGTTACGTAATGTCCAACAGTCCCGTAATAATCTAAAAACCTCATTTCTTACCCCAATTACCGACTCCGTCACTTGTGGAAACGTTTTGTTTAATAGTTGTAGCCCGATGTTCTTGTTCTCACTTTGGTGAGAAGCGAACATTACTAATCCGTAAGCATAACATGCTTCTTTATGTTGCATGTTAGCCGCTTTTTCTAAATCACGAAGTCCAATATTCGGATATATTGAGTCAAAATAATTTCTTAACCCGTTGCGTAAAATAGCATTTGGGTTCCCCGCAATATATGCGTCAAAGTAAACACATCGTAACTTATGGGTTTCCCAATGTGATATCCCCCATCTTTCAAACGAAAGTCTCTTATAAACCAAGGCATTCTTGGAACGTTCTTCGAATGTCTTACAAACTGATCTCGCCTTAAATAGTTGTGCCGAAGAATTCTGGCCGACTCTAGACAAGATTTCATCAATCATGTCTCCGGGTAGGTCTCTTAAAATATTGGGTTGTCTATCCATTTTGTGTTTTTAAACTGTAAAATAGACAAGAGTTAGATTCATAAAAAAATACTTATTAATACAAGCAATTTTTACATATATCATAAAGCATAAGAACACTATATTACATATATTACACCACACAAATACAACTATCTTATTCCAACTCGCTCGTTTCTTCTTCTTCGGTTTTGGTTCGTTTTGCCAAGTTTCTAGGGATATATAATGTTCCCCTAATACGAGCCGTCGTTGTCCACATTGGTTTAGAAAAACCTGGTGGTTTAGAGGTTCCCGGGTCATTGTTACAACTTAAGGACTTCGGGCGTTGACGATACATATAAAGTTCATCGGGGTTGGAATTAGATTTCTCTATTTTTATGCCCTTTCCCTTATTATTTTCTTTTGCCTTTTTAAATTCAGTTGGGGTAATTTCTATAACATCATCGGAATTCTCGTCGGAATCCGATTCATCGGAGAATTGGTAATCCTCCCAATATTTTGCTTCCTTGGCGGAAACACCATTGACCATAATTAACCTTGGTCGGTTGGTTGAGGATTTTCTTTTACTTAACCGTTTTATTATTTCCCCCACCGGTTCTATTTCTTCATCCGGTTCCGATTCTTCTTCCGGTTCCGATTCTTCTTCCGGTTCCGACTCTTCTTCCGGTTCCTCTTCGGGAACTTGTGAATCAGTCCACGAATCATTCCAATTTACATTTGACTCTTCATTATTATTAAGTGAGTCAGTGGGACTTGTTCTAGAGGTAGACATCTATCACATAATATCAAACGCGTTAAGAGATTAATATATCACATAATATTCACATGTTAAAAATATATAGTTTCCAACAAAATTTGTTAAGCAATCATTTTTCAAGTAAACACGGTCGAAGTCCAGACTCACTAATGCATCCTAACAAACTCGATAAAACACACTAATGCAAAATTCTGGTTCTCTAAGACCAACGCTCGGATACCAACTGAAATGTCCCGTTCTTATTGAATAAAAACGTTCCATATTAATTGATTTCGTTGCGAGGTTTTGACCTCTATATGAGACGTTTTTCAAAGACTGCATTCATTTTTAAAACAAACCATAACCTTTATTTCATAAATAAAGGTTTAAAAAGCTTTACGTAGATTATCAAATTATGATAATCTAAAATATCCTGTTTACACACGACCATTACATAATGGTTTACAATACAAATATGTTACATCGAAATCAGTTTCTTGAATGCAGTTTTTACACAATATCATACAAACATGGACTCCAAATCTTGTCCTTATTTTAGTATGCAACAGCGGAAGCTCTTAATATTCACCTGAGAATAAACATGCTTTAAACGTCAATAAAAATATTGGTGAGTTATAGGTTTAACCTATATATATCAAATCGTAACAATAGACCACAAGATTTCATATTTCAATACACATCTCATACATAGAGATAAAAATCATTCATATGGTGAACACCTGGTAACCGACATTAACAAGATGCATATATAAGAATATCCCCATCATTCCGGGACACCCTTCGGATATGATATAAATTTCGAAGTACTAAAGCATCCGGTACTTTGGATGGGGTTTGTTAGGCCCAATAGATCTATCTTTAGGATTCGCGTCAATTAGGGTGTCTGTTCCCTAATTCTTAGATTACCAGACTTAATAAAAAGGGGCATATTCGATTTCGATAATTCAACCATAGAATGTAGTTTCACGTACTTGTGTCTATTTTGTAAATCATTTATAAAACCTGCAAGCATTCTCATCCCAAAAATATTAGATTTTAAAAGTGGGACTATAACTCACTTTCACAGAATTTTACTTCGTCGGGAAGTAAGACTTGGCCACTGGTTGATTCACGAACCTATAACAATATATACATATATATCAAAGTATGTTCAAAATATATTTACAACACTTTTAATATATTTTGATGTTTTAAGTTTATTAAGTCAGCTGTCCTCGTTAGTAACCTACAACTAGTTGTCCACAGTTAGATGTACAGAAATAAATCGATAAATATTATCTTGAATCAATCCACGACCCAGTGTATACGTATCTCAGTATTGATCACAACTCAAACTATATATATTTTGGAATCAACCTCAACCCTGTATAGCTAACTCCAACATTCACATATAGAGTGTCTATAGTTGTTCCGAAATATATATAGATGTGTCGACATGATAGGTCGAAACATTGTATACGTGTCTATGGTATCTCAAGATTACATAATATACAATACAAGTTGATTAAGTTATGGTTGGAACAGATTTGTTACCAATTTTCACGTAGCTAAAATGAGAAAAATTATCCAATCTTGTTTTACCCATAACTTCTTCATTTTAAATCCGTTTGAGTGAATAAAATTGCTATGGTTTCATATTGAACTCTATTTTATGAATCTAAACAGAAAAAGTATAGGTTTATAGTCGGAAAAATAAGTTACAAGTCGTTTTTGTAAAGGTAGTCATTTCAGTCGAAAGAACGACGTCTAGATGACCATTTTAGAAAACATACTTCCACTTTGAGTTTAACCATAATTTTTGGATACAGTTTCATGTTCATAATAAAAATCATTTTCTCAGAATAACAACTTTTAAATCAAAGTTTATCATAGTTTTTAATTAACTAACCCAAAACAGCCCGCGGTGTTACTACGACGGCGTAAATCCGGTTTTACGGTGTTTTTCGTGTTTCCAGGTTTTAAATCATTAAGTTAGCATATCATATAGATATAGAACATGTGTTTAGTTGATTTTAAAAGTCAAGTTAGAAGGATTAACTTTTGTTTGCGAACAAGTTTAGAATTAACTAAACTATGTTCTAGTGATTACAAGTTTAAACCTTCGAATAAGATAGCTTTATATGTATGAATCGAATGATGTTATGAACATCATTACTACCTTAATTTCCTTGGATAAACCTACTGGAAAAGAGAAAAATGGATCTAGCTTCAATGGATCCTTGGATGGCTCGAAGTTCTTGAAGCAGAATCATGACACGAAAACAAGTTCAAGTAAGATCATCACTTGAAATAAGATTGTTATAGTTATAGAAATTGAACCAAAGTTTGAATATGATTATTACCTTGTATTAGAATGATAACCTACTGTAAGAAACAAAGATTTCTTGAGGTTGGATGATCACCTTACAAGATTGGAAGTGAGCAAGCAAACTTGAAAGTATTCTTGATTTTATGAAACTAGAACTTTTGGAATTTATGAAGAACACTTAGAACTTGAAGATAGAACTTGAGAGAGATCAATTAGATGAAGAAAATTGAAGAATGAAAGTGTTTGTAGGTGTTTTTGGTCGTTGGTGTATGGATTAGATATAAAGGATATGTAATTTTGTTTTCATGTAAATAAGTCATGAATGATTACTCATATTTTTGTAATTTTATGGGATATTTCATGCTAGTTGCCAAATGATGGTTCCCACATGTGTTAGGTGACTCACATGGGCTGCTAAGAGCTGATCATTGGAGTGTATATACCAATAGTACATACATCTAAAAGCTGTGTATTGTACGAGTACGAATACGGGTGCATACGAGTAGAATTGTTGATGAAACTGAACGAGGATGTAATTGTAAGCATTTTTGTTAAGTAGAAGTATTTTGATAAGTGTATTGAAGTCTTTCAAAAGTGTATAAATACATATTAAAACACTACATGTATATACATTTTTACTGAGTCGTTAAGTCATCGTTAGTCGTTACATGTAAGTGTTGTTTTGAAACCTTTAGGTTAACGATCTTGTTAAATGTTGTTAACCCAATGTTTATAATATCAAATGAGATTTTAAATTATTATATTATCATGATATTATCATGTATGAATATCTCTTAATATGATATATATACATTAAATGTCTTTACAACGATAATCGTTACATATATGTCTCGTTTAAAAATCATTAAGTTAGTAGTCTTGTTTTTACATATGTAGTTCATTGTTAATATACTTTATGATATGTTTTCTTATCATAGTATCATGTTAACTATATATATATATCCATATATATATGTCATCATATAGTTTTTACAAGTTTTAACGTTCGTGAATCACCGATCAACTTGGGTGGTCAATTGTCTATATGAAACATATTTCAATTAATCAAGTCTTAACAAGTTTGATTGCTTAACATGTTGGAAACATTTAATCATGTAAATATCAATCTCAATTAATATATATAAACATGGAAAAGTTCGGGTCACTACAATATGTACCTAGTAAGACGTTGTTATAACGATAATCGTTATATATATCATTTTCGAGTTTCTTAAATTAATAGTCTCATTTTTATGTATATAACTCATTGTTAAAATACCTAATGAGATACATACTTATAATAAAAACTTGTTAACTATATATATAACCATATATATGTCATTGTATAGTTTTTACAAGTTTTAACGTTCGTGAATCACCGGTCAACTTGGGTGGTCAATTGTCTATATGAAACATATTTCAATTAATCAAGTCTTAACAAGTTTGATTGCTTAACATGTTGGAAACATTTAATCATGTAAATATCAATCTCAATTAATATATATAAACATGGAAAAGTTCGGGTCACTACAGTATCTACCCGTTAAATAAATTTCGCCCCGAAATTTTAAGCTGTTGAAGGTGTTGAATCTTCTGGAAATAGATGCGGGTATTTCTTCTTCATCTGATCTTCACGCTCCCAGGTGAACTCGGGTCCTCTACGAGCATTCCATCGAACCTTAACAATTGGTATCTTGTTTTGCTTAAGTCTTTTAACCTCACGATCCATTATTTCGACTGGTTCTTCGATGAATTGGAGTTTTTCGTTGATTTGGATTTCATCTAACGGAATAGTGAGATCTTCTCTAGCAAAACATTTCTTCAAATTCGAGACATGGAAAGTGTTATGTACAGCCGCGAGTTGTTGAGGTGACTCAAGTCGGTAAGCTACTGGTCTGACACGATCAATAATCTTGAATGGTCCAATATACCTTGGATTTAATTTCCCTCGTTTACCAAATCGAACAACGCCTTTCCAAGGTGCAACTTTAAGCATGACCATCTCTCCAATTTCAAATTCTATATCTTTTCTTTTAATGTCAGCGTAGCTCTTTTGTCGACTTTGGGCGGTTTTCAACCGTTGTTGAATTTGGATGATCTTCTCGGTAGTTTCTTGTATAATCTCCGGACCCGTAATCTGTCTATCCCCCACTTCACTCCAACAAATCGGAGACCTGCACTTTCTACCATAAAGTGCTTCAAACGGCGCCATCTCAATGCTTGAATGGTAGCTGTTGTTGTAGGAAAATTCTGCTAACGGTAGATGTCGATCCCAACTATTTCCGAAATCAATAACACATGCTCGTAGCATGTCTTCAAGCGTTTGTATCGTCCTTTCGCTCTGCCCATCAGTTTGTGGATGATAGGCAGTACTCATGTCTAGAAGAGTTCCTAATGCTTGCTGTAATGTCTGCCAGAATCTTGAAATAAATCTGCCATACCTATCAGAGATAATAGAGATTGGTATTCCATGTCTGGAGACGACTTCCTTCAAATACAGTCGTGCTAACTTCTCCATCTTGTCATCTTCTCTTATTGGTAGGAAGTGTGCTGATTTGGTGAGACGATCAACTATTACCCAAATAGTATCAAAACCACTTGTAGTCCTTGGCAATTTAGTGATGAAATCCATGGTAATGTTTTCCCATTTCCATTCTGGGATTTCAGGTTGTTGAAGTAGACCTGATGGTTTCTGATGCTCAGCTTTGACCTTAGAACACGTCAAACATTCTCCTACGTATTTAGCAACATCGGCTTTCATACCCGGCCACCAAAAATGTTTCTTGAGATCCTTGTACATCTTCCCCGTTCCAGGATGTATTGAGTATCTGGTTTTATGAGCTTCTCTAAGTACCATTTCTCTCATATCTCCAAATTTTGGTACCCAAATCCTTTCAGCCCTATACCGGGTTCTGTCTTCCCGAATATTAAGATGTTTCTCCGATCCTTTGGGTATTTCATCCTTTAAATTTCCCTCTATTAAAACTCCTTGTTGCGCCTCCTTTATTTGAGTAGTAAGGTTATTATGAATCATTATATTCATAGATTTTACTCGAATGGGTTCTCTGTCCTTCCTGCTCAAGGCATCGGCTACCACATTTGCCTTCCCCGGGTGGTAACGAATCTCAAAGTCGTAATCATTCAATAATTCAATCCACCTACGCTGCCTCATATTCAGTTGTTTCTGATTAAATATGTGTTGAAGACTTTTGTGGTCGGTATATATAATACTTTTGACCCTATATAAGTAGTGCCTCCAAGTCTTTAATGCAAAAACAACCGCGCCTAATTCCAAATCATGCGTCGTATAGTTTTGTTCGTGAATCTTCAATTGTCTAGACGCATAATTAATCACCTTCGTTCGTTGCATTAATACACAACCGAGACCTTGCTTTGATGCGTCACAATAAATCACAAAATCATCATTCCCTTCAGGCAATGACAATATAGGTGCCGTAGTTAGCTTTTTCTTCAATAACTGAAACGCTTTCTCTTGTTCATCATTCCATTCAAATTTCTTCCCTTTATGCGTTAATGCAGTCAAGGGTTTTGCTATTCTGGAAAAGTCTTGGATGAACCTTCTGTAGTAACCAGCTAGTCCTAAAAACTGGCGTATGTGTTTCGGAGTTTTCGGGGTTTCCCACTTTTCAACAGTTTCTATCTTTGCCGGATCCACCTTAATACCTTCTTTGTTCACTATGTGACCGAGGAATTGAACTTCTTCCAACCAAAATGCACACTTTGAAAACTTAGCGTACAATTCTTCCTTCCTCAATACTTCTAACACCTTTCTCAAATGTTCACCGTGTTCTTGGTCATTCTTTGAGTAAATAAGTATGTCATCAATGAAAACAATGACAAACTTGTCAAGGTATGGTCCACACACTCGGTTCATAAGGTCCATGAACACAGCTGGTGCATTAGTTAAGCCAAACGGCATGACCATAAACTCGTAATGACCGTAACGTGTTCTGAAAGCAGTCTTTGGAATATCATCTTCTTTCACCCGCATTTGATGATACCCGGAACGTAAGTCAATCTTTGAATAAACAGACGAACCTTGTAGTTAATCAAATAAGTCGCCGATTCTCGGTAGTGGGTAGCGGTTCTTGATGGTAAGTTTGTTCAACTCTCGGTAGTCGATACACAACCTGAATGTACCATCTTTCTTCTTGACAAACAAAACAGGAGCTCCCCACGGTGATGTGCTTGGTCGAATGAAACCACGCTCTAAAAGTTCTTGTAATTGGCTTTGCAGTTCTTTCATCTCGCTGGGTGCGAGTCTGTAAGGAGCACGAGCTATTGGTGCAGCTCCTGGTACAAGATCTATTTGAAATTCAACGGATCGATGTGGGGGTAATCCCGGTAATTCTTTCGGAAATACATCGGGAAATTCTTTTGCAATGGGAACATCATTGATGCTCTTTTCTTCAGTTTGTACTTTCTCGACGTGTGCTAGAACAGCATAGCAACCTTTTCTTATTAGTTTTTGTGCCTTCAAATTACTAATAAGATGTAGCTTCGTGTTGCCCTTTTCTCCGTACACCATTAAGGGTTTTCCTTTTTCTCGTATAATGCGAATTGCATTTTTGTAACAGACGATTTCTGCTTTCACTTCTTTCAACCAGTCCATACCGATTATCACATCAAAACTTCCTAACTCTACTGGTATTAAATCAATCTTAAATGTTTCGCTAACCAGTTTAATTTCTCGATTCCGACATATATTATCTGCTAAAATTAATTTACCATTTGCTAATTCAAGTAAAAATTTACTATCCAAAGGCGTCAATGGACAACTTAATTTAGCACAAAAATCTCTACTCATATAGCTTCTATCCGCACCCGAATCAAATAAAACGTAAGCAGATTTATTGTCAATAAGAAACGTACCCGTAACAAGCTCCGGGTCTTCCTGTGCCTCTGCCGCATTAATATTGAAAACTCTTCCGCGGCCTTGTCCATTCGTGTTCTCCTGGTTCGGGCAATTTCTAATAATGTGGCCCGGTTTTCCACATTTATAACAAACTACATTGGCATAACTTGCTCCGACACTACTTGCTCCGCCATTACTCGTTCCGACACCATTTGTTCCTTTCGTTCTATTAACCCCTGGTCCGTAGACCTCACACTTCGCCGCGCTATGATGATTTCTTTTACACTTGTTGCAAAATTTGGTGCAGAACCCCGAGTGATACTTTTCACACCTTTGGCATAGCTGCTTCTGATTGTTGTTGTTGTTGTGGTTATTATTGTTGTTGGGATGATTGTTGTAGTTGCTGTTGCTGTTGTTGTTGTTGTTGTTGTTGTTGTTGTTGGGCCGTTTGTTGTAGTTGCGATTGATGTTTCGATTGTTGGGATAATTGTTGCGATTATTGTTGTAATTGCTGTTGTTGTTGTATTGGTGATTCTTATCACCGTTTTCCTCCCACTTTCTTTTGACTTGCTTCACATTGGCCTCTTCAGCAGTCTGTTCTTTAATTCTTTCTTCAATCTGGTTCACTAGTTTGTGAGCCATTCTACATGCCTGTTGTATAGAGGCGGGCTCGTGTGAACTTATATCTTCTTGGATTCTTTCCGGTAATCCTTTCACAAATGTGTCGATCTTCTCTTCCTCATCTTCGAATGCTCCCGGACACAATAGGCACAATTCTGTGAATCGTCTTTCGTACGTGGTAATATCAAATCCTTGGGTTCATAACCCTCTAAGTTCTGTCTTGAGCTTATTGACCTCGGTTCTGGGACGGTACTTCTCGTTCATCAAGTGCTTGAATGCTGACCACGGTAGTGTGTTTGCATCGTCTTGTCCCACTTGCTCTAGATAGGTATTCCACCATGTTAACGCAGAACCTGTGAAGGTATGCGTAGCGTACTTCACTTTGTCCTCTTCAGTACACTTACTTATGGCAAACACCGATTCAACCTTCTCGGTCCACCGTTTCAATCCGATTGGTCCTTCGGTTCCATCAAATTCCAAAGGTTTGCAGGCAGTGAATTCTTTGTAGGTGCATCCTACACGATTTCCTGTACTGCTAGATCCAAGGTTATTGTTGGTATGTAGCGCAGCCTGTACTGCGGCTATGTTTGAAGCTAGAAAAGTACGGAATTCATCTTCATTCATATTCACGGTGTGTCGAGTAGTCGGTGCCATTTCCTTCAAAATAGTCAAATGGAACAAGTTAATCATACAGAATATTAAGAGTAGTTAATAGTATTTCGTAGCATAATATGAACTCATTTATAAAAGCTTTTTCTTCATATTAGCGTTTTATAAGTTTAAATTCGGGTAGTACCTACCCGTTAAGTTCATACTTAGTAGCTAATATACAATTCAACTACTACAATTCTATATGAAAAACTGATTATAATAATATTTCGCGTTCAAACTTTTATACAATATTTTACAAACTTACAATACCGCTTATTTTACATAAAGCATGAAATATAGCACACAATAACTTTGATACAAGATAGTTGTGAAGATAATTCTAGCTAGTACACAAGTCGTTCAGCAAAGGCAATAAAGACACGTAATTCATACGTCCAGAAACAAGTCATGCATTCTGGTTTTACTAGGATTACTTCCCATCCTTGGTCTTGTGGAACATAACCGTTATGGCCGTTGATAAGACAGCGTGTTGTAACGTCGTCAAAGGGACGAGGGTTACGTAATGTCCAACAGTCCCGTAACAATCTAAAAACCTCATTTCTTACCCCAATTACCGACTCCGTCACTTGTGGAAACATTTTGTTTAATATTTGTAGCCCGATGTTCTTGTTCTCACTTTGGTGAGAAGCGAACATTACTAATCCGTAAGCATAACATGCTTCTTTATGTTGCATGTTAGCCGCTTTTTCTAAATCACGAAGTCCAATATTCGGATATATTGAGTCAAAATAATTTCTTAACCCGTTGCGTAAAATAGCATTTGGGTTCCCCGCAATATATGCGTCAAAGTAAACACATCGTAACTTATGAGTTTCCCAATGTGATATCCCCCATCTTTCAAACTAAAGTCTCTTATAAACCAAGACATTCTTGGAACGTTCTTCGAATGTCTTACAAACTGATCTCGCCTTAAATAGTTGTGCCGAGGAATTCTGACCGACTTTAGACAAGATTTCATCAATCATGTCTCCGGGTAGGTCTCTTAAAATATTGGGTTGTCTATCCATTTTGTGTTTTTAAACTGTAAAATAGACAAGAGTTAGATTCATAAAAAAAATACTTATTAATACAAGCAATTTTTACATATATCATAAAGCATAAGCACACTATATTACATATATTACACCACACGAATACAACTATCTTATTCCGACTCACTCGTTTCTTCTTCTTCGGTTTTGGTTCGTTTTGCCAAGTTTCTAGGGATATATGATGTTCCCCTAATACTAACTGTCGTTTTCCACAACGGTTTAGAAAAACCTGGTGGTTTAGAGGTTCCCGGGTCATTGTTACAACTTAAGGACTTCGGGGGTTGACGATACATATAAAGTTCATCGGGGTTGGAATTAGATTTCTCTATTTTTATGCCCTTTCCCTTATTATTTTCTTTTGCCTTTTTAAATTCAGTTGGGGTAATTTCTATAACATCATCGGAATTCTCGTCAGAATCCGATTCATCGGAGAATTGGTAATCCTCCCAATATTTTGCTTCCTTGGCGGAAACACCATTGACCATAATTAACCTTGGTCGGTTGGTTGAGGATTTTCTTTTACTTAACCGTTTTATTATTTCCCCCACCGGTTCTACTTCTTCATCCGGTTCCGATTCTTCTTCCGTTTCCGATTCTTCTTCCGGTTCCGACTCTTCTTCCGGTTCCTTTTCGGGAACTTGTGAATCAGTCCACGAATCATTCCAATTTACATTTGACTCTTCATTATTATTAGGTGAGTCAATGGAACTTGTTCTAGAGGTAGACATCTATCACATAATATCAAACGCGTTAAGAGATTAATATATCACATAATATTCACATGTTAAAAATATATAGTTTCCAACAAAATTTGTTAAGCAATCATTTTTCAAGTAAACACGGTCGAAGTCCAGACTCACTAATGCATCCTAACAAACTCGATAAGACACACTAATGCAAAATTCTGGTTCTCTAAGACCAACGCTCGGATACCAACTGAAATGTCCCGTTCTTATTGATTAAAAACGTTCCATATTAATTGATTTCGTTGCGAGGTTTTGACCTCTATATGAGACGTTTTTCAAAGACTGAATTCATTTTTAAAACAAACCATAACCTTTATTTCATAAATAAAGGTTTAAAAAGCTTTACGTAGATTATCAAATAATGATAATCTAAAATATCCTGTTTACACACGACCATTACATAATGGTTTACAATACAAATATGTTACATCGAAATCAGTTTCTTGAATGCAGTTTTTACACAATATCATACAAACATGGACTCCAAATCTCGTCCTTATTTAAGTATGCGACAGCGGAAGCTCTTAATAATCACCTGAGAATAAACATGCTTAAAACGTCAACAAAAATTTTGGTGAGTTATAGGTTTAACCTATATATATCAAATCATAATAATAGACCACAAGATTTCATATTTCAATACACATCCCATACATAGAGATAAAAGTCATTCATATGGTGAACACCTGGTAACCGACATTAACAAGATGCATATATAAGAATATCCCCATCATTCCGGGACACCCTTCGGATATGATATAAATTTCGAAGTACTAAAGCATCCGGTACTTTGGATGGGGCTTGTTGGGCCCGATAGATCTATCTTTAGGATTCGCGTCAATTAGGGTGTCTGTTCCCTAATTCTTAGATTACCAGACTTAATAAAAAGGGGCATATTCAATTTCGATAATTCAACCATAGAATGTAGTTTCACGTACTTGTGTCTATTTTGTAAATCATTTATAAAACCTGCATGTATTCTCATCCCAAAAATATTAGATTTTAAAAGTGGGACTATAACTCACTTTCACAGATTTTTACTTCGTCGGGAAGTAAGACTTGGCCACTGGTTGATTCACGAACCTATAACAATATATACATATATATCAAAGTATGTTCAAAATATATTTACAACACTTTTAATATATTTTGATGTTTTAAGTTTATTAAGTCAGCTGTCCTCGTTAGTAACCTACAACTAGTTGTCCACAGTTAGATGTACAGAAATAAATCGATAAATATTATCTTGAATCAATCCACGACCCAGTGTATACGTATCTCAGTATTGATCACAACTCAAATTATATATATTTTGGAATCAACCTCAACCCTGTATAGCTAACTCCAACATTCACATATAGAGTGTCTATGGTTGTTCCGAAATATATATAGATTTGTCGACATGATAGGTCGAAACATTGTATACGTGTCTATGGTATCTCAAGATTACATAATATACAATACAAGTTGATTAAGTTATGGTTGGAATAGATTTGTTACCAATTTTCACGTAGCTAAAATGAGAAAAATTATCCAATCTTGTTTTTCCCATAACTTCTTCATTTTAAATCCGTTTTGAGTGAATCAAATTGCTATGGTTTCATATTGAACTCTATTTTATGAATCTAAACAGAAAAGTATAGGTTTATAGTCGGAAAAATAAGTTACAAGTCATTTTTGTAAAGGTAGTCATTTCAGTCGAAAGAACGACGTCTAGATGACCATTTTAGAAAACATACTTCCACTTTGAGTTTAACCATAATTTTTGGATATAGTTTCATGTTCATAATAAAATTCATTTTCTCAGAATAACAACTTTTAAATCAAAGTTTATCATAGTTTTTAATTAACTAACCCAAAACAGCCCGCGGTGTTACTACGACGGCGTAAATCCGGTTTTACGGTGTTTTTCGTGTTTCCAGGTTTTAAATCATTAAGTTAGCATATCATATAGATATAGAACATGTGTTTAGTTGATTTTAAAAGTCAAGTTAGAAGGATTAACTTTTGTTTGCGAACAAGTTTAGAATTAACTAAACTATGTTCTAGTGATTACAAGTTTAAACCTTCGAATAAGATAGCTTTATATGTATGAATCGAATGATGTTATGAACATCATTACTACCTTAAGTTCCTTGGATAAACCTACTGGAAAAGAGAAAAATGGATCTAGCTTCAATGGATCCTTGGATGGCTCGAAGTTCTTGAAGCAAAATCATGACACGAAAACAAGTTCAAGTAAGATCATCACTTGAAATAAGATTGTTATAGTTATAGAAATTGAACCAAAGTTTGAATATGATTATTACCTTGTATTAGAATGATAACCTACTGTAAGAAACAAAGATTTCTTGAGGTTGGATGATCACCTTACAAGATTGGAAGTGAGCTAACAAACTTGAAAGTATTCTTGATTTTATGAAACTAGAACTTTTGGAATTTATGAAGAACACTTAGAACTTGAAGATAGAACTTGAGAGAGATCAATTAGATGAAGAAAATTGAAGAATGAAAGTGTTTGTAGGTGTTTTTGGTCGTTGGTGTATGGATTAGATATAAAGGATATGTAATTTTGTTTTCATGTAAATAAGTCATGAATGATTACTCATATTTTTGTAATTTTATGAGATATTTCATGCTAGTTGCCAAATGATGGTTCCCACATGTGTTAGGTGACTCACATGGGCTGCTAAGAGCTGATCATTGGAGTGTATATACCAATAGTACATACATCTAAAAGCTGTGTATTGTACGAGTACGAATACGGGTGCATACGAGTAGAATTGTTGATGAAACTGAACGAGGATGTAATTGTAAGCATTTTTGTTAAGTAGAAGTATTTTGATAAGTGTCTTGAAGTCTTTCAAAAGTGTATGAATACATATTAAAACACTACATGTATATACATTTTAACTGAGTCGTTAAGTCATCGTTAGTCGTTACATGTAAATGTTGTTTTGAAACCTTTAGGTTAACGATCTTGTTGAATGTTGTTAACCCATTGTTTATTATAAAAAATGAGATGTTAAATTATTATATTATCATGATATTATGATATATAATATATCTTAGTATGATGTATATACAGTTAAATGTCGTTACAACGATAATCGTTACATATATGTCTCGTTTCGAAATCATTAAGTTAGTAGTCTTATTTTTACATATGTATTTCATTGTTAATACACTTAATAATATATTTACTTATCATTTAACATAATTAACCAAGTGTATCAATATCTTAATATGATTCATATGTACCTAGTAAGACGTTGTTATAACGATAATCGTTATATATATCGTTTTCGAGTTTCTTAAATTAATAGTCTCATTTTTATGTATATAACTCATTGTTAAAATACCTAATGAGATAAATACCTATAATAAAAACATGTTAACTATATATATAACCATATATATGTCATTGTATAGTTTTTACAAGTTTTAACGTTCGTGAATCACCGGTCAACTTGGGTGGTCAATTGTCTATATGAAACATATTTCAATTAATCAAGTCTTAACAAGTTTGATTGCTTAACATGTTGGAAACATTTAATCATGTAAATATCAATCTCAATTAATATATATAAACATGGAAAAGTTCGGGTCACTACATTATATTTGTTTAATTAAATGATAGTTCGTTAATTTAATATAAAGATTTACAATTGGACGTACCTATAAATAACCACATATACTTGATCGGACACGATGGGCGGGATATTTATAAGTACTAATAATCGTTCATTTAACCCGACACGGAAATGGATTAATAGTCAATGGAATTATTAAAACAGGGGTGAATTACATACAAGGAAAATTGGTGTAATTATAGTTTAAGTTCTCAATTAGTTGGAATATTTGACTTCGGATATAAGAATAATTTGACGAGGACACTCGCACTTTATATTTATGACTGATGGACTGTTATAGATAAAAACCAGATGAACATATTGAATAATCCAGGACAAAGGACAATTAACCCATGATAATAAACTAAAAATCAACACGTCAAACATCATGATTATGGAAGTTTAAATAAGCATAATTCCTTTATTTCATATTTCATCGCATTTTTATTTACTGTCATTTTATTTAATTGCACTTTTTATTATCGTACTTTAATTATTGTCATTTACTTTACGCTTTAAATTAAGTTTTATTTTTAATATTTTACATTAGGTTTTAACTACGACTAAAGTTTTAAAATCGACAAACCGGTCATTAAACGGTAAAATTCCCCTTTTATAATAATAATACTACTTATATTTATATATATATATATATTTATTTACAAATATAGTTTTAAAAATATAGCGTTAAACTTGGCTAGCTCCCTGTGGAATGAACCGGACTTACTAAAAACTACACTACTGTACGATTAGGTACACTGCCTATAAGTATTGTAGCAAGGTTTAGGTATATCCACTCTATAAATAAATAAATAACTTGTGTAAAATTGTATCGTATTTAATAGTATTTCCTAGTAAAAATTAATAGTATTTTGTACCCCTTCGCTTTAACATCAAGTATTTTTGACGCCGCTGCCGGGGACTTCAACAACGCCGAAAGCGAAACGCTAAAAAAATATATATATATATTTAGTTTTTAATCTATTTTTGTAAAAATATAAAAAGTTTTAAATATAAAAATTTAAAAACATAAAAAGAAAAATATATTTCTATATTTTTAAGTGTTTAAATTAAAAAGTTTATATTTTTATTGTTAAAAGTATAAAAACTAATAAGTAAATTATTTTTTTTAAGTTTTATTTAAGTTATTTTATTTTTATTTTATTAAAAACAGAAAAAAAATAATAATTAAAAGTGTAATTGGGCTGAAACCGTCGAAGCCCAACATTCTGGCCTGGTTTTTGGATTCATGCGATCGCATGGATAGAAGTACTACAACTCATGCGGTCGCATGAGCTGCCTCTGACACGCCACATCTGATCCTGGTACAGCAATCATTACGGAGTATTAATTATTATTATTATTATTAAACCCTAATTAGGGTTAATTATTATAATAATTTAGTTTTAGTTCTTAATTAATTTGTATTTTAAGTTAAACTTAGTTTTAATAAATTTATAAATTAATACTTTTATAAAATAAATAATATAAAAATAATATTTTTATAAAAAATTGTATTTTTATAACTTTAGTTTTATTTTTATATTTCCATATCTTTTTATTAGTTTAATTCGTAATTTGTATTTTTTGTTCGTAATTAGTTTTAAGATATAGTTTTTGCGTAGTTTATTTTTATTTCTAGATTTTTAGGCTTTTCCGTAAAATCCCTTAAGCGCTTTTTCTTTAGATTAAGACTTAAGCGCTTTAAAATTTCGCGACGCCGTTTTAAGATTTTAGTACTTTTTTAAGTTATTGTCGTTTTGGATATAGAATTCCTTTTAAGCTTTAATACCTTTAGACGTAATTTTTAAATTTTAGTTTTTAGACTTTTAAGTTTCGACGCTGCATTTTATTATTATTTTTTTCGACCTTTTATTTTTCGACATTTTTCGACGCACTCTTTTTCTTTATTATTTCTCGATCCTCTAGTTTTTAGGACATAGAATTTTCTATTTCTTCTCTAAAATTACTTTAAATTTCGCCGAAAAATTATTTTAAGCGGTTAAATTGATAGACATCCAAAATTTTCTAGTTCGTAGTAATAGTTGAATTTGTTAGTGGCGAGTTGTGGGCTTCCGATTTAAAGGGTCCTAGCTACCTCCTGCATCTTTTGGATATTCGAAACGTGGGCAAAATCAGAAAAGTCTATTAATTTGATAACTTATATAATTTTTATTTTTATAACTAATAGGATATTCACTGAATGCACCGAGCAAAACGTTCACCACCTTTCATACGTTCACCACCTGTAACTCGATCAAGACATCTAGCCAATATTGTCGCCGTTGATTTTTCTTTAGAATCGTCATCTAGTCGACCAACTGCTCCAATTCAAATTTCCGATAATCCCTTTTTTGAACCCGACCTCACAATTGAGAATCCGGAGGATATTCAGGGACAATTCAGAGATCCTAAACCATTAATCTTTCCTCCGAAACCACCAATCACTCATCCAGAGATTGTCGAGGAACAAACCATTAAATCAGAATCCTCTAGTGATTCAGATTCTACAAATTCAATAATGGAAAATCTGGAACATCTAAGTATGGAAGACCGAATAAGAGCTAAACGCACTGGCCAAGGTCATGCAATTACTCAACTAGACATTAATGCGCCAGATTATGAAATCAAAGGACAAATCCTACACATGGTAACTAATCAATGCCAATTTAGTGGTGCGCCGAAGGATGATCCAAATGAACATCTTCGTACCTTTAATAGGATCTGTACACTATTTAAAATCCGAGAAGTGGAGGATGAACAGATCTATCTCATGTTATTTCTCTAGACTTTAAAGGGAGAAGCCAAAGATTGGTTAGAATCGTTACCTGAAGGGGCGATTGATACATGGGATGTTTTAGTTGAAAAATTTCTTAAACAATTCTTTCCGGCATCTAAAGCCGTGAGACTTCAAGGAGAAATAGTTACGTTCACAAAAAAGCCAAATGAAACTCTGTATGAGGCGTGGACAAGATTTGGAAAGTTATTGAGAGGATGTCCGCAACATGGTTTAGACACTTATCAAATAGTACAAATATTCTACCAAGGATGCGACATCACTACACGAAAAGACATAGATATAGCAGCTGGTGGTTCCATTATGAAGAAAACTGCAACTGAAGCTTACAAAATTATTGATAACACTGCTTCCCACTCACATGAGTGACACCAAGAAAAAGATATCGTTAGATCATCTAAAGCGGCTAGAGCTGATTCTAGCCATGACTTTGATTCCATTTCTGCAAAGATAGATGCTGTCGAGAGACGAATGGAAAAGATGACTAAAGACATTCACTCAATACGAATTAGTTGTGAGGAGCGTGGAGGACCACATTTGACAAAAGATTGTCTCAGTATTGAACAAACAATGGAACAAAGAGAGAATGTTTCATACATGAACCAAAGGCCTGGAAATAATTATCAGAATAATTATCAACCGCCAAGACCAATCTACAACCAAAACCAGAATTATAACCAAAATGTTCCATACAACAACCAACAAGGTCCTAGTAATCAACAAGTATCTAATAATACTCACAACCAGCAAAGACCTATTTTTCCAAATAAACCACCACAAACCAATGATAAAAAGCCAAATTTAGAAGATATGATGTCAAAGCTAGTTGAATCTCAAACTCAATTTTTTACATCTCAGAAACAAACCAATGAACAAAATGCTCAAGCATTTAGAAATCAACAAGCTTCTATTCAAAATTTAGAACAAGAAGTAAGCAACCTAGCAAGGTTGATAGGTGAAAGAAAACCGGGAAGTCTACCTAGCGATACAAATGCTAACCCCCAGAATGAAACAGCTAAAGCCATTATCACAAGAAGTGGTATTACACTTAAACCACCTGAAATGCCTGTAATTTCTGATGACTCTATTCCTACTCCACAAGAACCACAGCCTGATCAAGATAAAGAAACAGAACCGGTAGTTGAAAAAGTTAATGAAGATAACACAGTTAAGGCTACACCTTATGTTAAACCATATCAACCACCACTTCCTTACCCGAGTAAAATGAGAAAAGAAAGACTTGAAGCCGAGCAATCTAAATTCTTGGATATGTTTAAACAAATAAATGTAAATCTTCCTTTCATTGATGTGATATCAGGAATGCCTAGATATGCCAAATTCTTGAAAGATCTAATCACAAATAAAAAGAAAATGGAAGAACTCTTGGCTGTTACTATGAATGCAAATTGTTCTGCAGTACTGTTGAATAAGATACCAGAAAAATTATCAGATCCAGGAAGTTTCACAATTCCATGTTTTCTGGGTACTCTTACTTCAATAGAAGCATTGGCAGATTTAGGTGCTAGTATAAATCTAATGCCATATTCATTATACGCTAAACTAGACCTTGGAGAATTGAAACCAACACGAATAAGCATACAACTAGCTGATCGATCAGTAAAATATCCTAGAGGGATAATGGAGAACATGCTAGTTAAAGTTGGTACTTTAGTATTTCCAGTAGATTTTGTTATTCTGGACATGGAAGAAGATTCTCGAGTTCCTCTCATATTAGGAAGACCATTCTTAAACACGGCTAAAGCAATAATAGACGTGTTCGGTAAGAAACTGACCCTAAGTATAGAGGATGAGAGTGTTACCTTTTCTGTTGATAGAGCCATGCAACAACCACAATCTGCAGATGATACATGTTATTATATTCAAACTATAGATTCACATGCAGAATTGTTAGAAGAATTTCCAGAATTACAAGGAACAGGAGAATGTTCTTTAGGAGAAGGAACTGAACCAATTGATGAAGCTGAAATGTTAGCCACACTCATGGATAATGATTATGAAACAATAACAGAAGAAATTCAAATGTTAAAAGAGGAAGACAGATATAGATACAAATCATCGATAGAAGAACCACCGACATTAGAATTAAAGCCACTTCCAAACCATTTGAAATACGCTTATTTACATGGTGAATTTGAATTACCTGTAATAATATCATCTTCTCTTACGGAAAATGAAAAATCTCAACTCATTTCTATGCTAAAAGCTCATAAACCAGCTATTGCATGGAAGATTCATGACATTAAAGGAATAAGTCCTTCGTATTGCACACATAAAATCCTTATGGAAGAAGGTCATAACACATATGTGAAACGCCAACGAAGACTAAATCCTAATATGCAAGATGTTGTTAAGAAAGAAATTATTAAACTGCTAGATGCATGTTTAATTTATCCAATCTCTGATAGTCCATGGGTAAGCCCAGTTCAATGCGTACCTAAGAAAGGTGGCATGACGGTCATCACAAATGAGAAAAATGAGCTTATTCCTACTAGGACTGTAACAGGATGGCGTGTTTGTATTGAATATAGAAAATTAAATGATGCCCCCAGAAAAGATCACTTTCCCTTACCTTTCATTGATCAAATGTTGGAAAGGTTATCTGGAAATAGTTACTATTATTTTCTTGATGGTTTCTCCGGATACTTTCAAATTCCAATCGCACCCGAGGATCAAGAGAAAACCACATTCACGTGCCCTTATGGTACTTTTGCTTATAAACGCACGCCATTTGGACTTTGCAACGCCCCTACAACCTTTCAAAGGTGCATGATGGCGATTTTTCACGACATGATAGAAGAATGCATGGAAGTTTTCATGGACGACTTTTCAGTCTTCGGTGATACTTTTGAATCATATCTAGTTAATCTTGAACGAATGCTTATTAGATGCAAACAATCAAATCTAGTTCTTAATCGGGAGAAATGCCATTTCTTGGTTAGAGAAGGCATCGTTCTTGGTCATAAAATTTCAAAGGAAGGAATTGAAGTAGATAGAGCTAAAGTAGATGTAATTGCTAAACTTCTACATCCCACCAATGTTAGAGGAGTTAGGAGTTTTCTAGGGCATGCCGATTTTTACCGACGTTTCATAAAAGATTTTTCTAAAATTGCCACTCCTATGAATAAACTCCTAGAAAAGGATGCTCCATTCATCTTTTTAGATGAATGCATCAAATCTTTTAATATTCTTAAAGAAAAACTCACTAATGTGCCGATCATGATAACTCCAAATTGGAATCTACCATTTGAACTTATGTGTGATGCAAGTGATTTTGCAATGGGAGCCGTTTTAGGACAAAGGATTGAAAAACGATTTCAACCTATTTATTATGCTAGTAAGATGTTACAAGGAGCACAAACGAATTACACAACTACTGAAAAAGAACTCCTTACTATTGTCTTTGCTTTTGACAAATTTTGTTCATATCTAGTTCTAGCTAAAACGGTGGTCTATACCGACCATTCTGCTCTTAGATACCTATCTTTAAAACAAGATGCCAAACCACAATTAATCCGTTGGATCTTACTCTTACAAGAGTTCGATATTGAAATCCGAGACAAAAAGGGAGCAGAAAATCTCGCCGCTGATCATCTTTCTCGTCTTGAAAATCCTGAATTAGAAGTTCTAAATGAATCGACCATACAAGATAACTTTCCTAATGAATATCTATTGAAGATAGATTATAATGAAATTCCATGGTTTGCAGACTATGCAAATACTTAGTATGTGGATTCCTTGAAAAAGGGTTGTCGTACCAAAAACGAAAGAAATTCTTTAGTGATATAAAACACTATTTCTGGGAAGATCCACATTTGTTTAAAAGTTGTCCCGATGGAATAATACGCCGATGTGTATTCGGGGATGAAGCTAGTTAAATCTTAAACCATTGTCACATAGGACCAACAGGAGGGCATTATGGGCCTCAACTTACAGCAAGAAAAGTTTACGATGCTGGATTCTATCGGCCTACAATTTTCAAAGACGCACACCTTCTTTGCAAATCCTGCGATGCTTGTCAAAGGGCCGAAAAAATAAGTCAACGTGATGAAATGCCACAAAATGTCATTCAAGTATGTGAAGTATTTGACATTTGGGGTATTGACTTTATGGGTCCATTTCCAAAATCTCATAATAATCTCTACATTCTCGTTGCCATTAATTATGTATCTAAATGGGCGGAAGCACAAGCTCTCCTAACTAACGATGCACGAGTTGTAGTCAACTTCTTAAAATATCTTTTTGTAAGGTTCGGGACACCGAAAGCTTTAATAAATGATCGGGGTACTCATTTTTGTAATAATCAACTTGAGAAAGTTCTCAAAAGATATGGAGTAACTCATAAAATCTCAACCGCTTATCATCCACAAACAAGTGGACAAGTTGAAAATACCAACCGAGCATTAAAACGTATTCTAGAGAAAACCGTAGGATCAAATCCAAAGGAATGGTCCATGAAATTGGAGGATGCACTCTGGGCTTTTAGAACAGCCTATAAAACTCCAATTGGAACCACACCTTTTAAACTCATTTACGAAAAAGCATGTCACCTTCCAGTAGAAATTGAGCACAAAGCATTTTGGGTTTTGAAAACATGTAATCTTGATTTACATGAAGCCGAACGTCTACGGTTAAGTCAATTAAATGAATTAGAAGAATTAAGACATGAAACATACGAAAATTCGTTAATCTATAAGAAAAGAACGAAGAAATGGAATGATAAAAGAATCAGAAGTTCAAAAGAATTTAAAGAAGGAGACAGAGTTCTTCTTTTCAATTCACGATTCAAGCTATTTCCTGGAAAATTGAAATCAAGATGGTCTGGACCATTCATAGTCAAAAGAGTTTTCCCATACGAAACAGTAGAATTGATAAATTCAAATGGGATTGAATTTAAAGTTAATGGTCACAGAGTGAAGCATTACATAGATAATCCAATGGAAGTTGAAGATAAAGTTAATCACAATTTCGACACCACAGCTAACTAAGTGTGGGAAGGTTCGAATCTTTTTAGGGTAATATGTATTTATGTTAGAGTTAGATATTCTGTTTTCGTGTAGTTTCTGAGAATGGAATCCGAATGGTCTTTCCCTAGCAGTCCCTAAAGAACTAGTCTTCTCCCTCCATTCTGAATTTTTATTTTTTTTAGGTTTTACGAGATGAAGAATTCCTTTGATTTGAACCATGGTCTAATGCTACACGCTTTGATTACTAAACGTAATAATGACACACTCCCGAGTGACCTGGTGTCAGTAATAAGAGGCAGACGTGACGAAGTAAGGAAAGAACTCGGGAAAGATCATCATAAGATACATTTTGGTAAAGGCAAATCAAAGTCCGCAACAAAAAGAAGAGCACGACACCTTGAAAGATGTTATAAATGCGGAAAATGGTCACACGAAGGTAAATGTTCAAACAATCAAACATATTCAAATACCTAATGTGTTACTCTATGCAGATAAGGATCGTTCATATGTTTAGAAGAAAAGACATTGAAGAATCGAGGTTACGCTTATGTAGCTATGGAGAACCAAATCACACGAGTCTCCTATGAGTCGGCTAAAGCAGGTCTCTGAGAATTCTATCTCACATGTAAGTATGTACAGTTTTTATTTGTTTTTATTTATTGCTTTTAACCTTTTGATAATAAACGCTGAATCGTTCGCTATAAAGTATTAAATTGGTATTCAATAAAATTAGGTATGCGTAACCGAAATTATTGATATCATACAAAAATTTATTACATCACTGCAAAATTTACCGTTTATTCTTAAGGTATAAATATCTTTAATCAATCAACCCAAAATATTTCAAAAATTCGTCAGGAGTAAAACTAGGTTATGGAACCGAAATTACTTTACCGAAAAGAGGGGCGTATATTTTTGATAATAATTGATTGATTAAAGTGGGATAAAAAGACCAAAAAGATTTTTAATTTTAATTTTTATCTTGTTTTTAAAATTAATATATAAATATTAAATTAATATTGTAAACTTTTTAAATCATTATATTTAAGTTTTTAAATATTTTAAAAATTAATATTTTTAATATAAGTTTGTAAAATTAATGTACAAAAATATTAAATATTAATATGAAATTTTATGCATTTTAAATTTAAGTTTGGTGTGATTATAAAAAAAATTTACTTTATTTCATTAAGTTAAAAATTTGATATCTAAAAATTCGTCATGAGTTGAAAATGTAGTGACCCGAACTTTTCCATGTTTATATATATTAATTGAGATTGATATTTACATGATTAAATGTTTCCAACATGTTAAGCAATCAAACTTGTTAAGACTTGATTAATTGAAATATGTTTCATATAGACAATTGACCACCCAAGTTGACCGGTGATTCACGAACGTTAAAACTTGTAAAAACTATATGATGACATATATATGGATATATATATAGTTAACATGATACTATGATAAGTAAACATATCATTAAGTATATTAACAATGAACTACATATGTAAAAACAAGACTACTAACTTAATGATTTTTAAACGAGACATATATGTAACGATTATCGTTGTAAAGACATTTAATGCATATATATCATATTAAGAGATATTCATACATAATAATATCATGATAATATAATAATTTAAAATCTCATTTGATATTATAAACATTGGGTTAACAACATTTAACAAGATCGTTAACCTAAAGGTTTCAAAACAACACTTACATGTAACGACTAACGATGACTTAACGACTCAGTTAAAATGTATATACATGTAGTGTTTTAATATGTATTTATACACTTTTGAAAGACTTTTATACACTTATCAAAATACTTCTACTTAACAAAAATGTTTACAATTACATCCTCGTTCAGTATCATCAACAATTCTACTCGTATGCACCCGTATTCGTACTCGTACAATACACAGCTTTTAGATGTATGTACTATTGGTATATACACTCCAATGATCAGATCTTAGCAGCCCATGTGAGTCACCTAACACATGTGGGAACCATCATTTGGCAACTAGCATGAAATATCTCATAAAATTACAAAAATATGAGTAATCATTCATGACTTATTTACATGAAAACAAAATTTCATATCCTTTATATCTAATCCATACACCAACGACCAAAAACACCTAAAAACACTTTCATTCTTCAATTTTCTTCATCTAATTGATCTCTTTCAAGTTCTATCTTCAAGTTCTAAGTGTTCTTCATATATTCTACAAGTTCTAGTTACATAAAATCAAGAATACTTTCAAGTTTGCTAGCTCACTTCCAATCTTGTAAGGTGATCATCCAACCTCAAGAAATCTTTGTTTCTTACAGTAGGTTATCATTCTAATACAAGGTAATAATCATATTCAAACTTTGGTTCAATTTCTATAACTATAACAATCTTATTTCAAGTGATGATCTTACTTGAACTTGTTTTCGTGTCATGATTCTGCTTCAAGAACTTCGAGCCATCCAAGGATCCGTTGAAGCTAGATCCATTTTTCTCTTTTTCAGTAGGTTTATCCAAGGAACTTAAGGTAGTAATGATGTTCATAACATCATTCGATTCATACATATAAAGCTATCTTATTCGAAGGTTTAAACTTGTAATCACTAGAACATAGTTTAGTTAATTCTAAACTTGTTCGCAAACAAAAGTTAATCCTTCTAACTTGACTTTTAAAATCAACTAAACACATGTTATATATCTATATGATATGCTAACTTAATGATTTAAAACCTGGAAACACGAAAAACACCGTAAAATTGGATTTACGCCGTCGTAGTAACACCGCGGGCTGTTTTGGGTTAGTTAATTAAAAACTATGATAAACTTTGATTTAAAAGTTGTTATTCTGAGAAAATGATTTTTATTATGAACATGAAACTATATCCAAAAATTATGGTTAAACTCAAAGTGGAAGTATGTTTTCTAAAATGGTCATCTAGACGTCGTTCTTTCGACTGAAATGACTACCTTTACAAAAACGACTTGTAACTTATTTTTCCGACTATAAACCTATACTTTTTCTATTTAGATTCATAAAATAGAGTTCAATATGAAACCATAGCAATTTGATTCACTCAAAACGGATTTAAAATGAA
Source organism: Rutidosis leptorrhynchoides (assembly GCF_046630445.1). NCBI lineage: Eukaryota > Viridiplantae > Streptophyta > Magnoliopsida > Asterales > Asteraceae > Rutidosis > Rutidosis leptorrhynchoides. The sequence goes on from NC_092334.1 coordinate 208,591,571, forward strand.
GAAGTTATGGGTAAAACAAGATTGGATAATTTTTCTCATTTTAGCTACGTGAAAATTGGTAACAAATCTATTCCAACCATAACTTAATTAACTTGTATTGTATATTATATAATCTTGAGATACCATAGACACGTATACAATGTTTCGACCTATCATGTCGACACATCTATATATATTTCGGAACAACCATAGACACTCTATATGTGAATGTTGGAGTTAGCTATACAGGGTTGAGGTTGATTCCAAAATATATATAGTTTGAGTTGTGATCAATACTGAGATACGTATACACTGGGTCGTGGATTGATTCAAGATAATATTTATCGATTTATTTCTGTACATCTAACTGTGGACAAATAGTTGTAGGTTACTAACGAGGACAGCTGACTTAATAAACTTAAAACATCAAAATATATTAAAAGTGTTGTAAATATATTTTGAACATACTTTGATATATATGTATATATTGTTATAGGTTCGTGAATCAACTAGTGGCCAAGTCTTACTTTCCGACGAAGTAAAAATCTGTGAAAGTGAGTTATAGTCCCACTTTTAAAATCTAATATTTTTGGGATGAGAATACATGCAGGTTTTATAAATGATTTACAAAATAGACACAAGTACGTGAAACTACATTCTATGGTTGAATTATCGAAATCGAATATGCCCCTTTTTATTAAGTCTGGTAATCTAAGAATTAGGGAACATACACCCTAATTGACGCGAATCCTAATGATAGATCTGTTGGGCCTAACAAACCCCATCCAAAGTACCGGATGCTTTAGTACTTCGAAATTTATATCATATCCGAAGGGTGTCCCGGAATGATGGGGATATTCTAATATATGCATCTTGTTAATGTCGGTTACCAGGTGTTCACCATATGAATGCTTTTTATCTCTATGTATGGGATGTGTATTGAAATATGAAATCTTGTGGTCTATTATTATGATTTGATATATATCGGTTAAACCTATAACTCACCAACATTTTTGTTGACGTTTTTAAGCATGTTTATTCTCAGGTGATTAATAAGAGCTTCCGCTGTCGCATACTTAAATAAGGACGAGATTTGGAGTCCATGCTTGTATGATATTGTGTAAAAACTGCATTCAAGAAACTTATTTTGTTGTAACATATTTGTATTGTAAACCATTATGTAATGGTCGTGTGTAAACAGGATATTTTAGATTATCATTATTTGATAATCTACGTAAAGCTTTTTAAACCTTTATTGATGAAATAAAGGTTATGGTTTGTTTTAAAATGAATGCAGTCTTTGAAAAACGTCTCATATAGAGGTCAAAACCTCGCAACGAAATCAATTAATATGGAACGTTTTTAATCAATAAGAACGGGACATTTCAGTTGGTATCAGAGCATTGGTCTTAGAGAACTAGAATTTTGCATTAGTGTGTCTTATCGAGTTTGTTAGGATGCATTAGTGAGTCTGGACTTCGACCGTGTTTACTTGAAAAATGATTGCTTAACAAATTTTGTTGGAAACTATATATTTTTAACATTTGAATATTATGTGATATATTAATCTCTTAACGCGTTTGATATTATGTGATAGATGTCTACCTCTAGAACAAGTCCCATTGACTCACCTTATAATAATGAAGAGTCAAATGTAAATTGGAATGATTCGTGGACTGATTCACAAGTTCCCGAAGAGGAACCGGAAGAAGAGTCGGAACAGGAAGAAGAATCGGAACCGGAAGAAGAATCAGAACCGGATGAAGAAATAGAACCGGTGGGGGAAATAATAAAATGGTTAAGTAAAAGAAAATCCTCAACCAACCGACCAAGGTTAATTATGGTCAATGGTGTTTCCGCCAAGGAAGTAAAATATTGGGAGGATTACCAATTCTCCGATGAATCGGATTCCGACGAGAATTCCGATGATGTTATAGAAATTACCCCAACTGAATTTAAAAAGGCAAAAGAAAATAATAAGGGAAAGGGCATAAAAATAGAGAAATCTAATTCCAACCCCGATGAACTTTATATGTATCGTCAACCCCCGAAGTCCTTAAGTTGTAACAATGACCCGGGAACCTCTAAACCACCAGGTTTTTCTAAACCAATGTGGATAAAGACGGCTCGTATTAGGGGAACATCATATATCCCTAGAAACTTGGCAAAACGAACCAAAACCGAAGAAGAAGAAACAAGCGAGTTGGAATAAGATAGTTGTATTCGTGTGGTGTAATATAAGTAATATAGTGTGCTTATGCTTTATGATATATGTAAAAATTGCTTGTATTAATAAGTATTTTTTTTATGAATCTAACTCTTGTCTATTTTACAGTATAAAAACACAAAATGGATAGACAACCCAATATTTTAAGAGACCTACCCGGAGACATGATTGCTGAAATCTTGTCTAGAGTCGGTCAGAATTCTTCGGCACAACTATTTAAGGCGAGATCAGTTTGTAAGACATTCGAAGAACGTTCCAAGAATGCCTTGGTTTATAAAAGGCTTTCATTCGAAAGATGGGGGATATCACATTGGGAAATCCATAAGTTACGATGTGTTTACTTTGACGCATATATTGCGGGGAACCCAAATGCTATTTTACGCAATGGGTTAAGAAATTATTTTGACTCAATATATCCGAATATTGGACTTCGTGATTTAGAAAAAGCTGCTAACATGCAACATAAAGAAGCATGTTATGCTTACGGATTAGTAATGTTCGCTTCTCACCAAAGTGAGAACAAGAACATCGGGCTACAACTATTAAACAAAACATTTCCACAAGTGACGGAGTCGGTAATTGGGGTAAGAAATGAGGTTTTTAGATTGTTACGGGACTGTTGGACATTACGTAACCCTCGTCCCTTTGAGGACGTTACAACACGCTGTCTTATCAACGGCCATAACGATTATGTTCCACAAGACCAAGGATGGGAAGTAATCCTAGTAAAACCAGAATGCATGACTTGTTTCTGGACGTATGAATTACGTGTCTTTATTGCCTTTGCTGAACGACTTGTGTACTAGCTAGAATTATCTTCACAACCATCTTGTATCAAATTTATTGTGTGCTATATTTCATGCTATATGTAAAATAAGCGGTATTGTAAGTTTGTAAAATATTGTGTAAAAGTTTGACCGCGAAATATTATTATAATCAGTTTTTCATATAGAATTGTAGTAGTTGAATTGTATATTAGCTACTAAGTATGAACTTAACGGGTAGGTACTACCCGAATTTAAACTTATAAAACGCTAATATGAAGAAAAAGCTTTTATAAATGAGTTCATATTATGCTATGAAATACTATCAACTACTCTTAATATTCTGTATGATTAACTTGTTCCATTTGACTATTTTGAAGGAAATGGCACCGACTACACGACACACTGTGAATATGAATGAAGAGGAATTCCGTACTTTTCTAGCTTCAAACATAGCCGCAGTACAGGCTGCGCTACATACCAACAATAACCTTGGATCTAGCAGTACAGGAAATCGTGTAGGATGCACCTACAAAGAATTCACTGCCTGCAAACCTTTGGAATTTGATGGAACCGAAGGACCGATCGGATTGAAACGGTGGACCGAGAAGGTCGAATCGGTGTTTGCCATAAGTAAGTGTACTGAAGAGGACAAAGTGAAGTACGCTACGCATACCTTCACAGGTTCTGCGTTAACATGGTGGAATACCTATCTAGAGCAAGTGGGACAAGACGATGCGTACGCACTACCGTGGTCAGCATTCAAGCACTTGATGAACGAGAAGTACCGTCCCAGAATCGAGGTCAATAAGCTTAAGACAGAACTTAGAGGGTTACGAACCCAAGGATTTGATATTACCACGTACGAAAGACGATTCACAGAATTGTGCCTATTGTGTCCGGGAGCATTCGAAGATGAGGAAGAGAAGATCGACGCGTTTGTGAAAGGATTACCGGAAAGAATCCAAGAAGATATAAGTTCACACGAGCCCGCCTCCATACAACAGGCATGTAGAATGGCTCACAAACTAGTGAACCAGATTGAAGAAAGAATTAAAGAACAGACTGCTGAAGAGGCCAATGTGAAGCAAGTCAAAAGAAAGTGGGAGGAAAACGGTGATAAGAATCACCAATACAACAACAACAGCAATTACAATAATAATCGCAACAATTATCCCAACAATCGCAACATCAATCGCAACTACAACAAACGGCCCAACAACAACAACAACAACAACAACAACAACAACAACAACCGCAACTACAACAATCATCCCAACAACAATAATAACCGCAACAACAACAATCAGAAGCAGCTATGCCAAAGGTGTGAAAAGTATCACTCGGGGTTCTGCACCAAATTTTGCAACAAGTGTAAAAGAAATGGTCATAGCGCGGAAAAGTGTGAGGTCTACGGACCAGGGGTTAATAGAACGAAAGGAACAAATGGTGTCGAAACGAGTAATGGCGGAGCAAGTAGTGTCGGAGTAAGTTATGCCAATGTAGTTTGTTATAAATGTGGAAAATCGGGCCACATTATTAGAAATTGCCCGAACCAGGAGAACACGAATGGACAAGGCCGCGGAAGAGTTTTCAATATTAATGCGGCAGAGGCACAGGAAGACCCGGAGCTTGTTACGGGTACGTTTCTTATTGACAATAAATCTGCTTAAGTTTTATTTGATTCGGGTGCGGATAGAAGCTATATGAGTAGAGATTTTTGTGCTAAATTAAGTTGTCCATTGACGCCTTTGGATAGTAAATTTTTACTCGAATTAGCAAATGGTAAATTAATTTCAGTAGATAATATATGTCGGAATCGAGAAATTAAACTGGATAGCGAAACATTTAAGATTGATTTGATACCAGTAGAGTTAGGGAGTTTTGATGTGATAATCGGTATGGACTGGCTGAAAAAGGAAAACCCTTAATGGTGTACGGAGAAAAGGGCAACACGAAGATACATCTTATTAGTAATTTGAAGGCACAAAAACTAATAAGAAAAGGTTGCTATGCTGTTCTAGCACACGTCAAGAAAGTACAAACTGAAGAAAAGAGCATCAATGATGTTCCCGTCACAAAAGAATTTCCCGATGTATTTCCGAAAGAATTACCGGGATTACCCCCACATCGATCCGTTGAATTTCAAATAGATCTTGTACCAGGAGCTGCACCAATAGCTCGTGCTCCTTACAGACTCGCACCCAGCGAGATGAAAGAACTGCAAAGCCAATTACAAGAACTTTTAGAGCGTGGTTTCATTCGACCAAGCACATCACCGTGGGGAGCTCCTGTTTTGTTTGTCAAGAAGAAAGATGGTACATTCAGGTTGTGTATCGACTACCGAGAGTTGAACAAACTTACCATCAAGAACCGCTACCCACTACCGAGAATTGATGACTTATTTGATCAACTACAAGGCTCGTCTGTTTATTCAAAGATTGACTTACGTTCCGGGTATCATCAAATGCGGGTGAAAGAAGATGATATTCCAAAGACTGCTTTCAGAACACGTTACGGTCATTACGAGTTTATGGTTATGCCGTTTGGTTTAACTAATGCACCAGCTGTGTTCATGGACCTTATGAACCGAGTGTGTGGACCATACCTTGACAAGTTTGTCATTGTTTTCATTGATGACATACTTATTTACTCAAAGAATGACCAAGAACACGGTGAACATTTGAGAAAGGTGTTAGAAGTATTGAGGAAGGAAGAATTGTACGCTAAGTTTTCAAAGTGTGCATTTTGGTTGGAAGAAGTTCAATTCCTCGGTCACATAGTGAACAAAGAAGGTATTAAGATGGATCCGGCAAAGATAGAAACTGTTGAAAAGTGGGAAACCCCAAAAACTCCGAAACACATACGCCAGTTTTTAGGACTAGCTGGTTACTACAGAAGGTTCATCCAAGATTTTTCCAGAATAGCAAAACCCTTGACTGCATTAACGCATAAAGGGAAGAAATTTGAATGGAATGATGAACAAGAGAAAGCGTTTCAGTTATTGAAGAAAAAGCTAACTACGGCACCTATATTGTCATTGCCTGAAGGGAATGATGATTTTGTGATTTATTGTGACGCATCAAAGCAAGGTCTCGGTTGTGTATTAATGCAACGAACGAAGGTGATTGCTTATGCGTCTAGACAATTGAAGATTCACGAAAAAAATTATACGACGCATGATTTGGAATTAGGCGCAGTTGTTTTTGCATTAAAGACTTGGAGGCACTACTTATATGGGGTCAAAAGTATTATATATACCGACCACAAAAGTCTTCAACACATATTTAATCAGAAACAACTGAATATGAGGCAGCGTAGGTGGATTGAATTGTTGAATGATTACGACTTTGAGATTCGTTACCACCCGGGGAAGGCAAATGTGGTAGCCGATGCCTTGAGCAGGAAGGACAGAGAACCCATTCGAGTAAAATCTATGAATATAATGATTCATAATAACCTTACTACTCAAATAAAGGAGGCGCAACAAGGAGTTTTAAAAGAGGGAAATTTAAAGGATGAAATACCCAAAGGATCGGAGAAGCATCTTAATATTCGGGAAGACGGAACCCGGTATAGGGCTGAAAGGATTTGGGTACCAAAATTTGGAGATATGAGAGAAATGGTACTTAGAGAAGCTCATAAAACCAGATACTCAATACATCCTGGAACGGGGAAGATGTACAAGGATCTCAAGAAACATTTTTGGTGGCCGGGTATGAAAGCCGATGTTGCTAAATACGTATGAGAAAGTTTGACGTGTTCTAAGGTCAAAGCTGAGCATCAGAAACCATCAGGTCTACTTCAACAACCCGAAATCCCGGAATGGAAATGGGAAAACATTACCATGGATTTCATTACTAAATTGCCAAGGACTGCAAGTGGTTTTGATACTATTTGGGTAATAGTTGATCGTCTCACCAAATCAGCACACTTCCTGCCAATAAGAGAAGATGACAAGATGGAGAAGTTAGCACGACTTTATTTGAAGGAAGTCGTCTCCAGACACGGAATACCAATCTCTATTATCTCTGATAGGGATGGCAGATTTATTTCAAGATTCTGGCAGACATTACAGCAAGCATTAGGAACTCGTCTAGACATGAGTACTGCCTATCATCCACAAACTGATGGGCAGAGAGAAAGGACGATACAAACGCTTGAAGACATGCTACGAGCATGTGTTATTGATTTCGGAAACAGTTGGGATCGACATCTACCGTTAGCAGAATTTTCCTACAACAACAGCTACCATTCAAGCATTGAGATGGCGCCGTTTGAAGCACTTTATGGTAGAAAGTGCAGGTCTCCGATTTGTTGGAGTGAAGTGGGGGATAGACAGATTACGGGTCCGGAGATTATACAAGAAACTACCGAGAAGATCATCCAAATTCAACAACGGTTGAAAACCGCCCAAAGTCGACAAAAGAGCTACGCTGACATTAAAAGAAAAGATATAGAATTTGAAATTGGAGAGATGGTCATGCTTAAAGTTGCACCTTGGAAAGGCGTTGTTCGATTTGGTAAACGAGGGAAATTAAATCCAAGGTATATTGGACCATTCAAGATTATTGATCGTGTCAGACCAGTAGCTTACCGACTTGAGTTACCTCAACAACTCGCGGCTGTACATAACACTTTCCACGTCTCGAATTTGAAGAAATGTTTTGCTAAAGAAGATCTCACTATTCCGTTAGATGAAATCCAAATCAACGAAAAACTCCAATTCATCGAAGAACCCGTCGAAATAATGGATCGTGAGGTTAAAAGACTTAAGCAAAACAAGATACCAATTGTTAAGGTTCGATGGAATGCTCGTAGATGACCCGAGTTCACCTGGGAGCGTGAAGATCAGATGAAGAAGAAATACCCGCATCTATTTCCAGAAGATTCGTCAACACCTTCAACAGCTTAAAATTTCGGGACGAAATTTATTTAACGGGTAGGTACTGTAGTGACCCGAACTTTTCCATGTTTATATATATTAATTGAGATTGATATTTACATGATTAAATGTTTCCAACATGTTAAGCAATCAAACTTGTTAAGACTTAATTAATTGAAATATGTTTCATATAGACAATTGACCACCCAAGTTGACCGGTGATTCACGAACGTTAAAACTTGTAAAAACTATATGATGACATATATATGGATATATATATAGTTAACATGATACTATGATAAGTAAACATATCATTAAGTATATTAACAATGAACTACATATGTAAAAACAAGACTACTAACTTAATGATTTTTAAACGAGACATATATGTAACGATTATCGTTGTAAAGACATTTAATGTATATATATATCATATTAAGAGATATTCATACATAATAATATCATGATAATATAATAATTTAACAACATTTAACAAGATCGTTAACCTAAAGGTTTCAAAACAACACTTACATGTAACGACTAACGATGACTTAACGACTCAGTTAAAATGTATATACATGTAGTGTTTTAATATGTATTTATACACTTTTGAAAGACTTCAATACACTTATCAAAATACTTCTACTTAACAAAAATGCTTACAATTACATCCTCATTCAGTATCATCAACAATTATACTCGTATGCACCTGTATTCGTACTCGTACAATACACATCTTTTAGATGTATGTACTATTGGTATATACACTCCAATGATCAGCTCTTAGCAGCCCATGTGAGTCACCTAACACATGTGGGAACCATCATTTGGCAACTAGCATGAAATATCTCATAAAATTACAAAAATATGAGTAATCATTCATGACTTATTTACATGAAAACAAAATTTCATATCCTTTATATCTAATCCATACATCAACGACCAAAAACACCTACAAACACTTTCATTCTTCAATTTTCTTCATCTAATTGATCTCTCTCAAGTTCTATCTTCAAGTTCTAAGTGTTCTTCATATATTCTACAAGTTCTAGTTACATAAAATCGAGAATACTTTCAAGTTTGCTAGCTCACTTCCAATCTTGTAAGGTGATCATCCAACCTCAAGAAATCTTTGTTTCTTACAGTAGGTTATCATTCTAATACAAGTTAATAATCATATTCAAACTTTGGTTCCATTTCTATAACTATAACAATCTTATTTCAAGTGATGATCTTACTTGAACTTGTTTTCGTGTCATGATTCTGCTTCAAGAACTTCGAGCCATCCAAGGATCCGTTGAAGCTAGATCCATTTTTCTCTTTTTCAGTAGGTTTATCCAAGGAACTTAAGGTAGTAATGATGTTCATAACATCATTCGATTCATACATATAAAGCTATCTTATTCGAAGGTTTAAACTTGTAATCACTAGAACATAGTTTAGTTAATTCTAAACTTGTTCGCAAACAAACGTTAATTCTTCTAACTTGACTTTTAAAATCAACTAAACACATGTTCTATATCTATATGATATGCTAACTTAATGATTTAAAACCTGGAAACACGAAAAACACCGTAAAATTGGATTTACGCCGTCGTAGTAACACCGCGGGCTGTTTTGGGTTAGTTAATTAAAAACTATGATAAACTTTGATTTAAAAGTTGTTATTCTGAGAAAATGATTTTTATTATGAACATGAAACTATATCTAAAAATTATGGTTAAACTCAAAGTGGAAGTATGTTTTCTAAAATGGTCATCTAGACGTCGTTCTTTCGACTGAAATGACTACCTTTACAAAAACGACTTGTAACTTATTTTTCCGAATATAAACCTATACTTTTTCTATTTAGATTCATAAAATAGAGTTCAATATGAAACCATAGCAATTTGATTCACTCAAAACGGATTTAAAATGAAGAAGTTATGGGTAAAACAAGATTGCATAATTTTTCTCATTTTAGCTACGTGAAAATTGGTAACAAATCTATTCCAACCATAACTTAATCAACTTGTATTGTATATTATGTAATCTTGAGATACCATAGACACGTATACAATGTTTCGACCTATCATGTCGACACATCTATATATATTTCGGAACAACCATAGACACTCTATATGTGAATGTTGGAGTTAGCTATACAGGGTTGAGGTTGATTCCAAAATATATATAGTTTGAGTTGTGATCAATACTGAGATACGTATACACTGGGTCGTGGATTGATTCAAGATAATATTTATCGATTTATTTCTGTACATCTAACTGTGGACAAATAGTTGTAGGTTACTAACGAGGACAGCTGACTTAATAAACTTAAAACATCAAAATATATTAAAAGTGTTGTAAATATATTTTGAACATACTTTGATATATGTGTATATATTGTTATAGGTTCGTAAATCAACCAGTGGCCAAGTCTTACTTCCCGACGAAGTAAAAATCTGTGAAAGTGAGTTATAGTCCCACTTTTAAAATCTAATATTTTTGGGATGAGAATACATGCAGGTTTTATAAATGATTTACAAAATAGACACAAGTACGTGAAACTACATTCTATGGTTGAATTATCGAAATCGAATATGCCCCTTTTTATTAAATCTGGTAATCTAAGAATTAGGGAACAGACACCCTAATTGACGCGAATCCTAAAGATAGATCTATTGGGCCTAACAAACCCCATCCAAAGTACCGGATGCTTTAGTACTTCGAAATTTATATCATATCCGAAGGGTGTCCCGGAATGATGGGGATATTCTAATATATGCATCTTGTTAATGTCGGTTACCAGGTGTTCACCATATGAATGATTTTTATCTCTATGTATGGGATGTGTATTGAAATATGAAATCTTGTGGTCTATTATTATGATTTGATATATATAGGTTAAACCTATAACTCACCAACATTTTTGTTGACGTTTTTAAGCATGTTTATTCTCAGGTGATTATTAAGAGCTTCCGCTGTCGCATACTTAAATAAGGACGAGATTTGGAGTCCATGCTTGTATGATATTGTGTAAAAACTGCATTCTAGAAACTTATTTTGTTGCAACATATTTGTATTGTAAACCATTATGTAATGGTCGTGTGTAAACAGGATATTTTAGATTATCATTATTTGATAATCTACGTAAAGCTTTTTAAACCTTTATTGATGAAATAAAGGTTATGGTTTGTTTTAAAATGAATGCAGTCTTTGAAAAACGTCTCATATAGAGGTCAAAACCTCGCAACGAAATCAATTAATATGGAACGTTTTTAATCAATAAGAACGGGACATTTCAGAAAACTAGATCGTTGAACCAAAATTTCTTTACCCGAGGGCGGGACGAGAAATTTTATTATCATTATTTTTAATCTTATTGAATTAAAGTATGCCAAAAACATTTAAAAAAAAACCCAAAAATATTTGCTTTTAAAACCGCGCTTAAAAATGACAAATTTTAAAATTTTGTCGATGGTCGGACTAGGACAACGATCCGAAACAACCTCGTCCTAAATAACAAGGAAAACAAAATTTTAAATTTATTTAATTTTTGTTTTATAAGTATAAGGTTTTTATATTAAAAAAAAGAAAGAAATCAGACCCCATGCGATCGCATGGGGTTTCCTCTTCATTTCCATGCGGTCGCATGTGGACCGAAAACTGGTCAGATTAAAAAACCCATCGAGCCTTCTGCTTCTGTCTCACTCCACACAAAACACACACACATACATACGAACACACTCTCAAAAACACCCCTATAATCATCAATTTTTCATCAAAATCAACCAAATTTCTTGCTAAAATCCGCTTTAATCATGAATTTGTTAAGAAGTTTTTCAAGAAAGGTAACAATTACACTCCTAAACCTTTTAAATTTGATTTTTAGTGTTCTTGAGCTATAATTTACCTAATTTAATTTTGTTAATTTCTAGTGTAATTAGTGTTAAATTGTTAGTATATTATGCATGTATAACCTAGATTGATGCTATTTAACATGATTTGAAGCCAAAAACTTCAAAATTTTTAGAAATCTAGGGTTTGTGTTCTTGAGCAATTTGGAGCTTTTTGATATAAACAGGTTATGGCCGATTTTTATCATGAATTATTGCTAAATTAAGTAGTGTAACATGTTTAGGTAGCTAAATGATCCAAACTTTGATCCTAAACATGATTTTTGAGAATTAAAGTAGACTTTTCAAGTCTAAAATTCATGAACTTCATTAAATTAATGTAAATGCCATTTGAAACTTATTTAATTGCTAGTAATGGTTATTTTAACATGTTATTTGAGTTGAATGCTTATGAACTTTGTAAACATTTTCATATATGCTTATTTGAAAAAATGTAGAATTGATAAAAATGTGAAAATGAGCATGAGTTTAATATAGATTAAACATGTTATTGTAATTGTTTTAATTTGTTATTTTGCTAACACTAATGCATATTTGGATGCACAAATTTTGTGTTTAATGTGTTTTGCAGGAATATACCGATACTGATGGTGCATCATCATCATCTAGGCAACCTGCTCCGGAACCACAGCCAGAGATGCAATCTGAGCCACAATATGAACCGGAGCAACAATAGGAACAACAACAACCTGATCAACACGTACCATACTATGATCCGCAACAAGAATATGTTAATGCCTACGTACAATTTTCGATTCATCCGATAGTAGAACACCCAACGATTCATGAAGAACAGTTGCATCCAAATTTGAGATTTGATCGAAGTTGGAGAGATTATCCGACGTATCAAAGTAACAAATTTAAACTGGTAACAAAAAATGTAGAAGTGCCGAGGGTAATCGATTGGGAGCCTTTGGAAGGGGTCCAACTAGTTAACTCAGTTAGACAGCATCTGATCCAAAGGTATGGCAGCTCTTCTTTTCCAGATTGGGAACATTTATTCACCATTCGTAGGCCTGTATATAAGGAATGGTGTGTTGAGCTTATGAGTACTATATCGCTTAATGCGGATGTAGTTAGGTTAGATGATAGAAGTTTTCTTAGATTTTTACTTGGCCATAGGATGTACAGGATGTCCATGCTGGACATGGCCAGCGCTTTACAGATTTACACTCCTGGTGAATTACTACTACCCGATTGTACAAATTTAATTTATCATGGGGAGAGGGTAGATAGGAATTTTGACGCGGACGCCGTCTGGAGGGGTATGTCAAATTATAATGTTTTTTTGCTAGGAGGAAGACACTCCTATTTAGATATTAACAAAGCAGAGCTACGTATTATACATAGATTTTTAGCTAATTCGATTACACAAAGAGGTAAAAACAAGGAGAAGATGACCTTACACGACTTACTTTACCTTAACTGTATTCGAAACCCTAGAAGCTTTGTTAATATCCCCTACTGTGTTGGTTTTTATCTGTCTAAAATGGTAGCAGGAATACAGGACGGGGGAATAATAGGAGGAGGTATTTTTGTTACTCTCATTGGAGAGTATGTGGGTGTAGATAGGGATCAAGGGGGTCTACTGATGGTATGTAGGGAACAGGTTGAAACTTTAGGATTGAAGGTCTATCAGGGTGCAAAGGTATTAAAGAGCAGACGCAATCAGGCAGTTCCATATGATGGCCGTCATCCACAGGTAGAGAGAGGTTCAGATGAGGAAATGGAGGAACCGGATGACATTAGGGATGTCATTAGGGAGGCTATGACTGACGTCTACCAGCGTATAGATGAGGTAGAAATGACAAACGAGGCTAGACATAGTCAGTTCGAGCAGTGGCACGCCGAGAATGTGTACAAGCATTCTAGGCAACGACAACAAGATAGATGGCAATATCATCAGCATCAGATCATGAGCCAGCTATCACCTCAGGTACCAAATAACTACGTACCGACCCGACCTACTTACTATCCTCCACACCAGCCCGATATGTGACCACCATTTACTCTCTACGACCCTAACCAGGCCTATCAGTACACCTATAACCAATCATGGAACCCGCCTGACGACATGAACTGGAACCCTTATCCAGATTGATATAGTTCCCGTTGGTGATTTTTATCTTTTTATTATTTTTATTTATTTATGTTTAAACATATAATATTGTGATACTTTTATGTAAGTTTTAACATTTTTATTATGTTGTAGTAATATTTCATATTTGATTTGAAAGGGGGATGTTAAGTCCCATTTCAAATTACCATGCATGTTATTATTTGTATGTATGTATATTGTCAATTGTACACAACAGGGTAAAACATCGCATTTTCAAAGACTGGCATTAAGTTCAGCAAAAGCTACTAATTTTGACGACAAAACGGAAAACAAATGTGATGTAACAACAAGACAGAATGAACAAATGATGTGCACCATTTATCATTCAACAAACAAATGCCAATATGTTTGGAAACTTTGGTAAAATTTAATCATTTTTATACGCTAATCACCCTCAATAATTTAAATTATTACTGATTTCTTGAAAATGAAGGCATTGCAAGATCTTAAGTGTGGGAAGGGGTTAAATTCTTTCGGATTTTTAAAATTTTAAATTAAAACACTTGGTTACCATTAAAAATACTAGTAACGCAGTAGTTGTATTAGAATCTAGTGCTCTCTGAAAATAAAGAACAACCCTAGTCTTATATACTGACTACCCAATTCTAGTAAAATTTTTCAAAATTTTCAAATAAATGAATTCAGAATCATGTTTATACATATTTATGAACGATAAAACTAGGTGTTAACACCGAAATTATTGTTACCTCGGAAAGAACATAAATTGAGAAACAACCTAAAATGTTAGAATTCATTTAAAATGGAATAGAGGAAAATAAAAAGGAAAATAAAGGAAAATAAAAGCCAAGTGTGGGAAAAATTTGCCAAGTTATTTAGAACATATGTCACATATTTTTGTACAAATAATTGAAGATACTTTTGTTTTGGACAAAATTAACTGTTTTACCCGAAAAATTGTAATATATTTGAAAGAAAGATGGATCTACACGATGAATCAATTCCATCATTAAAAGGAAGTAAAGTCTTCCGAAAATGACACGCGCTTCTTGATTTAGGTCAGAAAGTTGTCGTCCAGACCCGTTGTAGAGTCTACGAAAAATCTTGAAAAGTTTTCTAGAAAATCAGCTGGAAATCCACGGACATCAGCATCAAACAGGGTCGCCAAGTGGTCAGACTTATCCTAACCATGAGAGGATCTGTCTAGTACAATGGGGGGGCACCGTGCAAATTAGCTTATAAGACTAATGAATCAGATCCCCAGAAAGGATAATCTCCTTTAAAGATCAAAAATCCGCTTTTAAGACTGATATTACTCAATCCTTGAGATTGACCTTAAAGATTGAGAATTCAAATTCATGGAATTCAATGATATCTAAACTCGAGCTTGAACGAGAAAATATTTTGATCAAATTACAAACCGATTTATTTTCTGAAAACCCATTTTTAATGCGTTCATTACCATTGAGCGTAAAATCCTAGGAATTCACTTGGAATTCATTAGGTTACCTGAACCAAATTGGGTGTCAACCGTAAGAACGGTGGTTGCATAGCATGGTCAAAGACAGGACCTTATGCCAGACTGAAAAACTATAGGGTGATCTTTAGTATTGCTTCTACAAAGGATAGTAATTGCATCCGATACGATATAGACCATAATCAAAAGCATGTCACGGGACATTGCCTCAACAGTTGCTTGTTCAACGCTTTCCTTTACAACCGGACGGTAGTTTACCGAAAGGTAATATACGGAGCAAGTATACTGGACGTGTTGCTTTCCCAATACAAGGTTAGCAAGTGGGTGACATAAAACCATAAGTTTTCAGCTAAAATTTTCAAATCTGAAACCCACAAAACCCACAAAAACGTTTTGCAAACACCAGTGAAGGGTTATTCCGGAAAACTTATCTAGGGTAAAAGCTAGATTGAATTTTCAAAAGATCAAATGTTTTCATAAAGATCCAGTTTTCTTAAAGGATCTAAATTTTCATAGTCATGTGGGACTGTAAACCACATCGTTACTACCATTGTTCATACCGCCGTATAAAAATCACTGATGTACAAAGTGTGAAGAATAAAGAAGTGATTCTAGTATTTTTTTTTCAAGACTATATTGCTTGAGGACAAGCAACGCTCAAGTGTGGGAATATTTGATAATGCTAAAAATGAACATATATTTCATAGCATTATCCCTCAAGAAAGTCAAGCTTTTAGTTGCAATTGTTCTATTTACAAATGTTATTCGTTCAAATAATAAAAGGTGAAGACAAAAGACAGATTCGACGAATTAAAGACACAAACGACCAAAAAGCTCAAAAGTACAAAGTACAATCAAAGTAGTTCAAATTATTGATGAGAAACGTCTAAAAATTACAAGAGTACGAGTCGCAAAACGCAAAGTACAAGATATTAAATAGTACGAAAAGACGTTCAAAAATTTGGAACCAGGACATGAACCAACATTCAACGCGCGACGTAACGGAGCTAAAATTACAAGTCAACGGAGTACAAGAATATAATATAATATATAATTAATTATATATAATTAATTATATTATATTATAAATATTATAAAAATCCAGCAGCCCACGTTTTGGAAGCTTTGTGATCAGGAAAAAGTGGCAATGCGATCGCATGGCCAGGTAGTGTAAATGTCATGCGGTCGCAAGGTGAACAGTATCAGCTCAGGTCCTATAAAGTTCGCGTGTTTTGGCCGAAAAAATCACATCTTTTTCTATCCTCTCTATCTCTCACTCCTCTCATATATATATTTATATTTATATTTTAATTATAATTTTAATATTAAAGTTTAATAATAAGGGTATGTTAGCGAATGTTGTAAGTGTTTAAGTCGAAATTCTGTCTGTGTAAAGCTACGCTATTATTAATCATTGTAAGTTATGTTAAACTTTTTAAATTAATGTCTCATAGCTAAGTTATTATTATGCTTATTTAAATTGAAGTAATCGTGATGTTGGGCTAAAATATTAAAGACGGGGTAATTGGGCTTTGTACCATAATTGAGGTTTGGATAAAAGACCGACACTTGTGGAAATTAGACTATGGGCTATTAATGGGCTTTATATTTGTTTAATTCAATGATAGTTCGTTAATTTAATATAAAGATTTACAATTGGATGTACCTATAAATAACCACATACACTCGATCGGACACGATGGGCGGGATATTTATAAGTACTAATAATCGTTCATTTAACCGGACACGGGAATGGATTAATAGTCAATGGAATTATTAAAATAGGGGTGAATTACATACAAGGAAAATTGGTGTAATTATAGTTTAAGTCCTCAATTAGTTGGAATATTTGACTTCGGATATAAGAATAATTTGACGAGGACACTCGCACTTTATATTTATGACTGATGGACTGTTATGGACAAAAACCAGATGGACATATTGAATAATCCAGGACAAAGGACAATTAACCCATGATAATAAACTAAAAATCAACACGTCAAACATCATGATTATGGAAGTTTAAATAAGCATAATTCCTTTATTTCATATTTCATCGTATTTTTTTATACTGTCATTTTATTTAATTGCACTTTTTATTATCGTACTTTAATTATTGTAATTTACTTTACGCTTTAAATTAAGTTTTATTTTTAAAATTTTACATTAGGTTTTAACTGCGACTAAAGTTTTAAAATCGACAAACCGGTCATTAAACGGTAAAATCCCCCTTTTATAATACTACTACTACTTATATTTATATATATATTTATTTACAAATATAGTTTTAAAAATATAGCGTTAAACTTGGCTAGCTCCCTGTAGAACGAACCGGACTTACTAAAAACTACACTACTGTACGATTAGGTACACTGCCTATAAGTGTTGTAGCAAGGTTTAGGTATATCCACTCTATAAATAAATAAATAACTTGTGTAAAATTGTATCGTATTTAATAGTATTTCATAGTAAAAATATAACTATTTCGTATACACCTCTACGCACATCAAACTCAAACCATATTCATATTAAAGGATTATTATCTTGATAAGTGTTTTCATTAAATACTGTTTAAATGAGTGTGTAACTCATATTTTTTTATTATAAATCAAATAAATGCTCATAAAATATAATTTAAGTCTCTCGTGTTTTGGACTATATAGTATTACAGTTATTTTTGTAATAATTAATGCATACTTGTGGTTAATTATTACACGAACTCGTAATTGGTTAAATATTTAATTTTGGTCCATTCAATTATCTTTGTGATAGTTGTTATAACGATGATTTGCTTCTATATACGTTATAAATAAAGAAAGTTTTGTATTGAAGACAAAACTTGGTTAATCATTTTTGTGATGATTATCAATTTCTTTCTTTTAAATTAATAAAATTGTGATCATAACATTTAATTATTTTAGTAATAATTATGGTAAACTTTAATTTCGTTTGAAAGTAAATATTACACCTTTTATTGTTTGGAATAGTTATTTCTATGTGAAATACTAAATATCTTAACCATTAGTTGGTGTAAACAAATATTTCACAATTTAGTTTGTTTATTTTTCAAATCGGTTCATGTTATTTTGGTTTTAACATGAAATGAGATTATGTATCCAATTTAATATTATTTTTTAATGTAATTCTATATTTGTTATAGAAATTATTAAGGAAAAGAATGAAAAGCTTATATGTGACCAGATGTATATTTCTTTATGAAATATTGATCATGTGAATTACTATTAAGTGTAATAGTTAAAATTAAAATTTCCTTGTGTGAGAGAAACTAATTTCTTAGTGGAATTAGAATCTTTATGGAATTGGCATATGAGATATATTTAAATAACTTTGCATAATTAATTATGTTAATTGTAGTTTCATGGTAGGCTTTATGGATGATAATTGAGAACTGAAAGGATCCGTTCATATACATTATAAACGATTCACAATAGTTGATTACATCGCGAGGTATTTGACCTCTATATGATACGTTTTACAAAGATTGCATTTGTTTTTAAAAGACAAACTTTCTTTACATCAAAAATTGACGGCATGCATACCATTTCATATTACATCCAACTATAATTGACTTAATATTAATCTTGATGAACTCAACGACTCGAATGCAACGTCTTTCAAAGTATGTCATGAATGACTCCAAGTAATATCCTTAAAATGAGCTAATGCACAGCGGAAGATTTCTTTAATACCTGAGAATAAACATGCTTTAAAGTGTCAACCAAAAGGTTGGTGAGTTCATTAGTTTATCATAATCAATCATTTCCGTAATAGTAATAGACCACAAGATTTCAGTTTCTATAAATATCCGTACACTCGCGAGTGTATAAAAGTATTCTATAAGTTGTAGGCACCCGGTAACAAGCCTTAACGTTCATGTTTTACCCTCTGCAGTACACCAGATCAGGTGTGTTTAAAATAACCTCGAAGTACTAAAGCATCCCATAGTCAGGATGGGGTTTGTCAGGCCCAATAGATCTATCTTTAGGATTCGCGCCTACCGTACATAGACAAGTAGTTTAATGTTACCAAGCTAAGGGTATATTTCTGGTTTAAACCCACGTAGAATTAGTTTTAGTACTTGTGCCTATTTCATAAAACATTTATAAAAACAGCGCATGTATTCTCAGTCTCAAAAATATATATAAAAGGGAGCAAATGAAACTCACCATACTGTATTTCGTAGTAAAAATACATATAACGTCATTTAACAAGTGCAAGGTTGGCCTCGAATTCACGAACCTATATTAATTATATATATTTATATGTTGGTCAATATTTGTCTAACAATTTTTGGTCAAGTCATAGTGTACCACAATCCTAATGCTCGAGACTAATATGCAAAAGTCAACAAAAGTCAACTTAACCCAAAATGACTTCTAAAATTTATACGTGTTTATTATATAACTTAACTATAGTCATTTTATATATTTAAATATATTTATTAGATTTTATAATAATAAAAGTCATTTATTAATAAAAATTTATATTAACGTTTATATATGATAAAATATACTTTTATATATCTTAAGTAGTAAAATTTATAAAGTTCACTTAATATCGTAAAACTATAATGGTAAGTATTATTAATGTAATTATATTACGCGTGGTGAAAAATATCTTTGTATCCCCTATTTATTTGATAAAATAATATTGATCATAATAATAATAAGTAAAAGTTGTATTATTTTGTAATAATAATTATTATTATTCTATAAAAAAATAACAATATTTATATTTACTAAAAATGTTATTATGATAAAATGATAATACTAACATAATAGTAATAATGATATTTTATAATAACAATGATATTTCTATTAAAATAATAACGACGATAGTAATAATAATCATTTTAACAATAATACTAAAATTCAGTTGACTATAACTTCTAATCCGTTCATCGAAACCATTCGATATCTAAATTTAAAAATTCTTAATTTTTCGCTAGCTTTCCAATGACATGCATATCATATACCCTATCTCAGTAGCATATGTATCTAATTCAGGATTCAACAAACCTATCTAAGGACAATATCGAATGTACAAGCATGCATAATCCTATATACTCGAGCACTAGTCAGGGATACACTATTGAAATATAAAAGTTAAGTTATGAGTGCTCACGTATCAATATTGAGATTCAATATTGCAGGAAAGTACGTAGACGAAACGAAAATGATAAACGTTAGGTTGACCTCACGAGCAATACCCTCGATCAATACCCATAACCTCCATAGCTATAACCCATAATTTCCTTAGCTCTATCCTGTTTGAAAACTTATTTTAAAATCGTCTGAATATAACTCCGTCGTAGTATTTTATGTATACTAATAATATCTTGAAATAATACAAAGAAAATATATATGTGTAATTCGATTGAGAGAGTTTAGAGAAATATATTTTCAAGTTTCTATGAAATAATAAAACCTATTGAATTCTATTTATAATAGATTTTTGAATTATTAAAGTAAATTATTAAAGTATGAATTATTAAAGTGAATTATTAAAGTATAAATTATTAAAGTGAATTATTAAAGTATGAATTATTAAAGTGAACTATTAAAGTATAAATTATTAAAGTGAATTATTAAAGTATGAATTATTAAAGTGAATTATTAAAGTATGAATTATTAAAGTGAATTATTAAAGTATGAATTATTAAAGTTAAAGTAAAGTAAAAGTAAAGTAAAGGTAAAGTTAAAGTATAGTAAAAGTATAAAACTATGTACGTATAATACGCGTATAAATATATATAATATTAATTTAAATCGTTATATATATTTGATAAAATAAAATATAAATATCGTTATTTTATCATACTAGTTAAGTAATGAGTGGTCAAAAAGAATAGATTTCTTAAATCATAGTGGACCTCATAACATAGGCCCGTAATCATATCATAATGTATCTGATAATTCAATCATTTGATATTATCTCTTAATTCTGTCAATAAATATATCAAAACAAATACGTTCATGTAAAGTATCATATATCTAATACTTTGTTAATGTTTTCAGTTAATATTATATATTATATATACATATCCATATACACATAATTGTTCGTGAATCTTCGAACACGGTCAAAGGATAATTGATTACATGAATGTAGTTCCAAACTTTTTGAGATTCAACATTACAAATTTTGCTTATCATGTCGGAAACATATAAAGGTTAAGTTTAAATTTGGTCGGAAATTTTCGGGTCGTCACAGTACCTACCCGTTAAAGAAATTTTGTCCCGAAATTTGATCGAGGTCGTCATGGCTAACTATAAAAATGTTTTCATGACGAAT
This sequence comes from Rutidosis leptorrhynchoides, assembly GCF_046630445.1. Taxonomy (NCBI): domain Eukaryota; kingdom Viridiplantae; phylum Streptophyta; class Magnoliopsida; order Asterales; family Asteraceae; genus Rutidosis; species Rutidosis leptorrhynchoides. The sequence continues at coordinate 208,613,194 of NC_092334.1, forward strand.
ATGAGTTGATAAATAGAGTTTTATCATCATTGAGTAATATAGATAAAACAATTTGATTACGCGAAGAGTATAAGTGAAGCTATCGCAAGAGAGTGAAATGAGTAAACGTATATTTATTTTAACCGATGACGTAGTTATGATTGATTTCCAGAATTCATTGGATTTAAAGAAAATCTTTGCAATAAGATTTGGTTCTTCGGCGATTAAGAAAATCATGACCTTCTTTGATTAAATGCGATAATCTGTCTCAATTTCTCCGTCTGATATTTTACTATAAATCCACCCCATTCGTTTCTTTATTTCCACAGCTCACACCTTCTAGTCTTTCTCCCCAATTCATACTTTAAAGCATTCGTTAATATGCTTCATCCAGTATTGATTCTTGATATACTCTTAACTTTCATATCTGTTATTCTTCTTTTTCATCTACCACCGGAGGAAGTTATTTTCTTCTACCATTACCTTGGGGTTATTGTTTTTTTATTCTCCCGTGTCTTTATATTGCTATACGCATTGATATACACGGTTTGTAATTTCGAGGTTGTTATCTGGCTTTATATTCTCCATTATATTTCAAAGCTTCATGCATTCATTTTCTCTTCCCAGCCTTAAGTCAAGCGGATAATGGTCCAAAATTCGTAGATATGAATTTTTGGATGAACATAGTTAATGTTCCAAGAAGAAAATCGTAATGGCACGATCTTAATTTGGCAACTTACCAGAATATCTGAAAATATAGAGCTATCAAGATGATATGCTCTTAATATGTTTGGAAATTGGGTAGAATGTAAGAGTCGTGTAAATAGTACATGATGACGGTATGTTCTATGAATCATCACGTTTTATTAGAAACTCAGCATGACTTACTGTAATATAATCACGTTGATCAAGTGTCATTATATTATACTAACTCATGTTTCAGTTCCCAACACTTCTTTAAAAACATTCCTATTTTAAATTCGAATTTTTTTTCTTCAGAATTTAGAAACTAACACAGTTTCTTTTTATGTTGTAATGCAGATATTGTGAAGAGATAAAAGATTTCGGATAAGAATAGTTGTGAAAATATCTTCAGGAATATCGAGATATTTATAATAAAAGATACGATAATATCTTAGAATTCTTAACATAGATGGATGATGAAGAAGATTTGTCTGTGAAGGTTTAGAATAAGAAGTAAGGTGTTTGCTAACGATTTCAGTAGACACTGAAACATTTGGATCCTTTGAAGGCAGGTTTAGTCTTTGTGATTTGTCCACAGCCTCCTTCATGGTCTGCTCAATCCATTTTCCAGTTTCAAACCTTCTCTTTTTCTCAGCTTTACCACCATACTATTCTTTATCATCAAACTTTTGACTGTTAAATTCGTTTACAGTTTTTGCTGCTTCATCAGCATTTTTCCAATTTCGGAGAACTAGTTCATAGTTTGGGATGTTTTTCAGAAAATTCACATTCGAAGTATGTAAGTCTAGGAGATAGACATTATATGTATACATATAACTTTTAACGTAAAATTGTTGCGAAATTCAAAATACTGATTGCTAATTCCCAGTACTTGGTGTGACAATTATTGTTACAGGATGTAGGTGAGTACATGATGGGGTTTTAATGAATAAGTATAGTGGATTTTCGGAGAGGCTTAAGTCGAAGGTTAATGAAGTTGTTGATAAGTTTACTGCTAATGTGACGAGATATGAAAGGTTCCCCGGTAACCATGATGAAGGGTTTATTCGTATAAACAAATGAAGGTGATTTGCTGGAGCTGTGACAAAACTGTCTATTTTGGAAAGAGATTGAAAAATTATATTTGGTAATAAATATCAAAGGATCTGACATGGATTAATGTTAAACTATAACTTTAGTTTCGAGAGCTTTTCAGGTGCATGACAGTGGGTAATGTGTGGTTGGATAATCATCTCGCATGTCTCTAGGAATTTTGAAGTGTTTGAACACATATTGTAATTGTTAATATACATATGATGTTCTAAGATTTTGAATGATACAAATATTTTTGTGAGTTCCATGAATAGAAATGAGGTTCTAGGACAGTTTTGAAGTCAAAGTATAGTTTTGAAAGATGTAGGAATCTAAGAGTGATGATTTCGGTTATATCTTGAATCGAATTCTGAGATTTTAAAATCAGAATATGTAATTAGATTTTGAATGAGTATGGTTGTTTTGATTTCTATAAAAGAATGTATATTGTTGTGAAAGTAGGGAGTATAATGGATGACTTGCTGAATCAGATTCGAAGAATGTAACATATTAATTGTGAATTTATATATCTCTCGGGTATTACCTACCCGTTAAAAAAAAATTCACAATTAATATTTTGTACAAAAGAATTTTATTACAGTCTTTATGGAAATATATATGTGTATATTTCTTCAGATGTAATATAGATTTAATGAGTTAATATTAAATTAAACTCATTTGATTTATGGTTAAGGCTAGGATAGATAATTTCTAAACTTTAGAAATTACATAATCGCTGTAGAATGTTTCCCCAATGAAGTTATGAATCAATACTTAATCGTTGTGGTATTCCTTGGTATCTACATGGCGTATGACGTCGATGCTCGTGGGACAGATTGTGAAGTTGAGGTTTGCGATGCGGTTGTTGTTGGTGGTGGTAATGGTACTGTTGATGTTGTTTATGGTGGTACTGTTTATGCTGCTGGTGCTGCTGCTGGTGTTTGTAACCTTTGCACCATATTCTCCAAAGCCACTACCCGAGCGCGAAGCTCGTTGACTTCTTCTATTACACCGGGGTGATTGTCGGTTCGGACGAGCAGATAAATAAGATCTAGAATTTGGTGTAGTATATAATCATGACGAGATACTCTGGAAATGAGAGAGAAAATGGTGTTTCGGACAGGTTCGCCAGTAAGTGCTTCAGGTTCATTGCCAAGAGGGCAATGTGGTGGATGAAAGGGATCACCTTCTTCTTGTATCACCTTCTTCTTGTCTCCAATGGTTAAGTAGATTACGAACCCATCCCCAATTCATCCAGAATAGATGATGGCTAATTGGTTGATCCATTTCGGTCACGCTGCTTTCGGAGCTCATGTGGAAATCCATATCGGTATAGCTGTCGGAATCCGAGGAACTCAAACTGGTTGAGGGATCCATCTTGTATGATCAGGGAAAGAATTTTTTTTGTATGAAATAGATTGTAGAATTTAGATTTGGTATTCTTCAATACATAATTTACATATGTATATATAATACCAAAATCCCATAAATTACGGAGGAATCCTTGAAAGATGTCAGTCAAAGTTCACAGTAACAGATATGCTAATATAAGAATTCGTCTATACACTATTATGCAATAAATGTAGGAAAACGCGTCTAGACTTAAGAATGATAAGCAGGTAATTTCCTAAGGGTGGTAAGTAGATGATTTCAGACTAAAAATGATAAGCAAAACTTTTGACATGCAGACACGGTCGAAGTCCAGACTCACTGATGCATCTTAACAACTATCAGTTAGACACACTAATGCAAGACCTGGTTCGCTAAGACCACCGCTCTGATACCAACTAAAAGGATCCGTTCATATACATTATAAACGATTCACAATAGTTGATTACATCGCGAGGTATTTGACCTCTATATGATACGTTTTACAAACATTGCATTCGTTTTTAAAAGACAAACTTTCTTTACATCAAAAATTGACGGCATGCATACCATTTCATATTACATCCAACTATAATTGACTTAATATTAATCTTGATGAACTCAACGACTCGAATGCAACGTCTTTCAAAGTATGTCATGAATGACTCCAAGTAATATCCTTAAAATGAGCTAATGCACAGCGGAAGATTTCTTTAATACCTGAGAATAAACATGCTTTAAAGTGTCAACCAAAAGGTTGGTGAGTTCATTAGTTTATCATAATCAATCATTTCCGTAATAGTAATAGACCACAAGATTTCAGTTTCTATAAATATCCGTACACTCGCGAATGTATAAAAGTATTCTATAAGTTGTAGGCACCCGGTAACAAGCCTTAACGTTCATGTTTTACCCTCTGAAGTACACCAGATCAGGTGTGTTTAAAATAACCTCGAAGTACTAAAGCATCCCATAGTCAGGATGGGGTTTGTCAGGCCCAATAGATCTATCTTTAGGATTCGCGCCTACCGTACATAGACAAGTAGTTTAATGTTACCAAGATAAGGGTATATTTTTGGTTTAAACCCACGTAGAATTAGTTTTAGTACTTGTGCCTATTTCGTAAAACATTTATAAAAACAGCGCATGTATTCTCAGTCCCAAAAATATATATAAAAGGGAGCAAATGAAACTCACCATACTGTATTTCGTAGTAAAAATACATATAATGTCATTTAACAAGTGCAAGGTTGGCCTCGGATTCACGAACCTATATTAATTATATATATTTATATGTTGGTCAATATTTGTCTAACAATTTTTGGTCAAGTCATAGTGTACCACAATCCTAATGCCCGAGACTAATATGCAAAAGTTAACAAAAGTCAACTTAACCTAAAATGACTTCTAAAATTTATACGTGTTTATTATATAATTTAACTATAGTCATTTTATATATTTAAATATATTTATTAGATTTTATAATAATAAAAGTCATTTATTAATAAAAATTTATATTAACGTTTATATATGATAAAATATACTTTTATATATCTTAAGTAGTAAAATTTATAAAGTTCACTTAATATCATAAAACTATAGTGGTAAGTATTATTAATGTAATTATATTACGCGTGGTGAAAAATATCTTTGTATCCCCTATTTATTTGATAAAATAATATTGATCATAATAATAATAAGTAAAAGTTGTATTATTTTGTAATAATAATTATTATTATTCTATAAAAAAATAACAATATTTATATTTACTAAAAATGTTATTATGATAAAATGATAATACTAACATAATAGTAATGATGATATTTTATAATAACAATGATATTTCTATTAAAATAATAACGACGATAGTAATAATAATCATTTTAACAATAATACTAAAATTCAGTTGACTATAACTTCTAATCCGTTCATCGAAACCATTCGATATCTAAATTTAAAAGTTCTTAATTTTTCGCTAGCTTTCCAATGACATGCATATCATATACCCTATCTCAGTAGCATATGTATCTAATTCAGGATTCAACAAACCCATCTAAGGACAATATCGAATGTACAAGCATGCATAATCCTATATACTCGAGCACTAGTCAGGGATACACTATTGAAATATAAAAGTTAAGTTATGAGTGCTCACGTATCAATATTGAGATTCAATATTGCAGGAAAGTACGTAGACGAAACGAAAATGATAAACGTTAGGTTGACCTCACGAGCAATACCCTCGATCAATACCCATAACCTCCATAGCTATAACCCATAATTTCCTTAGCTCTATCCCGTTTGAAAACTTATTTTAAAATCGTCTGACTATAACTCTGTCGTAGTATTTTATGTATACTAATAATATCTTGAAATAATACAAAGAAAATATATATGTGTAATTCGATTGAGAGAGTTTAGAGAAATATATTTTCAAGTTTCTATGAAATAATAAAACCTATTGAATTCTATTTATAATAGATTTTTGAATTATTAAAGTAAATTATTAAAGTATGAATTATTAAAGTGAATTATTAAAGTATGAATTATTAAAGTGAATTATTAAAGTATGAATTATTAAAGTGAATTATTAAAGTGAATTATTAAAGTGAATTATTAAAGTATGAATTATTAAAGTGAATTATTAAAGTATGAATTATTAAAGTGAATTATTAAAGTATGAATTATTAAAGTTAAAGTAAAGTAAAAGTAAAGTAAAGGTAAAGTTAAAGTATAGTAAAATTATAAAACTATGTACGTATAATACGCGTATAAATATATATAATATTAATTTAAATCGTTATATATATTTGATAAAATAAAATATAAATATCGTTATTTTATCATACTAGTTAAGTAATGAGTGGTCAAAAAGAATAGATTTCTTAAATCACAGTGGACCTCATAACATAGGCCCGTAATCATATCATAATGTATCTGATAATTCAATCATTTGATATTATCTCTTAATTCTGTCAATAAATATATCGAAACAAATACGTTCATGTAAAGTATCATATATCTAATACTTTGTTAATGTTTTCAGTTAATATTATATATTATATATACATATCCATATACACATAATTGTTCGTGAATCATCGAACACGGTCAAAGGATAATTGATTACATGAATGTAGTTCCAAAATTTTTGAGATTCAACATTACAAATTCTGCTTATCGTGTCGGAAACATATAAAGGTTAAGTTTAAATTTGGTCGGAAATTTTCGGGTCGTCACAAGAACATAGTGAACTTTTTCTTCACGACCTACCATTGAATATTTTGGCATAATTTTTTTACTGACAAAGTGTTTTGTATATATGGATGGATATTAATCAGCGTTGCATAAATTACTATGTATTGAACATTGGTTTAATTTCAAATTGTCTTCATTGAACTTTGTGTTCTGTTATGGCTTTCACATCCAACAACGTTGTTTAACTTAACGAGGATTTTAAGTTAAATAAAGATAATTTCAAAAATTGAGAAACATGAGCATCCAATGCGTTCGGAAGAGCAAGAATGTGATGACCCGGAGATTTTCGATCAAATTTAAACTTTAATCTTTATATATCTCCGACACGATAAGCAAAGTCTCTAATATTGAGTCTCGAAAACTTTGGAACAGTTACATGAATGCATTTACCAATTGACTATCCCCGACGATTCACGAACAATTGTGTTCAAATAAGTATGTGAATAAATATATATATGTAAATATAAAAATAAGTATATATATTAATTTAAATTAATATAATACCATTTAATCATTTAAATTAATTAGGTAGAGAATTATATATATGATTTTTAAACATAATTAATATTATATGTATATTGTAAAACATATATAACATAAATAAATATCAAATATTGAAAATATACTATTAAATATTATTAAATATTACATAGTTAAAAATATGTAATTATAATATATTAAATTGAAATTACAAGTTAAACTAAATAGTATAGTAATATTATCACCTTCATTATTAATATTAACATTGATAACAGATTTGATACATGTAATATTTTATTGATAGTATTATTATTTGTATCATTATTGTTACTAATAACATTAACATATTATTAATATTATTATCATTACTAGTATCATTGTTAAGTAATATTATTAATATTTATTAAATAGATTATTATCATTGTTATTACAAGTTTAGGTAGTATTATTTTAGTTATATTTATCAATAAGATTAATTATAATGTATAAATATAAATATGAACTAAAGAGATATATAAATGTGGATATAAATACAGATGCACGATTATTGTTAGATACAGAATTTTTTTAAAATAAAGATATATACAAAAAAATAGAGATATGTAAACACAAATAGATATATATATATATATATATATATATATATATATATATATATATATATATATATATATATATCTATATATATATATATATATATATATAAGGAAATCAATATTATTATTATTATTATTATTATTAATAATATAATTATTAATTAATAATAATAATAATAAAATCATACGTACAAAATTTAGAATCAAAATCAGTTCTCAATCTCAATCTTACTGTGTTAAATTTTTGTAATTGTCGGATTCAGTTGCCCATCAAAATCATCTTTTTATTTTTTCTTTATGAACCCGTTTTGTTTGAGAATATAATGTCGACATATTTTTTTTTCCATTATAGGACAGACGTCTTACCAGGTTGTTGGGAATTAATTCGATCTTTTAATATCATTATCAATTACACAATCTTCTTGTTCCTGTAAATTTAACAGATTTATTCATTTTTTTCTTTTCTGCACTCGACACCTCTGTTATACCACTTTTAATCAAAACTTCAAATTAGTGTTAAATTTCAAAATTTGTAATCGCAGTGTTGTTAGGAATTCCACAAGTAAACTTTCTGCAAAGCTCATCTGTCAATTCATTATATTGAGCTCTAATTTTGGGAGTCAAAGTTTAGGATTTTAAAAGTCAACAATTGTTCTTCAGTCAAATTCGCAGGTTCTGTTTCGAATTGAGTTAAATTGAAAATTTTTATAGTTTATAGAGATGATTTGCAACATATTTCGTGTTATGAACTTTGGCTAAAACACTATCAAGTTCGAAATTAAATTTTTCTTCTTCTTTATTTACTTGCGTCGAACAGTAAGCAGATATATATGTATATATCTTTTATTTTATTTTTATTCTTTGTTTTTGATGTTATGCGAGGTGTATATAAAATAGCTTAAATTTTACAAGGAAATACTATTAAATACGATACAATTTTTACACAAGATATTTATTTATTTATAGAATGGATATACTTAAACCTTGCTACAACACTTATAGGCAGTGTACCTAATCGTACAGTAGTTTAGTTTTTAGTAAGTCCGGTTCGTTCTACAGGGAAAAAAAAATCTTTAAACAAAGCTTAACGCTATATTAGTTTTATTTTATAAAAATACGAATATATATATAAGTAATATTATTATTTTAAAGGGGGGTTTTTACCGTTTAATGACCGGTTTGTCGATTTTAAAACTTTAGTCGCAGTTAAAACCTAAATGTAAAATATTAAAAATAAATACAAGACTTAATTTAAAGCGTAAAGTAAATAACGATAATGAAATTGCGATAAATAAAAGTGCGATAAAATAAACTTGCGATAATTAAAAAGTACGATAATTAAAAGTGCAATTAAATACAATAACAATAAATAAAAGTGCGATAATTAGAAGTGCAATTAAATATAAAATAAAGGAATTTAAATATGAAATAAAAGAATTATGCTTATTTAAACTTCCGTAATCATGATGTTTGACGTGTTGATTTTAGTTTTATGCCCATGGGTTAATTGTCCTTTGTCCTGGATTATTTAATATGTCCGTCTGGTTTTTTTCCATAACAGTCCATCAGTCATAAATATAAAGTGCGAGTGTCCTCGTCAAATTATCCTTATACCCGAAGTTAAATATTCCAACTAATTGGGGACTTAAACTGTAACAAGATTTTAATACTTTGTTTAATAATTACACCAGGTTATCGACTGCGTATAACCCAAGGTTTTAATACTTTGTTAACAATTATGCCAAGTGTCCTTGTACATAATTTCACCCCTGTTTTAATAATTCTAGTGGCTATTAATCCATTCCCGTATCCGGTTAAATGAACGATTATTCGTACATATAAATATCCCGCCCATCGTGTCTGATTGAGTGTATATGGTTATTTATAGGGACGTCTAATTGTAAATCTTTATATTAAAATTAACAAACTATCATTTAGTTAAACAAATATAAAGCCCATTAATAGCCCATAGTCTAATTTCCACAAGTGTCGTTCTTTTATCCAAACCCCAATTATGGTACAAAGCCCAGTTACCCAATTTTAGTAATTAGCCCAACATCATGATTACTTCATTTTAAATAAGCATAATAATAACTTAGCTACGAGACATTAAATTAAAAAGGTTGAACATAACTTACAATGATTAAAAATAGCGTAGCGTTACACGGACAGAATTTCGACTTACACCCTTACAACATTCGTTAACATATCCTTATTATTAGGATTTAAAATTAAAATTAAAATTAAAATATAAATATATATATATATATATATATATATATATATATATATATATATATATATATATATATATATATATATATATATTACGTAAATATTGAGAGAGAGATAGATTAATGGATATTTTTACGATCAGAATGCGTTGCCTTTTTTAGGAATTTTCGTCCAGGTGAGCTCCGCGAGTCGCGGCCTTTTCCTTCTTTGAACTCCGCAAGTCGCGGAGTTTATTTTTACAGCTCACCAAGCCTTTGCTCCTAGCTTGTCGACGGATTATATAAATAAATATAATATATAAATAATTTTAGTAATTATTTAAATATTATATTATATTTATGTGCATAGTTGACTTGTAATTTTTAGTCCGTTGCGTCGAGCGTTGAGAGATAACTCTGGTCCCGGTTTCGGATTTTTGAACGTCCGTGCGTACAATTTAATATCTTGTACTTTGCATTTTGAATCTTGTACTCTTGTAATTTCGAGACGTTTCTAATCAATAATTGGAACCTCTTTGATTATATTTTGTACTTTTGAGCTTTTTGGTCGTTTGCGTCTTCAATTCGTCGAATCTGTCTTTTGTCTTCAACTTTTATTATTTAAACGAATATCACTTATAAATAGAACAATTGCAACTAAAAGCTTGTCTTTCTTGAGGAATAATGCTATGAAATATATGTTCATTTTTAGCATTATCAAATATTCCCACACTTGAGCGTTGCTTGTCCTCAAGCAATATAGTCTTGAAATACTAGAATCACTTCTTTATTCTTCACACTTTGTACATCAGTGATTTCAATACGGCGGTATAAACAATGGTAGTAACGATATGGTTTACAGTCTCACATGACTATAAAAATTAAGATCCATTAAGGAAATTGGATCTTTATGAAAACATTTGATCTTTTTGAAAATTAAATCTAGCTTTTACCCTAGATAAGTTTTCCGGAATAACCCTTCACCGGTGTTTGCAAATTCTTTTTGTGGGTTTGGTGGGTTTTAGATTTGAAAATTTTGGCTCAAAACTTATGGTTTTGTGTCACCCACTTGCTAACCTTGTATTAGGAAAGCAACACGTCCAATATACTTGCTCCGTATATTACCTTTCGGTAAACTACCGTCCGGTTGTAAAGGAAAGCGTTGAACAAGCAACTGTTAAGGTAATGTCCCCTGACATGCTTTTAATTATGGTCTATAACGTGTCGGACGCAATTACTATCCTTTGTAGGAGCAATAGTAAAGCTCACCCTTATAATTTTTCTGTCTGGCACAAGGTCTTGTCTTTGACCATGCTATGCAACCACCGTTCTTACGGTTGACACCCGATTTGGTTCAGGTGACCTAATGAATTCCAGGTGAATTTCTAGGATTTTACGTTCAATGGTAATGAACGCATTGAAAATAGGTTTTCAGAAAACAAATCGGTTTGTAATTTTTGATCAAAATATTTTCTCGTTCAAGCTCGAGTTTAGATATCATTGAATTCCATGAGTTTGAATTCTCAATCTTTAAGTTCAATCTCTAGGATTGAGTAATATTAGTCTGAAAAGCTAATTTTTGATCTTTAAAGGAGATTATCCTTTCTGGGGATCTGATTCATTAGTCTTATCAAGCAAATTTGCATGGTGCCCCCCATTGTACGAGATAAATCCTTCTCATGGTTAGGATAAATCTGACCACTTGGCGACCCTGTTTGATGCTGAGCTCCGTGGATTTCCTGCTGATTTTAGTGATGACTTTTCTAGATTTTTCATCAACCTACTGCTGGTCTGGACGACAACTTCATAACCTAAATCAAGAAGCGCGTGTCTTTTTCGGAAGACTTTACTTCCTTTTAATGATGGAATTGATTCATCGTGTAGATCCATCTTTCTTACAGTAAATCGGGTAAAACAGTTAATTATCGTTCAAAACAAAAGTATTTTCAATTATTTGTTACAGAAATATGTGACATATGTTTAAAATAACTTGGTAAATTTTTCCACACTTGGCTTTTATTTTTCCTTTTTGTTCTCCTCTATTTCATTTTAAATGAATTCTAACATTTTGATTTGTTTCTCAATTTATGTCCTTTCCGAGGTAACAATAATTTCGATGTTAACACCTAGTTTTATC